>NW_025999501.1:2540000-3187142 GCF_019419815.1 Pyrus x bretschneideri
ATTGAGGGGGAGTGTTGAGAATCAATGTCAAGCCCAAAACCATAAGTAATCCACAACCCAATCTAAAGTCCAAGTCCATATCTAGTTTGATGATGTAATTGCTTACAATTGCAGAGTTAGGCAATGTTAGGTATGGTTGAGTGGAAAAAATTAGGTGCAATTAATGAGTTTTGTGTGGTAGTAAATAATCTTAGTTTAATTAAGTGTGTGGTGTAGCTTTCATTTGGTTTGCTATAAATACCCAAGTCCCCAAGCATTGTATATCATCCAAGGAAAAACAAAGCCTAGAGCTAAATAAGAAAAGCTTTGCTAATTAGTTTGTTTTGTGAGCTTTCTTTAAGAGTGTGCTCTATTTTCTTCTTCTTGGGATCATTAGAGTTATCTTGGATACTCTTCTTATTCAACATTCAGTACGCAGCTGAATAATACAATTTGAGATGTAGAAGCATACCGTTCCTGAAGAGATGACCAAGCAGAGGCCGAATCAATTTTGTTGACGATTGTAGCAAGAACCTTGGGAGTAAGAGAACTCGTAATCCAAGAGAGGATCATCTGGTCAGTCTGTATCCATTCATTATATAATGAATTGATCTTGTCGATAAATTTACCATTGTCATCGAGGAGAAAAGCAGAGGGGCATTGAGTTTTGCCAGTAACATAAGAGAGTAAGTTGTGGCTGCACAGCAAGGGAAGAAACTGAGCACGCCAGAGAGGGTAGTTGTTGCGGTCAAGCTTGATGGTAAGAAAATTTGTGACTGAGGGAGCAACGGAAAAGGAAGAAGATGTAAGGTTGTGAATGACCATGAATGATGTATTGGATTACTTATGTTGTAGGCCACTTGTTTAGCGAGTTGTTAACAACTTAAGTAATCTGATAGTCCTAGTGAAATAAGGATTATGGAGTCTTATCCCTTGCAATTGACCTAAAGAAATCTGATGGATTTCGCTACAAAGATACAGTATCATGGTGGGACTTAAACACTTAAGTGATAGGGTTTGATTTTCACAACCAATAATAGGTCGGCTGTGATTAAACCCTAATGATATAAATACTATGGTTAAGTCCCTGCTTCCATACGCTCAATCTCTCAAAATACGCTAAACCCTATTCACAGCAGAGAGATATTTTGAAGTACTGGAAGTAGAAGACGACCTAGAACTCTGCAATATCTTCCGTATTCTACAGATAAGTTTAATATAATTAGTTAATCTCTATTTTATATTGATTTGATTTATTCGTGATCCTAATGTCTTGTTGTTGTGATTTCAGAATATATCTTACAGAAGATACCATAGCTTAGGATCTGCAGAAGAGAAAAAGAAAAGAAAAAAAAATAATACTGTGAACCGTTGTCGTTAGACGCTGGCTCGTGATACCATGAAAGATAGTAAATATGATTTGTAGAATCTCAACTCTTAATTAGAGTGAGCGATGTTCATTGATATTTATAGGAGTATTATACAAATACACGTAAAACTAGGATTACAATCAAAACAGGACGTGGACTAAATAGAGGTTAAGTCAGGATGAAACTTGTTGTGCAGTAGGCGTGTCTTCTGAGGATTCCATGTTAGAATTGGATTGTGATTGTGCAGTAGCAGACAGAGATGGAATTGGATTTGGTTTATCATTTTCATGGATTTGAGCCGTATTTCTATATCAACTATTCCCCCAAAATCGCCCCTGACGATATATCTAGGTTTCATCGAATTCTTGAGGTAATGTTTTGACTTTATTTCTTGAACAGCTCAGATGTCTTTGTTTTTGTTAAGTTGCATTACTTTAATTTGTTATGTCTTTTCAGTTTCATTAACATTCGATAACATGCAGGAGCATGAATTACTTTCTTGAATGAAATGCCTACATGCAGGGAAATGCATTATATGGTTGATTATCACATAATTTCTTCGACGATAAATGTTCTCCCACTTCTTTCATGTCTTTCTTTGTGTATCATTGTACTGGTCTAATTTACTCTTTGTAAGGACTATATTTGGAGAGCAGTTCTCATGTGTCTTGCACCTTGCATATCAATGTGTACTGCAATGTTTCCATCATGTGGCTTATGCCTAATAATGTTTTATTCCTCTTCTATGCTTCCCCAATCTGTCAGGCATTCTTGAAAAAGGCATACAAATTGATGGCCTTCCAAATTTATATTTTTGGTGTCCTGAAATTGAGTTCACCTAATGAAAGCCAGTATCTATTGTAAATGTGAATTGCAGGCACTATATATATGTCTCCTCTTACCCTATTTGTCAAAATTATGGGGAATTCCATTTGGTTAACTGCCAAACTATCTTAAAGATGGTGTAGCTTGCTTTCTAAACATCGGTACCTTATCAACTGGTAAGATATTAGCTGCTGCCTTCTCTTCTCCTTGAAACTTATTTAAATTTCATTTAATTTCTCATGCTAAATATCATATCAGCTCAGCCTACAAAAAAATAAATAAATATCATATCAGCTAAGCCTACAAAAAAACAAAAAAAAAAAAACAAACAAAAAAAACAAAAAAAAAAAAAAAAAAAAAAAAAGAGATGAGAAATTATATGTGGCATAGTATGTGCATATGTCGTATTTTGCATAGGCTGATGTTGTTATAGGAATGACTCTTTAGCTGAGTTGGTTGTAACATCTCCCTCAACAAGAAAGAACCAAACATAATTGATTCTAATCGAACAGTGCAATTTTATAAGATTTCATAAGTCTTGAAGTTTGTCCTCAATGTCCTCATATTGTCAAAACTATTATGCATGTTACGAATGGTCTGATAGTATTCATATAGGGTTTAGGGTTCAGTGTTCACATTCTTGCTTCGTGTGTTTTTAATCTTTTCTAACCAACTATTGTGTTCTAATTCATTATCTTGTTAACTCTCTATGTACTTTTGTGTAGCCATGGGTAATGAAAAGGGAAACAGTTATTGGGAAAAAGAATTGCCACCAAATTTTGACAAAAGTGGGACTGAGAAATTTATTCGTGCCAAGTAAGTTGTTTTCTAAAATTAATTATGAGCTTTATGTGCAACGTGGAGAATGTGTGGGTTCTTATTTCTTTCTGCTCTTAACTTTTTTGGGAACTTTCAGGTATGAGGGAAGGCTGGGTTCCGAGAAATGCAAAACAACCAACTTCTGAACCAATAGATATGAGCGTCAGTTCCAACAATTTGGAAAAGGATGGAGCGAGAGGAAGCGATGCTTTTTACAGTGGAGGAAGCGATGCTTTTTACGGTGGCAGAAGCTACTCCTCCAGTGGCAAGATCCCGTGGGGTAGATTTTAACTGTTGCAAAATAATGGTCAGTTGGTGGGACAATATTGAACTTCACCAAGGGACATGGTATAGTAAATATGAAGTACAACTTTTTTGTTACGTATTAGACACATGTTAGGATGCTAACAATTGGCATCATCTTGTGATGCCAAGTGTACGTTGTCGATGTAATAGTTAGTTAGTAGATTACAAGTTGTTAGGAAGAATCTTCTACAAATACTGGCTTGTAAGAGAAGTTAGGCAGTTAATGAAATATATTTGTTGTATTCTGTTTGGTATTCTCTCTGTGCAATTATAGAAGACGTCGAGGGTCTTAACATTGGTATCAAGCCATTCATTTTCGATCACTCAATCCTTCTCTATTATATGACACGGCAAGCCTCACGTAAAGCCATGGAGTCAAGAGTTTCAAGCCTGGAAAAGAACTTCGATGGGTTCAAGAAGTCTCAAGATGAATTTCGAGCCACACAGTCGGTGCTCAAATCGAACCAGGAGTTGTTAATGCAGCAATTCCAAGCTCTCATGACGCGATTGAATGGTGGACCATTGGGCGAATCATCCAAAGCTACACATAGTGATTCCCTACAACAGGACAGGATGAATTTCAATTCCAATCGACAAGAATTAGGGCAAAATTTCAATCATTTCTCTAGCCCTCCATTCTTGAAAATGGAATTTCCAAGATTCAGTGACACTGATGATCCGATGGGATGGGTTTTCAAGGCGGAACGCTATTTCGATTTCTTTAATATCAAAGATTCAAAGAAAGTGAAGATGGCATCCTTTTCACATGGAAGGCGATGCACTTCAATGGTTTCAATGGGCTCGGTGCTTGGAAAATTATCCAAATTGGGATGATTTCACAAAGGTATTGTGCCAAGAATTTGGTCCTTCAGAATTGGACGACTCGGCGGAAAGTTTGGTCAATCTTAAACGGGTTTCCTGCGTGGTTTCGTGATGGAATTCAGGTGATTAGCCAATCGAACAAGAGATATTAGCCCTGCATTTCTCAAATCTTGCTTTGTGGGAGGACTCAAACCAGAATAGCAACATGATGTCAAGATCTTGAAGCCCCGCGATGCGCTTGAAGCTTCTGCCTTTGCTCAACAATTGGATACAAAGATCACAAATCTTAAGGTGAAATCTTTTACCAATACTCCTTCAATTCAACCCAATTTTCAATCTCCTTTGAAACCTATCAATTCTAATTCATCCTATGAGAATCGAACAAAACCCAATAGTGTAAGGAGACTAACACCTGAAGAGGTAGATCACTGTCCTAGAAATGACCTTTGTTATCATTGTAGAGAGAAATATGGTAGGGGGCATAGCTGTGAAAAGAAGCAATTATTATTAATTGATGTTCAAGATTCAGAGTTGGGTAGTGAGGATGAACAAGAGAATGAAGAACTTGAAATCACGGCTTGTGCCTTATTAAGACATTGGGACCTATTATATGGGATTTCAACAAGCTTTCCATGCAGTTTACTCGGAATGCAAAGACTTTTTGCATCACCACTCCTTTAACCTTTGGAGATAACGTTGAGGAGATCTCAACACTTCAAATGCAAAGGTTATTACAGAAAGATACAACGTTTGGTTCAGTTCTTTACCACATTGAGCATAAAGCAGACAATATTATGCATGATACTTCTGAGTTGGCTGAAATTCATTCCTATACAGCTTTGAATTCCCAGAACATCTCTACAAAACAGCAACAAGAATTGCACAGCTTATAACAAAAATATGAGGTCATCTTTCTCACTCCGACTTCCTTGCCTCCTCATAGAATACATGATCACAAGATTCCACTGATAGAGGCAGTAAACCCACCAACACAATGCCCTATAGATATGGTTCAGTACAAAAAACTGAAATACATAAATGTGTGCAAGAACTACTACATGCGGGTTTTATAAGGGTGAGTAACAGCCCCTATTCCTTACCTGTCATTCTTGTCAGAAAGAAAGAGGGAACCTGGAGGATGTGTATGGACTACAAGGAGCTCAATGGTATTACAGTCAAGGATAAGTTTCCTATCCCTCTTATTGATGAGTTGCTTGATGAATTGTTTGGTGCAAGTTATTTTTCTAAACTCGATTTAAGGGCAGGTTATCATCAGATCCGTATGCATCCACAAGATGTGGAGAAGACAGCATTTAGGACACATGATGGCCACTATGAATTCCTAGTGATGCCATTTTGGCCTCACAAATGCTCCTGCAACATTTCAGTGTTTGATGAACGAAATTTTTTGACCATTTCTTACGAAATTTATCTTGGTTTTCTTTGATGACATATTGGTCTATAGTACTTCTTGGTCCAAGCATCTGCAACACTTGAGAATAGTTTTTGATATATTAAAGGCACATACCTTGTTTGTCAAGGAATCCAAATATGCTTTTGGGAAATCACAGGTGGAATATTTGGGTCACATAGTTTCTCAGCATGGTGTCTCAGTGGATCCTACCAGATTGGATGCCATTGCCAAATGGCATGTCCCTACTTCTGTCAAGGCTCTAAAAGGATTCTTAGGATTAACAGGGTATTATAGAAAATTTATCCCTCATTTGGGAAGATTATCAGTCCTTTAATGGCTCTCACTAAGAAAGACAGTTTTAAATGGACTGAAGAAGCTACAACAGCTTTTCAAACTCTTAAACACGTTATGATGTCTCCTCAAGTGTTAGCTTTGCCAGATTTTAGCAAACCTTTCATTCTTGAAACGGATGCCTCGGGCCACGGAATTGGAGCAATGCTTTAACAAGAGGGGAGGCCCATTGCCTTTACCAGTAAAGCTTTATGTCCAAGGAACCAAGCACTATCAGCATATGAAAGGGAAATGTTGGCCATCATACATGTCATTCATAAGTGGCAGTCTTATTTGGTGGGCAACCATTTCATCATTCAAACTGATTATCATAGTTTGAAATATTTCCTCCACGGTAGAGCTCACACACCATTCCAACAAAACTGGGTTACTAAACTTCTTGGTTTCGATTATGAGATACAGTACAAGCAAGGGTGCAATAACCAAGCTGCATATGCCCTATCAAGAGTACCTGCGCCTGAGGAAGATTCTTCTCTACATCAAATAGCTGAAATTGATGAAATGGATATCTTAGCTATATCCTACCCTTACTCTCAATGGATAGATGATATAAGACGAAACCTTAAAAGTGATCCTTGGATTATGGAAAAAACACAGCAAGTATTGTCCCTTAACAGTGATTCAGTACCTATTTCGACTTTCAAGTATCAGGTGGATAATGGATTTCTGAAATACAAAAATAGGATTGTATTAAGTCCACACAGCATATAGAGGGACAAAATATTTGCAGAACATCATGCTTCTCCTACTGCTGGTCATGAAGGCTTCCTGAAAACATACAAAAGAATTTCCAAGTGTTTCTATTAGGAGGGTATGAAAAATTTTATTAAACGTTGCTTGTTATTCCATCTGTCAACAAAATAAATATGAGACATTGTCTCCTTCGGGACTCTTGCACCCTTTTCCCATTCCACAAAAGTGTGGACAGATATTTCGATGGATTTCATCATCGGGTTGCCTCATTGCAAAGGAAAAACAGTGATATGGGTGCTAGTGGACAGACTGTCGAAATATGCTCATTTCACTGCACTCGGGCATCCTTATTCTGCTTCATTAGTTGCTCAACTTTTTGTTGACAACATTTTTAAGCTCCATGGAATGCCTAATTTGATAATCAGTGACAAGGATCCCGTATTCTTGAGCAAGTTCTAGAGAGAGTTCTTTAGACTTCAAGGGTCATCATTATGTCTCAGTTTGGGGTACCATCCTCAAACTGATGGCCAAGCGTTGCCTGGAAACTTATTTGAGATGTTTCTGTAGTCTCCAACCTAAAAAATGGGTTCATTGGCTGTCGTGGGCTGAATGGAGCTTTAACACCAGCTACCACACTGCTTATAAACTCACTCCTTTGAGATAGTTTATGGTCAACCACCTCCAATCATTTCTGCTTATGATACTGGGTCTACTAATGTGGATTTCATGGATCACAGTTTGAAAGAAAGGGATAGAGTATTATCATTTCTCAGGAATAACTTAACAGTTGCTTAGGTAAGGATGAAAGCTCAAGCAGATAAGCATAGAACTGAGAGATCATTTGAGATTGGTGATTGGGTTTACTTGAGGTTGGTACCATATCAATACATGTCCCTTGCGTCACATCCCTTCCAAAAGCTCCAACCCAGATTTTATGGACCTTTCCAAGTGATAGCTAAGGTTGGTTCTGTGGCATATAAATTGCAATTGCCAAAGCATTCCAAATTGCATCCAGTGTTCCATGTGTCATGTTTGAAGAAACACTTGGGAGTAAATGTACAACCTATTGTGCCACTACCTGTGATTACAGATTCAGGAGTCTTGCAAGATGTCCCAGTAGCCATTTTAGCAAGACGAATCATCAAGAAACACAATACTGCAGCAACTGAAGTGCTAGTTCAGTGGTAGAATCACTCCAAAAAGGATGCTACCTGGGAATTGTATAGGAATTGAAGCTCAAGTTCCCTGAAGTTGAGTATCTGTGAACGAATTATGGAGCTCGTTCCATGACTTTTCTGTTTTGTTGTGTTGTGATGCCAACTGCCAACTTGTTAAATGCTTGTTTCAAGCAGTGTTTCAAAGGGGAGGTATTGTTAGGATGCTAACAATTGACATCATCTTGTGATGCCAAGTGTACATTGTCGATGTAATAGTTAGTAGATTACAAGTTGTTAAGAAGAATCTACTACAAATACTGGCTTGTAACAGAAGTTAGGCAGTTAATGACATATAGTTGTTGTATTCTATTTGGTATTCTCTCTGTGCAATTGTAGAAGACCCCGAGGGTCTTAACAGAGCATGATAGAGTTGATTGGTATGAGTATGAATGGTTTTAAAATTTTTGATGAAAAGGTATTATTTGAGACGTATGATGGCTAGAAGATAAACACTGGGTTTTAATAGAAAATGTAGACAATTCAAATTTCAGATTTATATTAGTGGATTTTGTTTGAAAATTGGATTTATATTTGCAATTCACATTTATATTATATTTTTCTTCGTAAGTGGTCTTCTCCAATTTTGAAACTACATTCTCCTACCCTCTATATCTACTAATTGAATGATATGCGTACCCAGTATCTAACAATGTTCATTAGCCTCTGCATCCATCAGCATGCCTTAATATATTCTCCATCTTACAAATAAGTGGCCAGCTTTTTTACATATTTGTTCTCAGCTGGACGATGTTTGTAATTTTATTGTGGCTTGCTTCTTCTTTTCCCTCTACTCTACCATGACTATTCAATCCTTTTTTAGGTTTTGAAAAATACTATTAAATGGGTTTCAACATTGGATTTAATAAACCTCTAATACAGGTTTATAGTTTTGGTTTGGCTTTTATGTTTTCCACCATCACAGATTTTCCCTGATTCTATTTTTTTTATATACTTAAAAATGAAATAGTTCGCTGGATTGTAGTTACTTTTCAGCATCCGACAACACTGATATAGCATTTGGTGAACACTTCGCTTTTGAAACCCAAACAGAACTATGCCCAAGTCAGTATTGAGGATCCTGTAATTTCATGTCTCTCTTTTCTCTCTTTCCCCCTCCCTATATGCAGTTTAATATATGTAGTTTAATATAATTGAACAGCTCTATTTAATTTAAGATTTAGCTGGAAGTGTTTGAGATTTAATTAAGTGATAGTTTGGTTTCATAGATCAATAGTAGAAAAGAAATGTAAGATTCAAATAGTGGAGAAAGAAAGGCCTTTTACTATTTTAGAAGATACGGTCCATGAAGATGATTCACTGGATAGGAGCATTTTGATTTGTGGTTTTTCATATTTGAATTGGTTCTATTTAAAGGATGATATCTTCATAAGCTCTCAAGATTGTTTCCTGTTTCATCATGATTTCCAGATTTCCCTGTATTATTAAAACATTCCCTTTATGATCATTTGTATATTAATTATACTTGTAAATCAAGTCATTGTACACTATTTAAATCAATGATATTGCACCCTCCAGATCATCGAGGGATTGAGCAAAATTATCTTCTCTTACTTTTGCTACCTTGTCTACAATTCCTGCTTTGGGTTATCTTTTATGGTATCTCAGAGCCAGTGACTAACGTCTTTTTTTTTTTTGGATCCTCCCTACCCTTCTCCATGGCTGCCTCAACCAATTCAACCACTCCTTCCTCTGACGTCTTCCCCTCTGTTTCTCATGCGATCTCCATCAAGCTTGACACTTCCAATTATTCTCTTTGGTTGGCTCAGTTGCTTCATGTTCTTCGCAGTCGCCAATTGCTGGCTTTTGTCAATGGTACTTCCATCTGCCCTTCGGCGTTCTTGTCCGACGATGCTGGCAAAGCTTCTACCAAACCCAACCCCTCATATGCTGAATGGGTTCAGAATGACCAACTTGTTCTTTCTTGGATCAATGGCTTTCTTGGTCACCAGGCCCTCGCCGCAACTGCTTGTGACATTTGGGTTGCTCTTCAGCAGCGTTTTGCTTCTACGAACCACAGTCGCATCCTTCATCTTTGTACTGCTTGCTTCTAGACCAAGCAAGGTGATTCTTCAATTTCTGACTTTCTTGATAAGATCAATGGTATTGCAGATCAATTGGCCCTTGTCGGCGCACATGTTTTTGCCGATGACATGATGCCGGTTGTCATGTCTAACGTTGGCCCCAAATTTAAGAACACTGTTGCCGCTGCTCAGGCCTGTGACAAACCCATCTCCCTTCCTGATCTTGAGGCTCTTCTTCTCGCTGCTAAACTCCGCCTTGTTGATCCTCTTACTTTGCCGGACTCCAGCGTCTTGGTCTGGTCACCTCCCGCGACTTTTCTGCCTCTCGTGGTCGCTTCTTTTCTGATCATGGCAGCAATCGTGGCTCTAGCCGTTTCTTCCGCGGGTTTGGTCATCCTTAGCATGATGGGCCTCACAACAATGGTGGTGATGGCTGTCACGATGCTGGTGGCTTCCGTGACCGTCAGTTTCGCGATCGTGGTAGTGGTCGTCCTCAACAAGATGGCCCTTGTTTCCGTGGCTCCAACAATTCTTCAGTGCTTCTTAGCCCAGCCCCATCTCACGGTTCCTCCCAACCTCGCTACCAGATTTGCAATACTTTTGGTCATGGTGCTCTTAACTGTGCTCAAAGCCTCAATTTGGCTTATGAAGGTTGCCCTCCTTCTTCTCGTCTCACTACCTTGACGGCTCAGCACTCCCAGCCTTGGCTCCTT
Organism: Pyrus x bretschneideri; assembly: GCF_019419815.1. Lineage (NCBI taxonomy): Eukaryota > Viridiplantae > Streptophyta > Magnoliopsida > Rosales > Rosaceae > Pyrus > Pyrus x bretschneideri. Next base: position 2,550,552 of record NW_025999501.1, read on the forward strand.
AATTACAGGGCCAACTCACATATTATCAATGACCTCAATAATTTATCTCAGTCCCGTGTTTATCGTGGTGGTGATTCCATCGGTGGTGTCGTTAGCGGTACAAGTTTGCCCATTAACCGTATTGGCTCTTCCACTCTCTCCCATGATAATATTTCTTTTAAGCTTTATGATGTTCTTCGTTGTCCGGATGCTTCTACTTCTGTGTTGTCTGCTAATCGGTTTATGTTGGATAACAATTGTTATATTACATTGTTTCCCACTTGTTTCCATATTCAGGATATGGAGACGAGGACGATTCTTTTTTCGGGCAAGAGTAGCAATGACATTTATCCCTTTTCCTCTTCATCACCGTCTGCTCATGGTCGTGCTGCTTTCCTTGGTGTTCGTGTTGGTAATGATGTCTGGCACTCTCATTTAGGCTATCCATCTTCTTCCATTTTGAAGTTGCTTTTCTCTAGGCATTCAAATAAGTTGCCTATCTCTGGCAATCACAATCTAAATACTTTTATGTGTCATTCTTGTCCATTAGGCAAAAGTGTTAAGTTACCTTTTTCTGCATCATTGTCTGTCACTAACGCTCCTCTTGAGCTTATTCACTCCAATGTTTGGAGTGCCTCTGATAAATCAGTTAGTGGTTTTCAATATTATGTTCTCTTTGTTGATAATTTTTCTCGTTATTCTTGGATTTATCCCATCAGTCTGACGGTGGCGACGAATACACTAGTCAACAATTCAAGAATTTTTTCCTTCAACATGGTATTCATCATCGTCTCTCTTACCCTCACCATCCCGAGCAAAATGGTTCGGCAGAACGCAAACACCGTCACATTGTCGACACTGGGCTTACTTTAATGGCCTACGCGTCGATGCCTCTTGCCTATTGGGTTGAGGCCATGCACACCGCGGTTTATCTTATCAATCGGCTCCCCTCTAAAGTCCTTGGTTTTATGTCTCCTTACCAAAGGTTGTTTCATAAGGAACCTGATTATAGTTTTTTAAAAACCTTTGGGTGTGCATGTTTTCCCTACCTTAGGCCTTATAATAATAATAAACTGCAATTTCGTTCTACTAAATGTATTTTTCTTGGTTACTCTCTCAATCATCTAGGTTATCGGTGGTTAGATATCTCTACCAATCGCATCTTTTTATCACACCATGTTGTGTTTGATAAAGGTGATTTTCCTTTCAAGGATATCTTTGGCTCTCTTGCCCCATCCTCCCCGGCCTCGTCTCCTCCTCCTCCTGTTTTAGAGATCACTGGGCCTTTCCCGAGTGCCCTCCGATTGTGACACGCCCCGACCCCGATATTCCCCGAATACCAGGATAGGCACGTGTTGGCCAATACCCGAAGGTGACGAAAGCCATTTATTAAGTGTAAAAGCTAAAAATAAGGGATAAATAAGGTTTATAAATATAAAAGAATAATTAATATGCAAATAAGGACCGTGTTCAGAGCACACCTCTAATCTAGAACACTAAAGAAAATAATATAAAATTGAATGAAACCAAGGAGTGGGTCCTACACCGAGAGGACTTGAAGATGCCGATGCAGAAGTGCCTGGACGTCGGGATTGTATGCCTCGATTCTAAGTCCTGAAGGGGGCGCAAAACAAACATGAGTGGACCAAGTTGATATATATATAATAAAACAGTTATCAACATACTAACCCCCAGGTTTTATGAAAACACATATATATAATGATAAGCATAGGTTTTCCGAAACCTAGCATGTCGTGCAATATCTCAAATCATAATTCGCATAAATAATAAACACTAGTGAATGTCCGATATAACACTTCAGGCCCCATGCTGGCTCCCCATCTCTGAGCAGACAGTTAGAGGAAATACACTTCAGGCCCCTTGCCGGCTCCCCGTCTCTGAGCAGACAGTCAGAGGAAAACACACTCCAGGCCCTATGCCAACACCAAACCGTCGCCCGGGACGGACCGGATCTATCCCTACGTCCCGTAGCGGAATGGACCACTAGGTAAGTACAAAACCAGTGAACATACATATATTGAAAATCAACTTCATAATACAAAGTCATGCATCATCTATACTATAAAGAGGTGTTCTAAACATGTTCTAAATATCATATCGTCATCCATCAGATATTCTATAAGAACATGGGTTATAGGAAAAATAGTAATAATTCAAACTAACCTCAGTAAGCATGTTATCTCGTAAAACGTTTCATAAAACATAATCATCAAATCATGCTTTTCATGTATGCATTTATACTATCAAAACATGCATTTTTAGAAGGAGTCCACTCACAGTACTTCACCGTCGAAAAGCCACGCCATCTAACGAAGAAGGAAACGTCACAGATAATCGCCCCTAAGCACATAAAGGGTACATTTAGTCAAACTCTACTCAAACGATTGAATTTGGGGAAACGGATATCGGAAACGGGTTTAGAACGTCGAAATTAGCCTAGTAGTGATCCCGCACGAAAACTCAAAAAGTCAACGGTCAAAGTCAACGTTGACGGTCAAAATCAAAGTCAACGCTGACCGTTGACCCAGTCAACTGTCAACGGGTCAAGTCAACGGGTCACGGGTTTGGGCTTGAGGGTTTTGGGTTAGGGTAGGCCTGGCAAACGGGTCGTGTCTATCGTGTTCGTGTCGTTTTCGTGTAACACCTGTTATCTTAACGGGTCGTGTCGTGTCACACCCGTTATCTTAACGGGTCCTTAACAGGTCGTGTCACTTTACCCCCAACCCGTTATGACCCATTATGACCCGTTAAGAAAAAAATATATTTTTTTTAAATTTGCACATATCACACATTGCCACATAAATATTACTTCAAAACATTAAAACATTTCTCGTTCAAGTACTATATCTACACTCGAAAATAAAAGCCTAATAAAAAAATAATACATACACTACTAATATATTACAAATATTAAATGTGCAAGGATAAAGAGTTTTTGTTTTTAAGATTGTAAGTCTTTCTCAAAAGTTTACACCTCCATTTACAAAATCTTCAATTTACATCGATCATAATGAAATTGTATTCAATTTACACCTACATCTACATAATTATTATAGTTTTTACTTTTTAGGGATATAAAATTATTAAATTAATGTATATAATTGTTAATATTACAGTTGATTCATACTTTTATTAAGTATATAAATTATAACATAAGATTTTGTGATATCCACATCCACTAGTATAAATATTTTAAATTGAAGATCAAATTCATTCTTTGTATTCATATAGGGTTAAGGAGTGTAGCTGTAAAAATTCATCAAAATCAGAGTTAAAATAACCGTTAAATCTTAATTTTTCGTTTATAACCGTCGAAAAGCTTTGTCCCGTTACTTGATCTCTTAATGTTTTTTTTTTATGATTTTTTGCTGATGTGATCTCCAAGCATATACAAACAATTTTGACGGTTTGGATCGTTGAAATTAGTTTTGGAGAATTCGTAAAACGATAGATTGACTAACACTTAGAGTTTATTTATACTTTCATTAAGTATAACATAAGATTTTGTGGTATCCACTTGTGTAAATATTTTAAATTGAAGATCGAATTCATTCATTATATTCATATAGGGTCAAGGAGTGTAGTTATAAAAAATCATCAAAATCGGAGTTAAAATAACCGTTAAATCGTGATTTTTCGTTTATAACCGTTGAAAAGCTTTGTCCCGTTACTTGATCTCTAAATGTTTTTTTTTTGTGATTTTTTGCTAATGTGATCTCCAAGCATATACAAACAATTTTGACGGTTTTGATCGTTCAAATTAGTTTTGGAGAATTCGTAAAATGATAGATTGACTAACATTTAGAGTTTATTTATACTTTCATTAAGTATAACATAAGATTTTGTGGTATCCACTTGTGTAAATATTTTAAATTGAAGATCGAATTCATTCATTGTATTCATATAGGGTCAAGGAGTGTAGTTATAAAAAATCATCAAAATCGGAGTTAAAATAACCGTTAAATCGTGATTTTTCGTTTATAACCGTTGAAAATCTCTGTCCCGTTACTTGATCTCTGAATATTTTTTTTTTGTGATTTTTTGCTGATGTGATCTCCAAGCATATACAAACAATTTTGACGGTTTGGATCGTTGAAATTAGTTTTGGAGAATTCGTAAAACGATAGATTGACTAACACTTAGAGTTTATTTATACTTTTATTAAGTATAACATAAGATTTTGTGGTATCCACTTGTGTTAATATTTTAAATTGAAGATCGAATTCATTCATTGTATTCATATAGGGTCAAGGAGTGTAGTTATAAAAAATCATCAAAATCAGAGTTAAAATAACCGTTAAATCGTGATTTTTCGTTTATAACCGTTGAAAAGCTTTGTCCCGTTACTTGATCTCTGAATGTTTTTTTTTGTGATTTTTTGCTGATGTGATCTCCAAGCATATACAAACAATTTTGACGGTTTGGATCGTTGAAATTAGTTTTGGAAAATTCGTATGCCATCAATCAAGTTCCGTGTGTGTGTGTGTGTGTATATATATTTATTAAGTAGATTTAAATCTATTTATTTTGTACGTATAAATTATACTTGACCGGTACATGGAATAGTACATACATCACGTGTCACGTGTGTCATTATAAAAATAGTGAGATATGTCATGACAGTCATGTGTGTGATAAAAAGTTAATAACTTAAAAAAAATAAAATAAAATAAAAAATTTCTCACCACTTCTATTAATTTTCATTTTTCCCTCTCTTTTTTGTTTCCTTTTCAACTTTTTCTTATCATTTTCACTTTTCCCTCCAACATCTTTCCCTAATTCCCTCACTTTTTTGTTTCATTTTCAACTTTTCTTAACATTTTCATTTTCCCTCCATTTTTTTTTTCAAAAAGGGCGGCAAGTTGGCAACGGCAAGAAATTGATTATTGAAATTTGAATGGAAAGAAATCACATCAAATTTCAATGGATGCAAAATCATGCAATGCATCATGCATATTAAATTATTAATTAATAATTATTATAGTTTTTATAAAATTTAATATATATATATATATAATTATTATAGATAGACTTAATATTTTGGGGGTATAATTATTATAGTATATATAATTATTATAATTATTATAAATTTTATAGTTAATTTAATATATATATATATATATATTTATTTATTATAATTTTTAGGGGTATAAAATTGTAAAATTAATGTATATAATTATTATAGTATTTTTTTAGGGTTATAAAATTATAAAAATAATATTCTGCTTATCGTGTATCGTGTTACCCACGTGTATACCCGAACCAACCCGTTATCTTAACAGGTGCTTATCGGGTTACCCGATAACGACCCGATTCGTTATCGTGTCGACCCAAACACCTGTTAATTTCGTGTCGTGTCGTGTCGGGTTATCGGGTCGTGTCAGAAATTGCCAGGCCTGTTAGGGTAATTGGGTTTAGGTTTTAGGTGGGTTGGGTTTGGGTTAGAAGGAAAGTGGGTTTGGGTTTGAAACCTCATGGCCCAAAGGCCCAATTAAAAGTGTAATGGGTTTGGGCTTGCAACCAGGGTTTTGGGCTTGGCAGGAAAGGCCCAAAGGCCTTGGGTTTGGGTGGTTCGCCGGATTCCAAGGAGGGGGAAGGCCGGTTCTCGGCCGGAGAATTCCCAAGCTCCGTTGGAGCTCAAAACTCAACCAAAACATGTCATTCAATATACCAAATTGAAGCCCCGAAGGTAAGGAATCGAAATATACCCTTGGTTCCCGTCATCGTGGTCGGAATTGGCCGGAAAACAGCCTGGAATCTACGGATGTCCGCCGGAAACTGGGTAAGATTCAAATGAGTATAACTTCTTCAATACTCAATGAAATTAGGTGAAACAAAAAGGAAAGTTGTAGTACTCAGCGAGACGAAGAGATTGATACCTTGCACGCAGGCCAACTCGCCGTGGTTTGGCCGGAAATTTCCTCGAAAGTCACTGAGGTCGCCGGAAACTGGGTAAGATTCAAATGAGTATAACTTCTTCAATACTCAATGAAATTGGGTGAAACAAAAAGGAAAGTTGTAGTACTCAGCGAGACAAAGAGATTGATACCTCGTACGCGGGCCAACTCGCCGTGGTTTTGCCGGAAATTGCCTCGAAAGGGGCGGTGCTCGCCGGAAAACTGGGAAATGTCTTCGAGGTGGTTTCTTCGTGGTTTGACGTCCAAAACACAACCACAGGGTTAGAAAAGAGCTATAGGTGTGGGCATGGGTGTGTGTGTGTGTGTGTGGGTGTGTTCTGCTCGGAGAAAAGAGCACCGAGAGGAGGGGGAAAGAGAGAGCACGGAGGAAGAAAGAGAGAAGCGAGGAGAAGACTTTTCAGAAAAAAAAAAGGAAAAGAAAAGGGAAAGGGAAGGAACCGGGGGACAAAAACAGGGGGTGGGCCCCTTGGGCTCACTTCAAAAACAATTTTAAAAAGAAAGGTATCCCCTAAACTTAGTGAAAATACAAAAATACCCATTTTCTTCTGTAAATCCCGGAACGGGTTATTACAGATTGTCTACTAGCCAACCGGTGGTTGCGTCCCCCTCTTTGGAGACTCATCAATCCAGCCCATCATCAAGCCCACCACCACCGACCTTCCAGGTCTACTTCCGTGACCCTCATAGGTGGGTTCTTTTTTTTGCCCAAGCTGCAACCCAATCTGCCATTCCCAAGCCCATGCGTGCAACTACCTCTGCAACCCAATTTGTTGCACCTTCCGAGGCCCCATTTGCTGCTGCCACACCTGTCGTGCCCTCTAATTCCCATGGTATGCTCACCAGGTCCAAAACGGCTTCTCTTAAGCCTCCTAAGTATGTTTTTTCTGCTGCTCTTCCCTCTTCTAACGGCCCTGTTGAGCCTACATGTTTTAGCCAGGCCAATAAATTGCCGATGAATTTAATGCACTTCAACGTGCTGGTACTTGGACTCTTGTTCCTCATACTGCTTCTATGAAATTTTGCCAAACAAATGGGTGTTTCATATTAAACAGAATTTTGATGGGTCTATTCAACGGTATAAGGCTCATTTAGTAGCCAATGGCTTTCATCAGCAACCTAGCCTTGATTATGGTGAAACTTTTAGCCCTGTTGTCAATCATTCTAGTATTCGATTAATTTTGGCTTTTTCTGTTCAGTTTAATTGGCATGTTCAGAATGCTTTCCTCCATGGTTCTTTGTCTGAGGAGGTCTATATGCACCAACCTCGTGGCTTTGTTGATCCACAATTTCCTCATCATGTGTGCCGCCTCCGTCATTCTTTATATGGGCTCAAGCAGGCGCCCCGTGCATGGTTCCAGTGCTTTTCCACTCATTTGGAAGATTTGGGTTTTAGTCCTTCTACAGCAGATCACTCGCTTTTTACCTATATTCATGGCCCTACTCGTATTTATCTGTTAATTTATGTTGATGATATTTTGGTCATCGGGACTAATCCCTCTCATATTGTTGTACTCATTAAGAATTTGGGCTTACGCTTTTTTATGAAGGACCTTGGGCCGGTTCATTATTTTTTTGGCATGGAAGTGGTTCGCACCCCATCAGGTCTCTCTCTTTCCCAACATAAGTATACTACTGACCTTCTTCACCGCACCAAAATGCATGGTGCCAAGCCGATTCCTACTCTTGCCGTCAGTGGGCGACGGCTCAGCATTCAAGATGGTGATCCTTTGCCGGATCCTACTGAATACCGTAGTGTTGTCGATGCTCTTCAATACTTGACTCTCACTTGTCCCGACATCAACTTCGTCGTCAATCAAGTCTGCCAGTTTCTTCACCAGCCGACTTCTACTCATTCGGCCGCCATCAAACGCATTCTTCGTTACCTTGTTGGCACTCCTACTCACGATCTTATCTACAAGCCTGCTTAATTTCGCCTTACGGCCTTTTCCGATGCCGATTATGCCAGAAATCCGGATGATCGGCGTTCAACTGGGGGCTATTGTTTGTATCTGGGGTCCAATCTTGTCTCCTGGAGTGCCAAGAAACAAACTAGGGTCTCTTGGTCAAGCACTGAAGCCGAGTATCGTCAACTTGCAATTACCGCTGCCACCATTTCCTAGTTTCGTATGCTGTTCCGCGATCTCTAGTTTCCTCTACATTATCCTACTTTGTTTTGTGACAATATCAGCGCTATCTCCCTTGCTTCCAACCCGGTGTTTCATGCTCACACTCGATCGGCACGTTGAGGTGGATGGTTTTTCTTTTCTTTGAACGAGTTTTTTGGAAATTGATAAATCAAGTGATTTTGATGCCACCAACCATATCTTAATGTATCAATTTTGACATTTTATTCAGTTTCCTCTGGTAATTGTACGTAATTAATAGAATTTTAGATGTTTTCATTCTTGGTTCATTTAGTTAGTGAAGATATTAATCTTCTGCAGATTACGACTTACATTATGTTGTTCATCTGTTGTAACGCGCCCTGATCAGTGGCTGCCAAGCTTACTTGAAAGGGTTTGGCATTTTAATTAGCTTGGATCTAATTTGAAAATTACGTTTTATACACCAATATTCCGAATATATTGTAATTTATTTCATTTCTGTTATTTTTTTAGGCAAGTGAACACCTATGTACAGAGTTGATTACTCAATTGCCAGAATATACCAGGCCTTTTCTTAGGCTACGTTAAACTATGCAGGGAAATGCAGAGTTGAATGCCTTTTTACAACATATTCTCAGCTTTTTAATTTATTTTCAAGCTGGTCTTTAATTTTTTTTTCAATTAGGCTCATGAAGTGGTTCAAAGAGCTCCAAGAGCTTGATTCACCCAATTTATACATTTCATGTAGAACGACTTTCAAAAAGCTAAAACATTTTAACCATCTGTAACAATCTTTTATCCCTTCATTTGATTTTTTAATGCATTGTTTAGGTGGTGAATTGCGCAGAAAATGGGAGAAGAGAGGGGTACGATTTATTTAATTTGAGCAAAATAGTTGCATTTAAGCTTGGTTAGTTAGTGAGGATTAGAGTCAATAAGGCGTCCTCTGTCTTTATCTGAAATTTGAATTCATTGAATGACGTTGTAGTGTGAGAGAAATTGAGAAAGTAAAGAAAAGACGGAAGATGAAACTACAAATATACGACAAACAATAATGATAGATCAATTCATCTATGTTGGTTTGTTAAACTTGGTCAAGCAGGCCTTTTGTTTTGATTGGGATTTAGTTTGGCATTTTCATTATAATTTCCATAGTTTATAATAGTTAACCAACTAAAAGTGCATTTTTTTTTATTATTGTCCAATATATTTTGGCCAGTTGACAATCCTAAAAGATTTACATAGGCGCACATCAAATTTGTGTAAAATGCTAGATATCTCTTTATAGTTGTCTCATATTCTATAAAAAGATTTAAAGTACTCTCTCTCTCTCTCTGGATGAAAACCATGTATCCATTTCGTCATGCATTTTTTAGTGAAGCTACTATGTTTTTGTAATTTTTTTTACTGAGGGGGAGGAACGGAGGCTAAACTACCTCCAATTTGTTCAAGAGGCTTCAGCTCATGCCACAGTTTGCTTCACGAACCTCTACGGTTAGCTTCCATGCAAAATGTTTTGTGTTTGGTTGTTGCAAGTTTGTAATTTTGCTTGCTACTTGATTATAAAAATGTAAAACAAAATCCGTCCGTGATTACGAATTTGTATTCTAAGTTTAGACATTTTTCCAGTGTAAGGCATATCTTGCACATGCATGTAAATGGTACAATTGTTTCTGGTTTTGGACAGTAAGCTTTTGAGTTTTACAATCCTGAGGACTCTCACTCAAGTGAACAAATTTAGTGTTTGGGGATAGAGTTGGTTCTCTTTAATACATACTATAACAAGGCCTAGAAATTTTCCTTGAAGGAATATGCGTATGTTTTTTCCGCATCTTGGCCTGCAGTTTATGTAAAGAGGCATTAATGTGTGTTATCTGCATTGGTGCATTTGAGGGTGTCAGTCCGTCTTTTTAATGCATTTTTTTGTGCAAATTATTCATGCTTGTTGTGACCATTACATTCAATTTCCACAGCGAAGCGCAAACATATTTTCTAGTACTATATAAAGCACAAGTTTGTAGTCCTTGTTTGTATTTTTTTTTTTGTTTTTTTTTTTTTTTTTTTGTTGTTGCACAGAAGGATTGCAGGGTTGCAGTCCACTAAAATTGCGCCACAACGCTTTATTACCCTCTAACGCTTTGAAGGGAGCATTTCGAAATGCTTTCATATCGGACCCTTCAACTGATTGTAGGATATATCAACATACAACAGACCAAGTATTTTATAAAAACTTGTTGGAATGAGACCGGAAATATTATTGTGGGAAAGATTCAGCCTCCCCAAGCTCTGCATGTTGCTCATTTCTGATGGTATTTTACCTTCAAGAAAATTATGACTTACATCGCGTCTCGATATGAGCAACTTTCCCAACTGAAATGAAATTCCTTGACTGAATCTATTATGGCTCAAATTCAAATGGAATAGTCCGAGAAGTCACCTAGAGAGCTTGGAATTGACTCATTGAATTTGTTTGCGGATAGGTCAAGGTATTGAAGATCAACCAATGATCCAAGTTCAGGGGGTATAAGACCTGAAAGTTGATTTTCATCCAACCTCAGCTTCACCAAAGAAACCAATCTCCTAAGTTCCTTTGGAATCACCCCATCTAAATGATTCTAAGAAAGATCAAGATCTTGTATTTGGGTTGCACTGCCAATCTTGGGCAATATGCTACCAGTAAGCATGTTTCCTGCAGTTCTTAAGGTTGCTAATTTTGTGAATAGTCTCCAGTTGTCAGAGATTTCACCATATAATTTATTGTAGTTTAGAGCTACAAATGTAAGATTTGGATAGGCACCAAATTCTTCAGATATATTGCCAGTTAATTGGTTCCTTTCGAAGCGGATTCTGAGCAAGCTCTTGCAGGTTTTCAAGCTTTTGGGGAGTGTACCTATCAAATTGTTGCGGCTTACTGAAAAGTATTGTAGTGATCCACCTGCAAAAAGATTTTGGGGCAAATAACCAGAAAAATTGGTATCTTGGAGTTGCAAATGGAGCCGGAAACAAGTTATTACAGAGTTCTAAGCTTTCCAAGATGATCCAGTAGCCGTCTGAAGTAGGAATCGAACCACACATTTCATCTTGAAAGCTGGTTTTCCATTTGACGACAGCCTCTGCTTGGGTAAAATTAGCAGAAGCAAAAGCAACATTTGGCTCGGAAATAAGCTGTGCATACAAGATAATGCAGGCTAGAGAGCAAATTTGATCAAAATAAATTGAAGATGCCATTCGTTTTTTCTTTTTCTTTTTGGTAAAAAAAAAAATGTAGTTCAGGTGGCTCATTTATAATGCTACTGTTCACAGTAGACTGTCAGCTTCAGAGCTAAGACTACTGACTTTAGAGATATCTCCTTGTCTTTGAACTCATTAACACTCCGTCCATTTGATGAACGGTGCATTTTGTCGTTAATGACACCTCAATAATTTGGTGGGCAAGTTGGTAACCACCTTGCTAACATCTGATTGCTCACAAAGAAGTGAACTTACAAAATTACACGACCGATGGAATTCCTGAGTATCAGTACTTACGATGATTTGAAATGTTATAAGAAATTTCGTGCATGGTAGGCCTAAACTCTGGATTTGCATTTAAGCATACAACTGCTTGCTTTACAATAGTAACAACTTTATCCAGAATTTTACCAGTCGGATGCGCATGGCGATCATCCAACAAATCCGCCAACATTTTGTTTGTCCTGATTGCAGATGACAACAAAGACTCCACTAGAATGCTAGGGTACTCTCCTTTAATCACTTCCAGTGATAAAACCCCTAAGCTGCAGACGTTGCATTCTCTGTCACCTTCATTGTGTAAGCAAGCTCTGCGAAAAAGGGTAAACATAGTTTTTTCAGGAGAGATGTTGCACTGAAATAAGTGTATAGAGGAAATGCTCTCATGTCAGATCTAGTATGGGACATACTACGTTGCCAAGACTTTATATCCAAACCATTTGACAGCACAAATTTGTTCGAGAGTGTGAATGAGATTGACAGTTTAACAACATAACATGTTTGAATTGTATAGTAAGAAAAAAAATTAGGGGACAATTATATACTACATATTACTAAGTGCTACGTATCCAATTGTGCTTACAACAGCAGTCTAGTTAGATGAGTTATAATCTAGAATCTTAATAGTGTCGCAATCAGAAATCCGAACTTCATATGCATCATCCAGCAAAATGTTCTTGCTGGATATGTCTCGATGAACAATTGGCGGAGACACGTCAGAGTGCATATAGAATAAACCATGAGCCACACCTTTAATGATATTCACCCTCTTACTCCAGTCCAACTTCTTAGCTTCCTCATCATTGGCCAAGATTGAAAACAAGCTACCCCTTTCAAGGTACTCGTAAATAAAAAATGAGTGCGCAAATGTTGACAAAAACCATAAAGCTTAACAATGTTCCGATGGCGTATCTCATTTAATGCCCTTTATCAAATGAGCAGAGATGATCAGAGATGAAGAACACAGATCAAAACTATAAAGAATCTAGAGAGAGAAAGAGACACAGATTGAAGAACAAGAGAGAGAGAGAGAGAGAGAGAGAGAGAGAAATATTTTTGTGTATTGTTTTCATTAACCTTCAATGTAACAATACAAGACTATTTATACTATTGACTTTGCTTACAGACTAAGCTAACTGAATTACATAATCTTCTGACAAGTGTCACAATCTGAGACTTGAGCTGAGTTCTTTATATCTTTACATCCCCCCTCAATCTCATGCTTATGGGAACTAAGCATGAGATTGGAGCAATGATGAACAAACAATGAATTAGAAAGACCCTTTGTTAGAATATCAGCAAATTGCTCTTTTGATAAGACATGCTGCACATTGAGATCCCCTCTGATGACTCTTTCATGAATAAAATGATAGTTGATCTCAATGTGTTTAACTCGAGAGTGGAAAACAGGATTGGAGGATAAAGCAAAAGCTGAAATACTGTCACAGTAAATCATTGGTGCAGTAAACAACGAAACTTTAAGATCACAAAGAAGGTGTCGAATCCAGGACAACTCTGTAGCAGCAATAGCTAAAGCCCTATATTCGGCTTCAGTAGAAGATCTGGACAGCTGTGTGTTGCTTTTTCGAAGCCTAGGAGATAGACTTGAACCAAGATAAACTACATAACCAGAAGTGGACCTGCGATCATTAGGATCTCCTGCCCAATTAGCATCACTATAGGCTTGAAGATGTAATTTTCCAGGCTGAAAATGAATACTATAGTTGATTGTCCCACTAAAATAGCGCAAAATCCGCTTAACTACAACAACATGACATTCCATAGGTTGCTGCATAAATTGACAACACTAATTGACAGCAAATGCAATATATGGTCTAGTGAATGTCAAATATTGCAAAGCACCAACAATGCTTCTGTATTATTCTGGATGTTTGTAAGGCTTGCCATCATCCTTGATTAACCTATGAGAGGGAAGGCATGGAGTGACATAGGATTTGGAGTCCTGCATATCCACTTTGTGCAACAAATCTAGAGTATATTTGGTCTGGGAAACAAACAGCCCAGAAAAATGATATGAAATTTGCAAACCCAGAAAATAATGCAACTGACCCAAGTCCTTCATGTCAAATTCCTTAGTGTGAGCCAATATAACATCAGAAATAAGAGATAAATCACTACCAGTAATGATGATATCATCAACATAAAGCAACAGTACTACTATTCCAACTGAAGAAGTCTGAACAAACAAAGATGGGTCTGCAAAAGAAGTCGTGAACCCTAAGCTAGGTAGAAAGCTAGTAAACTTTTATTCCAAGCTCTAGGAGCCTGTTTTAACCCATATAATGATTTGTGCAACTTGCAGACATAATTTGAAGGATATGCAGTACTAACAAAGCCAGGAGGTTGAGCCATGTACACTTCTTCATTAAGAACACCATGGAGAAAGGCATTCTTGACATCTAATTTTCTCAAATGCCACTGAAATTGTGCAGCAAGAGCTAAGATCAACTTGACAGTAGTTGGTTTTACCAATAGACTGAATGTCTCATTATAATCAATGCCCTCCTCTTGACTATACCCTTTTGCAACTAACCTAGCCTTATGTCGAGCTATGGAACCATCAGGATTCTTTTTAAGTCTGTAAACCCACTTGCAGCCAACCAAATTCTTCTCTGGAGGAAGGGGAACTAGAGTCCAGGTTTGTTGAGCATGAAGAGAATTAATCTCTTCTTGCATAGCAGCCTACCACTCTACTACTTTACAAGCAGATTTGAACGAACTTGGTTCAATAAGAGAAGGATCCCCAGAAGTAACAGAAATTGAAAAAGCTTTTCTTTTAGATATCCCACTTTTAGAGCGAGTTTGCATAGGGTGTAAGTTAATCGAAGGAACTTGATGAACAACATGTAGACTTTCAGGTAGGAAGTCAGGATCCACAAGAATAGGTGATTGTGCATTAGCAGGTGACATTGGTGTGGGATTAGAGGGTCTCAAGGACTCTGAGGGACTAGGAAGTGTTTGCAAAGAATCTGAGGCACTAGGGGTTGAAGACAAAGATTTTAAGGCACTAAGGGTTGAGGAGAAAGGTGATGTTGATGATGATGTTGATGATGATGATGAAGGAATAATAGTGTTGTGTATGGTAACCTGTGCAGGTGTAATAGATGGTGGAGGAGGTGGAAGACTCTGTGAAACAGGTTTAACTAATGTCAAGGTAGGATATGGAAAACTAGACTCATCAAATAAGATATGTATAGACACATAAGGTTTTCCCAAAGAAGATTATAACATATATAACCCTTGTATTGACCAGCACAGCCTAGGAAAACACACTGAGCAGTTTTACACTGTAATTTGTGAGAATTATATTGCTTAGAAAGAGGAAAACAAGAACACCCAAAAACCTTTAAATGTGTTAAAACTGGTGGTTTACCAAACAAACAGGTATAAGGAGACTGCATAAACAGGGTTTGGCATGGCATTCTGTTAATTAAATAAACAGAAGTAGCACAAGCATGAAACCAAAATTGAGAAGACAGTTTGGCAATTTGAAGTAGGGTAATGGCAGTCTCAACAATGTGCCTATGCTTTCTCTCAGCAAGGCCATTCTGCTCAGGTGTATAAGGACATGATTTTTGGTGAGAAAGTCCTTTGGCAAGCAAAAATTGTTTAAATTGGTTGCTAGAATATTCACCTCCGCCATCGCTTTGAAAAATTTTAATAGCGATAGAAAACTAAGTATATAGGCATGAAATTGTACAAACACTTTGAACACCTCACTTTTATTCATTAAAGGAAATATCCAAGTGAACCTGGTACATTCATCCACAAAGCTGATATATAACCTAAACCCTTCAATAGACATGACAGATGATGGTCCCCATACATCACTATGTATGATTTCTAAGGGTTGAACAGTTTTATTGGTTGGATATGGAAATGGAAGTTTAGTAAACTTCCCTTCTAAACAAGATATACAAACACATTTTAAGTTGTCCAAAGAAAAATGAACCCACGACTGGTTTAACATTACAGAAACAACAACATTGGAAGGCTGCCCTAATCGCTGATGCCACAAATTGGACTGGACTTGGTGACCAAGAAAGCAATGTTGCTGCTTGGACAAGTGAGGTGCATGAACTTTGACAGCTTGATTGAGAGGAGGTTGTGGTATGTAAAAGGGTATGGGATATAAGCCACCTCTACACAGTCCATGAAGAAGTACCTTCCCTGTGATCTTTTCCTGAATCTAGAACAAAATTCATCACAGATAAAATGAAATATGTTGTCCTTACATAGCCTATAAATGGATAGAAGATGTTGAGATAATTTGGGAACATGCAATATTTTCTTTAATTGAAAAGCATATTTGGGAGCATGTAGAGTGGAAGAACCAACATGAAAGATGGTCAAACATGAACCACTAGCAGTAGTGATTGTATCAGTGCCAGTAAAAGGAGCTACATTATTCAGAGAGGCAAGATCAGAAGTCATGTGAAAAGTTGCGCCTGTATCGGCAACCCAAAATTGTTCCTAAGAAGCAGAGGGCTGATAATTGGCATGCATTGCAGTAAGATTTGAAGATGGAGATCTCCCTTGATAAGAATAATTGGCTATGTGACAACACTGCATTGCAGAATGCCCAAACTTGCCACATATTTGACACTGAACAGGAGAATAAGTCATTGTTGTAGATGAGTGCCTTTGAAAGCAATCAACAGCAATGTGCCCTCTTTTGTTGCAAATTTGACAAACTGGAACGTCATAACCATGATCAGGACAAGTGGAAACATGTGGTTGACCCCTTGCTGGACCAAGAATACCAGCACCACCATTAAAGAATCGAGGATGATTGCCATACTGATTTCTCCCACTTGTTTTCCCTCTGTAATTGTAACTTCTATAGCCTCCTGGATTAAAAGAGTTGCTATTATAACCACCAGCATTGTGAGTGTAGCCTCCATTGGTACCATTCTGAGATGGAGAGTTGCCATGAACCTCAGACTAAAACTGAGAACTATTGTTATTTGATGACCCTTCATCAAGCATCAGAAGTTTGCCTTTATCCTTTGCCATCATCGTAGACATGAACGAATCAGTAATGGGAGTGGCTTCAACAATGGCTTCTTCTGCAATTAGTTGTGCTAAAAAATCTTTGAGTGTAATAACATCTTCTTTGCCTCTAATTATTGTCCTGAAAGTATTGTATTCTGCAAGTAACCCTTTAAGAACAAGAATGTGAAGGAAAAATTTTGTCCTAGCTAAGAACATGTAAGAACATTTGAATACATATGCAAACTAATAACACTTTAAAGTAGGCATGCATTCAAAAACAATTCATAAAACCCATGACTTTCAAAGCCTAGTATATGGTGAACCATAAGACTCTTTAACAAAATTAAAGAGAATAAGAATTTAGAGATTCTTTACCCTTGAAGCTCATCCTTGATTGCACAAGGGATTCACCCAAGTGGAGGGCCTTCAAGTCACCTCCTTGCTCCTTGGATCTTCCTTGTGATTTTCTCCCTTTTAGTGCTCCTTTTTCTTCTTTGAGGATTTGAGGATTTGTTCTCCAAAACACCAAAAGTTTGGTGTCTCTAAGTCTCCACACCAAAGATGTTGTGTGAAGATGAAATGGATGACTTAGGGAAGAAAGATTGCTAGATGTTCCTCCCCTAAGGTGGCCGGCCTCTATGTTGAAAATGAGAGCAAATGTTTCACCCAAATTCAATTAGAAACCCTAAGGATGAAATGGCTATAAAGATGTCTTTATACCACCTCACAATGGAGTGGCAAACTTGCAATTAAGCCAAGTTCACTACCCTTGAAGCTTATGGCCGGCCATTAGTTGTTATTGGGCTTAATTGCCCATTTTGTTTTAGTTGTCATACAACTTAAACATAATGGGCCTTGTGGACCAAAACGTTTTTGTGCTCCGAAGCCCAAAACTAACTTAAACGCCCAATACGAACGTTTCGTATAATTAATTAACTATTTAATTAATCTTGACCATTCTTCAATTAAACCATTTAATTGCTTATCCATTTCATATAATTTCTTCACTTATATCTTTACTCGGTGTACGATCCATTAGGTTCCAATTAGCGAGGTAGTGGGCGATGTTACTCTTAACGATCGATTGTGAATTGAAACCACATTTCAATTCTCCCTTAAAATTAGTGTTTGCTAATCTTTAGGGCTTCCACAAACCATGGGTGACGCCTAGCAGCATGTCATGGTTACCCAAGCTAAGTAGAAGTGGTTGGAGAACCTATCCAGTTACAACTACAATGCAATACGGTCCTTCTCTAATACAATACTCTTAATCACATTGTTTAAGTGATAGTTTGTTTCATGTCTACTATCCAATGTGATACTTCTCTATATGATTCAATTGAATAAGATTTGGAACATCTTCCTTAGTCATATTCATATGCTTTGGCCAAAGACTCTCGAATCATATCTTAGAGTATTCTCCTTCCATCATGGAAGGTTAGAGATCCCTTGTTGTGCATTCATATGCCTACATGACTAGATAGCTTGACCCCAACAATGCCGTGGACACTCCAATGGAATGCCGTTGACATAATCAAAGATCAAGGACCTAACCATTAGACATCAATGATGCCTCAGGTCAAAGGACTACTTTGCATATTGCAACTATTGAGTTCTCACATGACATGTATGTTCGAACTCTTGTTTGATCGTTGTTCAGTGTACTCGATTACTCTTTCGAGCACCTATGTGTTTGCCTTAGTGTCCAACACCAAATGACTTGAGACTAGTTCATACTCACGCTTGAGTCGACATAACACATACTAACCTTAGCGGATTGTCAATGCCCAATTGGCAATCCTATGGCTAGGAACGTTTTAGGAATGAACATAAGAGAAAGGTCTCGTTAATTTAACTAACTTAAATCACTTGTCTCTTAGATCAAATACATTCCTTGGATTCCCTTATTGCTTAAACACAAGATACTATAAATAGTGATTAACAATAAGCTTTGCCCTCTATTAAACATATAAAAGTTTAACACAATAAGTATTCCAAAAAGCTATTACATCAAATGAGTGGCTTTGTGGGCATACTTCCAACAGAATGACAATATCATCATCATCAAAAACAACACCAGCTGCAAAAAGATGGTCTTTAGCATCTTTGATCCTTTGCAAGTACTGAGAGACTGACTCAGACCCTTTCTTAATATTCTGTAATTCAATTTTCAACTGAAAGATACAAGCCTTTGTGATCGTAGAAAACCTATCCTTCAAGTTTTGCCACATTTCATGAGAATTAGTGCAGCCAATGATACAAGACATGGCGATGGTAGACAAAGTGGCAATGATTAATTGCATTAAAGCACGATCATGCATTTTCCAAATCTGAAATGCCTCAGTTTCAACACTTTCCTTATCACAACTTTCATCAAATTGAGATGGACAACATCGTGTGCCATCAACAAAGGCAAGTATGCCATGACTTTCAAGAAAAAGAACCATTTGATAACTCCAAACAAGATAGTTTGTATCATCAAGCTTAACAGTCATAGAATTTGACATAGTAGAAAATAAACTAGTAATAGGGGATTGCACAATCTGTAATTGAGCAGCATTCACCATGCTTTCACAATTCTTGATGAGAAATGAGGATATCGTAGAAGAAAATCTTGAGAAAACCTAGAAATTAGGGTTTCAAATGATACTGAATCTTGAAGAAATAAAGGAAGAATGGCAGATTGTAGAGATTTGCAGAAGAATTACGCAGACTTTCAATTACACAATTCGTCGAACACTTGGTGCGCACACTTCCAAGATGCACCAATTTGCACAAATGCACAGAGAAGAAGATCGCAAGCAATCAAGAACACCAAAAATTCATACCAGATTGGAGATAACTAGAACACAAAAGCAACATAGGAACAGGATAGAAGAAAGAATTCCATAATCGGCGAAGATACCATATCAAATGCGTAGAGATGATCAGAGATGAAGAACATAGATCAAAACTATAAAGAATCTAGAGAGAGAAAGAGACACAGATTGAAGAACAAGAGAGAGAGAGAGAGAGAGAGAGAAATCTTTCTGTGTATTGTTTTCATTAACCTTCAATGTAACAATACAAGACTATTTATACTATTGACTTTGCTTACAAACTAAGCTAACTGAATTACATAATCTTCTGACAAGTGTCACAATCTGAGACTTAAGCTGAGTTCTTTATATCTTTACACCCTTACCTCGTTTAAGAACTCTTTTCGATTGATCCACTCACCACATCACAAGGACTGGAGTTTCTTAACTGCTACGAAGTCATCCGAGGGCAGCATTGCTATGTAAACACTTCCAACTGAGCCTCTCCCAATGCAATATTTAGCATCAAAATCCTCAGTTGCTTTTATGATTTCTTCATGCAATATTTTTCCATCAATATTGACAATGCGAGCAATTCGAACTCTTCGGGTTGAATGTCACTTCGTTCGTTTTGTTGGAATTTCCTTTTTCTTCTCAAAGTGACATAGATTGCATAGAAAGCAATTATAAATACCACAAAAGCAGGAAGCATGATCAAGAAGTGCACAAAACCAATTTTCTAGTTAGGCTTTTATTTTCTAAGACTATTGTTGTAGGTCTGCAAACCTGTAACATTCCCACACAAACCTTTGTTCCCTTGCAATGCCTCTACTGGAGCCTTCTGAAATGCTTTGTTGCTTAGAATTGGACCCCATAACTGATTGGATGATACGTCAACAAACTCCAAGCCACGAAGTTCCTCAAAAGTATGTGGAACAACACCAGAGTGGTTATTGTGAGAGAGATTTAGTGTCACCAAGCTATCTTAATCACTAAATTCAGTTGGTATCCCTTCAGTAAGCACGTTATGACTCAAATCTAGCACGGACAGCTGCACTAACCTCCCTAACTGAGTTGGAATTTCATGGCTCAACTTGTTAGTGCTCAAATTCATGTGGTGCATTTTCACAAAGTTCCCTATGCTGCTTGGATTGACTGGCTCAAGTTGTTAGCGGATAGGATAAGATACTCTAGATCAGTCGGTGATCAAAGTTCTTGTGGTATACCACCCGAAAGTTGATTTTCATTGAGTATAAGCTTCACCAAAGAAGTAAGCCTTCCAAGTTCCATAGGGATCTTCCCAACTAAACGATTTGAAGAAAGATAAAGCAAATGTAGTTGAGTCAAGTTTCCAATCTCAGCCGGTATGAAACCAGTAATATTGCTCCCTGCAATCTCAAGATTTTTTAGCTGCAGAGACTTACCCCATTTATGTGAAAGTTCACCATAGAATCTTTTGTTGCTTAGATTTATGTAATCCAAGTTTGGATAAACACCAAATTCTCCAGATATGTTTCCAGTGAGCTGGTTTCCATCAAGGCAGGAGTCTATATAGGGTTGTGCAGTCCCTCAAGCTCTTGGGGATTTAACCTGTGAAATTTGCAAGAAGTCCACCCGGGCAAAGGCCCTCTGGCAAATGACCGGTGAAATTGTTTCTGGCAAGCCTCAGAACAACCAAGTTCATGATATTTGTTATCACTTAGGGAATGGAACCTGAGAAGCGGTTGTCATGTAGTTGTACAACTTGTATTCTACTCAAATTCGCAATTGACATGGGAAGAGGACCACTGAGTCTATTCTCCATGAGATTTAGAACAACAAGAGAAGTAAGCTGGCCTATTTCTTGAGGGACTGAGCCATTGAACTTGTTTTTATTTAGGTACAGGTCTCGAGATTTGTTAGGAAACAGATTTCGGGTGGAATTTTACCCGACAACTTATTATCCTCAAGATTATGAGTTTTGAGAAGGAGCTAATTTGAGGTGGGATGGAATCAAAGGGCTTATTTTTGCTGAAATCAAGGTATACAAGATTAGGGAAGGAAAAAAACAGAAATTCTTGTAGCGTACATTGTATACCGGAGTTGGTTAGGACAACAAGAGAAGTAAGCTAGCCTATTTCTTGCTGAAATCAAGGTATACAGGCTTGCATGAAATCCCAGTCCAAATTTTACATGGATTTTCATTAGCTTTTCGATTTCTTGAAGAATCGGTGGCATTGCTGGGAAGGTAAGTCCATGAGCTTAGATTTTGGAGCTGGGTTCGGTTTTGAATGATGGCTTTCCATTTGAGGAGAGCCTCTGCTTCACCATTAGAACTAGAAGAAGCGAACACAAAGTACTTTGGTGACAAAAGCAGCTGAACATACAAGATCAGGCAATAAGCAAGAGAGCATACGTTATCACAAGTTGGATTTCTCATCGCTTTCGTTTGAGCATACAATGTTTATTCAGGGCTTGAAGGATTTATTTGCAATGCCATTAGATGTTATTCTGCCATCCTGCTTATTTCAAGATGATGTGCTGAAGACTTTGAAAATACTTCAGTCAAACTCTCAAAAGTCTTTGGGAATGTTTGTTTCTTTCCACAGACTGTTCTTCCATTGCAACCTTGGAATTTTCTTGTTGAAATTACATGAAAATAATAGGCATTTGGTCCAAGTGAGGGTTCATTCCAAGTGACGTTGAAAACCCTCTAATAGTGAAGTTAAGGCTCCACACAAAAATCAATTAGCAATAGAGAGAGTAACCCGACTCCTGATAAACCATTGCAATGTTTCTTAATATTCCGATCACATCCTCACAATCTATTTATGACATTGTGGTACAGGATAACGGATGGTCGCCATCATTGAGTACCTCTCGCAGGACAAGGTCTATCCACACATACGAAATCTTGCAGAAGTCGGTATATAAAACATAAGAAAAAGAAAAAGAAATATGAAACAACTCTCTGCCATATATTTGTATTATTGATACAACCAGCAAAAGGGAGGTCTGTGACTATGAACAAATTATATTAAGTCTAAACCAGGATTATAGCATATACATATATAGCACAGTTAATTGGTAGCTACATATCTAGCCTGGACAAATTTATGGAGATTATCCAAGTTAAAATCCTTCTAACTTCCTCAACTACTAGAAAAATTCAGCACTCTACCTGTCCCTTCCCTTTATCGGAGATTTTGATTCGATCTGAGAAACGTCGTACATGGTGGGCCTAAACCGAGGATTTGCATGTACGCATGCAACTGCTAGCTTAAAGACAGTAGTAAGTTCAACCAGAACTATATCTGTAGGTGGTGCAATGCGATCGTCCAACAAATCCCCCAGCATTCTGCCTTCCCTGATTACGGGTGATAACAAACACCCGATTAGATTATTGGGGTGCTTTCCTTGAATCACTTCAAGTGCTAACACGCCAAAGCTGTAGACGTCACATTTCTCAGTTACCTTCAATGTGTAAGCGAACTCTGCCAAAAGGGTAAGTACAACAAAATTTGGATGTCAAATAGTTTTCTTTAAAAGATCTGCCTAAGAGCACAATTACAAAAGGAATTGATCTTATGTCAAATAATATGGCATGTTCTGCGTCAAATTATCCACCAATCAAGTGAATTTTTCTTCGAATGTGTAGTTCAGATAGACAGCTTAACAACATATGTAATGTAATGGAAGGCCAACAAGAAATTACCTGGTGCTACGTATCCAAATGTGCCTGCAACGGCTGTCCAGTTAGAAGAGTTAATCTCAAGTACTTTAGCAGTGCCAAAGTCAGAAATGCAAGCCTCATATTCATCGTCTAGCAAAATGTTCTTGCTGGATATGTCTCTGTGAACAATTGGCGGGGACACATCACAGTGCATGTAGGATAGGCCATGCGCCACGCCTTTAATGATATTCAGCCTTTTACTCCAATCCAATTTCTTAGCCTCCTCATCATTGTCCAAGATTGAATACAAGCTACCCCTTTCAAGGTACTCGTAAACCAAAAACGAGTGTTGTGAATGTGAGCAAAAACCATAAAGCTTGACAATGTTCCGATGGCGTATCTCAGTTAATATCTTTACCTCGTTTAGAAGCTCTTTCCGAGTGCTCCATTCACCATCAGCTGGAGTGTGGAGCTTCTTTACAGCTACCAAGTCATCTGAGGGCAGCTTTGCTTTGTAAACATTGCCAAACCCCCCTCTTCCAATGCAATATGCATCATCAAAATCCTCAGTTGCTTTTATGATTTCTTCATAAAACAACTTTCCATCAAAAATTGAAATCGTGTGCAGTTCAAATTCTTTAGGCTGCATGTCACCCTCTTCTGTTTGTTCGCATTTCTTTCTTCTTAATAAAGTGAGAAAATTCCACTGGAGGCAATTACAATTGCCCCCACCACAGTTGGCAAGATTATGTACACAACTATGGAACCAATTTTCGATTTATGCTTCTTTTCGCCAATACTATTGTTGCAGGGCACTAGACCTGTTGCATTGCCACACAAACCGTTGTTTCCTTGCAATGCTTCCTCAGGAGCCTCTTGGAGTGCTTTGTTATTTGGAATTGGACCCGATAACTGATTGTTTGATATGTCGACAAACTCCAAGCCGCGCAGGTCAACAAAAGAACTTGGAATAACACCAGAAAGGTCGTTGTGGGAGAGATTTAGTGTCACCACACTATCCAAACTGGAAAAGTCAGTTGGTATCTCTCCAGCAAGAATGTTATGACTCAAATCCAGCACTGACAGCTGCAGTAACATGCCCAACTGAATTGGCATTCCATGGCTAAACTTGTTTTTGCTCAAATTCAGGTGGTGAAGTTTTGCAAGGTCCCCAATACTACTTGGTATCGACTGGCTCAAATTGTTTGTGGACAGGTCAAGATACTCGAGTTCAATCAGTGATCCGAGTTCTTGAGGTACACCACCAGAAAGTTGATTGTCATTCAGTATAAGCTTCAGCATAGAAGTCAGCCTTCCGAGTTCCATAGGGATCCTCCCGACTAAATGATTTGAGGAAAGATTAAGCAAACGAAGTCGAGTCAAGTTTCCAATCTCAGGTGGTATGGAACCAGTGATGTTGTTCCCTGCAATCTCAAAATTTGTTAGCTGCAAAGACTTGCCCCATTTGTGTGAAATTTCGCCGTAAAATTTATTGTCACTTAGGTTTATGTAGTACAAGTTCGGATAAACACCAAAGTCTTCAGAAATATTCCCAGTAAATTGATTTCCATCAAGGCGAACTCTGTACAATGTTGTGCAGTTTCTCAAGCTTTCTGGCATTCGACCTGTCAGACGATTGCCATTTGCAGTGAAATTTGTAAGCCTTCCACCTTTGCAGATGTTCTGCGGCAAATGGCCAGTTAAATTGTTTCTTGCAACTCGGAACACAACCAAACTCTGAGATCTCCTATCACTTCCGGAATGGAACCTGAGAGCGGGTTGTCACGAATGTACAAAACTTGTAATCTGCTTAAATTACCAATTGACCTGGGAATAGGACCACTGAGCTTATTCTCCATGATATTTAGAACAACAGGAGACTTCATGTTTCCAATGTTTTCCGGGATAGGTCCTGAAAGATTGTTCCGATATAGTTCAAGCAAGGTAAGGTTCCTAAGGTCACATAAGGACTCCGGGATAGGACCTGAAAGGTTATTCCTGTAAAGGCTTAGATGGCGGAGAGATATCAGATTCCCTATTTCTAGAGGAATAGAGCCAGCAAGCATGTTTTCATACATGCATAAAAATCTTAATCTATTTAAGTTGGCAAGAGTTGGTGAGAAGGAACCTGTGAGATTGTTGGTGTTCAAGTAAAGCTCTACCAAATTCGAAAGGTTACCAATTTCTAAAGGAATGGAACTATTAAGAAAGTTCCTACACAAGTTCAAGTAAGTGAGATTGGTTAAATTTCCGAAAGAAGAAGGAATTGAACCAATCAAATTATTAGCGGACAAATCAAGATGGACTAGTTTGGAGAGTTGACTAATTTGAGATGGAATGGCACCAAAGATCAAGTTCACGCTGAGATCAAAGTATTCAAGATTTGGGAACAATGAGAATGAAAATCCATCGAGCGTACCTTGTAAGCCAGATTTCGTGAGGTTTATTTTGATGACACTCATGGCACCATTGCAAGAAATGGCAAACCAAGTGCATGGACCAGTTGCGTTGGAAGGGTGCTGCCACGAAGTTAAGCGTGCGTGAGGATCTTGAAGACCGGTTTTCCATTGAAGAAGAGCAGCAGCTTCTTCATCAGACATAGCAAAGTCAAATGCTGATGAACTGAAAACAATCAAGAACACGAAAAGGAAACTCAGAGAGCTTGAACAGTTCTTAAAGGTTGGTGATGGAGATGTTCCCATGGTGCTTGTAATGGCTTTAACATCCCACAGATGTTCTCGTTAACAAACTTATGAACAGAGTTTCAAAAACTTGGAAAATTCTTGGAGAAAATTGTTATTATCCATATTTTTAGTCAACTTGGTTTTTTCAAATTTTATATTGGAATCTGACCATTGAATTCAAAGAGCATTACAAATATCTGATCAAAGAAAAGAAATATTTTGTACTTCTAGAGTAGAAAATTAGATGGTGAATTACAAAGTTTAATTAATAACCAACTATGATGGTGGAATTTTCTTTCATATTTGATAGCATAATATATGTCAGAAAATACTGAGCCATAAAATTAACCAGAAATAAAAACAATACAAGTTTTTAGTTTATTCAAAAACACTTAGTACTTTGTTTTGCATCTTTTTTTGTTTTTGGGGCTCTGATGAGTAACGACTATTGTTTTATTAATTTAGGTTGAGACGTTTTGATATAGACGCCTCGTTTTTTAATTTTTTAGACTAAACATACACTCCTTTGAAAATTTAATCAAGCATTTTCCTAAAATTTCGATTAGTAATTTCAGTTTTTCACATAAGTTTATTTTGTTTAGAATTTTAGTTTTTCACGACTTTTCCTAGACATTTCATTTTTTTTTCTTTTCCTTTTATCCCTATATTTATGCATTTATTATCCATCTCTATGCATTTTTTTATAGTTTGTTATAATTTTACTTTTTTTTTGTGAATATAGTAGAATATTTATAAAAAAAAATTGTCAGATTTTATTATTTAGAAGACCCAACACATAATCAAGATTTGTTTGATTATATAGCTACATCTAGTTCCCTATAATATAGACACATTTAGTTTTATAGTGGATTTGATTTTTTGTATTTCTCGGTATATTTAGAATGCAAATGTACCAAAAGGTTTATCAGATAAAGACATTTAGTTTTGTGATACATTTGTGATTTTTTGTTCATTTGGTCTTTTGGTACATTTGGAATCTAAACGTACCAAAAAGGTTACCTGACAATGGGCACATTTAGTTTTATAATACATTTGGTTTATCTGTACATTTGAAATCTAAACGTACCAAAGGGTTGCATAACAATGGGTACATTGGGTTTTATGGTACATTTGAATTTTGTGTACATTTGGTTTCTCGGTACATTTGAAATCTAAATGTACCAAAAGTCGATACTTTTGTTCTCAAATGTACCATAAGTTTTAAGTATATTTATTATATATCTATAAGTGAAAAAATATGTATTGAAGATTTTTTATTGAGACATTTTTCATAGGAAGAGAATTTTTTTTTTTTTTTAAATACTGATAATAAGGTAATGAGGAATTAGTTAATTAATTTTTTATTTTATTTTATTAAAAAAATGTCATTTAATGTGTAGAAGGGGATTGACGAAATTAAATTCCTATATTGTAGGCAATTAGTTGCTAAGTTACCTTATGCCTCTATATAAATACATTTAAATTAATGACATGGAAATTAAATAAATACAAAATTATTGAGGTGGCAATTGATCAAAGCACCTTAATCAAATCTTTAAAAGGGATGAATGTTTAATCTAATAAGTATAAAAAAGATGTAGGGCATTCTAATTTTCCCATTTAGGTTTGATTGATGGAACATTGTTCATGTACATACACTGGCCGTTCCATCTTCCTTGTGTTCTTGATTTTGTTCCTGTTTTTTTCCTCTAGGTCATTTTCACCATTACCATGGTATCGCGACCGTTGATATATAAAAATGATTTACAGAACCAGATGAACTATTTTATGCAAATCGTTGAAAGATTACGAAACAAATTTTAGAGTAAATTACATTTTATTGCTTAGGTTTACGTCCGATTACAACTTTATACAGCATCTTTAAAATATTTAAATATCATACATTTATTAATATTTTATTTCAATATTACATAACCGTTAGTCAATCCGTTAACTTGACTGTTAAGTGATGATGTGACAAATCTGAAACTTACTTTTGTGCTGACATGGATGCTAGCCAACAAAATCAAAAAAACGAAGAACTCAAAAAAAAAAAATATCGTTTAAACGTAAAATAATTTAAACTTTTTATTAAAAACCGTGGGCCCCACCCCCTACCACCTTCCATCACCACTCTTCTTCCCACTCCGTCAGTCTCTTCCCCACCCATTTTTTACTTCCCTCACCGCCAGAACCACAACCAATTCCCCCGCCAAAACTACAATCATTTCATACTTATTTTGTTGACGGATATTGCATTGTGGTTCTGGCAGTGAGGGAAGTAAAAATTGGGTGGGGAAGAGACTGACGGAGTGGGAAGAAGACTGGGGATGGGAGTTGGTAGGGGGTGGGGCCCACGGTTTTTAATAAAAAGTTTAAATTATTTTACGTTTAAACGATTTTTTTTCTTTTTGATTTTTTTTATTGGCATCCATGTCAGTACAAAAGTAAGTTTTAAATTTGTCACATCATCACTTAACAGTCAAGTTAACGGATTAAAATATTTTAAAGATGTTGTATAAGGTTGCAATTACAACCAAACTTAAGGAGGTAACTGACCCTAAATTTTAATATACAATTTAAAAATTGAACAAAGTAAGATATTACAGGCACTTTAGCTGAGGTTTTTCTTTTTTTTTTTTTTTTTTTTTGTTATTGTACTTGTAGTTTAACAAGTTAAGTGAGCAATAGAATAACACATCATGAGACACGCAGCACACTTTCGCAGTGGCGCTTGTGAAGACTCGGCAACAGTTTTTAGAGGCTAAATCCTCAAATTAGTGGCGTAAGATCGAAAATTGGACCAAGTCATACCTCTGCACCCGTAGTACCACAAACAAAACGTCTCACGTTTGCTACATCATGTGAGTTGGTCTCGCATTTTCTCCTCTTAGCGGCTATACCAGGTCATGTGGTCATTCAGAGAAGTGGTGTGACATAGCAAAAATCAAAATCACGAGACGCGAGGCTTGCCTACACCCCTGATTACGCCGGTAACATCAACAAGGGCATGACTCCGAGAACATTCATAGCATTGCGGCGGCTGCCAGCAAATAGCTAATGATCAACTGTAACGCGCCACCACCCCTCTATTTTCTCTAATCCCAGATATGAAGATGCAAAACAAAAGTCCATGTGTTTTCCTATTAACTACATCAGCTCCCATAAAGAAAATGCTGCATCAGCTTCTATTAAAAATAACACTGCACCGGCAAGTGAATTCCGACCAACTTTAGGCAACTATAGTACAAAGGTTTCTTCTTAATTCAAGTCAGGAAAGAAGAGCGACAAGCGTACTGCCGGAAAATGATTCAGATATGGGCTAGAACCCTTCGGCAAGCCTGGCGGTTGCTGCCTTGAGCCGATATCTTCCCAGTCCAAGCATTAGAGAAAGTGTGGGGATAAGGCCGACCTCGTTCCGCTACATTCATGAGATTCTACGGTAAGGTTTATCCGCTGACACTTCATGGTGTCTTCCATGAAATACCAGTCCAAACGCATTGGCTTTGCATTTGTTTTCGGATTAATTGGGGTGTAAGTCCATGAGGTTGATAGGATCCTTTATTTAGTGAATTACTTGATCACTAAGAAAAATAGTTTTTTAATGTAACTAGAATTTGAGCCCGCGCGATGCCGCGGGTTGCAAAACTATGCTATACGTATGACATAAAAGCTATCTCTCAATCCATGCCAAAATGTTCCCAATCAAGATCAATCACAATTGTCACAGAGCAATGCTCTGTTCAAAGCTTCTAAAAAGGAACATAGCTACTAAGATGTAATAACTATCAAACTCATATAAATATAAACACATATTCCATTACATTTCGAGTAAACTAAAACTCAAAAACTCTTTTTGACATTGCATTGTAAATCCCCTTCTAGACCAGAAAAGATAACCATACTTCCAAAGAAATATTTTATACACAAAAATAGATAATCAGGTAAACATATTATCCATTGGTTTACCATATGTTTTCCAAACCGCCGAGACTACTAATTATGGCTATTGTCAATTTCATGCAAAATCAAAGAAATATTATCCATTGGTTTACCATATGTTTGCCCGAAGGCTTTTCTAGTGTTTACAGCCACTTCTAGTATAATTTAGTTTGACATTGATATTCAAAATTTTCATGCAATAAATTGGCAAGCGATGCTGAATACTAAATTACGAAAACAATTATATGTACTGGGCAAATGTGCCTTGAAGCTCAGAAATACAAAACACATAGCCAAAAACTCAGTAAAAAGCAAGGAATCGTTAACTCATTAAGGAAAAACAACAAAGAAAGCCATTGGGTTACCATCGTCGAATGGTCTCATTTTCCTTGAAATGGGGGTACTGCCCGAGCTTGAATTTTCATGCCCTGAAAAATTCAGAAAAAGAACATGTTTCAATCCCCAGATAGACGCATTCTATATAAGAAAAATACATGAAAATATAATGAAGTTCAGAAATCCAACCATGTTGGTTAAATTCCTCGTGCCAGGTCACTCAAGGATGACCTCCTAGTACATAAACTTCTAAGTGAGAGTTGACTTGGTTTCACAATTCCGACTCATGCGCATTTTTGTACACCATTTTGCACAGCCCTAAGATCCTGTATTACAATTTGAATTTCGGTTACACATGCATACACTACAAATGTAGTACAGTGATTTAAAACAAAGACTCTGACTTATCACTTGCAGTCATGTTTCCAATTGCTGCATCTCTTTGTTTTATTAATTTTTCTTTAGAATCAAACATAAATCACATAGATAGTTCAAAAACCTAAAAAAAGAAAAGAGAAATTACAAAATCATAGTGAAAAGCCCTACCAAAGCACATTAATTATCTAACTAATGAACGCGATTTGAGAAACAAACACCTGTTTGAGTGCTACCGATCAGATCTTGCCCTTGCATTGCTATTTCCACAGAGCACTCTCTACACAAAATCCCAAAAAAAAAAAAAAAATTAATACATAGTCCATGCACACACAAATCAACCAACAAATAAAAACAAAACAAAAAAAAAAAAATCTTCTTTTTCAATCATTTTCTCATATCGGGAACCACCTGCTAATACCCTTCATGGCCAAAGCACTAAGAATAATTCATATATGTTTTTCAATTTTCAAATCACATACAAAGTGGAATATAAATCTTAGAACTTTTAAGCTAAAAATAGATGCACTATTTTTCCAGACTCCCAAAGAAAAAGAAAAAAGAAAAGAAGGCAAGTGGAAGCACAAATCTTGTGAAATAATTATGAATATTCTATAAATAATCACATGCAGATCATTACCCGATTAATCACCAAAAGATCACAACATAAATCCACTGCTAGAAATTGAAAGACATAGCATATTATCAGTTCAAGATTAAAAAGAAAACAAAAAAAAAACAGAAAATTCACAACAAAGCAAGCCAATGAACAAAATCCACGAAGAAAATCTCAAAATTCCAAAACCTCTAAAGGATTATGAAAACAAAGACGCACCTAGAACTAAGAGCTCCGTGGAAGCTCCGTTTACACAAAAGCTATAACTAAATGTAAAATTTGGATTTTTACATTGTTTCTTCGTTTTTAACAATATTGGGGTTGCAAGCATATGGACGGTGGTATCTTGGCTTCAAATTTTGAATGTGTAAAGGTTGCTGTCATTTGATACACAACTGCAAAATTTGGATGCTCCAGTGGAAGATCAGGCAGCAAATTCAAAATTCAAAACACAAAAATCCAAATTAAACACAATTCAAAAGCGATTTAATAGTTACCAACGATAAATCCACCATGCATCTAATATAAAAAAATACAAAATTAAACAAAAAAAATACAGAAAGAAGAAAAGGGTACCACATATTTGCATGTCGCTGTGGCTCTTCAGAACCCACAAAATTCGAGCCAAAAGATGGTGGTGGCGGTGGTTCCGTGAGAGGCGGTGCCGCAGGGTGAGATTTCTTTAGCTGCAGGTATTTGCTGTCGTACAAGAAAACCCGATAGCCATGCGCAAACACATACAGGGAGAGAGAGAGGAGAAAAGAAGAATACATCCAGATGAAGTAGAAGAGTCGAGAAGAGGCAAAATCGAAATTATACAAATCAAGCAGGGGCAAAAAGAGAAGCACACTGCTTTAGAACAGTGCCACCCGAGTTTGGGTTTTAGGATATATAGAATTTGTTGTTTTGCCGTTTATGGAGTTTGTTAGTAAGTGGAATGCCTTGTTGGCACTTCTGGGTCCAGTCCCTTTAAACGGAGCAATAGCTCCCTCACTTTACCAACGGTTATATGAAAAACATATTTTTTAAAATGCACAGCACGTTTTCTATGCTCTTCTTCTTCTCATTCTCCATATTCCTCCATTACTGCAACAGGTTGAGGTCGAAACTCAGCTCCGGTTAACTGGTATCTGTCATTAGTATCACCCACCGATCCCGGCCTTTTCCCTCCTTGTATGCCCCGCCACAACCCCAACACCCGCCTCGACGTGATGGATGCTCGAGTTGCTGCGTTGGAAGCATCTGTGGATGCTCTCTCTGATTCCATGGATGCTCGCCTTGCCGCTTATTTGAGCAATTCCGGCGTGAATTAGCTTGCACGGGCGGGGGCGTCGGCTCCTCTTCCTCTCAGATCCTCACGGATCCAGCTAATGCTCATGATTTGGAACCCAATCGCACTCCTCGTCGTGATTTCTTGGATGCTGGTGGTGGTACGCCACGAGCTCAATGGCAACACCGCGTTGATTTTCCTCGTTTTCTTCTCGATGATGATCCCCTTGCTTGGATCTACAAGGCGGATCAGTTCTTCAATTATTATCCCACTCCTCTTCAATTATTGTCCCACTCCTGAACACCAGAAAGTGGTCACTGTCTCCTTCCATCTGGACGGTGAAGCTTTACAGTGGTTCCGATATGGATAAATTGCTTGCACTCTACTCCTCGCTGGGAGGATTCTACCAGGGCTTTCTGCCGCGAATTTGGTCCCAATGAGTTTGAGGATTGTGCTAAGACGCTATTCAAGCTTCACCTGAGAGGTACACCCAAAGATTATATACTCGAATTTCGGCGTTTGGCTAATCGTACCACTGATTTGGGCCATATACTATTGAAAAGTTGTTTCCTAGGGGGTCTTAAGCGTGAATTTAAATATGATGTGAAATTGTCGTCCTACTGATGTTCATGAGGCCATTTCTTTGACTACGCAACTTGATGCTAAGTTCACTGATCTTAGGGTTGGCTATACTAAGATTACTCCCAATTTTAGATCTCCTGCTACATGTTCCCATACAACCAACCCTTACCTTACAGACCAGCTAACTTGCCTATCAAGCACCTTACCCCTGAAGAAATTCAAAAAAAAAGGGAGAGAGGGTAGTGTTGGTTCTGTGATGCAGTGTGTTAACAAGCAGTTGCTTATGCTTGATCTGTTAGACACTGAGGAGGATAGTGAAGAACCTGTAGGTGAATTGCAGCCTGCCCTCCAACAAATGGAATTTAGCAAGTTGCATTCTATGGCACTACTGCAAAGCAAACCATTAAGACAATGAAAGTTGAGGGTGTAGTTAAGGGTCAGCTTGTGAAAATTCTCTTAGATTCTGGTAGCTCCCACAATTTTGTGGATTCTAGATTACTGAAAAGGCTTGGTTGGCAATCTTAGACAACCTTTAGTGGGTATAACTGTGAGATAGATCTATTTGCTTTACCTCTATGAGGTAGTGATCTAGTACTCGAGGTCTAGTGGCTTTCTTCAATAAGCCGTGTCGTCTGGGATTTCCAGCTTATGACTCTTGAATTCTAAGGGTAGTGTCCAATATAAACTCACTCATCTGGAGAGTGGTTCTCCCCTCATCCAAGAGGTTTTTTTGCACCAACTTGATAAAGAACTCAATAACTCCAATCTAGGGCTCTTTTTATACTCCATGGAGACCAAGAAGTTAGAGGCCTGTGATTTCAATCCCACTCAGTTATGTGACTTACATAATCTATTGGAACAGTTTGGAGACATTTTTGGCTTGCCTACCAAGTTACCTCCCTCAAGGGATCATGATCACCAGATTCCCTTAATCCCTTATGCTCAGCCTCCTAACATCAGGCCTTATCACTATGGACCACTCCAAAAAACTAAGATTGAGAAGGTTGTCAAAGAACTTTTAAATGTAGGTTTCATCAGGCCCAGTCACTGTCCATTTTCTTGTCTAGTACTCTTGGTCAAGAAAAAAGAGGGCACCTGAAGGCTTTGTATGGATTATAGAGAATTGAATTCTATAACCATCAAAGACAACTATCCCATCCCACTCATTGATGATCTTCTGGATGAGCTTTTTGGAGCTCAGTATTTTTCCAAACTTGATTTGGGGTCTGGTTACCATCAAATCCTCATGCATCTTGCAGATATTGAAAAAACAAGTTTTAGAACACATGAGGGCCACTATGAATTCTTAGTGATGCCCTTTGGGTTATCCAATGCCCCCACCACTTTTTAGAATCTTATGAATGATATTTTCAAACCTCATATGAGGAAATTCATTCTTGTATTTTTTATGACATTCAGGTTTATAGCAGGAGACATTACTTTTAGCATCTTACAGAAACATCAGCATTTTGTCAAGAAGAAAAAATGTGCTTTTGGTCAAAGTAGGATTGAATACTTAGGGCACATTGTTTCCAGAAATGGGGTTGAGGCTGACCCTTCTAAAATCAGGTGTATTGTGGATTGGCCTATTCCTGCTAATGTTATAGCTTTAAAGAGATTTCTAGGGTTGGTAGGGTATTACAGAAAGTTTGTCCCAGGTTATGGTAAGATCTGCCAGCCTGTTTACCAACTTACCAAAAGGGATAACCTTCATTAGACCCCTAAAGCTACAAATGCCTTTCAAACCCTTAAGGACATTATGGCATCTCCACAGGTCCTTACACTGCTCAATTTTAGTCTTCCCTTTATCCTAGAGTGTGATGCTTCTGAAAATGGCACTGGTGATATGCTCCAGCAGCAAGGCAAACCCATAGCTTTCAACAGTCAAGCTCTAGGTCCAAAAAATCAAGCTCTATCTACTTATGAAAGAGAGCTTATTGCCATAGTACGTGCAGTGAAAAAAATGGCAAAATTACTTATAGGAAAGGCATTTCATTATCAAAAAAAGACTATAGCAGTTTGAAGTATTTTCTGGATCAAAGGGCCAATACTCTATTCCAACAAAAATAGGTGTCTAAATTGCTGGGTTTTGACTATGAGATCCAATATAGGAAGGGATCTGAAAATCTAGTAGTTGATGCCCTATCTAGATTGCAGGAGCCTATTTCACAGGATGCAGGTCATTCCACTACCATATATGACAGTATGTGCTTGATGGCTGTGACTTAACCATATTATGGGTGGTTAGATGAGTTGAGAAGACATAATGAACATGATGAGTGGATTCGGGGAAAATTGCAAGAATTATCAAGTATGGATCCTAGCTTGGCTGCCAAGACTACTGCATCTAAGTTTAAGTTTGACAATGACTTTCTTAGATACAAATCTAGGATTATGATAAGTCCCACATCTCCCTGGAAGGCTAAAATCATAGAAGAGCATCATGACACTCCTATTGCAGGTCATCAAGGAGAACTCAAAACATATCAAAGGATAAAGAAGGGTTTTTACTGGCCTAGTTTGAAGAAGGATATCAAGTCCTATGTAGCATAATGCAATATCTGTCAACAAAATAAGTATGAAACCATATCTCCTCCAGGATTGATTCAGCCTCTACCTATTCCCCAACATGTTTAGCAGAATATTAGCATGGATTTCATCACAGGGCTGCCCCCTTTGTAGAGGAAAAACTGTGATTTTTGTTGTGGTTGAAAGGCTTACAAAATATGCCCACTTCATGGCTTTGGCACATCCATTTACTGCATCCTAGGTAGCTCAAGTGTTTGTTGACAATGTTTTCAAACTTCATGGCATGCCTGCCACCATTGTCATTGACAGAGATTCAACTTCCCTAAGTGCCTTATAAAAGGAGTTCTTCAAATTGCAGGGTTCTAAGCTCTGCATGAGTTCAGGCTACCACCCTCAAACGGATGGGCAAACTGAGGTGGTTAACAAGTGGGTGGAGACCTATTTGAGATGCTTTGTTGGAATTCAACCTAAAAAATGGGTGGAATGGTTGTCGTTGGCAAAATGGAGCTATAATACATCTTACCATTCATCTTCAAAATTCACGCCATCTGAATTGGTTTATGGTTATCTTCCTCCCATTATAACTGATCATGAAGTTGGTACTGCCAAATTGGACTCAGTGGAGCATTGCTTGCAAGAAAGGGATAAGAATGCAGGCTAACAAGCACAGAACTGAAAGAGAATTCTCTGTGGAGGACTTTGTGTATCTCAGGTTAGTTCCTTATCAATTACTAGGCTTTGAATTCTCACTCCTTCCACAAACTGCATCCTAAGTTTTATGGCCCTTATAAAGTATTGGAAAGAATTGGTCGTGTGGCTTATAAATTGCAGTGACCTGAGGGCTCTAAAATTCACCTAGACTTTCATGTTAGTTGTCTCAAGAAGCACTTGGGCAATTTGGTTCAACCAGTTGCAGTGTTACCAAATGTCACATGAGAGGATTCAGTTCAGGTGCAGCCTCACTCAGTGCTAGCTCGGAGGATTTATAAGAAAGGACAAGCTGCAGGAGTGCAACTGCTCGTGCATTAGGTTGGTCAAGTTGCTGAGGAAGCAACTTGGGAAGATTTCGACGAATTCAAGACCAAGTTTCCAGAGTTTCAGTTGTGAATCTTGAGGACAAGGTTGTCATAAGGGAGGAGTAATGATAGGATCCTTTATTTAGTGACTAAATCACTAATAAAAATAGTTTTTTTAATGTAATTTGTTATTTTGTCATTTATGGAGTCTGTTGGACTGGAATGCCTTGTTGGCACTTCCGGGTCCGGTTCCTTTAAATGGAGCAATAGCTCTCTCACTTTACCAACGGTTATATGAAAAATTTATTAAAAAAAAAAAAAAAAAAAAATACACAGCACGTTTTCTGTGCTCTTCTTCTCCGTTCTCCATATTCCTCCATTACTGCAACAGGTTGAGGTCGAAACCGAGCTCCGGTTAACTGGTATCTATCAGAGGTTTGTTTTTGAAATCAGGCTTTCCATTTGAAGAAAGCCTCTGCTTCAGTAAAATTAGCAGAATCGAAAGCAACATTTTGCACAGAAATAAGCTTGGCATACAAGATAATGCAGGCTAGAGAGCAAATTTGATCAAAGTTGAAGATACCATTCGTTTTGTTTTGGTAAGAAAATGTAGTTCAGGTGGCTAAATTTGTAATCCAATCTTCTGTTACTGTTCTGTTTCAGAGCTAAGACTTCTGACTATAGAGATGTCTCCTTTTCTTTCAAATCATTAAAACTCCGTCCATTTGATGAACGGTGCATTTTGTCGTTGAAACGAAACAAAAATAATTTGATAGGCAAGCCGTAACCACCTTGCTAATATCTGATGGCACACAAAGAAGTAAAGAACTTAACAAAATTACAAGACCAATGGAATTCCCAAGTACCATTACTTACGATGATTTGAAATGTCATGGGAAATTTCGTGCATGGTAGGCCTAAACTCCGGATTAGTATTTAAGCATACAACCGCTAGCTTTAGGATAGTAAGAACTTCATCCAGAATTCTACCAGTCGGATGCGCAAGGCGATAATCCAGCAAATCCGGCAACATTTTGTCTGTCGTGATTGCAGATGACAACAAAGACTCCACTAGAATGCTAGGGTACTTTCCTTTGATCACTTCCAGTGATAACACCCCAAAGCTGTAGACGTCGCATTTCTCTGTCACCTTCATTGTGTAAGCAAGCTCTGCGACAAAGGGTAAACATAGTTTTTTTTAGGAGAGAGATGTTGCATGAAATCGATACTTTAACAACACATGTTTAAATTGTATAGTAAGAAAAAATTTGTGGACTATTATATACTATGTATTACCTGGTGCTATGTATCCAATTGTGCCTGCAACTGCAGTCCAGTTAGATGAGTTATAATCTAGAACCTTAGCAGTGCCGAAGTCAGAAATCCGAACTTCATCTGCATCATCTAGCAACATGTTCTTGCTGGATATGTCTCGATGAACAATTGGCGGAGACACGTCAGAGTGCATGTATGATAAACCATGAGCCACACCTTTAATGATATTCACCCTCTTACTCCAGTCCAACTTCTTAGCTTCCTCATCATTGGCCAAGATTGAAAACAAGCTACCCCTTTCAAGGTACTCGTAAATCAAAAATGAGTGCCGTGAATGTTGACAGAAACCATAAAGCTTAACAATGTTCCGATGGCGTATCTCAGTTAATGCCCTTACCTCGTTTAAGAACTCTTTTCGATTGCTCCACTCACCACCATCACAAGGGCTGTGGAGTTTCTTAACTGCTACCAAGTCATCCGACGGCAGCATTGCTATGTAAACACTTCCAGCTGAGCCTCTCCCAATGCAATATTTAGCATCAAAATCCTCAGTTGCTTTTATGATTTCTTCATACAATATTTTCCCATCAAATATCGATATTGCAAGCAATTCGAACTCTTGGGTTGAATGTCACTGTGTTCGTTTTGTTGGAATTTCCTCTTTCTTCTCAAAGTGATATAGATTGCATAGAAAGCAATTATAAATACCACAAAAGCAGGAAGCATGATCAAGAAGTGCACAAAACCAATTTTAGAGTTAGGCTTCTTTTTTCTAGGATTATTATTGCAGGGCTGCAGACCTGTAACATTCCCACACAAACCTTTGTTCCCTTGCAATGCCTCTACTGGAGCCTCCTGAAATGCTTTGTTGCTTGGAATCGGACCCCATAATGATTGTATGATACGTCGACAAACTCCAAGCCACGAAGTTCCTCAATAGTATGTGGAACAACACCAGAGAGGTTATTGTGAGAGAGATTTAGTGTCACCAAGCTTTCTAAATCACTAAATTCAGTTGGTATCCCTTCAGCAAGCGAGTTATGACTCAAATCTAGTACGGACAGCTGCTCTAACCTCCCTAACTGAGTTGGAATTTCATAGCTCAACTTGTTGGCGCTCAAATTCATGTGGTGCATTTTCACAAAGTTCCCTATGCTGCTTGGAATTGACTGGCTCAAGTTGTTAGCGGACAGGTCAAGATACTCGAGATCAGTCAGTGATCCAAGTTCTTGTGGTATACCGCCCGAAAGATGATTTTCATTGAGTATAAGCTTCACCAAAGAAGTAAGCCTTCCAAGTTCCATAGGGATCTTCCCAACTAAATGATTTGAAGAAAGATTAAGCAAATGTAGTTGAGTCAAGTTTCCAATCTCAGCCGGTATGAAACCAGTAATATTATTCCCTGCAATCTCAAGATTTTTTAGCTGCTGAGACCTACCCCATTTATGTGAAAGTTCACCATAAAATCTGTTGTTGCTTAGATTGATGTAATCCAAGTTCGGATAAACACCAAAATCTTCAGATATGTTTCCAGTGAGCTGGTTTCCATCAAGGCGCAATCTGTACAAGGTTGTGCAGTTCCTCAAGCTCTTGGGGATTCGACCTGTGAGACGGTTGCTATTTGCAGTGAAATTCACAAGCAGTCCACCCCGGCAAAGGCCCTCTGGCAAATGACCGGTGAAATTGTTTCTGGCAAGCCTCAGAACAGCCAAGTTCATCAGATTTGATATCACTTGGGGAATGGAGCCTGAGAGGCGGTTGTCACGTAGTTGTACAACTTGTAATCTGCTCAAATTCGCGATCGACATGGGAAGAGGACCACTGAGTCTATTCTCCATGAGATTTAGAACAACAAGAGACTTAAGCTGGTCTATTTCTTGAGGGACTGGGCCATTTAACTTGTTTTTATTTAGGTACAGGTTCTCGAGATTTTCTAGGAAACAGATTTCTGGTGGAATTTTACCCGACAACTTATTATCCGAGAGATCAAGATATATGAGTTTTGAGAGGGAGCTGATTTGAGGTGGGATGGAATCAAAGAGCTCATTCTTGCTGAAATCAAGGTATACAAGATTAGGGAAGGACACAAACGGAAATTCTTGTAGCCTACCTTGTAAACCGGAGTTGGTAAGGTTTATCTTGCTGACACTTCCTGCAGGATTACACGAAATCCCAGTCCACATATTACATGGGTTTTCATTAGCTTTTTGATTTCTTGAAGAATTGGTGGCGTTGCTGGGAAGGTAAGTCCACGAGCTTAGATTTTGGAGCTGGATTCGGTTTTGAATGCTGGCTTTCCATTTGAGAAGAGCCTCTGCTTCGTCGTTAGAACTAGCAGAAGCGAACGCAATGTACTTTGGTGACAAAAGCAGCTGAACATACAAGATAAGGCAATAAGCAAGATAGCATACCTTATCACCAGTTGGATTTCTCATGGCTTTTGTTTGAGCATACAGTGTATAATCTGGGTTTGAAGGATGTATTTGCAATGCCATTAG
Source organism: Pyrus x bretschneideri (assembly GCF_019419815.1). Lineage (NCBI taxonomy): Eukaryota > Viridiplantae > Streptophyta > Magnoliopsida > Rosales > Rosaceae > Pyrus > Pyrus x bretschneideri. Next base: position 2,590,674 of record NW_025999501.1, read on the forward strand.
ATGTTATTCCGCCATCCTGCTTACTTCAAGATGGTGTGCTGAAGACTTTGAAAATACTTCAGTCAAACACTCAAAGTCAAAGTCTTTGGAATGTTTGTTTCTTTCCACAAATTGTTCTTCCATTGCGACCTTTGAATTTTCTTGCTGAATTACTTGAAAATAATAGGCATTTGGTCTAAGTGAGGGTTCACTCCAAGTGACGGTGAAAACCCTCTATTCGTAAAGGAAGTTAAGGCTCCACAAAAAAATCAATTAGCAATGGAGAGAATAACCCAACTCCTTATAAACCCTTACAATGTTTCTTAATATTCCGATCACATCCTCACAATCTGTTTGACATTGTGGCACAGAATACCGGATGGTCGCCATCATTGAGCACCTCTCGCAGGACAAGGCGCATTCACACCTAGAAATCTTGCACAAGTCGGTATATAAAACAAAAAAGAAAAGGGAAAAAGTCTTAACCTTCTCACCGTGGCCTACAAACTCACAAGCCGCAAGCATATAAACTCAGATTTTTCTCTCTAGTTGCTACATACGTACTTGCAATCCGCTTTTAATTTTTCTTTTTTTGGTGCTAACTAACCCTTTTTTTTATTCAAGTGATAATCTACACTAAATTAATATAAACTAAAGGAAACGAACATTGGTGCAAAACAAAAGAGAAAATTACTCAAGTCAACTTGACTACTTGAAATAGTAAGGTTATATATCTAAATTTACATGACACTAAAAAAAAAAAAAAAAAAACGAAACAACTCTATGCCAGATATGACACGCCCCGACCCCAATATTCCTTGAATATCAGGATAGGCACGTACTAGCCGACACCCGAGGGTGACGAAAACCATTTATTGAGTGTAAATACTGAAAACAAAGGATAAATAAGGTTTATAAATATAAAAGAATAATTAATATGCAAATAAGGACCGTGTTCAGAGCACACCACTAATCTAGAACACTAAAAGAAAAATAATATAAAATTGAATGAAACGAAGGAGTGGGTCCTACACCGAGAAGACTTGAAGATGCCGATGCGAAAGTGCCTGGACGTCGGGATTGTATGCCTCAATTCTTAGTCCTGAAGGGGGCGCAAAACAAACATAAGTGGACCAGGTTGACATATATATAATAAAACAGTTATCAACATACAAACCCCCAGGTTTTATGAAAACACATATATATAATGATAAACATAGGTTTTCCGAAACCTAGCATGTCGTGCAATGTCTCAAATCATACTTCGCATAAATAATAAACACTAGTAAATATCCGATAACTCTTCAGGCCCCATGCCGGCTTCCCGTCTCTGAGCCGACAGTCAGAGGAAAATACACTTCAGGCCTCATGCCGGCTCCCCGTCTCTGAGCAGACAGTCAGAGGAAAACACACTTCAGGCCCTATGCCAACACCAAACCGTCGCCCGGGACGGACCGGATCTATCCCTACGTCCCGTAGCGGAAAGGATCACTAGGTAAGTACAAAACCAGTAAACATACATATATTGAAAATCAACTTTAGTATAAAGTCATGCATCATCTATGCTATAAAGAGGTGTTCTAAACATGTTCTAAATATCATATCGTCATCCATCAGATATTCTATAAGAACATGGGTTATAGGAAAAATAGTAGTAATTCAAACTAGCCTCAGTAAGCATGTTATCTCGTAAAACATTTCATAAAACATAATCATCAAATCATGCTTTTCATGTATGCATTTATACTATCAAAACATGCATTTTTAGAAGGGGTCCACTCACAGTACTTCACCGTCGAAAAGCCACGCCATCTAGCGAAGAAGGAAACGCCACAGATAACGCCCCTAAGCACATAAATGGCACATTTAGTCAAACTCTACTCAAACGACTGAGTTTAGGAAAACGAATATCGGAAACGGGTTCAGGACGTCGAAATTAGCCTAGGAGAGGTCCCGCACGAAAACCCAAAAAGTCAACGGACAAAGTCAACGTTGACCGTTGACCGGTCAAAGTCATAGTCAACGCTGACCGTTGACCGGGTCCGGGTCAACAGGTCAAACGGGTCTGGGCTTGGATCCGGATTGGGTTAAAGGGTTTGGACTTGGGTTGGATCCGGATTTGGGCCTAAAAGGGTTTAGGTCTAATGGGTTTAGGGTTAACGGGCCAAAGGCCCTAAAGGGAACGGCCCAAAGGCCTTTAAATTAACAAAACAAAATAAAAATAAAAAAAAGGGTTGGGTTGGGCTGCCCAGGGTTTTGGGCTTGGCAGGAAAGGCCCAAAGGCCTTGGGTTTTGGTGGTTCGCCGGATTCCGAGGAAGGAGAAGGCCGGTTTTCAGCCGGAGAATTCTCAAGCTCTGTTGGAGCTCAAAACTCAACCAAAACATGTCATTCAATATACCAAATTGAAGCCCCGAAGGTAACGAATCCAAAAATATACCCTTGGTTCCCGTCATCATGGCCGGAGTTGGCCGGAAAACAGCCTGGAAGCCACGGGTATCCGCCGGAAACTGGGTAAGATTCAAATGAGTATAACTTCTTCAATACTTAATGAAATTGGGTGAAACAAAAAGGAAAGTTGTAGTACTCAGCGAGACGACGAGATTGATACCTAGCACGCCGGCCAACTCGCCGTGGTTTGGCCGGAAATTGCCTCTAAATGGGCGGTGCTCGCCGGAAAACTGGGAAATGTCTCCGGGGTGGTTTCTTCGTGATTTGACGTCCAAAACACAACCACGGGGTTAGAAAAGAGCTATAGGTGTGGGCATGGGTGTGTGTGTGTTCTGCTCGGAGGGAGGGAGAGGAAGACAAAGGGAAAGAAAGAGAGAAGAGAGACTTTTCAGAAAAAAAAAAAAAAGAAAAGGGAAAGGGAAAGGAACCGGGAACAAAACAGGGGGTGCGCCCCTTGGGCTCACCAATTAAGGCTAAAAAACAATTTAAAAAAAAAGAAAGTATCCCTCAAAATTAATGAAAATACAAAAATACCTATTTTTTTTCATAAATTTCAGGACGGATTGTTACAAGATATTTGTATTATTGATACAGCCTAGGTAGGTGTGTGACTATGAACAAATTATATTAAGTCTACACCAGGATTATAGTATATACATATATACCACAGTTAATTGGTAGCTACATATCTAGCCTATACAAATTTATGGAGATTAGCCAAGTTAAAATCCTCTCTAAATTCCTCACCTACTACACAAATTCAGCGCTCTACCTGTCCCTTCTCTATATCGGAGATTTCGAGTGATATAATCTGAGAAATGTCGTACATTGTCGGCCTAAACCGAGGATTTTCATGTAAGCATGCAACTGCTAGCTTAAAGACAGTAGTAAGTTCAACCAGAACTATATCTGTGGGTGGTGCAATGCGATCATCTAACAAATCCCCGAGCATTTTGCCTTCCCTGATTACTGGTGATAACAATGACCCGATTAGATTACTCGGGTGCTTTCCTTGAATCACTTCAAGTGCTAACACGCCAAAGCTGTAGACGTCACATTTCTCAGTTACCTTCAATGTGTATGCAAACTCTGCCAAAAAGGTATAAGTAGAACAAAATTTAGATGTCAGACAGTTTTCCTTGAGAGATCTGCCCAAGAGCATATAAAAGGAAATGATCTTATGTCAAATAATAAGGCATGTTCTGCGTCAGATTATCTATTGATCAGGTGGATTTTTCTCCGAATATGCAGTTCAGATACAGCTTAACAACATGCGTAATGTAACGGAAAACCAACAAGAAATTACCTGGTGCTACATATCCAAACGTGCCCGCAACTGCAGTCCAGTTAGAAGAGTTAATATCGAGTAGTTTAGCAGTGCCAAAGTCGGAAATGCAAGCCTCATATTCATCGTCCAGCAAAATGTTCTTGCTGGATATGTCTCTATGAACAATAGGCGGGGACACATCAGAGTGCATGTAGGATAATCCATGTGCCACACCTTTAATGATATTCAGCCGTTTACTCCAATCCAATTTCATAGCCTCCTCATCATTGTCCAAGATTGAAAACAAGCTACCCCTTTCAAGGTACTCGTAAACCAAAAACGAGTGTTTTGAATGTGAGCAGAAACCATAAAGCTTGACAATGTTCCGATGGCGTATCTCAGTCAATGTCTTTACCTCATTTAGAAGCTCTTTCTGAGTGCTCCATTCACCTTCAGATGGAGTGTGGAGCTTCTTTACAGCCACCAAGTCATCTGACGGCAGTTTTGCTTTGTAAACACTGCCAAACCCCCCTCTTCCAATGCAATATGCATCATCAAAATCCTCAGTTGCTTTTATGATTTCTTCATAAAACAACTTTCCATCAAAAATTGAAATCGTGCGCAGTTCAAATTCTTTAGGCTGCATGTCACCCTTGTCAGTTTGTTCGCATTCATTTCTTCTTAGTAAAGTGATGTAAATTACACAGGAAGCAATTACAATTGCCCCCACCGCAGGTGGCAAGATTATGTGCACAATTTTGGAACCAGTTTTCGATTTATGAATCTTTTCAAAAAGACTATTGTTGCAGGGCGGTAGACCTGTAGCATTGCCACACAAACCATTGTTTCCTTGCAATGCTTGCACGGGAGCCTCTTGGAGTGCTTTGTTACTCGGAATTGGACCACATAACTGATTGTTCGATATGTCGACAAACTCCAAGCCATGCAGGTCATCAAAAGTACTTGGAATAACACCGGAAAGGTTGTTGTGGGAGAGATTTAGTGTCACCAAACTAACCAAACTGGAAAATTCAGTTGGTATCTCTCCAGCAAGAATGTTATGACTCAAATCCAGCACAGACAGCTGCAGTAACATGCCCAACTGAATTGGTATTCCATGGCTCAACTTGTTTTTGCTCAAATTCAGGTGGTGAAGTTTTGCAAAGTCCCCGATACTACTTGCTATCGACTGGCTCAAATTGTTTGCGGACAGGTCAAGATACTCGAGCTCAGTCAGTGATCCGAGCTCTTGAGGTATACCACCAGAAAGTTGATTGTCATTCAATATAAGCTTCACCATAGACGTCAGCCTTCCAAGTTCCACAGGGATCTTCCCGACCAAATGATTTGAGGAAAGATTAAGCAAACCGAGTTGAGTCAAGTTTCCAATCTCAGGTGGTATGGAACCAGTGATGTTGTTCCCTGCAATCTCAAAATCTGTTAGCTGCAAAGACTTGCCCCATTTGTGTGAAATTTCGCCGTAAAACTTATTGTCACTTAGGTTTATGTAGTCCAAGTTCGGATAAACACCAAAGTCTTCAGAAATATTTCCAGTGAATTGGTTTCCATCAAGGCGAACTCTGTACAATGTTGTGCAGTTTCTCAAGCTTTCTGGCATTCGACCTGACAGACGATTCCCATTTGCAGTGAAATTGTTAAGCCTTCCACTTTTGCAGATGTTCTGCGGCAAATGGCCAGTTAAATTGTTTCTGGCAACTCGGAACACAACCAAATTCATGAGATCTCCTATCACTTCCGGAATGGAACCTGAGAGCAGGTTGTCACGAATGTACAAAACTTCTAATCTGCTCAAATCACCAATTGAAATGGGAATAGGACCGCTGAGCTTATTCTCCATGATATTTAGAACAACAAGAGACTTCATGTTCCCAATGTTTTCCGGTATAGGGCCTGAAAGATTGTTCCGGTATAGTTCAAGCACAGTAAGGTTCATAAGGTCACATAAGGACTCCGGGATAGGACCTGAAAGGTTGTTGCTGTAAAGGCTGAGATGGCTGAGAGATATCAGATTCCCTATTTCTAGAGGAATAGAGCCAACAAGCATGTTTTCATACATGTATAAAAATCTTAATCTTTTTAAGTTGACAAAAGTTGGTGGGAAGGAACCTGTGAGATTGTTGGTGTTCAAGTAAAGCTCTACCAAATTCGAAAGGTTACCAATTTCTAAAGGAATGGAACTATTAAGAAAGTTCCTACACAAGTTCAAGTAAGTGAGATTGGTTAAATTTCCGAAAGAAGAAGGAATCAAACCATTCAAATTATTAGCGGACAAATCAAGATGGACTAGTTTGGAGAGTTGACTGATTTGAGATGGAATGGCACCAAAGATCGAGTTCACGCTGAGATCAAAGTACTCAAGATTCGGGAACAAGGAGAATGAAAATCGATCGAGCGTACCTTGTAAGCCAGATTTTGTGAGGTTTATTTTGGTGACACTCATGGCACCATTGCAAGAAATGGCAAACCAAGTGCATGGACCAGTTGCGTTGGAAGGGTGCTGCCATGAAGCTAGGCGTGCGTGAGGATCTTGAAGACCGGTTTTCCATAGCAGAAGAGCAGCAGCTTCTTCAGCAGACGTAGCAAAATCAAATGCTGATGAACCGAAAACAATCAAGAACATGAAAAGGAAGCTCAGAGAGCTTGAACAGTTCTTAAAGGTTGGTGATGGAGATGCTCCCATGGTGCTTGTAATGGCTTTAACATCCCACAGATGTTCTTGTTAACAAATTTATGAACAGAGTTTCAAAAACTTGGAAAGCTTACTTCGTTGTTTTGCAAAATTTCTTGTGATGAGACCAATTAATTAAGACTTCAAAACTTAAAAATGTTCTCGGAGAAAATTATTATTATCCATATTTTTAGTCAACTTGTTTTTTCAAATTTTATATTGGAATCTGACCATTGAATTCAAATTTTTCTTCCATATTTGACAGCATAGAATATTTCAGAAAATACTGAGCCCATAAAACAGAGATAAAAATAATACAAGTTTTTAGTTTATTCAAAAATACTTGGTACGTTTTTTTTTTTTTTTAAATTATAAAGAGAAAATCTACTATTGAATGAGTCCAACATGTTTTTTTTAATACTATAAAATCAGAAGAGAAAATTCTAGTAACGGTCCTTCAACTTTAATCCGCTTAGAGAAATGGTCCCTCAACTAAAAATTCATGATCATTGATCCCTTAACTTATTAAAATGTACAGTTATGGTCATTTTCATCAACTCTGTTAGAACTTCCGCCAAAATGAATCACGTGCATGGCACGTGACATTGAATTAAGGTGCAAATATAGAAAACAAATGAGAAAAATTGTAGCAATGGTCTCTCAACTTTAACTTAGTTGGAGTAATGATCCCTCAACTTTAATTCAATTGTAGCAATGGTCATTCCAACATGACCCATTTGACGGAATTCTGATGGATTTGAGAAAAGGGACCATAACTGTACATTTTGATGAATTAAGGAACCAATAGTCATGGATTTTTAGTTGAATGACCATTAGTCCAATTGGATTAAAGTAGAGGAATTATTACTACAATTTTCTCAAAGACAAAATCCAATATTGAATCAAGCTCAATGGTACCTGTTGTTTGTTTTTTGTCGTTATGCTTAAAAAAATTTCATTAAATTTGTTTTATTAAATTTTTATTTAGTGAGAATATCTTCATTAAAACTCCTTAATTTCGTTAAATACAAAAGTAGAAGAACGTAACTTAATTTATTTGTTACACTTCATTTAGAATCACTAGAAAATGGCAAGCAACCTACGTGTTAGAAAAGACTCGAAGTAGGATTGTAAGGAAAAAATAAAAACAGAAATTTGACTTGAAAAAGATATCCAATTTGTTTACATCTTTTCGTTTTGGAATCAGATCTTAAAGTAACAACTATTGTTTTATGACAGAGACGTGACGTAAGTTCTTCAAAAAGATAACCACTCGAAAAATATTTCATTTTATTGTTTGCATGTTTTGATTTATGGGGGTCGGATTAGGGATGGGCAATAGTTATGATAGGCGGCTAATCGTGGTTATTTACCTATAATCATTTATGTTTATAGCTGTATAACCGTTTACCCGTTGGGTAATTGCTATAAACGGTTATACACATACCCATAACCGTTTATAAACGGTTAGCCATACTCATAACCGTGTACTCATTTAACCATAACCGTTTACCCATTCAACCATTTACCCGTTTACCCATTTTTGAACTCGTTTATCCTTTTTTTATCCATTTACCTCTTTTTTTTTATCCGTCTACATGTTTTTTTTTTTTAACAACTTGAAAATTACAAAAGAAATATTTGTCATAATTTTTGTTTTTTGACAATTAAACACCGTTATAGGTACATTTTAGCATGCATTTCTCTATTTTAATCATTTAAATCCTCATACAATTCAAATAATTGAAATAATACTTTATGAATGATATTTTTCTGCTACATCCAAACAAATCTTTAATTATAATTCATATGATTACAAAGTAAAGCTTCTGAAAATAAAAAGTAGTTATTATCTTAAATACTAGATAATTCAAAGCTTCAAAATATTCCGAAACTAAACACTTTCGAACACTAATGTTTTAGCAAGTTGAATCATAAAGTCTCATCAAAGTCTTTACCATCCAACTTTCATTAGGTGACCTGAGCTTACAAATTTTGAAATTGATTTTTTTTAATTTTGAATTTTTTTTCAGCCACAAATTTTGAAATTGCATCGACTAAAAGTTTTGGGTTTCTATTTGAACATTACATCCTATCTGACTTACAGACTTTTCTATTTACACTCCATTTGTAACTTTGAATTCTCATTAGGCGAACTCGAATCATGGAACCAAGTCCTGGGAACAATTTTTTTTTTTTAAATTTTACACATATTAAATTAAATAGGTAAATGGATATCTATTATAACCGTGGATAATACTCATAACCAATTGGATACTTGTTATAACTGCAGGTAATACCCATAACTGCCTATTTAAATTTCACAGATAAACAATTATACCCATAATTATTTGTTTGTCTAAACGGTTATCCATAACCGTAACCGTGAACTTTAAATGGACGGGTAACAATAGTTACCCAAACCCATGGGCATTGTTCTAAAAATCCCCGCCTAGCGCCGCCTGAGCCCCGCCTAGGCGCTAGGCGGCTGGCCACCGCCTCAATTAATGCCTAAACATTTGAAAATTAAGAAAAAACGCTTAGACCTGCTAAGGCTCCCGCCCAGACCCGCCTGGGTTGCAACTCACTTAGACAAAAAATAGATAACTTTCATTTTGCATTTTGTTTTTTTCAAAAAATTATAAGAGACTTGTTGAATACTTAAATGAGCACACATTATATGCGTGTTCCTATGTTTTCCTTATGTTCAAATACTTCATAATATATATGTTAATTTATTTTGTAGTTCACAATAAAATTATATATATTTTAAGTATAAACAGACACTTATTTACCCGTGAGTATCTTTGCCCATCCCTAGGTCGGATCTTAGAACAACGACTGTTGTTTTATGAAATTACGTTTGTTTGATGGAGCAATGATCTGTACAAGAGACATATCGCGTGCCGTTGATATACGAAAATGATTTACAAGACCAGATCAACTATTTTATGCAAATCCAAGAAAGATAACGATTTTAAATTTACTATAAAATTCCAACATTGAACAAACTATGACATTACAGGCAATTTAGTTGACCTTTTGTTATTATATTTCAAGTTGAACAAGTTAAGTGAGCAATAGAACAGCACGTCATGAAGCACGCAGCACACTTTGACACTGCCGTAGGATCGACAGATTGCGTCTTGTGAAGACATGGCAACAGTTTTTAGAGGCAAAATCCTCAAATAGTGGCGTAAGATTGAAATCGGACCAAGTCAATACCTCTTCGAGGACATTTGCTTCATCATGCAGAGCACATCTTGCATTTTTTCCTCTTGGCGGCTATACAAGGTCACGCGGTCATTCCGAGAAATGTAACATAGCAAAATTCAAAATTGCAATACGTATTACATTGTGATTATAGCATCTAGGAGTTTTGACAATGGTATCGAGATAATCTTACAAAGGCCCAAAAGAAATTCACCTAATTTAAAGAAAAATTGCGCACTCCTACACTCACATAGCTTAATCACAATTATTACTTAACTTGGTTCAACATGAATAATGTTTCACATAGCTGCACAAGTACCCTGTCAGTAATTACCTAAACATACCAACTATTGCATCAACAAGAGCATGACTCGAGAATTTTCATCGTGCTGCGGCGGCTGCCAGCAACTAGCTAATGATCGATCATAACCCGCTCACCACCCCTACTAGTCCCAGAAAAGAAAAGCAAGACAAAAGTCGATGTGTTTTCCTATAAACTGCATCTGCTCCTATATGGTAAAATACTGCATCAGCTCCTACTTATAAAAAATACTGCATCAGCTACATGCAATGGCAAGTGAATTCCGACCAACTTAGGCAACCACAGCATCCACGATTCCTTTAAAGGACCAAACTTTTACGATCAGTGAGCAAAATCAGTGTGATCAGGGGAAAAATCAAAAACCAATGGATAAAGACTGGAAACATGAGTTTTACTCTTACCAACCAGAGTTTCATGAAAGCAAAACAGGTTAAGAGCAGACCGCAATCAGCAAGAACATGACATTGACATCTACCATTTGTGTAGTTAAAATAGCACCAACAGCTAGTACAGCATCTCGTCAACCAGCAAGTTCACTATTCCCGGAAACCACTAAATAAGGCCGATATAGCAAGTAGGAAAAGACCAGACTGCAATCAGCGTGGACATGACACATTGACATCTACCTTTTCTGTAGTAAAAATAGCACCAACAGCTAGTACAGCTACAGCATCTCGCCAATCAGCAATGTTCACTCTTCCCGAACATCACTAAATAAGGGCAGTATATGGACACCATAAGTATACGAACAAAGCACATTTCAGTTTAAGGAAAGAAAAAACGAACACAGGTAAAAATAATAGAGCAGAAAAAACACCAGCAATCAAACAGCTTAAAACAAATACGAATAGAAAGAAACCAAAAAGATTAAATATTCTGAAGAAAAAAAAAATACAACTATAGAACCTAAAAAAGTTGCAATGTAAAACTATAGCAAGAAGACTCCCATCGCATGGGCGGCGAAGGCCATCATAAAAACTACAGCAAACACTTTATATTGTACCAGCCCATTAATAAGAATACAAAAAGCTACAATCAAACTTAGATGAGTTAAAAAACTCACTCTGTCCAACAAAGAAATGTTTAACCTTCAACAAAACTGCAGGAAGTCAAAAGTAACATTCAATACGTTGATCCATAATATAAAACTCATCCTCCAACAATGAATGCAGACACAAGCCCTCAAGCCAAAAGTTATCATCTCGGGCCACAAGTTGAGAGTCCATCATTCCTGCAGAACAAATATAACAACTTAAACGACTATACAGAGACTTATTCATCCAATAGTATGTTGCAATCCAACAAAAGGAACAATTAAATGTCTGTCTTGAGGTTTATGGGCTTACATCTGCGTCAGATTTACGAGGGGAAGGACTTGGAGAATCATCACGACGTCCATGTGGTGAATCATCTTTGGGGGTAGGAGAGCGTTCCTTGCGGTTGCGTCCAAAAACATTCTCACCCCTAGGTGGTGTCGTACGAGGAGATGCACTTCTCTGAGGAGATGCGCTCATTCGAGGAGATAAGCTCCTCCGAGGAGAGGGGCTCCTCCGAGGAGATGGGCTTCTGCGAGACTTGGAGCTATTCCGAACAGGAGAGGCACTTTGAAGTACACAAGGTTTGCATCAAATGACACATTAGAAAGGTAAAATAGTTCATGATAAAAGACATAAAATAGAAGCAATATTTTATACCTTCCATATGACCGGCTCCGACTACGCCGCTCATCATCATATCTGCCCCTCTTACGATTACCAGGACTTGCACTGCGGCTCCTACTTCTGTAGCGATGCTCTCTTTCACTCCTATGGTGCCTGTCACGACTATACCTCTCCCTACTTCGACTGCGACTTCCATAATCCTTTTCCTTATATTCATCTCGATACCTAACAAGTTTTAGGGTCAGTTGCTGCAACATAATTTCCACAAATTTTGTAGACTCATGTCAATGGTACAGCTTTCCATAAACACACAATTACTAACATATATGGTTGCATTAGATACCAAAAACAAACACCGTAAATCCATGTAAAACGTGTTCTGTGAGAATAGAAGCCTAAGTCGTAAGAACTGTACTGATCAACTCAATAGGAGGAAAAAATGCCACCTCCAAGGAACATGTGTACCAAGAATCAAATAACTGAAACAGAGACATCGCTCTCCACCCAAAAGCATCATGCATCATGCAGCGTTAATAAATAGTTAAGAGCTCTCCGTCAACAGCAAACAAGAAAGACGATGCAGAGGCTCAAAACAATTCAAATTCAAAACAACTGAGCCCACTTGAGCCCAAGAGTCGTCTTCCATTATGCTAGGACCACCACTCATGAAAACAAAAACAGTAACTTATGCACAAGCCCCCAGTTAAAAAGACTAAACAAAAGAAAACAGTGAGCAGCTAAAAAAGACACAAATATCCCCCTTGATAAGTCCAAACCGATACACCTCTCACCCTATGCTACAACAGCATATGACCTTGCACATATGCAGTCCACTTCAATGGCAACTGATAACTATCAACTGCTAAAGTTAATGCCTAGATGTATTAAAGCAAACAGCAAGCTACAAATACCAACTAAATACACACACATATTATTCAGAAGGAACTGAGAAATCAATATGCAGTAACGCAGGACTAAAAACACAACATTAGAACACAAAATATCACTTTTACCCAATTCTAGTTCAAACCGGAATATAACGATTTCTGCTCCACGCAATTCCAGCAAAGAAGAAATCTTACCTAGGACGAGGGCTACGGCTTCGGGACCTTGATTTGAGCTTGGAAGTTGATTCACTTACCCTACCCTTGTGGCTACAAAATCAAAAGTTTCAAATTGTTAAAACAGCAAAACTCCAACAAGAAAAATCAAAACTTGCAACAAACCAAATACACAATACCCATAATATCAAACAAAAAACTTACATTCGCTCCGCATTGGGGCCGTACTTAGCAAACTGAACCATAATCTCTCTTCCATCAACAACTCTCCCTGAAATCAGATTCAATTAATTAATTAATTACAAAACCCTAGCTTCTAAGTAAGCTCATAAGAGGCCTATGAGAGAGAAAGAGAGAAAGAGAGAGAGAGAGAGAGAGAGAGGAACCATCGAGCTTCTCCACCGCCTTATGCGCCTCGTCCTGATACTTATATCGGACAAAAGCAAATCCACGAGAATCGCCAGTCCTCCGGTCTCGGGGAATGAAGACATCGACGACCTTGCCGTACTTGTCGAAGAGCGGGAAGAGGTCGTCCGCGGTGGTTCCTGGTAAACACAAACCAAACAAAGAGAGAGAAAGAGTGTCAGAGAGAGAGAAAGAGAGTTAGGGTTTTCAGCAAGGGGATGGAGGAGGAGGAGGAGAAGGGTAAAAGGGGAATTACGGAAAGTGATGTTGAGGACGAGGAGTGAGTAGGTGTCTCTGATGTCCGGAGGTCCGGATCGACCGAAGTGCGACATCTCCGAGAGGGATTGGAGCGGCGTGCGTGTTAGTCTGCGGCGGACTAGGGATCGGGAGCGCTAGGGTTTGTGATTTGTGGTGGGGGATTTTGGGAGCACAGTGAAAGGGATTTAAGATACTGGGGGGCATGTTGACGAATATGCCCCTATTTTTGGTTCTATATTCAACGTATTTTTGTGGATTACTCTGTTTACATGACTTCATCCGGTTTTGTCCGCTTTCCCGCCAATATGTAGATTCCATAAGATGCAACGTTTCTTTTTTTTTTTTTCTAAACTAAAAATAATATTTATGTTTCTCTCGTGGAAACCTACTTGTCTCATCATTTACGATTAACAAATATTTACAGTCCAAACATTATAATTATAACTTTTTATTATCTTTGTCATCATCTAAAGGTTATAATGCAAAAAATTATTCAATTTGAAATTCTTGTAGGCATTCATATGCATAAAACCATACACTTTATCAAGAGGATGATACTTGTTAACAAAACCATAGATTGGTTCGACACATATAGAGTCTAAACAATCTCCAAATTAGATGATATTTTGCAAATATAATCTTTAGACGATGCTAAAGAGAATAAACAATTCGAATTATGATATTCGAATAGTAAAAATTTATTAACTGTAAGTAGGACAAGTAGGTCATCTCGTGGAGGAAACACAAGCATTATCCCAAGAGATATAGCATCTACCATCATTAATGGAATCGATAAGAATTTTGGAGTCTTCAACGGTTGTATGAGAATAGCCAGCTCGAACACTATATCTTCATAAGCGATGACATCAGCAGTACCAAGATCTAGAGGAATGGACCACCATGAATGACGAAACTGGAAGCTGCATATGGCAGATGAGAATAACAGAACCATTAAAATTGAGCTTGACAGAAGAGTAATGCTATCATATTTTTCATGCTATATGTGTACCATATTTTTTATGCTACGTTTGTATTACATTTTTAACAAAGTTAAAGTCTATCAACGCATGTATCTCATTAAAAATGGTACAAATATAATATAAAAAAATATAATAAGAATAACATTTTTATTAACAGGATGATACAAAGTGAAAGCAAATAATACTGGTGGTATGATCTCTTCTTTTTACATGTGTTGGTACGTTGGTTTGTGCCTCACATAGCCCACCAAGGAACCTCAAGGCGAGAGGCCCAATATGTTTTTATATAATGTCCTCACTGTATCATCGGGTATGTGCAAGCTGTCCTTTACATAATTACGGGATGAGCTTTTGTAACTTGAGTCCTATTTTATTCCAATGCCGATGGTTAGCCTATACCTATACAATTATTTCAAACTCACAAAATCTTAACACATAATATTTATAGTCAAACAATTGATCTCCAAGCAAATGAAGTATCTAATAAACCTTTCTTTATATGGACTATGATATATATACAACACGGATTGAAGATAATAAATTGGTATCGAACTCATTATTTATGAGATTCGAATCCAAAATTTCTTATTTATGGCTCACTACACTTCACATCCTTCAAGTTTAGGATGATCCTCAAAATAGACCATGAAGTTTTAATTTTCTCATTTTGCACCTTAAGGGATTGAACTTGTATCAATATATCCTTTCGGTAGGGTTGATCATTTGATCCTTCATTATTAAATTGATGAGATAGCATAAGAAACTTATATGTGCTAACGTGTAAGCTATATTTGCACGACAGTGACAAAAAAAACTCATCAATTTGATGAAGAATTAGATATTTAAAGAAACAAAAGATACAGATTTAGTTTAAAAGATCAGAGTCTAATGTGAGAAAATTATAACCTCATAACATATTTGAAAACCACATCAAATTTAAAGGGTTTAAAATGTAGATATATAGCCTTAAACCTTATATATGGACAACTTGAATAACATTAGCTTTCCAGTTTCTACCATGTTTCTTTGGGGTTTGAGTATTTCTTCTCAATCTTTGTTTATCTGCTAGAGTAAGTTAAGGCCCCGTTTGGTGGGTATGATGGAATGGGATGGGTTATTTCTAATTAAATTAGATTTGTAGCCTAGCCAATATTGACGAGAAAAATTGTAATACGGACTGGATTGACTACAAATCCGAAATAAGGAAAAATATGATGGGTTATGTAACCCAACCACACACATGGTTTATGTAACTCATTCATGCCAATCAAATCCTATCACTAAGACCAATCTCATTTAGGCCACCAAATGATAAGCTCATATTTATATATATTTTACATCAAATTCACTTGTCTTTTCTTAGTTAGTTCCTTATATTTTTGAGCTATTTACTTTGTTTTTGTGTTTTGTAGGATTTGTCAAGCAAAGAAAAGAAAAATAGCACAAGTGGGATTTTAATTAACAAATTCGTCAAAACTGCCTGTGCAGGTCAGTTGATTTTGGAAGCAAGCTGCGGACAGTTCATAATGAATTAGAGAATGAGCCTTATATTCTTGGAAAGTTACATATGTCTATTTTCTGGAGCATTTCACGGATTGATAATATCATTTTTCTAGAAGAAGTTATGGTCGTTTTAACACTGAAAGGTTCCCAAGAGGCTGAGCAGTTTGTAACTGACAAGAAAGCAACAAAAGCAATAAACCCAATAAATCTAGCAACCAAAACTGATGCAGTCAAGAACAAACCAGTTGACACTTATTCAAATATAAAAGGGAATGGAATTAAAGATGAGGATTAAGAATGAGTATTTGGCATAAAGGCTACCCAAGGAGTTACAATTGTTTTACCATTTCCCCTCACTTATTGTCATCACTAAATGGCTATTAGTGGGTGAGTTAAGGAGAAGAAAATGATGCAGCAAGAATTGGTTTAAAAGTAGTGTTGGGGAAGGAAGGAAAAAAAAAAGCCTTAGTCGATTTCTTTCGGTTCTTTTTTCTCAAACTCATGTCTATCTTTTGTTTTAACTTAAGGATTGTGTTACTAAATTTTTAGTAGTTTGGGGCTGTTTTGAAGCCCCGAATATGATTGCAAGTTTGAGATGATATTTCGTTTGAATTACTTTTATGAATGGATGAAAACAGATTCACTACTTGTCTCATTGATGAATTCTTTATGTGTTTTCTATGGATGCATACTTAGTAAGCATATCTAGGATTCTGATGCTATGAATATGTGTGTGCATGCCCTTGTCGAATGAGGACCTACATATGTTCTAGAGTAGTACTTGTTAATTGCGATTAACATGTGAATCAATTTCTAGGATAAGTAAGACAACGCTAGTACTTACGATGCCTTGTGATGACTCAAACTCTTTTCGTTCTTAATGATTTCTAATTGTTAAATCTATGAACACTTCATTCTAGATTCCATGCTAGGGACTAAGTTAAGTTGAAAATGTCATTCTCTTAACATACCACATAAGAAAGAGTAATAGGTTGAGTTCTAACATTGAGCCAACTTGAGCATCTTCATCCAGAAATAAAAGGAATTTGAATGAAACATAACATGTTTGCATAATTATTTGGTGGTGGATAACACATCCCATAACTCGTTTTTCTTAATTTGTGAACTACTTAAAATCTGTTTTTGTCCTTTTTTTTTGTTCAATTTAATTTAAATAGCAAACCAACTCCAAAAATCCCAAAAATTTGTGTGTGTGTAGCTCTGTGTGTCTAGTGTTTTCATATAAAATTTCGTAGACTTTAGATAAGTATAAGTTAGTCTAATAATTATTTTTCAGTGGCTGGTTAGTAGGGACAGTAACCCAGTTTTTGTGACATTTTAAGTAGTTGGATAAAACAATCTTCTGCGGAAAAGACCCTTATTTTCATATGCTACAATTGACAAATCTTAGTGTTAATAAGGAAAAACAATAGGACACTTGTGTGCTACTTTGTGGTGTGCTTTTAATCCTATCACCAAACGAGCTATAAGTTCTCACCACTTCTTGAAGTTCAAACTCAACCCCCTGCATGAATCTCTTGTACAATTTTTGTCTTAGGGGTGTAATCAAATGACTCAAAATTTTCATGTCAAAGAAGCTTTTGTGTGGAAAACTCTGTCATATACTCTATATGGTGAGTTGACGTTACAAAAACTTTTTAAGTCTGCTTTTTAGTGTTTTATTTTTTTTTTATTAATTTAAGCTATTTTATAGGGACCACTTAGTAGGTAGTACTACGATCTAGTGATATTTCTCTTCACTTATAAGTGAAAGGTCTTATGTTCGATTCTCGCCAAAAGTGAATTTGAACCACATTATTGCTAGCTCATTGTGAGGCTAAGCACATCCATCTCCCCTTAGTATAGATAATATCGTTTGTTTAAAAAAAAAAAAAAAAACCATTTTAAAGGGAAAAAAAATGTAAAAGATGAATATCTTATTTACAAGGTTCTAAAAGAAGTTAGGTGCTAGTTGGGCGGTGAACTGGGGTCTAATGCCTAGGTGAACTAGGTGGATTTAAGTAAATCTGTTATATTTCATATAAATAAGTATTTGTTTATACTTAAAAGACGCTAGGTGCTAGTCGGACGGTGAGCTGGGGTCTAGCGCTTAGGTGAACTAGGTGGATTTAAGTAAATCTGTTATATTTCATATAAATAAGTATCTGTTTATACTTAATATATTATGAAGTATTGAAACATAATGAAAACATGGGGACACAACACATATAATGTGTGTTCATTTAAGTACTCAACAAGTCTCTTACAATTTATTAAAAAAATAATGCAAAATGATAGTTATCTATTTTCTGTCTAATTGAGTCGCAACCTAGGCAGGTGTTTAGACGGGTGCCTAGGCGGTCCATGCTGGTGCCTCAGCAGGTCTAAGCGCCATTTCTAAATTTTCAAATGCATAAGCATTAATCAAGATGGTGTCCAACCACCTAACAGTGCTTATTTATCATATCAATTTACCGCTTATCGCTTTTACTTTTATGGCTTTTCTAGTAGTACTAAGTATTGATTGCCACTTAAGTACATATCAAATAAAAGACTGATTAATTACCACTTAAACACATGCATATTGATAAAAATAAAATAAAATAAAAAAATAAAAACAAGTTATAATTGTCGATGTGCCTCCTAAACTTGTATAGAGATGTCGATTTCCCCCTTGAACTTTAATTTTAGCCAATTAACCCTTGAACTTTTATAATTAGCCAATTTCCTCGTTGAACTTCAATTTTTGCCAATTACCCCCCTTAACTTTTATAATTAACCAATTTCCCCCTTGAACTTTAATTTTAGCCGATTACTTTCCTGAACTTTTATAAATAGGCAACCCCCCTTGATGATATATTTTAAAAATTTTCATCCAATTTATTTGTTTATTTTGATCACCCAGGCAACACATGATAACTGTATGAGGGCAAAAAGAATGAAAAATTGGATGGATGAAAATTGGATGAAAATTTTTAAATCTAACGCTAGGGGAGGAATTGGCTATTTATAAAATTTTGGAGGTTAATCGGCTAAAGTTACAGTTTAGGGAAGAAATTGGCTAATTATAAAAATTTTGGGAGGTAATCGGCTAAAATTAAAGTTCAAAAGAAAAATTGACACCTCTATACTAGTTCGGAGGACAAACTAACAAATACCTCAAAAAACAAAGTTACTAACACATTTCCATCTGTAAATCCCTTTATTTGCAGTAGTAGTGGAAGCCATCTCATATCCCACGTATAAAGCATTAAAACTTTGCCTACAACGGAAAGAAATAGTGGAAGTTAAGGTGTTTCATCACCAAGTACTCCTCCCTAGCTTTTCAATTTTCTAAGCCCTTTGTTTTTGGTCAAATCCGTTTTTCTAATTCAATGTTGAAACTTCATACCATATTCTTATACATGCTATCTCCTTTCAAAGTCAAAAGAAAAAGAAGATTAAATCATATATTTGTTAGGAATAATTATGGCTGACAACCATGGAAAAAAATCTCCTAAAAAGTACATACCTTTATGATAAATTTTATTTATTTATTGATTGTTCCATTTATACTCATTGCACGATGTACATAGCGTGCAACTTTTTTTTTGCCAGTGGTAATTACTAGTGTTCTAAAAATTAGTCTAGGTGGCCACCTAGGCGCTCTAGGCAGCGCTAGGTAGTTGCAAATCCCAAACTTGTTGCAACTCTCGCAACAAATCTGAAACTTTCAATGTCGTACGTAGCAGCAAAACCTCGGCGATCTTATGCAGCTTGCTGTCTATGAACAAATGAGAGAGAGAGAGAGAGAGAGAGAGAGAGAGAGAGAGAGAGAGAGAGGGTATTTGACCGAAGTGGCGCGAGCTATAGATTCACTGATTCAATTTGAGGCTCTGGAAGGGCTTTGAAAGGGCTAAGGAAGAAGAAGAAATGAAAAGGTATAATAGAAAGGGGTTTTTCAATTTTCAAGGGGTCAATGATATGAGAACTCCACATTTGAGAATATGAAAGAGGTGGAGTGGCACATGGTTTTGAATTATGAAACCACCCACTATGTGGGCTTTTTGTCTTTTCAAAAGTTTGAGATTTATACATACATACATACATACATACATACATATATATATATATATAGTATAAATCTCAATCCCTATATATAATTCTAAACCCTATATATATATATATATATATATGTTATATGAATTATTTGGATAATGTTTTTTTTTCTTTCCTTAGACCATCAAATTATGTAGATAAAATAAATAATATATAAAATAAATTATCTATATCCACCTAGCCTTCCTAGGCGTCTGCCTAGGCCCCAGCTTGCCACCCGACTAGTGCTTAGCGTCTTTTAGAACCATGGTAATTACGACATAAAGTTTTGCCACATTTTTATTCGGATATCTAAGTGAACACCAAAATACTTTCATAAATCTCAACGTCATCAAATAATACATACTAGCTTTCATGCACACGCTTATGCTAATGCAAAAGACATTTTTTGAATCACGGCGTGCTACGCGCGACTACACATTTTTTTGATCACATTATTGCTAGCTCATTGTGAGGCTAAGCCCACCCCTCCCCCTTAATGTAGATAATATCGTTTGTTAAAAAAAAAATCATTTGATAACTAATTGAATCATATTATTATCAGCGTGCGAAAAAGACTTTTTTTTTATAATCGGCACTATGCCTCTTAAGATATTTTGAACGTATTTAAAAATAGAGAAAATAATATTTGATACACACCATTGTAAGGTCTAATTATAAATAAAGGTAAACTGCGGTTTGACCCCATAAACTATTACCCCAGTTGAGATTGACCCCCTGAACTATTGTTTTGGTAAATTAACCCCCTAAACTATTTAAAATCAACTAATTAACCCCTTGCCGTTAGATTTTGTCCACTATTCCGCCAAATTCAAGGGAAAATTAGTCTTTTCATCATCAACTCTTACTTGTCAATTATACCCACCAATAAAATAATGACACATGGACATGGAATAATTCAAAAACTTATAGCATTATACGAAATATAAAGAAACGAAACGTTCAAGTAACAAAGCATTTCACATTGTCATTACACATTATTATGTGTCCACATGTCATAATTTTATTGGTGGTTATAAGTGACATGTAAGAATTGATGATAAAAAGACAAATTTGCCCTTCAATTTGACAGAATAATGGACAAAATCTAATGACGAGGGGTTAATTGGCTTATTTCAAATAGTTCAGGAGGTTAGTTTACCAAAAAAATAGTTCAGGTAGTCAATTTCAACTGGAGTAAGAGTTCAGGGGGTCAAACAACAATTTACCCTATAAATAAATAAAAACTGCACACAAAAAATTAATTATAAAAAAAACATTGTTTATATGACGAAAATACTCCTGCATTATTTGATTAATGCATTATTTTGGGCTGCTTTTGAACTTTTTTGTCTCATTATTTTTGGTGAAGCCTATGACCCCAAATAGGCTGCTTGCTTTATATAGTAGTATAGATAATCATAAGTAAAAGCATGACATGATGTAAAAATACTTTATAGAATCAATTATGCTAACTATATATAAGAGTAAAGCTAGGTAGACTAAATTTGTTAACTAAATGATTTGTCACAAATGAGAAATAAACATGCTAATCAAAATTTAAGTAATAATTCAATTGTTAACTTTCATGTCATTTAGTTTACAAAATTTGGCCTACAAATTTAGTTTCTCTATCATTACCCTATATATAATATACCCTTGAAAATAAAGCCCACTCACACTTTTTGTTTTGCATCCCTCCAAGACTTAGTAGCTAGATTTCAGTGGCAAGCGAGAGAGATCACTAGTGGTTCTAATGTGACAGCCCGTCTCTAAAAAGTATGATTTTTATAATTTTATTACGTAAAATTACGGGAATATCCTAGGGGCAAAGCGTGATTTTTCGAGGACACATGTGATTCTCGTATATTTTGTTATTTTTCTTGACCTATTTAGATAGATCTTGAAACCACGAACGCATCGGCGAAAGCTGTTTGCGAGTCTGGATTAGAACGGTATATTTACGGACATCTGAAGTTGTGTTTCTAAACTATAGATTTTAATTTTCTTTAAAACTCCCCGTGGAAATGGTGACCAATGAAAGGTGTCGGCCAACACAACTTGATTCGGAGTCCTAGTGGACATTTCGGGTCGAGGTGTGTCATCTAACATCTCTTTTTGTTAACGTAGAAAATTTATTTCATGTTAGTAGTGTCATATCCATCCTACCTAGGATGAGAATATTCTTTCTTGTATTACATTGTTATTTATGCTTTGACATTACATGCATTTGTAATAAGAGTTCATCCCGCATTGCGCCCTCTCACTCTTAGAATAAGCTAGTCCTAGACTTTGATTTTAATTTATTTTTTCTATTTACACATTATTTGCATGTTATAGCTTCGTCGCCTTCAGGTATCGGGCAACATGTCTTGATTTCAATGTCCAATTAGATATATGGGGTTAGTGAGTGTCAGGTTTTAAGGTAAATTTGGAAAGCATCCGTACCGGATAATTTGTATATTTGGCGTTCGTAATTAGGAATATCAGCAAGTACATTCTCTTTGTAAACCTAATCTGAATCTCTAGATCCGAATCAATCTAATACGTGTAATCTTACATGTGATTGCCTCTTTTCGAAATTTACCTAAAGTCTTACATCCGATAAAGGAATGGGCCATGATATTTTCTTTATCATCAAGATTTTTCTGAACTAATTTTTACACAGTTTTAACTTGTCACACATTTTTTTTTTTTTTTTGATGATCGGGATAAAGAAATCAAACAAAACAACTGATGTGATTAAATATCAACGTGTACGACGAGAAAATGGTATATCATCATTTCCATTTTTTTCCTCATTAGGATTTTGTTTTTGTTGGAAAATGGATATTATGCATGCATAATAAGCATACAAAATAACCTATAATTTACTATAGACCTGCTTACTGGTAGGTAGCTTTTCCTTTTTTGGGCGACGGGTAAAGTGGGCTTTTAGTCATTTTGTAATATAAAGAAATTGCAAATTGCAACGCCAGTCTTTGCTTTATAAATTAGTCAACTTTCTTATGACCCCTAACTCTTGGGCGAGCGCATACGCTCTGCAAACTGCAACTGTCCGAGAGTGGGCTATTTAGACGGCTCCTTCCGTTTTGAATTCCGAGTGATATTTTGAGCGTTTATCTGCTGTTTGTTTTCTGAGAAAATAAGAGGTGCGAAAGAAAAGTAGGAGACTTAGAGAACAGAAAATATGGCCGTGGGTGGTTTCGCCGCTGATGGGCCTCCGGCTGTCGCTGGCATCGACGGCAAGATAACGGTTTCGGTGGTGATAACGTGCATCGTCGCGGCTTCTTGCGGTCTTATATTTGGTTATGACATCGGAATTTCAGGTGCGTTTCGTTTGATTATATAATTTAGTGGTTTCTTTAATTTTAAGGTTCGAATTTATATGAACTTATCTCAAATGCTCTCTCTCTCTCTCTCTCTCTCTCTGTGTAAATATTCAGAAGAGAATAATGGATAGTCACAGTTTACCTAAAACGTTAAAAACCAATATTGGTCGGAATTTTATCACTTGTTCTAGTTTTAAGGCACTACTGCTAAAGAATAATGATGGGGGCAATCGTTTTTTCATAAAAAAATTGAATTGAGAACTCAAATAGGGCACAAGATAGTCTTGAATTAATACAATCAATTTGGGTTTAATGTTTTTATATATATAGCCTCTCGACATTTTGGCAGCCAAATTAAACGTTTGCTTTTTTTGTGACCTTATTCTATCAATTTCCAACGCTAAAAAGGACAAAAGAGATTTGTCCATAATTCCCATAAAGCAACAACAAAATATGCGACTTTATGCAATTGACTGTTAGGCAAGGTTTTGTAATGATTTTTTTATTATTAAGAATAACAAGATAATCCATAGATCGGATCAATTTTTATTCAGAAAATCTTTGACTCTCTAGTCTAGCACTTTAAGTTAAATTGTAAATTACGTTATTATTATCGTGAATTTGATATAAACATAGTACTTGAAAATATTTTAAAGAGATATTTTGAGTTAGTGTGATCTTTTATTCTTACCTTCTACTTTGGAACTCCGAGAAAAGACTCATTTCTTCGCGAAGGATTCGATTTCTACTTTGCAAGTCGGTTCCGTGACTTCCGATCGAAGTAATACAGAGTTGTTGAGAAGAAGAATGCTTTGGCAAGTATTTTAAAAGCAACGCAGATTAACGCTTGTGATAACGTTTTTTTTTTTTTTTTTTGGTATACGTGACATGGCCACGTTGTGACATCCCACATCGCCCAGGGGTGATCCTTATATGTATATTCCCATCCCTACCTAGCACGAGGCCTTTTGGGAGCTCACTGGCTTCGGGTTCCATGGGAACTCCAAAATTAAGCGAGTAGCGCGCGAGAGCATTCCCAGGATGGGTGACCCATCGGGAAGTTCTCGTGTGAGTTCCCAAAAACAAAACCGTGAGGGCGTGGTCGGGGCCCAAAGCAGACAATATCGTGCTACGGTGGTGGATCGGGCCCGGGAAGTGGTGCCCCCCGGGCCGGGATGTGACAATTTGGTATCAGAGCCTAACCCTGGTCGCGTGTGTGCCGACGAGGACGTTGGGCCCCTAAGGGGGGTGGATTGTGACATCCCACATCGCCCAGGGGTGATCCTTATATGTATATTCCCATCCCTACCTAGCACGAGGCTTTTGGGAGCTCACTGGCTTCGGGTTCCATGGGAACTCCAAAGTTAAGCGAGTAGCGCACGAGAGCACTCCCAGGATGGGTGACCCTCTGGGAAGTTGCTCGTGAGTTCCCAAAAACAAAACTGTGAGGGCGTGGTCGAGGCCCAAAGCGGACAATATCGTGCTACGGTGGTGGATTGGGCCCGGGAAGTGGTGCCCCCGGGCCGGGATGTGACAATTTGGTATCAGAGCCTAACCCTGGTCGCGTGTGTGCTGACGAGGACGTCGGGCCCCTAAGGGGGGTGGATTGTGACATCCCACATCGCCCAGGGGTGATCCTTATATGTATATTCCCATCCCTACCTAGCACGAGGCCTTTTGGGAGCTCACTAGCTTCGGGTTCCATGGGAACTCCAAAGTTAAGCGAGTAGCGCGCGAGAGCATTCCCAGGATGGGTGACCCATCGGGAAGTTCTCGTGTGAGTTCCCAAAAACAAAACTGTGAGGGCGTGGTCGGGGCCCAAAACGGACAATATCGTGCTACGGTGGTGGATCGGGCCCGGGAAGTGGTGCCCCCCGGGCTGGGATGTGACACACGTGGTGTACATGTTTACTAAGTTTTCTAATATTTTATATGCTTTATCACATATTACTTACGTCATTCGTATGGAGCAAATAGACTTAGGAATAGGTAATCCAATCTACTCCCCCTTCTAAAAACCCTTCACATCAGTCTAGGCAATTAGGCTCTAGGCGAGTCCAATGGCTCAATCAGGCAAAAAGTTACGGTCCTAGTGCCTGAGTAAATATGATGTAAGGCTGATGTCAGCCACGTTATAAAAAAAAATTTGCACCAGGCGCATGGAAAACACGTGCGACTGGGGGCGCGTCTCCAACAAGTTTGCAGACGTTGGGGCCCACATGCAGTTTCCGTTGGGTTTGGGCAACATGGGTGCTTTCTAGCTGTTGGATTTCCAATGGCTATTTTTCTGGGCCGTTGGATTTCCAATGGTAAAATGAAATTTCTCCCAACAAGTAGATGATGTGGCACAATCTGGATTATTTGATTTTCCGATCAACTATCCATGTTTCTTGGTATATTTGTGAACTTATCTCAAATGCTCTCTCTCTCTCTCTCTCTGTGTGTAAATATTCAGAAGAGAATAATGGATAGTCACAGTTTACCTAAGAGGTTAAAAATCAATATTGGTTCGAATTTTAACAATTGTTCTAGTTTTAAGGCACTACTGCTAAAGAATAATGATGGGGGCAATCGTTTTTTCAAATTGAGAACTCAAATAGGGTACAAGATAGTCTTGAATTAATACAGTCAATTTGGGTTTTAATGTTTTTACATATAGAGCCTCTCGACATTTTGGCAGCCAAATTAAACGTTTGGTATTTTTGTGACCTTATTCGATCATTTTCCAACGCTAAAAAGGACAAAAGAGATTTGTCCATAATCTCCATGAATCGACAACAAAATATGCGACTTTATGCAATTGACTGTTAGGCAAGGTTTTGTAATGATTTTTTATTATTATTAAGAATAACAAGATAAGCATAGATCGGATCAATTTTTATTGAAGGATACGCCACGTGCTCCATAAAAGTTTTTAAAACGTTTATAAGACCTAAAGCCGATTTGGGTTTGCCACTCGATGAATTTTAAGGTTGTATCTTGTTTCGGCACAACTTTTTTTTTTTTTTTTTCTGGTTAACTTGTTTCGGCACAATTTTAAAACTCATTCATAACTACATTTTTTATGACCAAGAAGTTCTTGGCACATTTTAAAAACTACTTCATGGCAGATGGTTTATCAACCAAATTTCTGCAAGCACCTAAATTTTTATTTTATCAAACTTCACCTAGATTCTTATAAATAAATAAAATGCTTCACCTTTCTTATGAAAAAAGCACGTGATAGATTGTTTGATAGTTAAAATCTTTCTAATTAACCCATTATATTCGGGTCCAAACCGTTTTCTCCTCACGCTTGGTACAACTTATTCAATTTGTCATATGAACTAAATTTTAAGTGATTTGTTATATCATGTTTTAGAAATCATTACTTTGTCATTTTATCCTAACACCGTTAAATTTTAAATTCAAAATAAGCCATATGCCTTGCACATGTTTTATTTTCAAAGTTAATTTGGACCTTCCAACTTTTTAAATAGATATGATTGATCACAATGAGTTCTCAAATCTTTGTAATTAGTTAAACTCCATATTAGTAAGCCTAGTTTACTTTTTTAGTATTTAGCATAAGTTTTTGAAACAAATACATGACATTTTTTTATATTAGCCAAAATTTCATGGTTCATACCAAAAGAATTAAAGAACTTGTGAAAAGGAGGTCAAAAGTTCGAAATAACCTTGAAAACAAACTTATTTTGGATGGAAAACTTAATAAAAGTAGGGTGACATGACAAACTAATGAAATCAGAAAATTAATATGATAATAGCTTAAAATTTGGAAACTTCTATTTGCTTAAAAGCTAATTAAAAGAAAAATAATGAAAATAGCTTCAAAATTTTGAATTTTAACCAAAATCCATCTAATAAATTTATTTAATGATATGAACAAAAAAAAATGTGTAAAAAAAAAAAAACCTGACCAAAAGCACGAGCAAGGCGCAGGCCATTTCGCTCTTAGTTTCAGAAATAGTATGTATTCAGTTTTAGAACTAGTCAATTTAAAAAATAGTTAGTACGCCTATTTAGTTTAAGAAATAATATAGTACTCATGTTCTCATTTTTTGTTAAAGTTATAAGAGTGCCAATACCAATTTTTTAAAATTTTAATTTGTATGACAAATTTAAAAATTTGTATAAATTCATATAACATTTTAAAAAAATTAAACGTATTTAATAAAGAATATGTTTACAACTAATATGTTACTATTAAATATAGAAGAATATTTTGGTTTTAATTTTAATTATTATTCTCTATGAATTAATTGATGATAGACTATTGTTACTATTCTACTGGTAAGGGTTAGGTTGTAAAAAGCATTCAAACTTTCAAATGCCCAAGAAAATAAAATATGAATTCAACCAAGTGCTTCAGATGCTTGGATGGATCTGAAATCTTTTCAACTAAAGATAATAGTGATGGGGGGTGACACGTCCATGACTCTATGGCGCCACGTAGCATAGGCTTTCACTTTTATATTAGCAAAGAAACATCTTTGCTCACTACTTCTCTCTCACTTTGTTTTTGACTAGTTCATCTGAAATGTAATCATCTTTGCAAATAGTGCAGATTGACTATTTTAAAGTGTTAATTATAATTTAATAACTTTTTACATGCAAACTTTATTCGACGATATTAGAATAAGAATTCATTTTGTTAGATCATCTTTAATTTTTATGTTAAAATCTACATTAACTCAAAATTTGGAATTTAACTCAGAAATAGTTTTTCTGTTCCAAGTCTTGTAGGTCAAATTTTTTGCCCAAAATTAATAAAAAATGAATTTAGGATATTTGTTTTCATAAAGTAACTTCTAAAGAAAATAAAATTATTTAGACTATCATAATTTAATTTTATGAACATTTTAACTTACAAATATTTAGATTCCAATAGATATTGAAAAATCATTAAATGACACCATGAAACTCGTGCAACACTATGAAAGCTTATGAAAAAAATTCTTTTTAATTATTTTAGCCGTTGGATTTAACTTTGGACGGTTAGATTTTTTTTTTTTTTTTATCGTTAGATATGTCCATATTAGATCTTAGCCGTTGGATTCAATGAATTCATAAATATAAAACTTTAAAAAAATTTACACATATATGGTAGGCCAGCCCACTAACCCAAAGGGTGAATTCTGACATAAATTTGCCTTAAAAATGAGTTTCGGGTTAAAACTTACAATTTGTCCCAAGGTTGGAGCAAGCTGAGGTAATTAAATTTAGAACCTAAAATTTGATATTTACTCCAAAGATTGGAGTGGGTCTTATAAGATGTCAAATTATTTGGCAATATAATTAAAACATGCCCCGGCTAGCTATCTCGAATTGATCTCCGTCATCTTTCAATTGGCGGATTTTCGATTTAATTTTATGAATCTAGTTAGACTTGTTACAGTAAAATAACCAAACATGAGGTGTTTTACTCTACAATCGGAGATATATTTTCGTGTATGTCATACAACCGAATCACGTAATAAATGTTGTTAAAACTAAAGATATACCTCCAATGACACAGTTATACACATGAAACTAATGATGAACATCTACAATTACGATGTAGTTTGGTGTACATCAAATGCATGACACTAATCATGAACGTATACAATTTTCTCAGGAGGAGTAACTACAATGGCACCGTTTCTGAACAAATTTTTCCCAGAAGTACTGAGAAAGGGAGGGCCCCCGAAAAACATATATTGTGTTTATGATAGCCAAGTTTTGACAGCATTCACGTCCTCCCTATACATAGCTGGATTGGCTGCATCGCTCGTGGCCAGCCGTCTGGCCAAGACTATCGGCCGCCGGAATGTTATGCTTCTGGGTGGCTGCACCTTCTTTGCTGGGTCTGCCATCAATGGGGGCGCTGTCAATGTTGCCATGCTTATTTTGGGCCGTATCTTGCTCGGATTTGGGGTTGGTTTCACTAACCAAGTAAGTGGACTTTCTTTATGTATGTTCTTGGGCCTGCAAAGAATAAACCCATCAAAAAGGAAGGATTTTAAATATATTTAAAATGTTTTTTTTTTTTCCTTTCTTTTTTTGGTTTTTGCAGGAAACGTTCTCTTACCATAATTATGGATCATTTATATATCAAGTTGATTCTTGTCTAAATGTGTGATACGGATGACAATTTAGCAAGAGAACGTTTTAGATTTTTTGAGAATTTTTTAGAATACGTGTTTATTTATCTCCTCAGGTAATGAGTCATTCGAAAAGAAAGATATCGGAAAAAATATGTTTATTACCCCCTACCATTATTCCATATTTTACAATTCCTATTACACCAATATCCAAAACTTAAATTTAGTTCAATATTATTTTGTATCATTCAACTAATCACTAAGCCTATATAATATTTTCAATAAATTAAGGCGAGTCTCAAAAAAGTGAATCCCACAAATATTTATTCAACTTGTCTAAGAGAAAGTGAACTAAATGATCCGTGACTCCACCGTTTTTTTGTGCATACTTCCATTGGTTTTATCCATTACTAACATTCCTTGTAATATTGTCACAATATAGTCTGCTCCAATCTACCTCTCAGAAATTGCACCACCCAAGTGGCGAGGTGCATTTAGCACCGGCTTTCAGTTCTTCATAGGAATTGGGGTGGTGGCATCCAACTGCATAAACTATGCCACGGCCAAGCACAGCTGGGGCTGGCGCCTCTCTCTCGGTCTCGCCATAGTCCCGGCCACCATCATGACCATTGGAACCCTCTTCATCTCGGACTCACCCACAAGCTTAGTAGGACGCAATAGGGTCGACCAAGCCAGAAAGTCCCTAGTCAAAATCCGAGGCAAGGACGACATTGAGGCTGAGCTCGCTCTTCTTATCAAGGCCAGTGAAGTTGCTAGAGCTCTTAATGAGGAACCTTTTGTGACCATATTTCAGAGGCAGTATAGGCCTCAGCTTTTGATAGGTGCACTTGCTGTGCCGTTTTTTCAGCAGCTTACTGGGATTAATATCATTGCTTTCTATGCGCCTGTGTTGTTTCAATCTGTTGGTTTCGGCAATGATTCTGCTCTCATTGCTGCGATAATACTTGGGTTGGTGAATCTTGGTTCCATCCTTGTGTCTACATATATGGTTGATCGGCATGGTCGGAGGTTTTTGTTCATTCAGGGTGGCATCCAGATGGTCATCTGTCAGGTAACTTTCATCTAGCTAATCTGGTATATTGAGTTTTATTGTGAGAACATTGCAAAATAGACTCATTTTGTTTTTTAATGGGAGGGAAATGTTATATATTGTCATACTATTTGACAATAGAAGATGTTTGTTTAGTTACTTTATAATATGCTGAATCTAGACTACTGATCAAGTTGATTTTAGTCTAATTGGGTTGTCTATATTCACAGCCTAGTGATATAAGTATCTATCTTGCAGTACAAGTTTGGTAAGAGACTGTTTATATCATTCGGCAATATAAGTTGTTATAGTCACTATTCGGCAATATAAGTTGTTTATTTACTTACATCATAAAACGCGAATTTAGATTACGACTATTGATCAAGTTAATTTTTGTTGGATTGAGTAGTCCATATTCAGAGCCTGGTAACATAAACAAGTTTTATGTGGATATAGAGCTATTATACCCTTTTTGCGTAGTCGAGAAATGAGTTCAGACAATCAAGATATATAAGAGTATGATCGTTATTAGCGACCATGTAAAAGAAGCTAAGTTTTCTTATCTGTTATATTTTTTGCAGGTTGGTGTAGCTATAGTTCTGGGAGTTACAACAGGTACGGATGGCAATGGCCATATCTCAAAAAGCTATGCCATACTAGTTCTAGTACTGATGTGTTTATATGCTGCTGGTTTTGGTTGGTCATGGGGACCTTTGAGTTGGCTTATCCCCAGTGAGATATTCCCCATGAAAATTCGACCCACCGGCCAAAGCATGGGGCTAGCAGTCAACTTTGCCACCACATTTGTACTCTCCCAAACCTTCTTGACCATGCTGTGCCATTTCAAATTCGCCACATTCTTGTTCTACGGCGGTTGGATTCTGGTGATGACCATTTTCGTCACGCTCTTCTTGCCAGAGACTAAAGGAATCCCGTTGGATCAAGTTTACACCGTGTGGGCAAAGCATTGGTATTGGCGCAGGTTCGTTGAAGGTAGCCCTAAGGTTGATGCCGATGAAAATGAATAATGTTAGGGTGCCAAAATAGAACTCATTATTTTCACTTCAAATGATGCGGTTATATTTCACTTGTAAATATTTTATCCCACTTTGAACCTTGTTAATTTGTTTGTAATAGGTAAGATATCGTCATGTCGTTATATTGCATATTGTTTGGTGACTCGAACTTGGGAACTTTTTTTCTCTTCTTTTTTTCTGCTGAATCTAGTACCATGCTCGAATGTAAATCATACCACTATGTTAATACAGTTTTAAAGAGTGAATGTGGTGTATTTCCCAGCTAGGTACAATTAAATTACATTTTTGTGACACCCGAATGCCTTTCAGATTTTGAAGCAAATATTCAGTATTTGGATCAGAAATTGCTATATGCTAGTTTTTCTCCTGGATATGACATGGACTGAAATATTATTAACGCAGCATGTTGTGCGAAACCCATAAGTTGACAACATAATTAAGGCTGAGCTTTATTAGGACAATAACTTGAAAATCCAGGGGTGGTGTGCCCCCAATGGGGCAGATAGATGTGTGACCAGTCAAAGATGAAGTAGTTGACACATTACATGGACCGATTACTTGGGTGATTTACTAGACCCTCCCTTTTTAATGGGTTTTGGTTTCTTTTTGTTGTGCCCTAGGTGTAACCTTAGGGTTTGCACTAGTATAATTTTAATTAAAATAACGGTCACGTATATGTAAAATGAAAGACAAACTGAAGTTTTAGAAAACTTGTTCCTTAATTACACATTACACCGGAGATTCTAAAGTCAAATGCCATATTCTCTTACAATATTTTTGGGTGAGTTTGAGAATGAGACATACATATATATGTATACAACCGGTTGTACTTAAAAAAAAAAAAAAAAAAAAAATTACTTCAACTTTAATCGGGTATGGAGTTGGTTCAATATATGTCTAAATTTTGGGGATCACATTTGACTGGGTGTCTGGATCCCAAGCCTACACTACTATATATTTAAGAATTGAAAACAAAACTTCGAATGAAAGAGTGAATGCTTGTAATCAACAACTATCCTACCAGCTCCCCTTTGTAAAATTTTAACTTTATGATAGAGCTTTGAACTTAAATGATTGAAGTATTTTTGTCCACATATGATTGAACTATAGTAAAAGTAAAGTACTGCCATCTCCTTTCTCTGAATAAAAAAATAGTAATACAAGAAGTCTGTGATAACCACCAAAGAAATTTGTAAAAATGGCGACACAGAAATCTTATTTTCAATCAAATTTTGTGGTCAATAAGTGAAGTCTTTTCATAATTAAGAAAATGAAGTTTCTCCTGAAATAGTAAGTCGCAGTTGAAGGTGCCTCACTCAATAAAGAAAGAAGATAAGAATTTAGTCAATTTGCCGAAAAGAAAAGAAAGAAAACATAAGAAATTAAGGAAAATTAATGAAAATAACTTGAAAACTTTGAGTTTTAACGATAAGGACAAAATAAAGAGTAAAGTGAATAGTACCAGGTTTGACTTTTTAGTGTAAAAATATGGTTTTTCATTAAAGTGAACAGTATCACGAGTTTTTCGTTAAAACTCCCAAGAAATTAAGCAGAGAAAGATGTCTATAGCTGTAGAACTGTAACAACTGTAAGGTATGAAAAAGACTATCAAGTGTGCAGTGACCGTCCTCTCTGTGCATATATAAAACCTTTACCTAAGAGTCTAAGACAATGGCACAAGCAATCCAACAGGCAACATTGATCATCCACTGAACTTCTCAAGTTACTAATAGTCTGCTCAGAACCGTGGGGACCCAAAATATATTGATGAAATTACATTCACAAAGATATATAAACGATGGATTTGGCCTTACTAATAGTTTGGTCATCTAATATTGTAAATGCATGAAACTTTGCTTTGTTAGAGTAGGAGTGTGATTCTCACATTTTAGTAATAATCATTGTTATTTCAGACTGGTATAAAGTGGTCTTAATGTGTTTATAAGAGTTAATTCAACTTTGGTTTGGATTGAAACTCTACTGTTGGCTCGAGAATAGAACTAATATTTGTACAAGGATTTGGTCTTGTATTCCTTGTAGGATTATTATAGGGTAATTCAGATTTTGTAGTATAAAAAACAAAAGCCCCTACTCTCACAAAGTACACTCTTATTGTTCCAATTACCTATAACTTGGAGAGCATTGAGTTTTGCAGAGAGGAGAAGGTTGTGTGTAGATTCGTCCATGGCTTCTTCATCCATGAACATGCTGACAGAGTTGAAAAGCTTGCTAAAATTATACAAAGATTGGAGCACGGTGATCTGAGGCTTAGAGTTTAGGCTTTGGAATCTGAGAGGGCATTCCAGCGGGTTGCAACTATCCAGGAGACTATTGGGAATGTGAGTTGAACTTACTCATGACCTAATAGCATAGACACATGGGAAAGACTTCGTCAAATTGTTTGTAGGTATGTGTTGCAGATATTATTTCAGTATTTGCATATACAGAATATATTTGGAATGATGATTGTGATTTAGTTGGTTAAATCTTATGTTCTTGGCTAGTTTGTTATAGAGCTTGTATGGTTGCTCTTACATATATATTAGGAAGTATTGGAACATAATGAAAACATGGGGAACAAGCTTATAATGTGTGTTCATTTAAGTATTCAATAAGTCTCTTACAATTTATTAAAAAAAAATAAAATTCAAAATTAAAGTTATTTATTTTTTGTCTAAATGAGTTGCAACCTAGGTGGGTGCCTAGGCGGGTCTGGGCGGGTTAGGCAGTCTAGGCGGGTGTCTCAGCATCTGTAGGCGTCCTTTCTTAATTTTCTAAGGCCTATGCATTAATTGGGGCGGTGACCAGCCATTTAGCGTCTAGGTGGCGCTAGGCGGGGATTTTTAGAACAGTGAGAGCTACACATGCACATCTTAGTGTCAATTCCTAATTTTCAATTGGTTTGATTTATATCAACTTTGGGTTGGAATGGATTTGACTGCATATCATATGCAAGTCGGGAGGTATTATAAAGCAACAAAAACAAATGCATATATAAAATGGATGCCAATTGCTTTGTGATTTATACATAATAGCATATATGAATGAAATTTGTATATAGATGGAGATAGCATTCGTGCATAGATGTTGTAATTATGGGCATGCGGTTTTATCTATATCAAATAGAACTTGCATAAGTTTCTCTGCATATTGATGCATGCATGCATACAAGAAAATATATGAACAGATTAATATATAAGGTAGATGTTTTATTGACTGCCTACAATGAGTCTTGCGACAATAAACTTTTAACCATTTACAAAATGTATATTCTACTATGAATCGGAAAACAAATAATTATTTTGTCATCTTGTTGGAAATTCATAAGATTAATGATATGGGGCTATCATTATTTTCTCCAATGACTTGCTTACGAATATGTATATAATTGATGATGGTGTTGACAATGAATTAAGGGCATGAAGATTTTTAATTTGGATTATTGTCGACTAATCTTATCATGTATATATCGATGCATGCTTATTGTATATGTATATTTGTGATTTCATGATGCATGCTTTCCGCTTTTATATTTTGGTTGAAATCACAAATAGGGAGGAAGATGAACTTTGAGTTCTCCAGAAGAAATAGTGCTCTTGATTATCTCGTTTTAATCAAGACATATTGTTGTGATATATATCCAGACATTATTAAGATTTGGTTGATCTTGCTCGATGGATATTGAACTAGTTAGGATCAAATTGAATGCAAATATATTTTGCTTGCTATTCTGATTTTGATCATTGTTGAAATTGGTGATTTTGGGTTTATGTGAGATAAGTTTTTTTCGAATGGATTTTTGATACATAGACTGTTTGCATAAAGGTTTAGGTATATATGACTAAACTGAGATTATGCAATTGGTGAGGAATCGGGAATCAATTGGTTCATATCTCCGGTTTCTTTATTGGTTGTGCAGTACATTCGGCTTATGCTTAAGTGGAAGAATCGTATGTTCGAATGTAAGCATAAGGCTAAGAGTACTTAGGCCAGCCATTATAATTCATATGGATGCTTAAAAACCAGTTTATGGTTTTATTGAAGCAATTGGTTGAATTATTTGTGTTACTTAATTTGTTTAAGTAATGAGAAGGATCCTATTATGTTAGCATTCAAAAGGAAACAAATTTGGTTTCCATATGGATTCTGATTAGTCATTCATTGTATTGGAATGATTTTTAGTTAATATAGTTGCTATTAACTTGTACTTAACTTGATTGTGTTAAGTATGGCCTAGTTAAGTGGGAGCAAAATGGTTTGGTTTTGCTATATTGGTTCACATAATTACAAAATGCAAATTAAGTATGTTGTGACTTTTGAGTTAATTCTGCAATGTAACAGAAAAGATTCTTAAGTTCAATACTTTAAAATGCATAGGTAAGTTGTATGTGAGGTTAAGCTTTTGTTATCCAAAAGATTTGGTGATCACTTCTATGAATATGATAAAGTTGCAGATTGGATCATAATTGTGTTATTTATATGAGTGGGAGTAGATGTCTTGGTTTATATTTGAGCTTAGATACATTGCTATGAACATGAACTGGATATTGTGATTTGTAAATTAAATCTGTATTTTGTGTTGCAGAGGCAATTATAATCACATTGTTTTGATATATGTAAACTGGTTGTGTCTATGTACTAGTGTGTTGATGAATGACTTATGTGATCACCTTTATATTGAATTTGAGATGATTATTTACTATTGTGAATCATACTCAAGTGAGAGAATGTTAGAGTATGAGTGTGATTCTCACAGTTTAGGCCATCTCTAACTGAGGGCTGGCTAGAAGGCTAGTTTTAGCCCTCTGGGCGTCCATGATATTAATATTTTAATGAACAGTACATGACCATATTTGCCTCCATCTCCAACCGAGGGCCATATGGCTCGTTTTAGCCATGTCACAAAAAACTGTCTCCAACTAAGGGCCAAAGGGTCATAGGGCCAAACATAATTTATTATTTAAAAACTACAACTTAAATTTAAATCCAATAGCTAAGTGACGTCAGCTAGCCGTTGGATTTGAATTTTTTTTTCTATAAATAGGTTGGATATTGGGTTATAATTCACACAACTTTGAATTAAATCTCTTTCAATTCAAGTTTGCAATGAATTCCAACTTCGGATCCTCTTCGGATTCCAACCAGGCGTCCTCATCCAATTCCAAATTGGAAGAAAAATGGGCGCAAATGAGATGAGAAGATGAGGAGTCTGATAAAGAAGTTCAAGTAAGGCGTAACAAACAAAACAAAACAGTAGCCATGGCTGCGGCCATGGTGTGTCAGCCAACTAAGGAACAACCTTAATGGGGTGGCTCTGTTACTGGTCGCTCTTACAAACCACGAAATAGAGCGATGACGCATGCCAATCTGATGAACTACTTCAACTCCAACTCGGTGTACACAGAAGAGGATTTCAGACATCGCTTTTGGATGAGGCGTCATGTTTTCGAGCGTTTACATCGTGATGTTTAGCAGGTCAATCCATACTTTTGACAGAAGCAAGACAGAGCAGGTTACTCTGGTTTCTCACCTCATCAGAATGTTACTGTTGCACTCTGAATGATGGCTTATGGCTCCCCATCTGATTTGATGGATGAAACCCATGG
Source organism: Pyrus x bretschneideri (assembly GCF_019419815.1). Taxonomy (NCBI): domain Eukaryota; kingdom Viridiplantae; phylum Streptophyta; class Magnoliopsida; order Rosales; family Rosaceae; genus Pyrus; species Pyrus x bretschneideri. The sequence goes on from NW_025999501.1 coordinate 2,627,647, forward strand.
TATGTCTGAACCTACATGCCTTGATACTCTTGAATAAGTCTGTGACATAATTGTTCAGGTTTACAAAGACGAGTACCTCCGTGAGCCAAATCAAGAATATCTGAATTGGCTCATTCGCAAAGCTGAAGACCGTGGGTTTCCGGGCATGATAGGGTCATTAGATTGCATGCATTGGGATTGGAAGAATTGTCCCACCGGATCCGGATGGCAAAGATACTTTAGCGGAGGTTGAGAAAGCAAACTATTGTGTTAGAAGCAGTTGCCTCATATGACACATGGATCTGCATGCTTTCTTTGGAGTCCATGGATCCCAAAATGACATTATAGTTCTTGGGCGTTCACCCCTCTTCAATGGCCTAACGGAAGGTAAAGCACCTCAACTTAACTACTACATTAACGACCGTCAATACAATATGGGGTATTACTTGGCAGATGACATCTACCCAAAGTGGGCAACACTTATCCAATCAATTCCAAATCCTAGGAATGATGCGAAAAAGTTGTTTACCTTACACTAAGAGGCATACCGGAAAGATGTTGAGAGAGCTTTCGGTATTCTACAAGCACGATGGAAGATCATCAGTGAACCGGCAAAAGGGTGGAGTCGAAAAAATTTGAACTCCATTATGATGTTTTGCATCATATTAGACAATATGATAATGGAGGATGAGAGAGATGGGTATATTGATGGAGAGTCTGATGACGACCAAGAAGATCCAAATAGGTTAAGAAGGGCTCGTGCAAAAATATATGATGGGCCTAATTTGCCTTTCAATCCAAGAACTGGTAGTATCTCTATAAATGAGTACATGAGGCGCTATACAATGATACGTTCTCGTACCACAAACAACTATCTACAACAGGATCTTGTTGCATATCTTTAGGCCAAAAGAAGCATGGAGTAGGCGTTTAAGTTTTATATTGTTAAATGTTTTAAAAAATGTTGTTTAAGTTTCATGTTGTTAAATGTTTTTTTTTATGTTGTATAATTTTTATGTTGGTTAATGTTATTTAATGCTGTTTCATTTTGTTTAATGTTGTTTCATGTTACTTAATTTAATTTAATGTTGTAAATGGCTTAGGAAGTTATAGGAAAAAACTAGAATTTAAAAAAAACAATGAAACAAATTTTGTAAAATAGAAGTTATAGGAAAAAAATGGAATTTAAAAAGAATATATGAAACAAATTTTGTAAAATAGAAGCTATAGGAAAAAAATAGAATTTAAAAAAAATATATGAAACAAATTTTGTAAAATATAAGTTATAGGAAAAAAAAATAGAATTTAAAAAAAAAAATGAAACAAATTATGTGAAATAGAAGTTATAGGAAAAAATGGAATTTAAAAAAAATAGGAAACAAATTTTGTAAAATAAAAGTTATAGAAAAAATTTTGTAAATAAAAAAAAAATAAAACTGTAAAAAAAAAAAAATCTAAAATAACGGCTAGCTAACTTCAACTAGCGATATTCAAAATTTTCCATGCTATTTGTATCGGTTATAACCTACACTATTTCTTTTATTTTTGTCAGTTATAGCCGACAGCAAAACCGACAGTTTTAAGGGCTGGCTGGCTACATGTGGCCAGCCCTTTGACCCTTTCAGATTTCGTGGGGCCCATGAGCCCTCTGGCCTAGCTCTCGGTTGGAGATGGTTTTCGGCTATTTTCGGCCCTCTGGCCCTCTAGACTCTTCGGTTGGAGATGAACTTAGTAATAATCATTGTTATTTCAGACTAGTATAAAGAGGTCTTAATGTGTTTATAAGAGTTCATTCAACTTTGGTTTGGATTGAAACTCTACTGTTGGCTCGAGAGTAGAACTCATACTTGTACAAGGATTTGGTCTTATTTTCCTTGTAGACTTATTATAGGGTAATCCAGATTTTGTGGTATAAAAAACAAAAGCCCATGCTCTCACAAAGTACACTCTTATTGTTCCAATTACCTATAACTTGGAGAGCATTGAGTTTTGCAGAGAGGAGAAGGTTGTGTGTAGATTCGTTCATGGCTTCTTCATCCATGAACATGTTAACATAGTTGAAAAGCTTGCTAAAATTATACAAAGATTGGAGCAAGGTGATCTGAAGCTTAGAGTTCGGGCTTTGGAATTTGAGAGGGCATTCCAGCGGGTTGCAACTGTCCAGGAAACTATGCGAGTTGAACTTACTCATGACCTAATGGCGTACACACATGGGAAAGATTTCGTCAAACAGTCTGCAGGTATGTGTTGCAGATATTATTTCCGTATTTGCATATACAGAATATATTTGGAGTGATGATTGTGATTTAGTTGATTAAATCTTATATTCTTGGCTAGTTTGTTATAGAGCTTGTATGGTTGCTCTTACATGCTTATGGCGCAAGAATTAGAGTATCCAACCGATATACGATGTACATCAATTTAGTACAACTTATATTGATTGATGTGAAACATAATGTACCGTTGAACTTATCGGAAAAGTTATATCATTCAACTTAAAATTAAAGGAAAACTAATGAAAAAGTTTGAAAATTTTAAGTTTTAACGATAAGGACAAAATAAAGGGTAAAGTGAATAGTACTAGGATTGACTTTTAGTGTAAAAATGTGATTTTTCATTAAAGTGAACAGTACTGTGAGCTTTTCATTAAAGCTCCCTAAAATTAATTGATGTACGTGATGTGGTGATGCTTGCGATATTATTATTCTAATTAAATGTATGCGTTGAGCTGAAGCCTATACGAGCAATCTCGTAGTTTCCTATATCATGTATTTATTTGGTAACTAAAAAGTAATGATATATGTTGGTGCATACCTTTAATGTTGTTGCTGTTAGTCTAATTTGATGTCGAATTCGCAATTCACGAGATTTGAATATAAGATCTCTCACTTTTAAATGAAGAGGAATACCATTATACTGTAGTACTGAGTGACTGTAACATTGTTGTTTTTGTAAAATTGGTTCTAGCAAATAATTAGATGCTGACATGTATATGGACCTTGAAACTAAAGAAAGTTGAGGTTCCACCGTTAAGCCAATTAGCAATACGAGGAATAGTCCAACTTATTTTATTTATAAACCTATGTAAGATCTCTCATCTCATCCATATGAGACTCATGCTCAACAGAAACCACCTAATGAAGAAATTTAGTGAATAAATTTTGATGAATCACAAGTATAGTACTGTTTGGTTTTCTTGCTTCTTAAATTTGCATGCATTGTGCATATGCTTGCTTTTAAAAATCTAGATGCATGCATTATGCATATAAAGCATTCGGTTCAAAGCTTATGATTCCCACGGGCTGACCGGCACTCAGTGCTTAACAGATTCTTAATTTAATTCCGAGGAATGCTACTCATACCATATTTTTGTACCACATTTTCATACCATCTTAAGTGGCATTTGACGTGGAGAGCCACATCATTTGAATTAATCAGATTTTTTAAATTTAGTTCATTATTTAATAAACTAATAATTAAGAAAAACTAGTTAATTAAATGATGATTGTGGTATACGAGGAGTATTTCTCCTTCATTTTCTTGGGTTTTGCAAATTTTTCAAATAATGTGGCTGTGTACATCAGATACCACTTAATATGGTATAAAAACATGATATGAATAACATTATTCTTTAATTCCGTCTAAAATCGACTGAAAGTGATCAATCTTGGCAGGCTGCTTTCTAGGTAATAAAATTTTGTCAACCGCACCTCCTTCATCTCAAAGCAAAGCCATCAATACCAGTTAATTACACTTAAGTACAGCACACTCATTACGAATATATTTTTGATACACATGCATATAAATCCTTACTTCATAGATAATTACTCGTCGACCTAATGTATAACTTCACTTTAACAACCATTCAAGTTATAAGAGAGATAGATACGCTAGTTGCATAGATATTTGTCCTTTTATATATCACTGTAACAATAATTCACCTGATAAGAGAGATAAGACATGTCAGAACCCCACAAATATTCACGTGATAAGAGAGATAGACACGTCAAAAGCCGTAGTTGTATAGAAGTTTGTCTCGTAGTTGCCATATGAAATAGGACTCTCAAAAGTTAAATTAGGGTTCTCGTGCATTAAAATTTGTAATTTAGATGGTTAGTCGCCCCAATATAATTTAGAGGCACTTACGTAAGAACCCGTAACACAGTTACATTTACGGAAGCTTTATCTCATAGTTGCTATTGGACTCTTTCAAATGTTGAAGTAGGGTTTTCATGCATTACACTTTGTACTATAACACGGTGAGCATGGTTGTTAATTAAATATGTTTGTCCAACTTATGAAGAAAATTGGTGAATTGAAGTTGAACCGAGAAAATTGGTTGAATATAAGCAATATTGTCGGTTCCTTCCCTTCTTAAGTTCTTGCAGTACCTAAGCTGGATTTTCCTGCTAGGATACTAGAAATAAGTGCAATAATACATATATTTTTTTTTATTTTAAAAGAAATTAATTTGGGAATTTATGAACACACAAGAAAGTAGATATTCTGACACTTCATTCCTATATAGGGGAAATTGATTGAACCTTCATGAATAAATTTTCAGAGAGAGAGAGAGAGAGAGAGAGAGAGCATAAATGAATGGAAGAAGAGGTGGGTTGGGAGCATTTAACAGAAGGAAATAAAACCAGTGCTGGGTGCTGGTGAGAGTGACGATCGAAGTGAGGGTGGTTTCAATGGTCATCCTTGAATTCTGCATTTAAGTGAATTCAAGATGATTTAATGAAGGCAGGTGAACAATACTTGAAACGCTCTTCCCCTCAAACTCTTTGGGACCCTTTAGTATTTTTTTAATTAGATTTTTTTGGTAATTATGTATTGAGAAATCTAGAGTATGACTTCTACCTAATTCTGAGTATTCGTCCTTAAATTTGTGATAGTGTGAAGTAATGATACTTTTTTGGGCAACACCAAAAGAACTTCCATCAAAATATGGATAAAAGTTCTAACATAGTTACTCAAAAGACTATTATTTCATATTGTGACAAGTTTAGAAATCAATGCTCACAACTTTTTAGTTCACGGACCAAAAATACAACTTGACTAAAATTCAAGGACTAATCCCATCTCTTATGTTGTTGTTATTAGCATTACATAAATCTCATTCGCACTCATTCATTATAAATTTGGAGTGCTAGATGACCTTTCTAGAGTGCCAATAGCAACCCTCTTTTCTTTTAAACAACGATATTCTACTCTAGAGAGAAAGTATTGGATTAAGTCAAACAATGTACCAGCCATAATTCAAATTCAACACAAACATTATGTTGAAAATGAATTCCACGTTGATGGGAGGATGGACCTTGCATGGGCTTATAAGTAAGTTGAACTACTTCTTATATTGTCAATTAGTTTTATGATGGAACCTCAACTTTCTTCACATTATACATTCTCGTCATCCATATGAATAGAACTCAGCATAATTTCTCTTCCAATTTTTCTTTTTCTCCACTTACATTCTTGTTTTCAATTTGGTGTCTACCTTACAAAAATACCCCTTTGTTAGGAAAACTAGTTTTTGTGTCCCAACTCTTTTGACTAGTAGCAAGAAACAGGCATGGTATTTATGTTATTAGCTGTCTAGTCTATTAAGGGTCCCTCTCCAATTTATATTTAGATGGTGAATTTTGGCTGAGTACGCCCTCCCCTCTAATGTCCTTATGGCTTCATCCTTCACGAGTATGCTTAGATCTTTCCCGAACAGAGGAACTTACAATCTTGTTTTTTCTTTTGCTCTTTGCACTCAATCCCAAAATTGCACTCTGCTATCTATACCACATTCACGAGAAATAATCAAGAAGTAGAAGAGAAAAGGCAAAACAAATAATAAAGAACCAGCAGTTAGATAGGGCCAATGAAAACTCAATTAACGTATGCTTTTTTTATGTTTTGTTAATATGAAGGACAAGAACAACTTATATGACATGGGTACATCGTTACATGACGTCTTGTATTAATGAAATAAAAACATGTGTATACAAAATTATACATATTTTTATTTCATTTGCATATAACGTCACCGTAGTGATGAACTCGTGTTATATAAAGTAATAGGTACTTGATCTTTTAAAGTGGGATTCAACTACCTAATCTATTAGAAGGAGTACAGATCCTGTTCGGATCTTAAAAAATGGAGCCTAAGGATCAAATGATCCGAGCCGTTGAAATTTGATCTAACAGCTACAAACAGAGGGTCATTCTAAAAATTATAATAATTGTAACCGTTATCAAATTTCAACGGCCCGAATCATTTGATCCTTGGACTCCTTTTTTTTAGATTTGAAGAGGATTGTACTCCTATGAGAAGTACACCGATTTTAAAGTATTAGATAGTTGTTCTTTTAAAGTACGCTGATTTTTATGTCTTTTAAAGTGGTATTCCACCCGGGATACATAAGCTACGTACTTAAATGTTTAATGCAACATGAGGCTTATAATAAAAATATTTAATATATGTCTGGTTAACAATAATTAAAGTAAAGGCATTTGATTACTTGTTGGTCCAAGAATAAATAGGGATTCTGATCTTAGGAGCAAATAGATACTTTTGGCTCATGAATGCAGGGTATGCTTTATAAAAACTAGCAAAGAGAGCATATATTTTGTGTGTGTGAATAATTTCTCTTAATAAGTGCATATTTATCAAAAACGAGGGTAAAATTGGAAACATAAGTATATGATTGTCATTTTCTAAAAAAAAAAAAAAAAAAAAAAAAAAGGGTAAAATAGAGAAAATAGGGATATGATTGTCATTTTCTCAAAAGATACAAAATTACTATTTTGCCCTCCCCATGTCAATATTGTGTATCAAAAATAAGGGCAAAATAGAAAAAAAAGAGGCAAAAAGTTGACAAGGAACAAGTAGGGAAGGGCAACGGTTATCACGAGCTGCAATTCAAATCTTAATATGTAGTCTATCTTACCTAATTCTTCATACATAAATCAAGTTTTCTCCTTTTCAATTAGTAATCTCTTTACCATCAATATATTACATTTTTTTTAACAAGAAATATTATCTACACTAAAGGGAATGAGGGTGAGCTTAACCTCATAATGAGCTACAATAATATGGTTCAAATTCGCCTTTAGCGAGAATCGTATCTAATATCTCTCACTTCCAAATGAAACTGAATACAATTAAACCATAGAACTAAGTGGCTGATCAATATATTATTAACTTCCCTAAAAAAAAAAAGGCGGATGGTGTTAGACAGCTTTAAAGGCAAAGTTAATTAGTTGCAGTGATTAGCTAGTTTAATGGCTTACGGCAAGGAAAGGTGGTGATCGAGAGAGAGAGAGAAAGAAGAGTTTGGGTGTTGAGAGCTTTAAAAGATTTTGTTGTTTGAGTACCCAATCGTGGGAAGTTGGAGTTATTGTGTATATTAAACATCCATAGACATTCAAGACCTTCCTTCAACTGTATACAGACTCTCTTCATTTAATGACCACTCCAAACACACACCTCTTCCCTCCTCTTTCCCATCACACCGCCTCTCATAAGTATCATAACTTGGTATTTGGTGTGCATTTGTTTCATCTATTGGCTTCTAGCTTGGCTAGCTTACCTCACTTTTAATTAGGATTAAATTGCTGTTAGCACTTTAAAATAGGCATCATGAATTACCTTCTTGTAGAAACTAAAGGAGAAAATGGAATTGGACTTGAATGAGTGCATGATGACTGTTTTAGAATGCTTATTGAGAGCATTACTCATTTCCAAGACATCGAAAACTCAATGAAATTGTTTATGTTGCGTGTTAGTGTTTAGTGACACATTTGGATAACTCTCTTCGTTTTAGGGAATGAGTTATGTTAGGTTGTTCCTGCCATGTGAAAATGTTGAATGAGGTGCATCGGCAAACAACAAAATGAGGATCCTTCAGGTGCATCGGCAAAGGTTAGTAATGGGGATCCTTCAAGTTGGGTGAGACCTCCATTCGGGACTATGAAAGTGAATTGTAATGGTGTGTTGTTAAAGGTATCTGAACAAGGAGGGTATGGATGGGTGGCACGAAATTTCGCAGGTATTTTTCGGAGGGTGGGGTTAGTGGGGAATTTTTCATGCGAATCTAGTCTAATGGCAGTGGCAGAATCGGTGCGGGTGGCTTTGTTGGCTTGTATTGATATGGGGTTTGATGTGTTTAGATTGAAGCAAATTCTAAAAGACTTGTGGATATGATTAATTGTAAGGCTCAATCAAATGTTGCAATTGAAGCACTCCTTCTTGATATTCAATATGTGAAGCAGCGGCTGAGGTTAGTGGATGTCATTTTTGCTCCTTGTATTTGTAATACAGCAACACATCTAATGACTGCCTTCGCTTTCTGGGAGGGAGACTCTTATAGATGGGACTATTTTGAACCAGGATGGTTGTTTAACACATTGGTTTCTGATTTACACATTTCAACTCGAATCTTATAAAATTCTTTCCTTTGATATAAAAAAAAAAAAAAATCAAGTTAAAACTTGGAATTTGGTGTACGTTTGGCTTTCAACTATTACCTTCTAGCTTGACTAGCTCAACTCACTTAATTAATTCCCGAGACATTAAAAACTTATGTGATGTTGTTCCTGCCACAAGATACTGCTGAGTGTTAGTTGCATCAGACTTGAAATTAATGTGTTTTATAAATTAAAAAATCACTCACACATGTCATGTTTTAACTAAATCGTTGAGTTAGATAAGACTTAAAATTAACGTGTTTTATAAATAAAAAAATCACTCACACATGTCATATTTTAACTATATCGTTGTGCCACATTGTATTGCCACGTGGCCAAGTTATATATATGTATATGTATATGTATATCTTTTTTTTCTCTCGTACAGTACGGTCCATGGGGAGCAAATTCATTGCTAAGATTTATATAGTTGGGTGTGTTGGATGGCATCAGGATCGGGGGGGTTGGGGGGTATTAGACCAAGGAGTCGAGTTGGTTAGAACTTCACATCTTAGGCTTTAATAGAGAGCTGGCTTGGAGCTCTCTGTGCTATAATAATCAGAGTTAAAAGGGATCGCCAACTTGGAAAGCACGTCATGCATGGATTAGGCCAGGTTTCTTTTAATTGTACCTTCAAATTGTGCCCCTATTAGATTCTCCCGTGCAGTTGTGGCCAAACACCACCAGCCCATATAACTACCAAAACTTTTTCCCAACCATTTGACGTATAAATCCATTCCAACTCTCTCAACCTCTCAACTCTCCCAGCTCTCAGCTCCGTGTGTTTGTTTGTATAACAGAGAGAGAGAGAGAGAGAGAGAGAGAGAGAGAGAGAGAGAGAGTAATACTACTACTTATCTCTGAGTGATTGAAGCAGCTAGCTAAGCTAATAGCTATGCTTTCTTTTCAAGCTCATCCTCTTTCTCCAAACCAAAAGAGGACAATCCCAGATTCTGAGAATTCATCCAAGAAAAGGAAATGGGACGACGAGCCATACGTTAATATTGAGCAACTTTCCGAAAAACGTTCAAAAGTACCACAAAGCAAACCAAATTCCTTGTTTGATATTGAGCTTCACCTAGAGACTCCATTGCCTTTGGAGTGGCAAAGATGCCTCGATATTCAGGTATATCACACATATGCGTGTTTCAATTATACAAACATAATTAACAAAGATATCACACCGTTTGATAACCATTTCAGTTCTCAGTTTTTAATGTTTTTCCGAAATCAAAACAATTTTTTTTCTATTGATTGTGTGCCGTCATTCTTGTACAGTCGGGACAGATACATTTTTACAACACAAGGACTCAGATGAAGACTTCAAGGGACCCAAGGAGGAGCCCTGAGCCACCAACAAGTCCAGCTGCTGATCATCATCATCATCACATGAGCCTAGACCTGGAGCTCAACCTAAGATCATGTGATCAGTCTAGAGCTAATTCAGATATTTCAACACACAGCTTGAGTGATTTGTTCATGGAGTCCCATAGACCAATACAAAAGAACCCTAATAATTTAGGGTTTCCAGTTGATTGCCACCAGCAGCAGCAGCAGGAGATGGTGGCAACTGTGTGCATCAAGTGCCACATGCTGGTGATGCTGTGCAGGTCTTCTCCTGCATGCCCTAATTGCAAGTACATGCACGCACCTGATCAGAGCCCCCCAACCCTATTCAATTTCAAGCCAAAGTGTACTAGTAGCTTCATGTGTTAATTAATTAGCTAGTAATTAAGCTTCAGTTAATTATATATGATTTCTGTGCTACAGAGCTAGTCATCCTTGGAGGCTCTAAAGTGCTCAGTGTATTAAATCTTCATCCTCCTCCATCAGAAAAATGACTGCTGACAGAGAGACACACTTTTTACCTAAGGTCAATATAAATGAAGCTTAATTATCCAACTACTAAATTTGTTTAAACCATGGGTGTCGGTAATCATGGTATGCTACTGATTAAAATGCTCTACTTTTCTTAATCTCTCTCAAGATTTTTTTTTCTATGCTTATTAATTATTTTGCGAGACATCGAACTCTCAACCGTTGCAAATTAAAGACGGTTTATAGTGGAGGTCCACACTTTACTATCGTAGGTATCGCCATCGCATTTATTATTATTTTATGGATTAGTAAGTTTTTTTATATGATTATTGTGGTTAGGCTGAAATTGGTGTCAGCATAAAAGTACACACATATCTTATTCTTTTTGCCTTTTTATTTCTGATAAAATCTCACCACATACGTTTCCCTGACCAAACAAGTTACCGTTTTACTTTTGGACGAGTTATACATAAAGGTTACCCAAATGTTTTATAAGCAATTGAGGTTTAAAGTGCGATCGAAGTAAAAAAAGCTAACAAAAGAGATGAAGTTCTGGCAAAAAGAAAATACCAAGAGCAAATGCTGCTCATGCAGCCAGCTGATCACTTTAGAAGAATTTTTTCATGGTAAAGATCATAAAATGTAAATTATGACCATTGATCAAAGAAAATCATGTTGGTACGAGTAGCTAATCATTCACCGCCAAAACATTACATGTCGATATCCATAAATCCATTTAAATCCATTAAAAGAAAGAACATTCTAAACACGATTCCATACACCTCATCATGTAATACATCGCGCTCTGAACCGCGAAAAGTAATGATTAACAGGAATGGAAAATTTTCACCTATAGAGCAGCATTCAAGATAATCTTACAAAGAGATGAGGTCCCTTAAAAGTTACCATGGTAGAAAAGAAAGAGATGAATTGTCACTGTGTATAAGGAAGAAAGTTTGAATGATAATCTTCCCTTCTGTCTTCTTCTGTGTATGTAAACTTGACCTAAGTCGACCAAACTGTAGAGATCGATGCTAATCTTACATCTTCTGTGTATTTTCATGTATCCTATGTAAGTAACTTTGCAAGCTGCTGGTTTTCTGCAATAGTTTTGAATAGAATTTGAATCCATTCTGTAGTGATTACCGGACTAAGCTCTCAATCATCTTCAGCTTCTCAATCATCTTCAGCTTTCCTGTAAAACCTTATTGTTGTGCAAATGCGGGTGCTGCCCTAGGCTTTCCGGAAGAGGTTCTGAGCTCCAATTGTAGGCGCTCGCCTCAAGAGAAAAACTCGCCATGAGGGCAATATGGTCTGATGACCATTTATCTGATGGAAGGCAACCTTCTATGTCAAGAAGCTCCAATACACTGTCAAGCCTGAGGCTAGCAGCTGCAGAAAAGCATTAGACATACAGTCAACAAAAATGATGAGTAAACAAAATTCAGAATTGGAACAAACTCAGAAAGCCTAAACAGAAAATCCATATGCTTATTGCTCATACATCACGAAAAATGCAATTACTCTCATAATGTAGTCCACTATGCACTATAACAAAAATGTTAGATTAGCAATGCCTTGGAAGCCAAATAAGGAAGAAATACATCGTCCAACAAAATGAACCGATAAGAAATTTTCACAAGATTTTAAATTCATCCAATTAGATATAGTCTTTGCTAGAAACGTCTAACTGAACTAGGAGCGGCAATGCACAGACTAAAACATCATAAGAAAAGTAACCAAGCTTAAGGGCCAAGTTCTACATAAGCAACCATGGGAGGTCAAAATATTCTTTTTCTGAAGTTTACCCCATAAGTTTCGTGAATCAATTAAACAAATTGTCAAGCAATAATTTTAGGAGAGACGCGAAACCTACTTAGATTTTACATAGAAAATATTTGCAAGTAAAGCTATCCTTTTTCTCTCAAAAGTCCTTGGCTACTAAATACATCAAGGCTCAATCCATATTACTGCATCTCACATACTATTGTAAGTAATGCGACTTTCCTGATACGATTGTTTGATTATCATACCAGTATTTTGGTAGAACTTAATCAATATATACATCAAAGTACACTTTTGGAAAATAATTTAAGCCTCCTTCAAGACGCCTGGATCTCTCTTAGGGGAAAAAAGAGAAAATACCTAGCTCTCAACTCTCAAGTGACAGACATATAAGTAGAGCACAGAAACCTATGTGGTCCTTCAAAAGTACAAGTTGTTCATATAGATCCATATTGAACTTTCAAGGACTCATAATACACGTTTCGCTCAAAGAAAACATATATTAGGCCGAACTTTATCAGAAAAAATCTGATACATAATAAAAGTCATGAATGGTACCTGTGTAGAATATATAATCTATAGTTCCAAAAAAGGATGGTGTAAAGTTGGTGAACAAAGGCTCCTTGGTTCCAGGATTCATCATCTTCTCACGTTGGTGATCCTTGACCCGATCGGACTGAAAAAAAGTTGCATAAGCGCTTACCTGGAAAGGAAAAAAAACATTTCAGCACTTGAAAATGACCACAAAAACCATAAGCTCTGCAGATTCCAAATTCTTGCAAGAAGTAACCAACTCAGTAGCAATGCAAAATGTTCAGTAGGAGCTAAGAATTAAAAAAAGGAGCCAAGAATCAGTCAGTAGGGATACATTGGCCTTACCAGATTCATTGAATGAGAAAGCTTGAGTGTCTGCAATATGCCCGATTGATCAGTTTCTTTGCTGGGAAGAATCTCAACTCTACCCTTGCTTATGAACGTATAAGGATCACTACAATGTGGGATGCAAATATCAATCTAACCTTCATTTCTCATCCCAAATAGAAATCGATATTCGCCAAAGTTAAGAAGAAAAATATATTGGATAGAGGAGGGTTGGTTTGCTAGGAATAGTACCAAAAATCAATACAGTGATATTAATATTTCTAGTTGGATATATTAGTTCAAGAGAAACATGGATCAATAAAGGAGTACAAAATCGTAAATGGAAAATCAGGGAATCTATCAATTCTTTCACTATAGTCTCAGAAGCCAGTCAGTAACAGCAGAAGGCTAACCTCTGAGGCACAGAGTTCAAATCTGCACAAATCAGCAGGGGAATCTTCAACTTGGCAATTTTCTCAAGTGCATGGATGAGGGTTACAACCTTGTATCAGAAAAGAAGCGAATTAAGTCAATTCTGCTCTTTAAGCTCAAAACCAATAGAAGGAAGACTTGCATTTTACACGCAGCACCTGCAGTAATTTTATGTCTGGATTTTTTACATTTGCATGTAAATGGGTATTTGACTGCGGCCGAAAGGGACAACTATGTCAGCAGTCATCACTTGAGAATTTATGATATAAGGTTGTAGAATTTAAAATAGACATAGTACCACACAAATTCTAGGTCGATTTCCATCAGAGGAGTCCTCATTTCCACCATTTCTAATATAACAAGTGCAACATTGTCCTGAAAAATTGCGTACAAGAAGCTGATATAACAAACAGATGGGAAGCAGAAACAAGAGCCCCAGTAGAACAGAATGCACAGTAAAAACTATATGAGAGTGAAGAGATGTAAACCTTCAGCAGACGGCAAGCTTCACTTTTCTGTTTACCAACCAATGAATCAACAAGGGGCTTTGCTGAATTATTAAACTCAAGCTGCAAAAGAAAATCAGAACCATTAAATACTGGCAGCATACATTTACTCACATAGATTTCCTCACCTTTTCTCCATTTTCGTGGTAAGTACAAGCAAGAGCTTCCTCACCTCATATGTTGCAATCTCTTTGAATCGTTGACAGCGGTAAAATGTAGCACATCCATCAGTTGTATGATGGGACTTAAACGAATATGTCTGAAAGACATCCATTAAACTCATATTACCATGATATAATGCCATCAATTATTTGTTAAGTGATTGCCTTTAGACCACATAAAGCAAAAGATGTGCTCCCAACTTTTATAGAAAAATTTATATATCATATTCTGTTGAAAACAAATTGCAGAATGTACATAACATTTGGGCAGGGAGCTAATTAAAATGATTAAAGAATTAAAATGGACAAAACTTATATTGTCAAAAATATTATTTTCATTATCTGCAGCGCAAGGCAATGCAAAAATCAATATTACTTGGGCGAATGAATTGAATGTTTTAAAAATTGGCTTTAGAGTATCAGCGAGTTATATAGAACTGACATCCTGTTACCGAAAAACTTATATTGAACAACCTCAAGGATGCTTTGTCCAAGTCTTAAATGAAAAGGACAACAGGAAGGTGGCTCTTCTAATGTGTCAAAGTATTGTGGACAAAATGAACTAGGGCACTGAGAGGACCACAGGGCCTTTTACCAGAATTTTTTACCAGTCCAGCCTTGTAGCAGGACATTGTTCATACAGGATTCAATATGAAACTCAACCTACTTACCAAATGCTGATGAATACAATCACAGTGCAAAGCAAGCAAACCAATATTTATCGAACAACTCAAATAAATTTTAAACGTTAATTACTCCAGATGAGCAGTTCATACTGTACAGTAATGCTTTATCACAAGTGAGGCTAATGTTGGTTAACAGAAACTCAAGACCAACTCGATCTATAAACAAAAACAGGTCAAGCTCAAAATTTTATCACAGGCTCCCTAAAATTTTGACTTTCAACCTACTAATGTGAAGTTCCATACACCTTGCAATTCCTCTAACAGTAGGAATTGGAGATTTCAAACTGCAGGCTCATACCATGTTAGAAAAGCATTGAACTCCAAGAGCTTAAGTTGTTGAGGGGTGGGCCAACAATGTATACTACGAGGCAACAATTTTCCGGTTTTTCTACTGATAAAAAATAAGGACAATAAAGTAACAACTCAGAACAAAAATAAAAAAATCTAAGCTACGCTCCATAGAACCATCTTAACTCATTCTTCTCTGTGATTCTATCCGTGGATGCAAGGGTGCATACGTTAGGCAAAGGGATACTATTCTAAGCCGAAAAGTACATCCTGGAAGTGCATGTATTTCTATTAAACATGCCATATCACCTTACCTCAAGCTTTTTCTTCTTGTATATAACCGAGTATCCATATTTTGCCAACTCAGGTTTGAGGAAATTCTCAAAATGATCTTTCTGTACCTGCCCATAGATGAGGAAAAGTATAAAAACTAAAACAGTCTTGGGCAATGATCTCATAAAAACATATGCGTTTAAGAACTAGTAGTTACCTCTTGAAGACAGAGGATATCTGCGTCATATTCAATGATCTCATAAAGTAAATTTTGCAGACGATATTCCCATGAAAGAGCCCAATCTGGGCAGTAAAAGTGCCAGTTACTACCACTAGTAGCAAGATAATCAGCGAGGATATTATAGGACAGTACCCTAAAGGTTACATCGTTAGAAGAGTGTTCTTTGAGGTCAGCGTTGCAAGAGTTCCACATTGTACAACGCGGTGGATGAGGAGGAGGATAAATCACAGGATCCGTCACTTTGATTCTTGCTGGGAACAATTGTGTAAACTTTGAAGAATCAAAAACTTCAAATTTGAGCCACAGACAAAATCCAATATCATTCTCTGTGGGTACATAATATTCAGAAGAACCCACCTCAATCCATGTTTTTCCATCTTGTTCCACTGTCTCATCAGGCTGCGAACCATCATCCTGATAGTAAGGTAAATCAGGATAGGAGCCATAAGGCCCAAAACTCTTGATAATTTTCACTGCTTGTGGATCAGGATTTGGAGCTGCAAAATGATGGTGCACCTTGTGCTTGTCCCAGGCAGCCTTATAGCAACTTATAGAGCAATAGTAACTTATCTTGCCAAGTCGATTTTGACTTGCACAAACTGTACACTGAATTGTGGCCAGCTCTTCATGGTGGACAAAACAGCGAACCTTCTCTTGATTGGGAGACAAGCAAACATCCTCTCGGTACCTACATATATAATAATGAGAGATTTTAGTAAGACTACTTATGATAACAGCAGTACTACCGTGTATTGGAACTAGTATTGAACAGGAACCCGCCGTAACAGGTTCTGCGATTCAACGTACACCATTTCACGTTGGATGCACAAAAAACTCCATACATCTTGTTTTATATTGTTTCAAAATAAACCGTCTTCTACTTCATTTGCAGGAGGAATTATTTTGGGTACAACAAAATTATTGTTATTACTAAGTTGTTGTTACTTAAAATGTTTTTCTATAATTCTTCCTAATAGACCATCTTTTACTTCATATAGTTATTATTCTTGTTATTTTGTGTTGTTATTGTTCTTCTCAATATTGTTGTTATTTTTATTGTTTTTTGCACTCCAAACTTTTTATATTTAGGAAGAAATATACATTTATAAGAAGTGCACAATAAGTTTTTTGGAGTGCCAATAACAGTTGCTTTACAATATGGCTAATATTTTTATTACTGCTGTAACTTTTTATTTGTTTTGATCGAAATTACTCCTATAGTTTATAGTTATTCATTGGCATTATTGTTGTTGCACAAAGAAGAAAATAACATCAATATATGTACATGTCTAAGAGCATCTCCAAATGAGAAGTCAAAAAGTCCACATCAACAATAACAGTAAAAAAACAGACAACTTCAGTGTTTTCCAACCAAAATGTCAATTCCTATGTAGATTGAACCAAAGTTGGTTGTAGTCAAATTTGATAGCAACATGAAATCTACTTTTAGTGACTAATAAATGTTTATTATCATTTTTATTATTATTTTTGTTCTATAAATACTTATTACAATTATAAAAATAAATGATGAATAGTTAATAGTTTAAATTTAACACATCGGTTGGAAAACAAAATTTTTAAAAATATCAAAGTGCCAAATAAGCTTTCAAATTTAGATTTTCTATTTAACATTTGACATCTACTTTGAATATGATCTAAGTGTCTGAAATTTGAATACCCAGTTTTCGACAACAAAAATCAGAAAAAATAAAATAAAAATCAAACCTTATTTATATCATTGTTATACATGGAAGCCTCTTACAAGCGCGGCCTACCTTTAATGAAACGGAATAGAATTCTCTCCTCTCGTAATCTCTTTTTTCTCATATTTAAACGGTTACAATTTAGTCATATTATCATTTTATATTGATTTTTTTATAAAGAGGTAAGACAAAAAAGAAAATGTAAGAGGAGGGGAGAGAATGAGAGAGAATTAAAAATACACTCGGACAAATGAATAAAAGACATTTTATCAAAGTAGTATCTAAAATTAGCATAATTACTCAAGTCGGTCTTAAGATTTAAAATCGATAGAAATGATTCATAAATTTGTCCACTGTCAATTATTTTGGATCTTCCATGAAAAACCTACGTTGAATTAGGGATATTTTTGTCACATCAACCCCTTATTTGAATCGATGGTTTCTTCAATTTAACGAAGATGTTTTTACAAAATAACCAAAATGATTGACATCAAACAATTTCTTAAACCACTTATGTTGATTTTAAATCACATGGACTAAAAAGTAAAGAGTTGTGTCAGTCTTATGGATCATTTTGGCTAAAATGTCTGAATAGAATTATCCATTTTTGTCAACAAAAAACAGAGCAATGATATTCAATAGAACTAACAATTTCACAAGGAAAAAAAAAAAGAAAAAGAATTTTTATTACAGTTGATTCATTTGAGCAAAGCTGAACAATGTAAAACTTGATTTGGTTTAAAAGACCAAAACCCAACTCTCCAGATTAGGATAAAAATTCCAATTTGTCCTTATTGGGACTAAATTTCACCAAAATTTCACCGAACAAAAAAAAGAGTAAACTTCTCCTCTGCTTCTTTAGCCACCAAAAGTTTACTTAAAACCCCATTTACATGCCATGCATTGTGATTAACACCCACACAAAGAAACAAAAATATATTCATACATTCATCAAGAAATTAAAACCCAGAAAGACTAAGAGAGGAGAGAGAGAGAGAGAAAAAGAGAGTGAGTGAGGCTAACCATGTGAAAGAATACTTGTGAGGCGGGAACTGAAACGAGTCATCGATTATGAGCATGTGAATGTGGGGCTGGTATCTGCAGCCGAACGCAGGAGCCTTCGAAGGAAAATACAGATTCAGTCTCCATTTGGGGGACTTAGACGACCCAGATTCTTGAGCCATTGAAACCCAAATGGCATTACCACAAGACCAAATGGGATTTCGGTGGAGAACGGGAGGTGGGTTTTGGGGGAAACGGGATTTTGATCTCTTTGAAACCAAAGATTGAAGCTTTGTGAGAGAGTAATTAATGGGGTTTTGGGGTTTTTGTGAGAGGTTTTACGCGGTGGAAGATGGAGAGGCCTCTCCCCCTCTCTCCTCTGTTGTTTATAATGTAAATAGGGAGTGAGAGGGACTGCTTGTTATTGTGTCTTACCGCTATTTTTTGTCTGCAACAAATTATGAAAGAAAAATGACAGTAAAGGAAAAAATTATTTATTTTAGTATTGTAAAATCAAGAAATAATTTTCTTTTTTGTCTTAAAATAAATTAGTTGAACTCTGAAATGAAAAAGAAAATAAATTTGTTTATTTAAGGAAAAATGATAATTTTTTACTTTCGTGAGCCAAAATTTTCTTCGTTGAAGTTACTTTTTTGAGTCGAATTATTTTTTTTTTTTTTATATTCTAATAATCTTACATGTTTTTCATTGTAGTTATTTCTTAAGTCGAATTTGATTTATTCGTGTTTTTCACTGTACAAATAATCTAAAGTGCTCTTCGTTGTAGATACCTGAAAGGAATTTCCAACCATAATTTCCTAGCTAGGTTATGGGATGACAATTAAATGAATCGTAGAAATTTATATTTAGAAAACAATCTAGCATAGTATTCTTCTAGGCTAAGTTATTACCATGTGATGAATTTTTTGGCCAATATAAAAGAGTTTACAATTGTGTAGTAGTATGTATTCTTCGTTGTACGTACTCACTGAGTTGAATGTTCTAAACAAAATTTATTAGTATATCTAGATGTACAAAAAATATTTTACACGTAGTTTCATGTATATATTTTGTTTGTTGTAGTTACTAGATACATCCAATTTTTGACAAAATAATTTTTGGTATCGCTCTACCTACGTCGCATGTGATACAATGTAAGGTTATGAACCGGTATTTTGAGATCATCGGTTTTGGCTTTTAGATTGTTGGTGGTCGCTATATTTCTGGCAGACTGGTTGTGAGGTTAAGTATTAGTAAATTTTTTTTTTTTTTACTTTGTTTATAAATGTTGCATAAAGAAATCCTTGCTCATGTGCATAAGCAGCATCTTGTTGTATATTAAGACATTTTTTAAATAAAATGAATCCCCAATTTCTTTTAATTTATCTACAAAACTTGGTTTATACGGATAATTGCGGCTCTACTGCCCCCGGTTTATAGGAAGGGTAATACTACAGCAACCAAAATTTTAAACTAAATAATTTGTCACTAATAAAAAAATAAGCATGTTAATTAACGCTTAAGGAATAATTTAATCATTAACGAACATATTATTTAATTTACAAATTTAATTTTAAAATTTTGATTTATATAGAATACGTCCAGATTGACCTGAATTGATTCGTTCAGATGACGTGGCTACGACACTTGCAATGAGCGGGATCCCAAAACTATTTAAAACTCAAAATTTCAATTCAAAATAAACACACAAAAACAGTGAAGCAGGATTCGATCGAGAGAGAGCTATGGAGGGTGCAGGAGGAGAGACCCAAACCAAAAACGGAGGCGGCGGAGTTGTGAGATCGGACGTCGCAATTCGCAGTGCAAAAGCCGCTCTTCTTCTCTCGTCGCTAAAATCATCGCCCAATCGCCGCTTCAGCACCGCAATCGACGACGACGACGAAATCGCCGTACGTATTCGTTTAATTTCTAGCTCATCACTGCTTAATTTGGTATTAATAACTGAATAATCTTAATTTTGATCGGAATTTGAAATTTTGATATAGCAGGAGGAGAAGGAGATGCTGAAGAAGGAGATCGGAGATCTGAAGGTAACGGTTGCGAGGGAGCGACTCAGGAACAAGAGGATTAAGGTCTGTGGCTTGCTCGAGATTCTTCTTCAGCTGGCGTTGCTCTTTGCAATTTCCGCTTTCCTTTTCATGCTCGTGATTGAAGATGGAGAATCATAATTACTCTTTCCTCTCTGAAAAAGTGAAGTCGCAGCAGAAAACGAGTAAATAATTAGAGGCGGGAACAGCTGATTAGTCTTAATTTTTCATTAATTTGTTGAATTTTTAGTTTCTTTTGGTTTGTTAATGGAACTGATTGCACCTTATAGTGAGAAAGTTTTACTATTATTTTCTTCTTGATGGTTCTTATCGGGTTTAAATTTCATATATAATAAAGTCAAATCATGTATTTCTCGTGAGGATAGCAATTTATGAAGTACAAGTATAATGCTACTATGGTTTGTCATGTCCATAATATAATGTAACCTTTTAGTTTACATGAAATTATATTATTGTCGTGCCATGTTATTTTGCTGTGTGAGTCACATTACTATAACAAGGTTAAAAGGGGAAAGAAAGATAAGCAAATTTCATTAGCACTTGTCTAGTGATATTAGTTTGGTCTTGTAAATGAGAAGTTGGCTGAATCCGATTATAAAAAAGGTTGTAAGAATTTAAGTTATGAAGCTACTTAATGCAAGTATGATTTATACAATTTCTGACAATAACTGATAGGAAACACAATGCAAGTACTAGGAAATATCACTTCTCGTTGCCTTTTATTGACCAAATGTTGGAAAGACTGGTTGGCGTGCTTTTTATTGCTTCTCAAACGAGTATGCAAGGTACAATCAAATTCCAATTGCACCCGTGAGGATCAAGAGAAAACGACTTTCACTTGTCCTTTTGGAACATTTGCATTTTTTAGGGATACATTTGATCATTGTTTTTAGAAATTGTCGTTAGCTCTTGAATGAGGAGATGAATTTGGTGTTAAATTGGGAAAAGTGTCACTTCATGGTCAAGCAGGGTATTGGTTTGGGGCACTTGGTTTCAAGCAAAGGCATTGAAGTTGACAAGGCAATGATTGATGTTATAGCCAAATTGCCTCCCCTACCACTATGAAGAGTGTACATCGTTTCTTGGACATACTGGTTTTTACAGACGGTTTATCAATGATTTCTCCAAGATTAGTCGACCTTTATGCAATCTGTTGGCTAAGGACACCCCATTTAATTTTGCTGAAAATTGTTTAGAGGCATTCAACAAGTTGAAGACACTCTTAACTTCAACTCCTATCATTGCCGCACCTAACTGGAATTTTCCCTTTGAGTTGATATGGTTCAAACTATTCAATTGGAGCAGTTCTTGGGTAGAGGAAAAACAAGCTTCTGCAAGTGATCTACCACGCCACTAAAACATTAAATGATGCACAGTTGAACTATGCAACCATGAAGAATGAATTATTGGCAGTTGTATTTGCATTGGAAAAGTTTCAATCTTACTTGGTTGGGGCTAAATTTTTGTCAATACTGATCATGCCGCCTTAAAGTACTCGTTATCTAAGAAGGATGCTAAGCCATGGTTCATTCATTCGTTTCTGCTTTTGCAAGAATTTGATTTAGAAATTCTAGACAAAAGAGGCAGCGAGAACGTTGTGGCTGATCACTTGTCGAGGTTAGTTACTACCAACACAGCATAAGAAAACTTGCTTTTGTTGAATGAGAGCTTCCTAGATGAACTCTAAGCCACTCAAAGTAGTACTCCTTAGTTCTCCGACATTGGTAATTATTTAGCGAGGAGGGTGTTGCAACTAGATTTGACTTTCTAGCAGAAGAAAAAGTACTTGGCGGCTATGAAACATTGTTTTTAGGATGAGCCTTGCTTATACAAGTATTGCGTAGACCAATTATTTGAAGACGCATTATAGAAGAGAAGCAAGAAAGTGTTTTGACATTCGCGTATCAACATGCTTATGGAGGACACTTTGGGCCGAACGAACAGCAGCGAAGATATTGTAAAATGGGTGTATTGACCATCTCTTTTTAAGGATGCATACACCTGGTGCCAGGCTTGTGAATGATGCCAGCGAGTTGGAAATCAGTCCAAGCGGAATGAAATGCCGCAACAAAGCATATTGATAGTTGAGCTATTTGATATTTGGGGGATTGACTTTACGGGAGCATTCCCATCATCCAATGGGAATCAATATATCAATATATTTGGGGTATTTACCCAATCTGCATCTGTAAACCTGTGGGTACTCTTGTGGAAGAAAAGCATCACTTGGGTATTTACCCAAATTAGGTTCCTGTTGATAAGGGTCGATATCAAAGATTTATGGACATATTAACTTATTTATTTCATACTCGTCCTGAACTTGCATATGATGTGAGAGTTGTGAGTCAGTTTATGCACTCACCCAGTGAAGATCACATGGCTACGTAAATGCAAATTTTGGCATATCTGAAGTCTGCATCTGGTAAGGGAATACTTTATGGAAAACATGGAAATCTAAAGGTTGAGAAGTTTATAGATGCATATTGGGTTGGCAATGTTATTGACAGACGTTCTACATCTGGGTGTTTTATAGTTGTTAGAGATAATTTGGTTATGTAGCGTAGTAAAAAGCAGAAAGTGGTGTCAAGGTTTGCTGCTAAAGCTGATTATAGAGGCATGGCACAAGGAATATTTGAACTCCTTTGGTTACGTAAACTTTTGAGATGTCTTGGTTTTGAACCAGATGAGGCTATGAAGTTGTATTGTGATAATAAATCTGCAAGGGAGATAGCAGATAATCCGGTACAAAATGATCGAACAAAGCATGTAGAGGTTCATCAACACTTTGTCAAGGAAAATCTTGAAATGAAGATTGTGCTTATACCATTTGTGAATTTAGAGGAGCAAATGACTGATCTTACTCATGAGGTAAGTAGTACAGTTTTTTAGGACTTAAGTATCAAGTTGGGCATGTATGTTATCTATGCATCAACATGAGGAAGACTGTCGATTTGAGTCTTAAATTGTAAATATTCTAGGAGTCCTTTTTGAGGTAGGATTAGGATTTGTAATCTCTTGTATTGTATCCTTGTAATTATATTCCTTGTAATAATAAGGCTTATATGCCTATATATTGTAAACCCTAGAGGATGAATAAAGTAACAAAGTATTTTAATGTATTTCTTCTTTTACTTGGCGCAAAACGAAATAACAGGGTTTTGGAGAATTTATCATTGGAGTAGATTCACGAGATTTCAACATTTAATTCCAGGTGAATTAATTTAGGCCCAATGCGCAGTGCTAGCAAATTGACGTTCCAGGTTTAATTGTGATTTTTGAAAGAGGATGTCGTTTTCTGGAGTTGGGCCCTTCTACAAAGTTGTAAAGGACATCCTGATCTTATAAATAAAATAAAATAAAATAAAAAAAAATAGAGACCTTTTGGAGCTAGTTTTGGAGCTGGTTTGGCTCAAAAACGTGAAGGATTTCCGATTGGGCAGATTGCCTAGTTAGATTATGATTGTGATTTTAAGATATCATTTTATTATTTTGTTTCTTAATCTCTAGAATACCTTATTTAGGTAGGATTATGAATAAGGGGCTATTTATAAGCAGCCAGTCGCCCATTAGAGTTTTTTACGCAACATTGAGAGAACTCGGCGAAACTCTGACGATTTGCAAACTTCAAACTACAAGGGTGTTTTTCTTATACTTAATTCTAATAATATATCCTTTGACTTTTATTATGAATATGCATAACTAATTCCGTTTGCTAGGACAAGACCACGAGCCTTGGCATGAATATGTGATTCATATCCAATTGCTTATGAATTTATGCACGCTTGCTTTGAATGATTAATCTATTATACTTAAGTTGTCTAATTATCTTAGTGATTGACCACCATTAAGCTAATTATATAAGTAATTTGATGCAATTTCAATTGGAACATCACCCTAATATGGAGGTGAGCTTCTTGTGGTTAATAATTGTAACTTCATGTAAGGTGAACATCACGCTCTTAAGGGTTGCATGTTTTTCACCCAACTTAATGAGTTTTTCATGTTTATATTTGATATGAACATCATGTACGAATTGCATGTTAGACATAAATTTTCGCTTGAACATCATGAGGAAAATATGTATTAGGAAAACCTAACATTCAAAGCATGTATATGGAAATTCAAGAGTAATTGGTTGAATTGCATAGAATTGCTTAGAATTGCAAAGCACTGTTAATGGTTATGGCTAAACCCTAGTTTTTTTCACAAGTGATTTGTTAAAATGTGTTTTAGTATTTTCTGTTTTTGCCAAATTGTCTTTTAGTTTTAAATTGTTTATGGGTTGTTTTATTAACACCCCACGTATTGAAAACATCCCACGTTTACTTTTTAAATTAAAAATTATCTTAATCCACCCCACGTAATTTCTTACACTACCCTTACACCCCACAAGAAAATAATAAAGGTGGTTGCTGCCTTGCTGGGAGATTTATCCAGTGTTAGAAAGAAGTGCTTTTGTTTGTCCAATTCTGGGAAATAAAATGCGCCTAGCTTCTAGTGTACTGATATCAATGTTCTAAAAAAAGGGTCTAGGCGGCGCCTAGACCCTGGACGGTGGTGAGCTGAGACGTTTTCTTGCAAATCGGTGGAAAAAATCGGATGGGCTCTTGGCGGCTAGTTGGAGCTAGGCGGTTTTTTTTTTTTTAATGAAATTGAAAAATAAAATAAAAAAATCCTATCTAAGTCTTAGTGGTTTAAAATTGTGAACTTGTTGTACATATGTCATCCTACAATAATCCTCACTATGGTTATATAGCATTTATGCTTAATGTGTTTTTAAATTTTGGACTTCTTGGATACTCTTTTTGCATTTTATCATTTTTTTTATTATCTTATCCATGGCCGCCACCCGACTAACGCCTAGCGTTTTTTAAAACTTTGACTGATATATAATTTAGCTATTTTTGTTTGGTTCTTGCGCTGGTCTGTGACTTATCCTCGTACATTTTCATCCTATTTTGCTCTGGGATTTCAAACTTCAGCTAGCTTTTCTCTTCCTTAAGTCTCTCCTTTCAACCGGAAAAAATGAGAAATGAAACTCTCTTTCAAACATTCTTAACTGCCTAATGGAATCAGTTTCTGATTCATAATAAATGATTATGCATGTATCAACATCAATATATTTCCCTTACGAAAAATCTCATGGGTTCCTTGCAGCATTTGCAATTGCAATCGCGATTACACCCCTAGCTTATGAAAATCATCTTTTAAAAAAGTGAGATCAGAATTTGCAGAAATGTTTTCAAATTTGAACTCTTAGACTGCAACACAAAAACAAGAAGAAGCTCAACATGTTCTTGAATTATTATTAGGTTTTGCTGTTAAAAGAACTTAGGGAGTGTACTATTTAGGGCTTAAATAGTCATTTTATATCAAGATATGAGTTATTTAATATTAAATTTTATGTGTAGTATAGTCAACAAAATGTGAGGTGTCAATAAAAAAAACCCATTGTTTATTTCTTATTCTTATCTTCTAAATTTCACTCACGTTTTCCAAAAATCTGTTTTAAATAGTTAATTTAAGGATTAGGAAATTACAAAAAAAATCATTCAATTTCTGTGGAAGAACAGCCTTGCTTGAGCGTTTATACTACAATTATCTTGTACTCTTGCAAGTATTTATGTGTGATTGCAAACCTATTTGCGCAGGTGGAAAAACCCTATCACATTCTGTAAAAGCTTATTGTTGTGCAAATGTTGGGTGCTGCCCTAGGCTCCTTGGAAGAGGTTCTGAGCTCCAATTGTAAGCGCTCGCCTCAAGAGAAAAACTTGCCATGAGGGCAATATGGTCTGATGACCATTTAGCGGATGGAAGGCGGCCTTCTTTGTCAGGAAGCTCCAATACACTGTCAAGCCTCAAACTAGCAGCTGCAGGAAAGCATTATACATACAGTCAACGAAACTGATGAATAAACAAAATTCAGAATTGGACCGAGCTGGTAATTATATTCTCCGGAAAGCCTAAACAGCAAAGCCATTAATGGTACCTGTGTAGAATATATAATCTATAGTTCCAACGAAGGATCGTGTGAAGTAGGTGAACAAAGCCTCCTTGGTTTCAGGATCCAGCTTCTCACGTTGGTGATCCTCGACCCCATTGGAATGAAAAAAAGTAGCATATGCACTTACCTGGAAAAGGAGGGGGGGGGGTGGGAAAAAAAAAACACTTTTCAGCACTTGAAAATGATGACAAAAACAATAAGCTCTCCCAAATTCAAATTCTTGCAAGAAGTAAACAACTAAGTAGCAATGCAAAATGTTCAGTAGGAGCTAAGAATTAAAAAAGGAGCAGAGAATCGGTCAGTAGGGATACATTGGACTTACCAGATTCAATGAATGAGAAAGCTTGAGTGTCTGCAATATGCCCGATTGATCAGTTTCCTTGCTGGGAAGAATCTCAACTCTGCCCTTGCTTATGAACGTATAAGGATCACTACAATGTTGGATGCCAAATAGAAATAAATATTCACCAAAATAAAAAAGAAAAATATATTGGAAAAGGGAGGGTTGGTTTGTTAGGAACAATACCAAAAATCAATAAAGGAGTACACAAAGTCATAAATGGAAAATCAGGGAATTTATCAATTCTTCCACCATAGTCTCAGAAGCCAGTCAGTAACAGCAGAACGCTAACCTCTGAGGCAGAGAGTTCAAATCTGCACAAATCAGTAGGGGAATCTTCAACTGGGCAATTTTCTCGAGTGCATGGATGAGGGTTACAACCTTGTATCAGAAAGAAGCAAATTAAGCCAATTCTGCTCTTTAAACTCAAAACTAATAGAAGGAAGTGTTCCATTTTACACACTGCACCTGCAACAATTTTATGTCTGGATCTTTTCCATTTGCATGTAAATGGGTATTTGACTGTAGGTGAAAGGGACAACAGCAGCAGTCAGCACTCAAGAATTTAGGATAAAGGGCCATAGAAATTGAAATAGACATTAGTACCACACAAATTCTAGGTCGATTGCCATCAGAGGAGACCTCATTTTCCATCATTTCTAATATAACAACAAGTGCAACATTGCCCTGAAAAATTGCATACAAGAAGCTGATATAACAAACAGATGTGAAGTGAAACAAGAGCCCCACTAGAACAGAATGCACAGTAAAACCAATATGAGAGTCGAGATGTAAACCTTCAGCAGACGGTAAGCTTCACTTTTCTGTTTACCATCCAATGAATCTACAAAGGGCTTTGCTGAATTATTAAACTCAAGCTGCAAAAGATAACCAGAACCATTAAATACTGGAAGCATATGTATATTCACATAGATAGATTTCCTCACCTTTTTCTACATTTTAGTGGTAAGTACAAGCAAGAGCTTCCTCACCTCATATGTTGCGATTTCTTTGAATCGTTGACTGCGGTAAAATGTAGCGCATCCATCAGTTGTCTGCTGGGACTTACATGTAAACATCTGAAAGACATCCATTAAACTCATATTACCATGATATAATGCCATCAATTTTCTGTTAATTGATTGCCTTTAGACCACATAAAGCAAAAGATGTGCCCAACTTTTATAGAAGAATTTATATATCATATTCTGTTGAAATCAAATTGCAGAATGCACAGAACATTTGGGCAGGGAGGTAATTAATATGATTAAGAATTCAAATGCACAAAACTTAAACTGTCAAAAATATTATTTTCATTATTTGTAACACAAAGCTATGCAAAAATCAATATTAAGTGGGTGAATTAATTGAATGTTTTAAAAATTGTATTTAGAGTATCAGCAAGTTACGTAGAACTGACACCGTGTTACCTAAAAACTTATATTGAACAATCTCAAAGATGTTTGGTCCAAGTCTTTGACGAAAAGGACCATAGGAAGGTGAATATACTAATGCATCAAAGTATCGTGGACACAATTAACTAGGGCAATGAGACGACTATAGGGCCTTTTACCAGATTTTTTACAAGTCCCGCCTTGTTGCAGGACATTGTTCATACGGGATTCTGTATGAAACTCAACCTACTTACCAAATGCTGATGAATACAATCACAGTGCAAAGCAAGCAAACCAATATTTATCTAACAATTCATATAATTTTAAACATTAGTTATTCCAATTGAGCATTAAAAACTGTATAGTAATGCTTTATTACAAGTGAGGCTAATGTTGGGGAATAGAAAGTGAAGACCAACTCTATCTATAAACAAAACAGGTCAAGCTCAAAATTTTATCACAGTTGCCCTAAAATTTTGACTTTCAACCTAGTAACATGGAGTTCCATACACCTTGCAATTCCTCTAAACAGTAGGAATTGGAGGTTTCAAACCGCAGGCTCATAGCGTGTTAGACAAGCATTGGACTCCAAGAGCTTAAGTTGTTGAGGGGTGGCCAACAATGTATACTACAAGGCAACAATTTTCTGGTTTTTCTACTGATATATATAATAAGGAAAATAAAGTAACAACTCGGAAAAAAACAAGCTAAGCTACATTCCATAGAACCATCTTAACCCATTCTTCTCTGTGATTCGATCTGTGGATGCAAGGGTGCATACGTTAGGCAAAGTAATACTATTCTAAGCCGAAAAGTAAATTCTGGAAGTGCATGTAATTCTATTAAACAGGCCATCACCTTACCTCGATCTTTTTCTTCTTGTATATAGCCGAGTATCCATATTTTGCCAACTGAGGTTTGAGGAAATTCTCAAAATGATCCTTCTGTACCTGCCCGTAGATATAAAAACTAAAACAGTCTTGGGCAATGATCTCAGAATAACATATGCATTTAAGAACTGAGTAGTTACCTCTTGAAGACATAGGATATCTGCATCATATTCAATGATCTCATAAAGTAAATTTTGCTGACGATATTCCCATGAAAGAGCCCAATCTGGGCAGTAGGAATGCCGGTTACTACCACTAGTAGCAAGATAATCAGCGAGGATATTATAGGACAGCACCCTAAATCTTACATCGTTAGAAGAGTGTTCTTTGAGGTCACCGCTGCAAGAGTTCCACATTGTACAACGCGGTGGATGAGGAAGAGGATAAATCACAGGATCTGTCACTTCGATTCTTGCTGGACACAATTGCGTACGCGTTGAAGAATCAATAACTTCAAATTTTAGCCTCAGACAAAATCCAATATTATTTTCTGTGGGTACATAATATTCTGAAGATCCCACCTGAATCCATGTTTTCCCATCTTCTTCCACCGTCACATCAGGTTGCGAACCATCATACTGATAGTAAGGTAAATCAGGATAGGAGCCATAAGGCCCAAAACTCTTGATAATGTTCACTGCTTGTGGATCAGGATTGGGAGCTGCAAAATGATGGTGCACCTTGTGCTTGTCCCAGGCAGCCTTATAACAACTTACAGAGCAATAATAACCTATCTTGCCAAGTTGACTTTGACTTACACAAACTGTACACTGAATTGTGGCCAGCTTGTCATGGTGGACAAAACAGCGAATCTTCTCTTGATTGGAAGATAAGCAAACATCCTCTTGGTACCTACATATATAATAATGAGAGATTTTAGTAAGACTACTCATGATAACAGCAGTACTACCACATATTGGGACTAGTATTGAACAGGAATCCGCCATAACAAGTTTTGCGATTCAACATACAACAATTTCAACACGTTGGATGCATGAAAACTCCATATTTCTAGTTTTATATTTTTTCAAAATAAACCATCTTCTACTTCATTTGCATGTGAAATTATTTTGGGTACAACGAAACTACTGTTATTACTAAGTTGTTGTTACTTAATGGTTTTTCTGTAATTCTTAATAAACCATCTTTTACTTCATATAGTTATTATTCTGGTTATTTTGTATTGTCTTGTTGTTTTCACTATAGTTGTTATTTTTACTGTTTATGGCACTCCAAACCTTCAATATTTAAAACAAAAAAATACATTTGCGAGGAGTGAAAAACGATTACGCTAGACAATTTCAGGGACCGCTTTTATCAATTTTAATCTTAGGGACCAAAGTGAAGAGTTATGTCAATCTCAGGACCGTTTGGCTAAAAAGTCTTCTAATTATACCAGTAACATTTTATTTAGTTCGATCAAAATTACTCCTATAGCTAATAGTTATTCGTTAGTATTATTGTTGTTGCAGACACAGACGAAAAATAACATTGAATAGGATTACCTATTTCACAAGAACAAAACAAATTTTTGATGTATAAAACTTGACTTTGGCTCAAGAAACTAAAATCCAACTCTCCAAATTAGGACAAAAATCTTATTATTGGGACTAAATTTCACCGAAATTTCACTGCACAAAAAAAAAAAAAAAAGAGTAATCTTTTCCTCTGTTTCTTTAGCAACCATAGGCTTACTAAAAACCCCATTTACAAGCCATGCATTGTGACTAAAACCCACATAAAGAAACAAGAATATATTCATACATTCATCAAGAAATTAAAACCCAGAAAGATTAAGAGAGAGAGAGAGGCTAACCATGTGAAAGAATACTCGTGACACGGGAATTCAAGGGAGTTGTCGATTATTTGCATGCGAATGTGGGGCTGGAATCTGCAGCCGAACACAGGAGTCTTCGAAGGAAAATCTATATCGAGTCTCCATTTAGGGGAGTCAGACGACCCAGATTCTTGAGCCATTGAAACCCAAATGGCATTACCAGTAAAAATGGGATTTTGGTGGGGAATGGGAGGGGGTTTTGGGGAAATGGGTTTTTTTGATCTTTTTGAAGCCAAAGACTGAAGCTTTGTGATGGACAATTTGGAAAAATAACTAAAATTTGAAACCCATATAGAATTATAGCCACTTTTCTAAGTTTATGATAATTATAAACAGAAGTTGATATGAAATTACTAATCTACTAAAACTAAAAACTTCCTCTTTTGCTCTTAACCGTGAAAAAACTCGTCGGCGACGTCGACCCGCAAGCCACTGAACGCAGACCATGGCTACTGCCATGAGTCTCCGTCTACCTAAATCTCGCGGTTCTTCCTCCCTGATACCTCGCCGACGTTGAAACAGCTTGGAGACAAAAGGAAGAAGATGATGAAGAAGCAAGTCCAGCAGCTATTCAATACCAGAAATGATAATCAGGGATAAAACCCAGATAGAAGAATTTGAAAAATTTAGAAGAAAACCAAATACAATTCAACAATCATTGAATTTAGATAGAAGTTCAAGAAGTTAAAGTGATAA
The DNA here is from genome assembly GCF_019419815.1 of Pyrus x bretschneideri. Classification (NCBI taxonomy): domain Eukaryota; kingdom Viridiplantae; phylum Streptophyta; class Magnoliopsida; order Rosales; family Rosaceae; genus Pyrus; species Pyrus x bretschneideri. Next base: position 2,659,072 of record NW_025999501.1, read on the forward strand.
TCATATGTTGTAATTCTACCTATTCTTCCTCCTCCTCTTTGTTCTTCTTCTTCTTCTTCCCTTGAATACCCAGAAGCCAAAAGTTGTAGCCTTTTAAAACTAAGAGAGAGGGAAAGAGGACGAGAGAGAAAGGCAAAAAGGCCTGTCTGAAGTCAATAATCGACGGCTAAGAAAACCAAATACAATTCAACAATCATTGAATTTAGATAGAAGTTCAAGAAGTTAAATTGATAATCATATGTTGTAATTCTACCTATTCTTCCTCCTCCTCTTTGTTCTTCTTCTTCTTCTTCCCTTGAATACCCAGAAGCCAAAAGTTGTAGCCTTTTAAAACTAAGAGAGAGGGAAAGAGGACGAGAGAGAAAGGCAAAAAGGCCTGTCTGAAGTCAATAATCGACGGCTAAGAAAACCAAATACAATTCAACAATCATTGAATTTAGATAGAAGTTCAAGAAGTTAAATTGATAATCATATGTTGTAATTCTACCTATTCTTCCTCCTCCCCTTTGTTGTTCTTCTTCTTCTTCCCTTGAATACCCAGAAGCCAAAAGTTGTAGCCTTTTAAAACTAAGAGAGAGGGAAAGAGGACGAGAGAGAAAGGCAAAAAGGCCTGTCTGAAGTCAATAATCGACGGCTAAGAAAACCAAATACAATTCAACAATCATTGAATTTAGATAGAAGTTCAAGAAGTTAAATTGATAATCATATGTTGTAATTCTACCTATTCTTCCTCCTCCTCTTTGTTCTTCTTCTTCTTCTTCCCTTGAATACCCAGAAGCCAAAAGTTGTAGCCTTTTAAAACTAAGAGAGAGGGAAAAAGGACAAGAGAGAAAGGCAAAAAGGCCTGTCTGAAGTCAATAATCGACGGCTCAGCATTTCAGTCGCAATTTCCCTTGACTCGGATGGAGATCAGACGAGGATGTATTCAGGTGGGTTTAGGAAAAGATGAGACGGGGAAGTATTCAGTCTATTATACGCTTTTTGGCCAAAATGTTTGATCAATGATTTCTCCATCATCAATTATTTTGATCATCATATGAAAATTTATATTAAATAAGAATCAAAATGATAAAATTATCCTCAATTTAATAAACAATTAGTCAAATGATTAAAGATATTTTTGTCATTTTAATTTTTTTAATAAAAGAATGATCAAAATGATTGATGGTGGACAAACTCAAAAATTACTTCTATTGATTCAAATCTCAGGAATCAAACCATATATGAGTCTCAAATTTGGTTTCTTCAAATTTCTCATAATTAATGGGTTTTTTGGTTTTTTGTGAGAGGTTTTACGCGGAGAAAGACGGAGATGCCACTCTTTCTCCCTTCCTGCTCTATTTAGAATGAGGATGCACTTCGAATCTTCTTTGTGAGAATTTTAGAGATCCTTCAATCACATTCGTTTATCGTATATCGTATGGTCAGAAATCATTGTAAATCTTTTTATTTAAAATTAAATATAAAGAGCGTCTGACAAAATTTGACCACACAATGTACAATGAACTAATGTGATTAAAAGATCTCTGAGATCCACACAAAGAAGATCCGGAAAGAATCATCATTCCTTATTCATATGAATATAGTGCCAGTCTTACCCCTATGTTTAGTCTACAACAAATTTATATATGCTAAAGCCGAATGAGAAAAATACTATTCCAACGAAGTATTTATCAAATATAGTAAAAAATTAACTTTTAATTTTAAAAATGTCACTTTTTATAAAAAAAAAATTCAAATATATTCAAAATTTCACTTAAATGGACACAAATACCCTCAAATTTAACAATTAAATAAATTAAAGGTTTTTTAGCTACTATCGCCTTAAGCTCCGATCCAATTTCACATTTGCTTCTACACTCCACTACCACAACCCTATCCCCCTTTGACCCCTTCATCACTGACATTGAGCACTGCCATGGTTACCGCAAGTGGGAGCAGTAGAATTTCAATCACTCTCTTAACGCCTTTTTTCTTACTAATATCATTTTTAGTTTTAAATATAAAAATAGTTTTTAAAGTTAATCCACATATAGTTATATGATTGTATTTGTGAGATTCACATCGCACCACATCATGACACTAAGATAGCAATTGACATATTTTTCACATCGCGCCACATCATGACACTAACATAACAATTGACATATTTTTCACGAAAAAAACTAAAATGATTACGATGGACAAATTCAGAGAAAAACTAAAATGATTCATGATACACAAATTTAAGAACACTATATTGATTATCATTAATTGTTAGAGCAACTCTAGTGTTGGAGCCCTCCCCCCAAGCAATGCACTATTCAATCCACCTAATGAACAATAATTGCCCTTAATGAACAGTAAATAACCCTGGCAATAGCATTTGCATCTCTACTGTTACACTTCAATAGCCATGGCAATAGGCAATAAAATATTAGTATTTTTTTTTATAAAATAATACAAAATAATTTTAATTGTAATATCGGATAAAATTTTTAATCGTTCTCGTTGCGCCACGTGTCATTATCCGAAGTATTATTAAATAATGCAAAATAATTTTATTTGTAATTTCGGATAAGATTTTTAATCGTTGTCGTTACGCCACTTGTCATAAAATCCGAAAAGACAATTATTGGGGATCGATTTTCAATAAATTTTTTAATTGTACTCGTTATGTCACGTGTCATTATCTGAAAATACAATTATTGGTCATGGATTTCTGATAAGATTATTAACTAATTACGTCGCGCCACGTGTCATAATCTGTTCACAATCTTTGAGGATAAATTTCCATCAGATTTTTAACAAATGACGACATGCCACGTGTCATAATCTGTTCACAATCTTTGAGGATAGATTTCCATCAGATTTTTAACGAATTACAGCATGCCACGTGGTATTATGTACAACCTAATCCTTTCTGAATCTTCTATACAATCCACCATCCATCCTCACAAATCTCACACCAATTTTCTCAAGATCTCTATCATTATTCATAGTTTCTGCTTCCTTCTTCACAAAAATCTGTATCATTATTCATAGTTTCTGCTTCTTTCTTACAATGTCTTCTTCTTCCTCAAGAATGATGTGGGAATTCGATCAGGAAGAGGAAGAATTGTTTAACCAATCAGAAGCAATATTCAATCACTAGGGGGCAAAAAATGAGAGGGAAGATGATAAAGAGCGTAGAAGGAGAGATGACGAAGTAAGAATGGGCAGAACCTCACATTCCCGTCGAGTCATCCAAGCTACGGCTCAGATCTGCAGGTCCAGCCGTTCCGGAAACCTTGATAGAAGCACGCAACGACAAGGTATGGAACTCTTGGATGATTATTTTGTTCCTAATAGTGCATTCCCTGGTACGTACTTTAGATGTCGTTTTAGAATGGAACGACATTTATTCAACAAAATCATGATTACTGTTTGCAACTATGATTCTTACTTTGTGCAAAAGAAAGATGCTTTTGGTGCTATGGGTCTACTGTTTGAGAAAAAAATTACTGCTGCCTTGCAGATGCTTGCATATGGAGCATCTGCAGACCAAGTCGATGAGATAACAAGGATGGGGAAATCAACCATTCTTGAGTCCTTGATGAGGTTTTGCGAAGCAATTGAATCTATCTACACCGCTGAGTACCTCCGCAAACCTACAAACATGGACTTGGAACGGCTGTTGAAGAAGGCAGAGATGCGTGGTTTTCGTTGGATGATTGGAAGCATTGATTGTATGCACTGGACGTGGAAAAACTGTCCAAGTGCATGGCAAGGCGCTTACGAGGACAGAAAATGAGCAAAAAGTATCATTCTTGAGGCAGTGACATCTTTTGATACATGGATTTGGCACACCCTTTTCGGGGTCCCGGGAGCTCAAAATGACATCAACGTCCTTGCTCAATCCCCAGTGTTCAACGATGTCCTGCAAGGAAAGGCACCAAAAGTTACGTATGAGGTCAACAGACGTATATACGACGGGCCATACTACCTAACTGACGATATTTACCCGTGATGGTCAACATTTGTCAAAACAGTGCCACGTCCGCGGAGTGCAAAGGAAAAACACTTTGCAAGCTGTCAAGAGGGGTACAGGAAGCATTTGGAGCGTTGTTTCGGTATCCTCTAAGCTCGTTGGGCGATCGTCAGGAGTGCCAGATTGTTTGATGTAGAGTCGCTTCGATCCATCATGATGACGTGCATCATTCTTCACAACATGATTGTGGAAGATGAGTACGATTATGAAGCCGTTGATGAATATGAGCCACACACGATGAACAATTCAAGAACACGTATATATTGTGCTCATGACGCCACCGATGAGCCCGTGCAACATGAGCCATTACAAAGGGATGGACGTTACAATGAAAGGCTCATTCAACGATATACTACATTTCAAATGCCAGACATGCACAATGCCCGACAAATTGACTTGATAGAGCACCAGTGGGCATTGAAACAAGCTGAAGATAATTAAGTTCATTTAGTGTGTTTTTTTGAATTTGGTATGTTTATGTTATTTTATTTGGTGTGTTTTATTATTTGGTATGTTTATGTAATTTTTTTAGTGAGTTTTTAATTATTCTGTATGCTTATGTAATTTTATTTGGTGTGTTTTGTCATTTCAATAAATATTCTCTTAGTATAAATAACTTACCAAATTAATTTGAATAAATATTCAATAAATTGGAAACAACATAAATAATACAAACAATAAATAATAAATTACAACCCAAAGTGATTGGAAAATTATGGGCTCCGATTACAAAAAGTACTCTATTCATCATCACTTAACCAATTTGTGGTGCTAGGATCTCTTGTGGTGCTAGAACCACCTTGGCTTGCTATCACTTCTCTTGCACGCCTCCTTTGCACCACGTCCGTTTTCTCTGACTTCCAAAAAAATTTAGAATTTGAAGACTTCCCTTCTAAAGGCGTGTTCATAATCTCAAGATCTTGTTGAGCCCGTCTTTCTTCTCTAACATGTTTCCTTTCTTGCCTAAGTAGCTCTCTTTCTCTCTCATTAGCATAAAATTATCTCTCAATAGCTGCTGCTTTTGCGTCCTCTCTAACCTTATCAGCATCATATTTCGCCAGTTCCCTCGCCAATGTCAATTCACCTTGGCGAGTAAGTTCTTCCATGAACTTTGCATAATCATTCTTGGAAGCACTCCCTTTTCTCTTTGAAGCCTTCTTACCTTGAGGCCTAATTGGATAACGGGTCGAACCCGACGCTTGTTCAGGGAGGTGCGTTTCGGGCACTTCTTCTGCATCATCTTCATGAACATAATCGGGTGTAGAGTGTAGAGAGGTGCTGTTCATGTGCACTTCTGGACCGACTGGCACAACTCTAAATTTAGGACAATTTTTGACAATATTTCAACATTCCCACTGGTTGAATGATTTATTTTTGCTTTTGGTTTTGGCAGCGTACCAAGCTTGTGCTTGAAGTTCCTACACAATGAAAATAAGTAACAAATAAATAATACAAATAAATAATTATAATGAAAATAAGTAACAAATAAATATTACAAATAAATAATTATAATGAAAATAAGTAACAAATAAATAATACAAACAACATAATTATAATGTAAGTAGGTAACAAATAAATAATACAAACAATAAATAATAAATTATGTAGGTAACAAATAAATAAATCAAACAAATAATTATAATGTAAATTTGGGTATCAAATAAATAATATATTATTACCTGATCCGAGTACTTTTTCTCACTTTGAATATTACTACTAGCTTGTGACAAGGCGTCTCTCCACGTACTAAACGACTGGCTAAGTAATTTCCAACGACTGGACATCGATTCTTTGGTTCTTTTCCCACCAATTTTCTCAAGAAAATTGGTATGAATAAGACTCTACATTTCTCGCAACTGCATCTCATTACCCATAAGCGAACTATGAGTAACTTCAACCTAGCTAGTTGATGTGAGAATTACTTGACACTCAAATTAAACCCTCGTTTGACAATTGTAGTAGAATGGATAAGTGAGGGATCGTTCTAGACCGGGGATTAGGAGGGCTTGCTAAAACCTTCTAAATTGACTTAAGAACGTAAAAACAATATAAAACACTAAACTAGACTCAAAGAATGCAAAACTAAAATTTAAAACATTAAGACAAACCAAAAGACTCAAAACTAATTTTGGACGAATTTAAGATTATGGCTTGATTCAAAATACTTTAAAACATAAACTAAACAGATTCTAAGCACTAAAGAACAAGAAAGTAAAGGGGGGGGGAAAGTTTTGATTTGACAAAAATTGAAATAACAAAACAAGTTAATAAACTAAGCGGAATGTAAATATGAATTTGTGATGGAATGAATGGAATGAAGGCTAGCTAAGGGGTTCTTCTCCACACATGTTATACTTGCATACAAGATTGATTCTCAGTTGGTCTTTCGATAAATTATGAAACTCAACACTCCGGATTAATTAGGTCCGCTTAAATTAACCGTCAAGTTTTCCTTAAGTTAATGAATTGGATGGGTTTGCGCAACGCAATTCACAACATTCTCCAAAAGTCCTTTACGTGAACAGCACAATAAAGATACAATCAAAGATCATTAAGTATTATGAAAACTATAAGTGTTGACGAGGCATTCGTTACTATGATGAGCATGAAACTCGTGCCAAGAATTCATTTAACGCGATTGTTTATAAGCAACCTCCACTACTTGTGAATATAAGTTCATAACGATTAGGTGAAAATCACTTATATTCTAGCGTCATATTTATGCATGAAAATTAAGCGCGCATTCTTAATAAACATTCATAAATAAGTTATCAATCAAACGGTTAAACAAATTGAATCCACAACTTATGAAATTCCAACGAAAGTTAATCAACTCATATTGCAAATATAAACATAGTTTCGAATCACCCCCTAGCTAAAGGGGGATTAGTTCCTCATACCTTTGAAATCAAAGAAACACCTAAACATTCCAACAACTCAAAACTTGAATTGTATGAACGTTTAAGCACTCTTCTCTTCCATTCCTTATACGTACAAAACAAAGAGAATTAAAATGAAACTTTGAAATCAAAGAAACACCTAAACATTCCAACAACTCAAAACTTGAATTGTATGAACGTTTAGGCACTCTTCTCTTCCTCGTTGTTGTAGCACAAGGTTTAAGGATAGGTTGGTTGGGGGGATGGAAGTGTGGAATGGAGTGGAAATGGAGAAGATGGAGAAGGGGAAGTGTTTGTGTATTACAATGGAAAATGAGATGATTTGGTGAATGGAATGAATGGGTATTTATAGGAAGAGAATGGGTGTTAATGGATGTTTGTTTAAGGTATTTGGTGGATGGGAAAAGGTGTGGATGGTGGGAATTATGGTGGATGGATGGTTTAGTGGATGTAATTTAGGGTTTATTTAGGTGAATGTGGATGCATGGTTTAGTGGATGTAAAGGATAATGGGATGGTGTGGAATTAAAAGCTAAAAAAAATGGGATAATGGGCATTTAAGTGTGAATGGAATGGTGGGATGCACTAATGGAAATTATGGAATGGAATGGTGGAATGCACTAATTAGGAGGAAGAATTAGGGTGAAGGGCTTAATGCATGGATTTGGGCCTAAAATGCCCCCCCTTGCATGGCAAGGGAAAGGACTTGGGCTAAAGCCCACGGCAATGGCTCTAAAATGGGCTAAGGTTAGGGTTTAGGTCATCTAAAAGCCCAAAGCCAAGAATAGAAACTCACGACAATGGAAACCTCCAAGAATAGAAACTTCCAACTTAAGAAACTTTGGTTACCAATTCCGACTTCCTTGCTCTTCACTTTCATTTCTTCATTTCTTAAGCTCCTTTGACCTTCAACCTCGTTCATTCCTCGTGCTCCATTTGCATACACCACATTCCAGCTCAGTTTTGCTCCAAAAGCTCCCAATTGCATCATTTCATGTAATATGTCCTTTAAACCTGAAAACACATGAAAGTAGCTTAAAAGATTACTTTAACGAATAAAACATAACAAAAATGCATAAGAACTAGCTAACTAAGGCGCATAAATATGCTCCTATCAAATTCCCCCACACTTAGCTTTTGCTAGTCCTCGAGCAAAACAAACAAAAGAAAGAAAACAAAACGAAACAAACTAACCAAAACCAAAAACTAAACCTTCCAACGTTCGCCTCGGGGATTTCCAATGAAACATGACATGTCAAAATTCATTACTCACATGGCTTTCAGTCTTCCTTTCCCTCAAGCACATACTTAATCATAGTCACCATTCACTAGTTCGCATTTAATCAATTAAAACATATTTTGAATGTAGTAACATGCCTTAGAGAATTCCCTCAATTCCTCACTCGTTATGCACTCAATTTTCACTCAAATTTTCTGACTACACACCCTACACTAGTTATATGTGAGAAGATTGATGTAAACATGAAAGACTAGTACTCACATACGTTATACAAAGAAAGCAATTTCGGGAGTAATTAAACGTGTATGGATATGATCTCATGAATGGGATGCTACTACTTAGATGCGAGAACCAGCGACACCATATGCTCATACCAAATTCAAACTCCACATTTGAAATGCACAACACTCAAGATAGAAGTCAAGGGTTGTAACGGGGCTTGGGGTTTTGGCTAACAAAGGAAGGTAAGGAATAACAAACGTTCTTTAAGCAATAATAAGTAAAGTAATGAAATTAAGACCTAGAATTCCCTTAGAATGCAGAAATCAACTTTTAAACAAATAGGGGAGATTCAAACAACTCTTAGGGCCTAATTCATTGTTTTGGGCCCTTACTTCAACAACCAATACTTTTCAACTATTTTCAACTCTTTTTCCATTTTTTTCTTTTCTTTTTTTTTTTTTTTTTTTTTTTTTTACCGTGCCTATGGCACAAAAACTCACATGAATACACTTTCCCCCACACTTATTTTCTGCACACATTAATCAAAGGGAATTCATTCATGCTTACTATGCTTCAAGAACAAGGGTACGGATGGTCCTAATCTAGGCTAGGTGAAGATAATGTGGGTTAACAAAGAAAGTAGGCTACACAAGGCTCAACGGGGTTAAATCCTATAAAACAAATGAAAAGGGAAATATGGCAATTTGGCTATGGTGTTCACTACACAACTTCATCTTGAATACGTGTTATGCAAATCAATGACATGCTTTGAATGAAATGGGCATGAGTTCTAGCATTTGGAACTAAGTGATGAAACGCCTTCTAAGTAGCAACCAAGCAAAGAATAATGAGATCATGCAACGACTTTAGAAAACAAAGAATGCACAGATTTTAACTCTCCAAATAAACGTTTAAGCTCAAGTCTCACAGGTATGTAGTGTTAGTTTGAGCTCATTCCTTCAAGCATGTTACAAAAACTAATTTTTTTCTTTGTGATTGCATGTGAATTCGTGAACTATAACTACAACCAAGCATAAACCAAAGAGTATATCAAACGTCCATCCATGTTTGTAACTTTCTTTAACCGTCATGCAATTAAAAACCAAATCCTCATCATTGTGTTGGAAGGTAACCTACGACACAAACACACAAAAACAACTCTTTTTGGGTTTTTCAAAACAATTTTTCAAATTTTTATGGGATTTTCGAATTTTTAAGTCAAAACACATTAAAACAGTTTAAAAACATTTTAAAACAGCAAGGATCAATACTTGAAGTTATGGGTGATAAAATCCAACAAATTTGCATCAACATACTTAGTTACCCCCCACACTTAAATCAAACATTGTCCTCAATGTTTTAAGCTTAAAACACACCAAACAAAAGAAAACATATAAAACAGCAACTAAACATACTAAACATGGCAGAATGTATCTAACAAAGAGAAGAGTTTTAGAGATGCAAATCTGGTTATGGAGTGTAAATTCCATCTTCTCCTTGGTGATTGCAGTGAGGCTTCATCTTGAGTGATTCCACAGGCTTACTCTTGAAATGCGCTGCTCCCATCGTTGATTTTCCTTTGTGCTACTCTTGAACTGGGTAGCAGGCTTCCTTTGGTCTCCCCCGAAGGTCTGAGCTTCCTCCTTTTATCTGTTTCTTTGTTCAATCTCTCCAATTCGTATTGAAGAGGGTTAGAGGATAGCTCAGCAAAGCTAGGTAAGCAACCAGGGAATAGAGTCCAGATAGACTCCAAGTGCCGGCTGATTACTTCTTTCACTTTGCCATGCAAGTAATATCAAGGACAAAGGAAAAGACAGGGAAAGAGCATGATATGAGATACCTTTGCTTTTGCCCTTGATGATATGAGATACCTTTGCTTTTGAAGAAGCGGTGAATGAATCAGCACATGTATTTGTGGTGCTGTTTCCTCCTGGGTCATCTGTACTCCAGGCATCTGGTATCATCTTTGGGGAAGAAGAAAGAATGGAGTATTTCGAAAGGCTTTGCTGGGAGTGCGCCTTCAGAGGTGAGAAAGAGTTGGGCATTTTCTTCAGTTCTGTCTTGCCAAAAAAAAATGAAGGTCGACATATATAGGGAATTCAATAGCAAGTGGTGATACTGTTCTTTTACCGTTGTCGACAAACATTTTGATCCCGCAAATCCGGCTTTTTGGAATAGTGACGACTCTTCAAGCTTTGAAGACGCCTCTTCGATAAAGCTGCACACGTTTTCTGAAAAGCAGATAAAGCGTCGCCGAACTTTGCGCTTGTCGGCTAAAGACGTGTAGTTGCGATGATGGCCTCCACGTGTTGAACGCGATTTCTGAAAAGCCGAGGCTTTTCGAATTGGTGGACGTGTTGCCTTGGCTTTTTATAGAGCTATCGATCACCGCCAACTTACACACTCTGAAGATTTTCCATTCTTGAAACTCGTCTCCGGCCCTTTTTGAAAATCTACTCCGTCCACCCCTTTTCTTTTAACTTCGTGAACAATGGCTAGCTCATTCAACCCATCGAACCTTTGCTTAGATTTGAGTCTAAGCAGTGATCCGGTCGCGTCTCGTCAGGGTAAGGTATGGTGCCCGTCTTTCTTATCTTCCCATGGCCCTCTTACAGATGAGGACTCTGTGATGACGGATCCCACAACGGCTACGATAGTGGCTTGGAACCTCCTCACTCCCAAAGACAGTCAGCTGCTTTCAGGACGGTCCGATGAGTTGGCCGTTCAAGAATCCCTGGCTCTAAGTGTTCAGTGCACTGGCTCTGTGTCCAACATGGGTCAACGCCTTCTTGCTCGCTCCCGACAGGTTGAATCCTTGATGGCGGAGGTGGAGAGTCTTAAGCAGGAGATCAAACAGCTTAAGTACGAGAACCCACGTGCTTGCCAACAATTATTCAACAGGCATGAAGAGGAAGCTTGATGAGCTTGATGACCGTCAACGGTTTGCAGCTTTCTTCCAGAGGCACCTCTTTCCTGGGTCATCCAGCGTTCCACCAAGGTTTGGGGCCTTGAATGATCTATCTTCGGTGCCTCCTGCTCCGATGCCTTCCGCTCCGATACCTCCTGCTCCGATACCTCCTGTTCCGAGAGTGTTGCCACGTAGTGGGGCCTCAAGTACACAACCTTTGTGAAGACTCCATCTTTCTGCCATGTTTTTTTTTTTTTTTTTTTTTTTTTTTTTTTTAAACACTCGGAAATCAATAAACAAGCTTTATTCACTGTATTGGGTTGCCTCCCAAGTAGCGCTTTCTTTTACGTCTTGCAGCCGGACGAAGAATCCATTTACTCCAAATTGGAGCCTACGGTACCCAAGGGGGTGTCATCCACGGTGTGCTCCACAAAGTTCTCATAATAGGCCTTCAAACGATGCCCGTTCACCTTAAACTCTTGACCTGTTTTGAAGCTACGAACTTGGACTGCACCATGAGGAAAAACGTTAGTAATAACAAAGGGTCCAATCCAACGTGAACGTAACTTACCCGGAAATAGACGAAGACGAGAATTAAACAACAACACTTTCTGTCCAACAGAGAAGGACTTGGTGCGAATCATCTTATCATGAAAGGCCTTTGTCTTTTCCTTGTAAAGGCGAGCATTCTCATAAGCTTCATTCCATATCTCCTCAAGTTCATTCAATTGAAGCTTACGATGAATTCCCGCTGCATCCACATCCATGTTGAACTTCCTCACGGCCCAATGAGCCTTGTGCTCCAACTCCACAGGTAAGTGACATGACTTGCCATAAACAAGCCGAAAGGGGGACATTCCTATGGGTGTTTTGTAGGCGGTCCTATAAGCCCACAATGCATCTTCTAGCCTTAAGCTCCAATCTTTTCTTGTTGGACCCACTGTCTTCTCAAGAATCTGTTTTATCTCCCGATTTGACACCTCGGCTTGCCCGCTTGTTTGAGGATGATAGGGTGTGGACATCCTATGTGTAACGTTGTACTTCTTGAGCAAGGCCTCAATTGTACGATTACAGAAATGTGAGCCTCCATCACTTATAAGAACTCGAGGCATTCCGAACCTAGCAAAAATGTTAGACTTCACAAAATCTGCAACTACCTTGGAATCGTTAGTACGGGTGGCTTTTGCTTCCACCCATTTGGAAACATAATCCACCGCCAACAAGATATAGAGAAAACCATGTGATGAAGGAAAAGGACCCATAAAATCAATGCCCCACACATCAAATATTTCAACAGAAAGTATAGGGGTTTGTGGCATTTGATCCTTAGCATTTATATTACTCATTCTTTGACACCGATCACATGTAAGGCAAAACGTCCTAGTATCCCTAAAGATGGTTGGCCAATAAAACCCACATTCTAAGACTTTAAGGGCAGTGCGTTGGGTGCCAAAATGTCCCCCACATGCATATGAATGACAAAATGTTAAAATAGATTGAAACTCAGATTCATTCACACAACGTCGGACAATCTGATCGGGACAAAATTTCCAAAGGTATGGGTCATCCCAAACATAAAACCTAGCATCCTTTCTAAGCTTATCACATTGATTCCTATTAAGTGTGCTAGGGGTATGTTTAGACACCAAAAAGTTCACCAAATCTGCGTACCAAGGCTCACTTACCTGGATAGACATTAATTGTTCATCGGGAAAGGTTTCAGAAATTGGCATTGCTTCCTCATGCACCATTCGGCTTAGGTGGTCAGCCACCACATTCTCCACGCCCTTCTTATCCCGAATCTCAATGTCAAACTCTTGTAGAAGCAACATCCATCGAATCAATCTAGGCTTGGCCTCCTTTTTCGTGAGCAAATATTTGAGAGCTGCATGATCAGTAAAAATAACAACTTTAGTACCAAGTAAGTAAGATCGGAACTTATCTAATGCAAAAACCACAGCAAGTAATTCTTTCTCAGTGGTTGAATAATTTAATTGAGCATCATTTAGTGTCCTAGAAGCATAATAGATAACGTGGGGTTGCTTGTTCTTTCGCTGTCCCAAAACAGCACCAATGGCATAGTCCGACGCATCACACATTAACTCGAATGGAAGGCTCCAATCTGGAGGTGTGATAATAGGAGCCGAAGTGAGAGCTTCCTTCAAGTGCTTGAATGCCGTGGAGCATGCTTCATCAAACTCGAAAACCACCTCTTTTTGAAGCAACCGGCATAGTGGCTGTGCAATCTTGGAGAAATCCTTAATGAAACGCCTATAAAAACCTGCGTGGCCAAGAAACGAACGAACCTCTCTAACCGAAGTTGGAGAGGGTAAGTGGCGAACAAGGTCTACCTTAGATTTATCTACTTCAATACCTTTTTCAGAAATGATATGGCCTATAACAATACCTTGCTTAACCATGAAGTGGCATTTTTCCCAATTAAGTACAAGATTCGTTTCAACACAACGTTTCAAGATTAAAGTCAGATTATTCAAGCAATGATCAAATGAATTGCCAAACACGCTAAAATCATCCATGAATATCTCAATAATCTTCTCCACATAATCAGAGAATATACTCACCATGCATCGTTGAAACGTTGCCGGAGCATTGCACAAGCCAAATGGCATGCGTCTATATGCAAAAGTGCCAAAGGGGCACGTAAATGTTGTCTTCTCTTGGTCCTCCGGAGCGATCACAATCTGGTTATATCCGGAATATCCATCAAGAAAGCAATAAAATTCATAACCGGCTAACCTTTCCAACATTTGGTCGAGGAATGGTAATGGAAAGTGATCCTTCCTTGTCATGGCATTTAACTTCCTGTAATCAATGCAAACACGCCAACCAGTCACAACACGAGTGGGGACAAGCTTTTGTTCTTCATTCTTCACCACTGTGACGCCAGACTTCTTTGGAACAACCTGCACAGGTGACACCCAACGACTATCAGAAATAGGATATATAACACCACAATCAAGTAATTTTATAACCTCCTTTTTCACTACTTCCATCATAGGTGGATTAAGGCGACGTTGAGCTTCACGAGATGGCTTGGCTTCCTCCTCCAAAAGGATGCGATGCATGCACGTGGTGGGACTAATGCCTTTGATATCCGCCAAAGTCCATCCAATGGCAGATTTGTGCTCTTTTAACACCCTTATCAACTTGTCTTCTTCTTGAGCCGTGATTAAGTTTGAAATGATGACGGGTAGCGTTTGATCTTGGCCTAAGAACACATACTTCAAGTGACTAGGTAATGGCTTTAACTCAAGTGTAGGTGGCTGCACAGTTGATGGAAGTAACTTGTTAGTCAAAACCGAATCTAAAAGTGAGATTGGAGACTTACCAGAGTGGAAGGGCAATGACTCGAGGGCAGCGACCATTTCAAGTACTTCATCACAAGGGGGCACGGCAATATGGTCAGATTGCATGCCGTGGGTTGCCAAGACTCCCTCACACTTATTTCTTGTTCCTATGCCGTGGACTAAGGCTACCTCAAGTGCATCTTCGTTCATTTGATCCAAATGCACCTGTGCCAAAGAATCAACAATATCAATAGCAAAACAAGAATGGTCCTCAATTGGATGTTTAATGGTTTCAGAAAGATTAAAATGAATAATGTCCCCATCAAACTCCATGGTCAATGTTCCCGTATACACATCAATCTTTGTTCTTGCTGTTTTCATGAAGGGACATCCTAGCAAGATTGGCAATGATGGAGCATGGCTTGAATCCTCCATGTCTAAAACATAGAAATCTGCGGGGAAAATAAGGTGATTGACCTGCACTAAAACATCCTCAAGGACTCCCTTGGGATAAGCGTTAGAACGATCGGCCAATTGAATTATAACGCCATCTTGTTTTAACTCACCAAGGTTCATTGATGCATAAATGGAATAAGGCATGACATTTATGGATGCACCTAAATCAAGCATGGCATGTTCAAAACGATTATGTCTAATCAAACAAGGAATCGTGAAACTACCGGGGTCTTTGCACTTGGTAGGTAGTTTACGTTGCAAAACAGCGGACACATTCTCGCTTACCTTCACTACCTCTTTGTTTGCCCTTCTTCTCTTTGTATTGCATAGGTCCTTGAGGAATTTAGCATACTTTGGAACCTGTTTGATTGCATCGAGAAGCGGTATGTTCACTTGCACCTTCCGGAACGTTTCAAGAATGTCCTTCTCGCTTTCTTCCTTTTTTTCTTGCATGAACCTGCGAGGAAAAGGTACATTGGGCAGATTAGGACGTGAAGTACATGAATTTGAACTTAAATTACCTGATTTGGCCGAGTTAGGGTGATTGGGGGCCTGCGGCATTGGGTTTTTCACTCTTTCCGTGGGTGAGCTAGACACTTCCATAGGTTGTGTCGTCTCTTCATCTACTTCCTGGGCAGATTTGGGATTGTTTGGCTCGGTCCCAACTTCTTTTCCACCCCTTAGGGTGATGGCCTTGGCGGATTCGAATCCTCTCTTTGGATTGACTGTGGTTGAGCTAGGAAGCTTTCCTTTATCTCTAATCTGTCCAAGGAACTCAGAAATCTGCCCTATTTGTTTCTTCATATCCATCATCTCCTTCTCGTTATTTTCTATCCGGTTGTTTTGATTTTGCAACCCCTGTGAAATAGAGGTTAGTAATTGCATAGCTTGATTACTTTCCAAGGACGTACCTGAATGAGATGATGTCGAAGGTTGTTGGGATTGTTGGGGTGCATACGGCTTGGAATAAAAACCAAGGGGGTTTGGCCTAAATCCTCCTTGTTGGGCAGTTTGTTGTGGCTCCCTCCATTTGAAGTTTGGATGGTCCCTCCATCCGGCATTGTAAGTGTTCGAGTATAGGTTGTGTTGATTTTGTCCTTGGAAACCAATTGCATTGGCAGATTCCCACCCACCATTCTCGATTAGTTGAGGGCACTTGTCGGATGGATGCCCTTGAATTGAGCACACGCCACAAACTTTGTGTTCTTGTGCTTTTGGACCAATCACAACCTGAGAAACAAGAGAAGTAAGATTAGCAAGTTGTGATTGAATTTCAGAAATAGCACTCATCTCATTTACACTTTGTTGCCGTGGGGCTTCCCTTTGGCCCACTCCTTCATATTGTTGAGCGTTGAGCGCTCGGTTGGCTATGAGAATCTTGGCATCCCTTGGTGTTTTGTCCACCAATGCTCCTCCCGCTGAGGCATCAAGCATTTGACGTTCAATAGGAAGGAGGCCCTCATAGAAATATTGAAGGAGAAGTTCCTCCTTCATTTGATGTTGAGGACATGAAGCTACAAGGCCCTTGAAGCGCTCATGATAAGCCGGGAATGTCTCACCATGATTCTGTTGAATACCACTAATTTTCTTCCGTAGGAGAATCACTCTCGAAGTAGGGAAGAATTTTTCCAAGAAAGCACGCTTCATACTCTCCCACGAAGTCACAGTTCCCGGGGCTAGTTCGTAGAGCCAATCTTTGGCCTTGTCCATAAGTGAAAATGGAAAGGCCTTCATCTTCAATATACTCCCATCCACAGTGACGGGGGTCATGCTCGAACAAACCACCTCGAACTCCTTCAAGTGTTTGTTGGGGTCTTCCATAGACAAGCCATGGAACTTCGGAATATGGTGTAACAAACTGGATTTGAGTTCAAACACCTCAGTCGTCCCCTCTGCAGCCTTGGGGTATTGGATACAAAGAGGCAATGCATTATCCAACCCCGAGGCCGAAAGCTCCTTGATGGTTCTATTATCTGCTGCCATGGCTTGTTCTTCTTCAAAAATCTGATCTGTGGGCTTTTCTTCTATACCTACTTCTTCCTCTTTAAGCCCAGGTTGTGGTGGCTCTTGTTGACTCCTCGTTCTCCTCAAAGTGCGTTCAAAATCACCGTCAAAGTCGGAGATGTTCTCTATAATAGGCCGAGAGCTACGAGTCATACACAGTACCTGAAAAACAAGAAAACAAACAAACTAAGAATCTGAAATAAGAATGCACGAAAAACAAAAAATAAAAAAAATAAACATAAAGACAAAGGATTAGCAAAGTTGTTAATCCCCGGCAACGGCGCCAAAATTTGATGTGAGAATTACTTGACACTCAAATTAAACCCTCGTTTGACAATTGTAGTAGAATGGATAAGTGAGGGATCGTTCTAGACCGGGGATTAGGAGGGCTTGCTAAAACCTTCTAAATTGACTTAAGAACGTAAAAACAATATAAAACACTAAACTAGACTCAAAGAATGCAAAACTAAAATTTAAAACATTAAGACAAACCAAAAGACTCAAAACTAATTTTGGACGAATTTAAGATTATGGCTTGATTCAAAATACTTTAAAACATAAACTAAACAGATTCTAAGCACTAAAGAACAAGAAAGTAAAGGGGGGGGGAAAGTTTTGATTTGACAAAAATTGAAATAACAAAACAAGTTAATAAACTAAGCGGAATGTAAATATGAATTTGTGATGGAATGAATGGAATGAAGGCTAGCTAAGGGGTTCTTCTCCACACATGTTATACTTGCATACAAGATTGATTCTCAGTTGGTCTTTCGATAAATTATGAAACTCAACACTCCGGATTAATTAGGTCCGCTTAAATTAACCGTCAAGTTTTCCTTAAGTTAATGAATTAGATGGGTTTGCGCAACGCAATTCACAACATTCTCCAAAAGTCCTTTACGTGAACAGCACAATAAAGATACAATCAAAGATCATTAAGTATTATGAAAACTATAAGTGTTGACGAGGCATTCGTTACTATGATGAGCATGAAACTCGTGCCAAGAATTCATTTAACGCGATTGTTTATAAGCAACCTCCACTACTTGTGAATATAAGTTCATAACGATTAGGTGAAAATCACTTATATTCTAGCGTCATATTTATGCATGAAAATTAAGCGCGCATTCTTAATAAACATTCATAAATAAGTTATCAATCAAACGGTTAAACAAATTGAATCCACAACTTATGAAATTCCAACGAAAGTTAATCAATTCATATTGCAAATATAAACATAGTTTCGAATCACCCCCTAGCTAAAGGGGGATTAGTTCCTCATACCTTTGAAATCAAAGAAACACCTAAACATTCCAACAACTCAAAACTTGAATTGTATGAACGTTTAAGCACTCTTCTCTTCCATTCCTTATACGTACAAAACAAAGAGAATTAAAATGAAACTTTGAAATCAAAGAAACACCTAAACATTCCAACAACTCAAAACTTGAATTGTATGAACGTTTAGGCACTCTTCTCTTCCTCGTTGTTGTAGCACAAGGTTTAAGGATAGGTTGGTTGGGGGGATGGAAGTGTGGAATGGAGTGGAAATGGAGAAGATGGAGAAGGGGAAGTGTTTGTGTATTACAATGGAAAATGAGATGATTTGGTGAATGGAATGAATGGGTATTTATAGGAAGAGAATGGGTGTTAATGGATGTTTGTTTAAGGTATTTGGTGGATGGGAAAAGGTGTGGATGGTGGGAATTATGGTGGATGGATGGTTTAGTGGATGTAATTTAGGGTTTATTTAGGTGAATGTGGATGCATGGTTTAGTGGATGTAAAGGATAATGGGATGGTGTGGAATTAAAAGCTAAAAAAAATGGGATAATGGGCATTTAAGTGTGAATGGAATGGTGGGATGCACTAATGGAAATTATGGAATGGAATGGTGGAATGCACTAATTAGGAGGAAGAATTAGGGTGAAGGGCTTAATGCATGGATTTGGGCCTAAAATGCCCCCCCTTGCATGGCAAGGGAAAGGACTTGGGCTAAAGCCCACGGCAATGACTCTAAAATGGGCTAAGGTTAGGGTTTAGGTCATCTAAAAGCCCAAAGCCAAGAATAGAAACTCACGACAATGGAAACCTCCAAGAATAGAAACTTCCAACTTTAGAAACTTTGGTTACCAATTCCGACTTCCTTGCTCTTCACTTTCATTTCTTCATTTCTTAAGCTCCTTTGACCTTCAACCTCGTTCATTCATCGTGCTCCATTTGCATACACCACATTCCAGCTCAGTTTTGCTCCAAAAGCTCCCAATTGCATCATTTCATGTAATATGTCCTTTAAACCTGAAAACACATGAAAGTAGCTTAAAAGACTACTTTAACGAATAAAACATAACAAAAATGCATAAGAACTAGCTAACTAAGGCGCATAAATATGCTCCTATCACTAGTACACAACGCTACATCTTCAATAAGCGACTAATTCGTACCTGCACCAATGGTCATTTTGTTGAAAAAAAAGGATTCAAACTTTGAGACAAAGAAAGGAATGTGATTGAAAGTAGTTGAGAAAATATGAAATTGTTGTGTAAGGTAGATGATAATGAGAAGGTATTTATAGAAAAGTAAAAACTATTTTTTTACAATTTTTTTTTCAGAGTTTTCAGATTTTTTTTTTGAATTTTTTTGAATTTTTTTTTAAATTTTTATTCAATTAATTAATCTCTGCCGTTGAATATAAAAAAAAATTTGAATTCCAACACTTCAGATTGTGCCACATGTCACAACGGTAACTTTTCTTAATTTTAAACCTATTTTTTCTTTTATTTTTTTATTTATAAAGCATATTAATATCCACCTTTGATCTTAGATCGAACGGTAGATATTAAATAAGACTTTTTTTTTTTTTAAACCGTTGAGATCGAATGGTCCAAATTAAATTATCGTTGAGATCTAACGGACCGTGGGAAGCCACGTGGCTTCCCAACGGTAATTGATAAAGTTTTTTTTTTTTCTCATTTTGTGTCGGCGACGCGCCCCCACGCAAGAGTGGGGTGCACGCGCCTGACACAAAAAAAATAAAATATTGCTTGACGCCAGGCTGACGTCATATGACCTCAGGCTCTCGGGCTGGCAATTCCCCACGGGCTCGGAGCTCGGGCCTCCACCTTCACTCGGGCCAGCCCACGCTGGAGCTGATCCACCGGGCCTCGGGCCCTTGTTCTGTCCCCTGTCCCCTGAGCTTTAGCCCACGCTGGGCTTGCTCTTAAGGACCAGATTAAGGAGTTATGTCAATATCACAAATCATTTTGGCTAAAAAGGTTTTAATTTATTTGATTGTTAAATTTGAGTGTATTTATGTCTATTTAGGTGGAATTTTGGATATATTTGAAAGATTTTATAAAAAAAAATGATATTTTTGAAATTAAGGGTTAATGTTTTTTTGCTATAGTTGTTAAATATTCGTTCCAATGTACAGTGTAAGGATGGAAATGCCCCCCATTTTACTGTTTAGTTCAGTTTTATTTTCTCGCCTGCACAGTTGAATGATTAAATTGCCCATGGGACACGTGTGGTTTTTCTGTGTTCATGAGCGCTTTTTTTGACAGCCTTCCTCCTCTATAAACGGAGACTCTATCAATAGCTCCTTAGATCATTTTTAAAGGAGATGTTAAATTTTGATTTTACAATTTGAATTTGAAGGCTTAAGTGATATTTGGACATTTTTAAACTTTTAATCTCTAACTAATACGTCAAATTTTAAACATAAAATAATAATTCATATGTATTTTCTTTGTATTGAGAATGAAAATAAAAAAAAGATAATGGTTTAAACTAATAAAAAATTAATAAAAAGCATTTAATAATTAATTAAACAAATCTCAACGTGCTGTCAAATTTGACAGAGATGTCAATCCATGTCATACCACATCAGATTTAGCTTCTCGGTTGAAAAATATTAATGTTGTCTTTTATTGCCATATTGCTCATTTGAACATTTTAACGTCTCATTTGGAGATGGTGCTACAAAACCACCGTCTTTTCACCCAGACTACCGCCACCACCAGTTCACCAAAATCCGACGCAGCGGTAGCAGTGGGTTTCATGAAGGGTTGTTTGCGTTGGGGTTGAGCTTGGAGCAGGGGAAAGCTGGGTTTCGGAAGCACGAGGGGCTTCTGGGAGCGGGGAGCGGGGAGCGGTTTCAAGACGACGTCGTTGATAGTCTAACCTCATGTGAAAAATGTAAGATTTTGTCTGGGTGGTTTTGTTTTGTTAATTCGAAAGTTTAACACTTCAGATACTTTAATTATAAGTTAATCAATGTTTTTTAATTAGCTGTTTTATTTGTTTGCTTAATAAGCAAGAAGACAAAGGAAGCAAGCAAGGAAAACTGGAAACTTATAAGAAATTGGGTGAGATTCAAGTAGTTCTTTCTGACAAGAAGTGGGTTATAAGAGGATGCTTTTGGGTTCCTTAACAGAAAACTCACAATTTTGAGTCATATAAACCGATTTCCTTAAGCATTCTGCATGTCAGAGAAAATGGAAGCATGTGAAAAGTGATGGGTTCGCATGTGATTTGAGAGAGAGAGAGAGAGAGAGAGAGAGAGAGAATCTATCGGATATTCGATTTAGAGTTTTATATATGTTTGATAATTTGGCATCTTGGGTATGCTCTGTTTGGACGCGAGCGGATGGACTTGAGAAAGATGAGATTTTTTATTGGGGGAGATTGTGATGGAGTGGAAAGAAGCATCCCCTTCTGTGATCTGGCCAGCAGAAAGTGCACAAAGAGACAGAGAGAGCTGATAGATACAGACCAACCACTACAACTCATCTCATCTTTGCCGCGTTATATGATATTGAGGGCATAACTTTTTTTTTTCACTGCCATCCAAAGGTTGGAAAAGCAAAGTCAATAACCCAAATTATCATCACACAAAGAAATAAAGTGCAAAATCCAAAATTAACCTATTGGAAAAACGACTCCAAAGGCATAAAATATAAGAAATCCAATTAAGTTTAGAGTCCAAAAATTCAAACAAAAAAATGCTAATAAACAATAATATTATCTCAAAAATTCTAAAAATCTGCAGCAAAGCGCGTGCATTTTTGCTAGTTATGAATGAAAATTGATAGGGGTAATTGATAACTCTGTGTGTCAGGATGTACTTGTGATGTAGATTTAGAACCAGTGGCTTATGTTTTCAAAGATTGTCAAGAGAAGTTTGTCAAAGGTTGGGAATGTATAATCAACAGTCAGACTACATTGATTTTCATGATTGATTTTATTTTAATCTTACTAATAAATCTTTCATATTTGGGGTTCAAGGTGGAGGTTAGTTTTTTCCCTTGCTTGTTGATTTATTTGGTATTGACGAAATAAATTTATTTTGAGCAAGACTTTACAATGACTGATGAGCCTATAATTGTTATTTGTATTTATCTTCTTGAATGGTTGAAGGCAAATACTCACAAGATTGATAAACCACATAGGATTGAATCTTTGCTCGTTATTCGTTTGGATTGGCTTAAGCTTAATGTTGATGGTTGCAAGAAGGGAAGTAACAATTCTATTGTAGCAAGTGGTCTTTTGAAAGATTCTAATGGTAAATTAAATTTTAGGTTTCGCGCCAATTTGGGCACAGGTGATATTCGCACTGCTGAGCTATAGGGTCTTACCTTGGGCTTACAATTGGCATAGAGATTACAGATTGAAGAATCATTGGTGGAATCAGCCTTTGCAGTCACAGTTCATTTAATGTTGCAAGCTGCTAGCAATAAACATCGTCTAGGTCCCCTTGTTTTGGCTTGTCGAGATTTGCTTTCAAGACTTTGGCATAGCGAATTCAACATGTCTACAGAGAAAATAATTTTGTGCCAGACAGTTTAGCGACCTACAGTTTTGATTTAGATTTAGGTAATTTTTATTTTAATAGTCCTCCTTGTTTAGTTAGTTTTCTTCGTGAGAATCCACTTGAGATGTCCCGGATTAGATTTATTATTGAGTAGGCTTATTTGAGTTTTTGCTTTTAGCCCCATTTTTCAACCAAAAAAAAAAAAAAACAATTGATACGAAAGGATTTTTTTTTTCTAAAATCAATAAATAATTTTCTTTTGCGTCTTAAAGGAAATTAGTTGAACTGTGAAATGAAAAAAAAAAAAATTATTTATTTAAGGAAAATTGATAATTTTTTACCTTCATGAGCCAAAATTTTCTTCGTTGTAGTTACTTCTTAAGTCATGTAATTTATTATTGTTTCTTTCAAATACAAATATTCTTATGTGTTCTTTGTTGTAGTATTTCTTAAGTCAAATTTGATTTCTCGGTAATTTTCACTATACAAATAATCTAGCTAGCGCGCTATTCATTGTAGGTACCTAAAAGGAATTTTCAAACCATAATTTCCTAGCCAGGTTTTTAGACGACAATTAAATGAATCATAGAAATGTATACTTAGAAAACATTGTGGTGTATTCCTTGTAGTTTACGTAATAAGTTGTTTTCTTCTAGGTTAAATAGTGGTTTGAGATTAACTTTTTAGACAATGCAGAAGAGTTTACAATGGCGTAGTAGTATGTATTGTTCGTTGTAGTCGCCCACTTAATCGAATGTTCTAAACAACACTTACTAGTTTATCTATTTGTACATAAATTTCTTTACAACTTTTTAAATAGTGTGATCAAGCTCACAA
Organism: Pyrus x bretschneideri; assembly: GCF_019419815.1. Taxonomy (NCBI): domain Eukaryota; kingdom Viridiplantae; phylum Streptophyta; class Magnoliopsida; order Rosales; family Rosaceae; genus Pyrus; species Pyrus x bretschneideri. Next base: position 2,682,766 of record NW_025999501.1, read on the forward strand.
CTAGTTTCAACACAATCAAACAAAAGTGTTTTTTCTTGCAACGGACGGCAAGATCCCAAGTTAGGGCCTTACCAAGGCTAGAAAGTTTGCCTTCACCTGAATCGTAAATGTTACATAACCAATCCAACAGGCCCAACGGATTATTAACATTTACAGATGATATCCGGGATTTGAAGTCCAAACTTGGCTTGCACGATTACGGAGATGACCTTGATCCTCTTCCTCTGTACTACAGAAAGATCAATTACACCATGACATTGCCTAATTTGCGAACCCTCTTGGGTTCATTGCTGCTCTTTCCTCTTCTACTTCCCGACCATGTCATCACTACTGCTAACCTTGCGCGGCTTGGATTGCACCGCAAGCAACATAAGCCAAGGTTCACCGCCAGTCCTTGGAAGCGCGCTCGTGCCATGTTCTACGGAGGAGGCTCTAGAACATTTAGTATGAAAATTGACGTACTTTAAACACCAAACCCAATTCCCCAAAGCCCTCAAGCCTCATTTGTGATTGAACACTTCAGCTCATTAGTACTTTTCCTAGAACTTCTTTTATTAAATTCAAGTTGAAACTTTTTATTAAAAATCCGAGCTGAAGCGACGCGAGGCACTGGTCCTCGTGGCATGTAGGAGTAGCCTCAAGAATTGACAGCACGGACAGGCCTTCAAAGGCAAGAAAATCAGGTACGAATGAACATAAACAGCGACTCTACACTCAAACTTCCCTAATATGCGAAGCCTTGTGTCAAAATTTCTCAACTCTACGTGTAAGGTACACATTATTGGGTTTGTAGCTCTGTTATGAACATTGCGGTCAAAATGTTTGCTACCGTTTACCGGTCATATGATATTGTTTGTTCTCAATGTTGTCCAAATTTCACTTGTTTGAGTCTAAAGTCAATTGATTGTATTGTGTGAGATTATTGAGAAATCGAGCTGAACTTGCATTTTGAGCGGTGGCTTTATGCCAAACCTCCACACAATGGGTAGCCTAATTTGGTATCGAATTCGCCATCCACGAGATTCGAACCTAAGTCCTCTCACTTCCAAGTGAAGTGGAATACCACCAGACCATAGTACTGAGTGGCTCCAAACCCATTATTATATGTATATGTTTGCAATCCATTTCCATTGCACGTGGAAATGGGCAGGGAATGATCAACTTGCAGCTCTTTAGTTCCTTATATAAAGTATGCAATGGCAAAGGGAAGGGGACAGTCAAACAACTTAACAAATTACATTCTTCAAATATAGCCTCTTAGCATATAAACAAAAGCCTCTCGAAAAGCAATCTTAACGCAAGTTTTCTCCAAGCATTTCCAAGAGATGGTTCTCTAAGGTCATCTCAAATATCAAGTAGTTTTACTTTCTTTCGACTCTCACAATCAAAGCAAAGCCTCCTATGACAAAGCTCTTGATTTCATTCTCTTGTCTTATGCAGCTTTTCTCTTATGAATTCCTCTTGTCATAGCTGCTAGGTCAATACAATATCCCTCCGAATTATTATTGTCATTTCAGGACAAGCTTTGACTCAACATTCACATATTTTGATTTAAATTATCTACATATGAAAAGTCCTTATCATATCAGGCAGGTAGTAGGAACCTAAGTTGAACCTCTCCCACTCAATGACAATCTTTTGTTATAAGTCAATTAAGCGTAATCTTTATCACTCAAATCCCGTCTGCTAGCGGTAACTAGTACTGACACGCTTGCAATCACCAAATTCATGTTCAAGTAAATTTTCAGCCTACATGGAAGGCCCATGGTGAATTTTGGGGATCAATTTAACATCTATTTACAGAGCGCAAATGCAATTAATCCAATACTGACAAGAGTTCAGCAGTGACAAAGCAATCCAAACAGAACCAGAAAATCAGTAAAATGCCATAGTTTCTATCTACATATATACAAGAGGAAGCCGCTGGTACAACAGAAACCCTGTACGTCGATCAGATCATATGCCAGCCTGCTGTGACTGATGCAGTTGGGAGGAACCACAGAGATCTCATCCCTGAACCCAAACAAAACAAGAAGACTGCAGTTAGGCTTCGATTATTTGTAGTATCGACACTGTAATTAGGCTTTGATTATTTGTAGCATCGACACTGTAACTGTATTGCAGACTCCCTTTGAAAGTTCTTAAAGCATTTGCAGCAGCATGAGCAAATCAAACTCACTTTGACTATAAACTGAGAGAAAAAATAGATGTTTGGCTCTGGCCTATTCAATATCTTCCAATTAAAGTAATCTAGAAATATCAAACAATTGAGCAGAGAAGAAGACATGATGTGCTAACTGATATAATGACTGCGTTAAGAACATAGTTTCCACGGAGTCATAAGATAGATGGTGAATAATAACGAGGTGAAAGCAATTGTGATAATTCACATTACATCTTATTTTATAACAAAGAAGCTCTTAATCTAACACACGCAACATTGATCAGATATCAGCCAAGATGAAAAGGCGTAGGAGAATAATTTGATAATCGCATAAAAGAGCTTACAAGGACTTACTAAAAACCAAAATCCACTGAATTGAAGAGGAGACGTCTTTTGTTTCAAAAATGAAATAAAACAACACAATAATCAGTTAAAAAAGTACCTTAATCAAATGCATAGGGATCATCTGCATATGGATTTAGAGACCCTTCTGAAAACAAGTCACCAATGGTTGATGGTTGTGGTTGACCTCCTCCCTTAGATCCCTACAAAACAAGTATAACAAATTACACTTTCTCAAATGCGATTCAAAAGGAACACCGCAGTAGTATAATTTTACATGCAAATCCAGGTTTTCAAATAGCTCAATACATTATAGAACTTCTAAATTATCATCGCATGTTTCCAATCGATAACTTTTGTTTCCCTTCATATATTCATCGTCGTGCTATTAATACCATTATATAAGCCAAGCCAAAACAAATTGGGAAGGAAAAACATGAAAAAAAAGTATCTGGATTTCTAATGTTTAGAGGATGAGGAATCTCGCAGAAATATCTCTTAAAAAGACTTAAAATGAAGCAAAATGAACTCAATTCCAACATTAGTACAGCCAGCCAAACCCTGCCCTGCCCCTGTGTCCTCTATTAACTATCTAAACCTCATCTTGTCTCTGTTCCAAGGAAGAGCCATAATGAGTTCATCAGGCCTTGCCGTTGTGCTATAAAGAGGTTCCGAGCAATATTGAGGTATGACAAAGTGGAAGCATCACCAGGGATTATAAAAACTGAAGTAGATAAGTAATCATTTTAACTTCTGTTACCTTAACAACAATCCTGGGAGTAGCAACTTTTGGTGTTCTCGTCCTTTTATGTTTTGTTGGATCCTGGTGTTACATATATATATATAATTCAGTACAAGATAATGTCCACACAAAAGATATGAAATTCTAGAGGTTTATTGATTTCATATACAAAACATAGCTGTTATATATTCACTGAAATAATCAGGTACATACTTCAAACATTACTGTGCTTCTTGTTTTCCTTCGTTTCGTGATTGTTCTTCCATTACTAGTTTCAACTTCATACTCCCGATGAGTTACCTGGCATGAAGTAAGTTGAGGAGGTAGAGGGAATAATGCATGAATTGATCAAACAATATCGGTAGGCAACATTAAACTCTTCAAACAACCACCAGTGCAACCGCAGATAAGTTTTATATGATATCTTCTTTTTCAGTACTGAGATGCATTTATAAGTTTATAACCTATAGAACAGAGTTGTTTTACCATTTAAGAATACACTAGAAGGCAAAACTAGTACAGAAGTTATATACCTTTTTGTGATTCTGTGGAATACTCAGTACACTTCCTGTGTTTATGTTCTCTACTTTCTTCAACAACTTTGACATTGGTGTTTGTGTTACTTCCAGTAAAGGTGACTCCTATCAATGAAATAGAATGACACATAACACATATCATAATCCTTCATATCTTTATTTTGCAGTGATGAAAAATAAAGTAACGTGATTTTTTCATTATTGTGCCAACCTTTCCGTCGTTCTCTGGTCTTACAAGAGAATGCTGACTTCTTTTTCTACTAACCGTGTTTCTCATCTGCCTTGAAGAAATGGAGTAATCCTGAGACAGAATGAAGTCATTAAGATCATAGAATTTCTGATTAGTTTCTCTTTTTGTGCATATACTCCCGATAAGATAATTTACGCTTCAACCACAAAAAAAAAAAAAAAAAAAAAAAATCTTAACAATATGCTTTCCAAGTCCCAACTGCCATGATCACTATGTTAACCATAGTCCTCATTGTTTCAGACCACAGTGTTTCCCAGTTCCCAACTCCCCCCATCCCTCTCCCTCTGTGTGTGTGTGTGTGAGAGAGAGAGAGAGAGAGAGAGAGAGAGAGGGAGAGAGCGGGACAACTAAGGATGCACTTGAAAAGTCATTGTGAGAAACATAAGCAGATGACATTGCTACATCCGCGCATACAGAAAATATTGCAGATGATGCAAACAGAATGCCCATAGAAGATACCAGCACTAAAATTACTATGAGACTTGAATCACGTGTAACCTAGTTTGATAGGGATAAAACCAAAATTGAACACTGGTGTAGTAATCTTAACTAAATCAATGCCATACAGTTTAAACAACATTTTAGTTCAATTTCCACAGCCACAGTAATCTATCTGGACAAAAATTAAGATTAACCAATACATCCAATCAATTGCACCTAAATAACTTAAACTAAATTTATCTGTGTTAGTGGATATGAGAGAGAGAGCGATCAATTTTTAAGCCAACCTTCTTTGAATTCACTTCCTGGTCCTCTTGTGGCTTATTACCCATAACTCTCCACTGCATTTGCAGTAATGCCCTCTGCTTCTCCTCCTGTAATAATCATCATTCCGAAAGTAAAAGGTACAAAAAAAAATAAATTATTTAAAGAATTTGTGGTAGATATGTACTTTGGACTTTTGAAGATCCAATTCACCCTGCAGCTTTCTACACTCATCTTCATGCTGAAGCCTCAAACCTCTCAGCTCGGCTTCATGTTCGCTCCTCATTGAAGTTATTTTCTATGAAAATAATAAACTGGTCAGTAAAGTAAGCATATAAAACTCTATTTAAATTAGCAGTTCCAACTTAATTCAGAGCTATTTGAACCTCTCTTAATTCGTTTTCAGCTTGCAGTTGGAAATGCTTTAGCTCTTCGCTGTGTTCAGATTTTAGATTCAGTTCCTTCCTATCATGTTCCTGCTGAATGCGACTGACCTAAACAGCATCAAGTATGAAAGTCAATATTATTCTAAACCAAATATGCTAAATTAGACCTTGAAGTAGAAACGTAGTCATAAGCATCAATGGTAACACCTTATCAAATATGTAACTCCCATATTAAATTTGGATCAATTCCTTATAAAATTTCACATTCATCAATAAACTGCAGATAATCTTTTTTAACAGGTTAGCTATTAATCCAAAGAGACTGAGCAATAAAATAATTTTTTTTTCCAAACTACAGTTGACAGATGCTGAGAATTAAGGGTGAATGCCAAGAACGAAATTTCTGTATAATCTGATACAAGTTCAGAGGTATTTACTAGTTAACATACGCAAAAGAATTACAACTCTTAACTGAAAGTAAATGTTTCATAATGTCAGAAATGGGTTAGAAACCAAAAAATGTGATTTGGTAGTAAGATACCAAACAAATGCATCATAGGAAAAAAATTATTATCAATTTGATATTTATAGCAAGCACCACTTTCCCTCACTTACCAGAGTAGTGTGTTCCTCCTGAACGTGCATCAAGTACTGCCTCGATTCTTCTTTGCATTCTTCAAGTTTTTTCTCACATTCTTTCTCCCTTTCTCCAACAAGTTTTTCAGCCTGAAGTTTCAAATGGATTACTATTGAAGAACATGATTTATTTCTTAACAATTGCAACAGATGATAACAATGAGCTAACCTTTTCCTTTTCCATGTTAACTATCTCCAGCTTCTCGACCTCATACTTCTTCCGGATGTCATTAATTGCCTAATTAAATCCCTCTTACTGTCAGTACTTTGTTACTAAAACTACCTATGTGGTATCCATATAAGTTTATTGCAAGAAATAACACCTGATCATTCCTCTGAGAGATATCTTTCAAATGCCTTGATAATTCCAGTTGTTTACTCTCTAGCATGAGATCATATTGCTTCTTATCTTCCACAAGTCTACTTTCAGCAGCGGTCAACAATGCCTTGTTCTGCAACAAATTACAGAATCATAAATAAATGCAGAATTGTATTATGCACTCCACACATTCTCAATTTCTCACTGAATTCAAACCTCTGAAATCTGTTCTTCGAGATTCTTCTCTCGTTCCTTATATTCCAGAATAAGTTGCTCCTTTTCCTCTAGCATGCTCTGGAGCTGGTTGACTTGTTTATCCATCAGATCCACTTGCTCTTCATGTTTTTTACCTTCCTTTAGTAGACCGTCTATTTGTTCATCTTTTTTCTGTGTCTCTGCTTGTAATTTCTCTGTATTATCTTTATTCTCAGTTTCTAAAGCTGACATTTTCAGCAACAGATCTTGCTGCAAGGTATAAAAATAAAGCTTAATATGGAAAAATTGCATCTCTAGTAATAAAATGAATGTGTGGGAACTTGCTAACCATTTTATTCTCTGACAATCTTAAACTTTCTGACAGAGAATGAATTTGCAGTTCTAATTTGGAGACCACCTTCTCTGTTTCAATCTTCTTTGAGACCTGAATCTCTGCTTCAGACTCCAAATTCTCTATCCTCTCTCTGGCTATACTGCATTCCTCTGATAGTTGTGCCATAACAGACTCCTGAACTTTCTGAAGTTCGATGACCTTATTGTTCAACTCCTGATTTAGCAATTGTATAGCATCTTTTTCTGATGTTATGTTCAGAAATGCATCATGCAGTTGATCATACTGTCTCTGAGCAAGCTTGGCACAAAGGTCTCTCTCCTGCTGGACCATCTTGAAGCAAGTGTCGTAGAGAGAGTTTAGCTTATCAAACTTGTCAAGAAAATCCAAACTTTGTTTATCCAATTCAGCCAGGTGTGCAGCCAACACATGAACGAACCCTTCAAGGTTTCTTATCTCAAGGACTGACATATCGAATCTCTTAACAAGGTCATCGTTGCTCAACTGAACATTGTGTTTTTCCATTTCCAAGTTCTCCTGAGCAGTTATCAAACGTTTAATTTCATCCTCTTTTAACTTTAACTCAAGCTGCACCTCACCCAACTTAGAGTTCAAACTCTCTGTAGCCAACCTATTAGTTGCTAGAGTTGCCTCAAAGTTCTTAAGCATGGCATCTGCAAGGAAAATACAAGAATGACTGCCTTTATAAAAGCAATTCCATGACAATTTGAAGTACATATTTTTGTATTGCGTTCAACAAGCTCAAGGTGCAATTGGTTTCTCAATGACTGCAACATGGAGGTAAGAACTAAACATATTGTCAAACATCTCTCTCTTTTTTTCATTGTCAGCAGTGCATGCTATTATACTTAGACAGTAGATTATTGACTATTAAAAATGTACTGCCTGATCTAAAACAAGTTTTAAGAGAAAATTTCTAGGTTCAAGTGGAAAAGAGTTTCATCTTCATCTGCCGATGAAGTAGAGAATGGTGAACATTTAAGACTAGTAGAATGTTATAAGCATACTCTTTAAGAGGCTTCAGGGGTAAGAGGAACATTGATAGAATTGCCTAACTTGAGTTTATATCTGTTTTCACCAGTACGAGTCAGAATGTTGAAAGTTACAAGGTGAAGTCTATACACCAATGTATTTGACTATCACTTAAGGGTATGAAACCATATACAAAATCAACTTATGTTGAAGGCTCCCCAGATCGTAAGGGAAAACTAATGCACGAGACGTATTCCATATGCCAGATTGATTCCATCTCCCTTTTGGAGGTAGGATGTAAGTTATTCAATGAAAGTAAAATGCTTTCTAAGAATGAGCTTCAACCATCTTCAAAATCAGTGAACAAACAAATTGATCCCCTGGTAAAGTTCCATGACTATAATCTAAAATTCAGAAAACTTGTCTGGTTCAATTAAGTGATAACATCACCTCTAATCTTAATGCATTAGATGTTTACCTTTTTCATCTATGAGATTTGCATTTCTTCTTCGCTCATCTTGATAAGATCTATCCCTTTCTTCATTATCAATTTTGAGTTCCTCAAGCTCCTTTTCACCTACAATTAGGATTTAGAAACATCACAGAACAGCAGATGAACCTTTATCCAGTCATACAATACATCATCCATAGATTCTAAAGTTCAATATTCTCTCAGAAAAACTGAAATCTAAATGAATTGGGGGAAACAGCTTACGGTTCCTTATAAGTTCCTCTGCAGACTCTAATTTTAGAGATAGACCATCCATCTGCTGATTTAAACCGTCAAGAGCTATGGAACTTGCAGAGAGTTTGCATTCAAAGGACTCTTTATCTTTCTCAGCTGTTAAAGAAAGTTAACGATAAATACAGCTGCGATCAAAAGCAAAAATGAAAGGTCAGGGAGCTCAAAATTATACTTACCATCCTGAACCTGACCAGCTAAAAGCTGCAAAGTTTCCGTCAGTTGATCGCACAGAGTTTTCGTTGAAGAAAACTTAGACTCCAATCCTTTCCACATCTTTTCGTCTTCCTTCTGCTTCACCTTAAGCTTAGCATTTTCATTGAAAGCATTCTGCAATTTTTCCTCTAATGCACGAATATGCTCCACTGATTTTTTCAGCTTATTGTTCTGAATTTGTCATTTAATTAGTTGATCAGATAACTTCGAATTTGTATTCTTACATATATCTATCTGTATTGACAAGAAATTGAAACCCTAACTAATCGAAGCAGATTGTGAGACGCAAAAATCAAACCGCACAAATGCGCAATCATACATTCACACGCACAGGTAGAGAGAGAGTGATCGATAGAGAGAGAAACAGAGAGAGAGAGATACCGCCATTTCGAGATCAGTTTTCACTGAAGCTTGCTCTTTCACTAATTTCTCTGTAATCGAAATAAACAACAACGGATCGTCAACAAAAACTCCGTGATTCCGAAAAAATAAACCAAAAATTCAATATTTTCAGTTCAAAACCTGCAGTGAGCTTCAAATTTGCGAAGCTTCCCGAAGCGATCGAATCTGGAGGACGCGAAGAGTAAGAGAATATCTTCGGAGCTCCTGAAACCGATTTGGAGAGGGACTTGAATTGATCCAAGTTCCTCATGCCCGGAAACCCTAGCTTTTGCATTTTCGAAACCTAAATTTGATCGCGCAGAGAAAACCCTAGAAATTTGTCTAACGATTTCTCTTTCTCTCTGGAGCTCTGCGAGTTCTGGAGTTTCAAATGTACAGTGAAATGAAATGTATTTGGCGCCAAAGTAATGCTATAATATATATAGTTTTTTTTTTTTTTTAAAGGGATTAAACGTCGTGCAAGTTTTATTTTGGAAGTTTTAACAAAATATTTTTGGTAAGAAAAATAATATTTTTACTTTAAAAAGTTATTCTGATATTATTCATTTATAACACTTTTTGTTTTTTTATTAAAATTTAAAATTTTCAAATTCTTTTCATTAGTTTTTATTTTTATTTTTTATGATAACTAAAAAATAGACAAGATAATGCTTAATTCAAATGTCAGTGGTCTAGTGATAATATTAAGTTGGTCTTGTAAATGAGAAGTCTTTATTTGTGGATGATGAATTCCTTGAATACGAATTCGATACTTAAATTGTATAAATTTGTGTTTACCAAGAAATTTTAAGATTTATATTTTTCTCGATGTTAGATATAATACTTTTTGTTTTGTTATTTCACCAAGAAATTTAAAGTCATTCGCATCTTGTGTTTGTATTCAAAACCATGTTGTTTATAGTTTTGTTGGTGTTAAAATCAAACCGAGTCGTACTTGTGTCTACGCGTGATTTACCTCAACTCTTATTTTCATTCTCAATGCCAAGAGATGGCTTGAGATAAAGTATGAGAATATGTGTGCCACTGTTGGAGACTACCCACAGACAATGTGTGTGCGGTGATTTGTAAGTTTGCGTTTAGATCTGACTTCTTAACCAAACAACATAACACCAAATGAAATGCTATTAGGTTTTTTTATGCCTGTAAAACCGAGAACTTGAAATCTTGTGTATTATGCTTTGCCTAATAACGTAAATGGATGAAAAGTATAAATGAAAATTTGAATGTAATCATTTCATTGGTCGAAGCAAGATTACAATTATTTAAGAGAAAACTTATGGCTAATTAAACTTGGTACTTTCTTGCATGATTTAGTAACCAAACACTAAACAACACTACCATAACGGGTTTCAGGTCATGTTAAGTAATTGGGTCGTTATGAGTCCTTCATTAATAATGGACTCTTAACTAATCTATCCATCGATAACCCACTTCAACTCATTAAAAATATGTTAGTTTGGTAATTTTAAACTACTAAAAATAAATTTACTGCAGTAGTCATAGGATAAGTGAGAAACTGACATTAAAAATCTCACTTGTCCTATAACTACTGTAGTAAATTTTTTTAATAGTTTAAAATTATCAAACTAACATTTTTTAATGTTGGTTAACGTGGGTTGCAGTGCTCAACATCAGTCAACCGTCAAGGGTAGCCAACTTTGACCGCTCATTATGGAATTTTTAATGTAGTTTTTTTTTCCTAAAAACACCGATGAACATTAAAAAATTCATAATAATTAATTTACAAGTGTGAAAAATGTGAAATAATATGCAAATGCTCATGATCGTATCTTCTACATTTTGACAAGGGGTTCATTGTCGTTTAGCTTTTTAAAACCCTCTAAACTCTCATGAACAGTGTTTTTAGGGAGATTTCAATATAATTATTTACATTCATAATAATTAATGTGTGAAAAGAATACACAAACACTCGTGATTGCATCCTCTACAATGGTTACATCGTAGTTTAGATTTTTACAACCCTCCAAGCCTCATGAATAGTGTTTTTTCTTTGAGCGAAAAATTAATAATAATTAATCTACAAGTGTGAAAATGCAAAAAATAAAAACACTTGTAGTGACAAGCTCTATAACTTTTTAATGAAGGAGTCAACTCTGAAATTCAACATCATAATCCATAAAATCCTAGATTTATATTTAACTGTCGTTTACGTTTACACTCATTCTTTTCACCTAGATTTATATTTAACTGTTGTTTTCTTTTTTAAAAACATGATCTTTTTGTGAAAGTAGAAAGTTAAAAAAATGTTAAAAAAAATGTGAAAAATTATACCGACGTTCATGATCTTTTTGTGTCGTTTTCTTTTTTGAAAATTGATAATAATTAATATAAAAGTTAAAAAAATGTGAAAAATTATACCAACGTTTCTCATCGCACCCTCTAAGTTTTGATGACGGTTACGTTCTCGTTTGAATTTTTAAGATAGGGTATGTAGATACTAATTAACATGACAATTTTTATTTAATTATTATTGAAGTAAACAATTTTTTTTTTTAACTGGTAGCAGGTTAGGTACACATTAACTACACAATTTATTAAAATATCGAATATACCACAAATATGACACAATCGATAGGTCTAATGATGTAGACTGTACGATTAAGCGACAATATTTGTCTTAATTTATTCAGAACATAGACATAGGCGCCTGATAGACAAAAATGAAAAAAAACCGACTAAACAAGAAAAACGCACTTGGCTGTGTGTGGAGTGAGAGAGCACAGCCATAGGCCATCAGACCGATAGGACATAGGAGGGAACTGAATTATACTATGCATGTTTGGCGATGGAAGCAAAGCTGCTGCTATCGAATCCGCCATTGTTTTCCCCAACCCTTCTTCCCATTCCCATCCCATTTCCCCCTCGTACTCTCCAATCCCACAATCCCATTCCCACCGCACTCTGACTCTACCACCATCCACACCTTCCAAATCTGATTCCATTCCCGCGCCTAACCAAATGGACGACCCAAGTCCCGCCCTTTTCATTACCGGCGGCCTCTTCTTGGAACCCACGATTCCCAATTCCCTGCTCAATTCCGTTGTGTCGTTTAAGAAGAACTCTCCGTCTTCGGCTGTCGTTTCCGGGGCGGGTTCGTCGTACTGGTGTAGGCTGAGGGCGGTGGCCGGCGGTGGGTTCTTGGCCGTGAGCTTGAATAGCGATGGGGTTGTTCGGGAGTCTAAAGGGTGTTTGGTGCAGAACGGAGATGAAAGTTCGGAGGAGACAGCGCCGGCGGTGGTTACAGATAGGAAGAGAGAGAAAGTTGGGGTTAGGAGTCGTAGGGCCATGAATACCACCAACCATTTGTGGGCTGGTGCTATAGCGGCCATGGTTTCCAGGTCTGTGTTTTTTTGCCTTTTTTCATATTTTTCATTCCAATTTTTTTGGGTAATTTGTGTAAATTGCATTTGAGATGGGTATTCACACACCCTTTTATCTCTCAAACACCCTGTTAATTTTTGTTCGTTGATATTCTTGAATTTATTCGGTTCGACGGCTGAAAATTGATATTCTTACATTCATTCGATTCGACGGTTGAAAATTGAGAGCGTGAGAAGTAAAAATAGAGGTGTGAATAGCAGCACCCTTGATAATTTATGTTGTTTAGAAGAATTATGGAATTGATTTTCCCACTAATATTATTTTAGTTGATTGTGTAAATTTGGTGATTTAAGTAAGTTGATTTCCTATTACTTTATTTAGAATGGGAATTTTATGATTAGATGTATTGAACGAAACACGTAAATCGAAATTCAGAGAATTATGTTTCATTTACAATGTGGTTTTAGAGATTATCATATCGAACTCTAGAGTTTCTTTTTCTTTATATGTTGCTGACTGAAGGTTATTGTATCAGAACTTTTGTTGCACCTCTTGAGAGACTAAAGCTGGAGTATATAGTGCGCGGCGAACAGAGGCATCTATTTGAGCTCGTTAAGACAATTGCGGCTAATCAGGGGTTGAGGGGCTTTTGGAAGGGGAACCTAGTCAATATTCTTCGTACAGCTCCATTTAAAGCAATCAATTTCTATGCTTATGATACTTACAGAAAACAATTGCTCCGCTTCTCCAGAAATAAGGAGACCACAAATTTTGAGAGGTTCATTGCTGGCGCTGCAGCTGGAATTACTGCTGCCACACTCTGCTTACCTCTTGACACAGTAAGTGAGTTTAGAATTTGTCCATTTGATCAATCACTAGCTGAGATGGGGTCGTTCTTCCAGGTAGAAATGAATATTCAAGTATATGTTTAATTCCCTAATGTGGTGACACAGCTAAATGATATAATTTCTCCTTTTCCCTTCCATAACCTAGGCTAGTGTAAAGAGGGTATGCTGTTTAACTTGGAATACCTTTGGGCAGAGAGATAGATTATAAGATCTTCTGAAATAACATATGATTTACTAGGAAAATGTTGGTCTTTTCCTCTTTTTGAATGCACTTTCTTAAAGCAGATTAGGATATTACTTGGTGGTACATGAGATATCTTTAGTATATGTAAGCAATTGTCATGTCGGTTCTAGAAATTGTTGTAGTTCTGACTCCCTCTGGATATCTAGCAATAGACTAAAACTTAGTAAAATAGAGAAAACTAGAAACATAAGATTTATACTGGTCCGGCAGGACTTTTTCCTACGTCCAGTTGTGATTTCCCTGGGTAGAGAAATCACGGCTTCTTTGATTAATAATAGAGTTACAGTACTTTTGCAAAACCCTAGAACTAATCACCCATAAACTCTCTCGGCTTTCTGACCTATTCCAGTTATCTTCTAGGATTCCCAATCTAATTGTACAAGGAAACTTTGATTCTTTCCTAGTCCTTTTAGGAGAAGAATCGGTGCACCTATATTTTCCCTAATACAATCCTAAACAAAATAAGACACTAACTTTGATGAGCCAAAATCCTAACAGAAATTACCTGTAGCATTGTATTATAGCAATAATTTGAGTCTAAAATCACTTTTCTAAATTCTTCCGTATAGCCTTAATTCCGCTTGAATATAAAATTGGGCATTGTGGATCTTGGAAAAGTATTTGATATGTCAAATGCCCCGAAGAAAACTCATAAAAGTTCCGTAATTCAGATGCTGTGTTGAATCCCTTCCTTGCTGAATGTTGTATTGTATGCACACTCTACACAACTTGTGCCACTGATATCTCCTGTGGTCATGTATAAATTGTTTGATATTTTCGGGTATGATATTGCACAGATAAAGGATTTCTTTCACATGTTGAAAATGAGGTCTTCCTTTTGCAGCTTAGTCTTTTTTTAAGGAAAAAAATCATGGTTTGCCCTTCTAATTGAATGCAAAGATTTCCTACCTGTAAGCCAAGCACATTGCAGATCAAATTGGCATTGATTTTACCTTCTGAACTTCTGAGGCAGATCTAACTCCTAGGTTATGCCTGATGAAAATACGTAAAGTAAAAGAGAGTTTATGATGCTATTGATTGTACCCTACTATGTACTATCACACACAAATACTAACCCTAATCCCCTATATCTAACTTAATTGTTGTGTGTTTCAGATTCGGACTCAGTTGGTGGCTCCTGGTGGGGAAGCCTTGGGTGGTGTGATTGGTGCTTTTCGCCACATGATCCAAACTGAAGGGTTCTTTTCGCTTTATAAGGGCTTAGTACCCTCCATTGCAAGCATGGCGCCTGCAGGTGCGGTTTTCTATGGTGTCTATGATATATTAAAATCAACATACCTGCACTCCCATGATGGAAGGAAAAGAATTGACGAGATGAGCCAACAGGGGCGGGGTCGGAGTGCTTTGGACCAACTGGAGTTGGGACCGGTTCGGACTTTATTATATGGAGCTATTTCTGGTGCTTGTGCAGAAGCCGCCACATATCCATTTGAAGTGGTGAGGAGACAGCTACAACTACAAGTCCAGGCAACTAAAATGAATGCCTTGGCAACTGGTATTAAAATAGTTGAACACGGAGGTGTCCCAGCTCTCTATGCAGGACTTATCCCCAGCTTGTTGCAGGTATGTCATTCCAAGGATCACCATTTACTTAGCCATTTGTAGTGTTTTATGGAAGTTAATATGGTCAATTTGATGCTTCTGGAATCATAAACATGGTCATAGCTTCTGCATATAAATTCAATCAATTTAGCAAATTGGTTGTCATATTCTCATTTAAATGTCTTGGTTTCAACAGCTTTGAAATTTTGGTAAACAACATGGATTCATAATTTCTGCCATTTGATTTTATCCTTTTTGTTTTTATCATGTCTTTGCTCTTCCTACGTCATATGCTTTATAGGCTTTATGGGATGGTACGTGGCTCCCAAACTGAGTATTTCTTTCCAAAGTTCGCCTTTCTGTGTTAGCCCCCAAGAAAAACAACATTCTTTTGTTGGCCATACTAAGATTTGATGTGCTTGTTTGGACTCATTTATTCCATTTCCGTAATATTCTCCATTCATTTCCCGTGTAGCATTTCTCTCAAAATTCGAGCATTAAGGCTATGCATTTGTTCTCATCTTCGGTGTTTTGCATTCTCAGGTACTTCCTTCGGCCGCAATAAGTTACTTTGTCTATGAGTTTATGAAGATTGTTCTCAAGGTAGAATGAAGAGATAAAATGAGTACGTCCGAAGGTATACAATTGGAGGTTTCACGGGGAACTCAGTGAGGAGCAGCAGCTATATATTCAGAATCCCACAAGATTCTTGTATTGTGAAAGCAAGGAAAATACTCAAATCTGAATCTTCTCTCAATTCATGCTAACTCATTTGCAAATCTAATTCTTTGGTCACTGCTGAAATTTGAGTTTCATTCCCAAGAAACAAGTTCATACAGATCCCGTCCGATTTTCGCCCTTGCAGCGCGTGCCTACTAATGGGAGGTGATCTGCTGTTTGCTGCCCTCATTTACTTGCCTATAGATGGGATGGGATTTTAATTTTATGGTATATCCTTGTACACTGTAGTTGGTACTGAATAAAGAATTTGTGGCACACTGTACAAAATTTACTATTCCCAAATGCTCTGCAGGTGCGTTTTTATTCTAAGGAAGCAGATTGTCTGCTCTCTTGTTTGGATGCCCTTCTCATCTTCTTCTATTTATACGATTACGATTAAATCACGTTAATATTTTATATTTTTAATACTTTTTATCTTATTATCTTTATAGTTTTTTTGTTACACGGTGATGTATCATAATTCTAACTCATTCCCGTCGCCAGCCTTAATCACCTCGTCTTAGTTATACTGTCTCTGTCAGTGCGTAGGATAAGCATATAAATGCTGAAAATTCTAATAAAAGCAAAGAGTAGAAAAATGACGTCATTATTCCAAAGTTCAAACCACCTAAATTGTCAGACACGTGTGCGTCTCTGTGTCGCCCTGTCGATAATCGCAAAGCCCTCCTTTCGAGTAGCAGTCCCATCTGCTCCGAATCGTCTTCGCAACCCCATTCCTGCATTCAAAAGATGCCGCCGGACGGCGACTTCTGCACGTGCTTCGCCTGCGAAAATGGTGGCGCCAACGGTGACCACCACGTATCCCCTGACCCGAACTGTACGCATTGCAGGAAGTCCGATCCCTCACCCTCGTCGCTTTAATATTCTTCCTCGCTCGGATACGTTTCTGCGCCGCTGAGCGACTCGGAGAAGCTGCGGCGAGTCGTGACTGCTTCAATTAAGGGCTTCACCATCGGCGCCGGCCTCAAGGGCGGCCTCGCCATTTTCTCCATCCTAGCTCGGCTGAGACGACTGAAGCTCTTAGCATCTCTCAGGTGACAACCTCATCTAGCTTTGAATTTTCAGTAATAAAATTTAACAGTGTAATTTGTTTAATAATGGTAATTAAGTAAACTTATGATTAATTATTCAGGACGGAGGGTGTGATTCCAAATAATGAAGCAATTATGACTGCTCTGAAGGAGACGTTGAGATATGGGCTAGTTCTTTGAACTTTTTACTGGCACATTTATTTCCAGCGGCGGATCCAGGAAATAAATTCATTTCTCAGGTCTGCTTACATATTGAAGCAGGAAAGTTTACCTCCATCATACAAATCCTTTCTCAATAAACACGGAGGAAAGGTGATACAGTAATATTGCAAGGTGTCAAAGAGATTGCAAGTGGCATACCTTTTACTAATTGGGAGCAATAGAAAAACATTGCAAATCGATTGGAACAAATATTAAACTCGATCCAGGCATGGAAGTTCCCTGCTTGGTATGCATCCTTCAATTATCATATTACTTTCTTTTCCTAACATGTGAAAACAATTTGAGTCTTTTTGTCATTCTTATCAAACTAATTTAATTTAAACATTTTTACTTTGGTTGATGCATCAACAGCTTTTATGTCTCAAGCTTTCACAATTCACGCAGATTGTACACGGAGATCAGTCATGTAGTGGACATATTTTTTCTTTCCTTATTCAAGCCTACAAGAGAGCATTGCCAGTATATCTTCCAGTGTATCTGAATCCTGCCCTTATAGCTCGTCGGCAAGATCTCTTGAAAAGGTGATTCATCATTACTTTCTTGATTATCATATTTTCTATACTGGTGATGCTTTACGAAGATGTGATCAAGTGCTATCATCTTCTGGTTTGAATTTCCAAGAAAGCAGAATTGATTTGACTGGGAAGAAGTTTTGAGATTTAATTATGTGGCTTTCGGATTCACCACAAGTCATTTTGTTGGTAAGCTTAGATAGCAGCCTATGCATTACTAATTTAGGAACTGTCTTATTGTTAATCAATATACGACAGGTTTTGTGTAGCACGTATTTGACTGGAATAGGAATTTAAATCACTAGTAAATTTCTGGTGTGATTATGTATTACAAAGTGGAGCAACAGAAACATGTTGATCTATGATTGTTTATTCCCTTCTTATTTCTGTTGAAGAACTCCTAATTTTGTCTTGTTTTTTCTCTGCTGTCTTCTTAGCGGTTGGCTATGCTGAGTACTGAGACTCTATCACCATCACCATTCTTTCTTATGATACTAAATTTCGTGTGTACGTATATGCATGTTGGATTCCTCTAATGTTGTCATGATTAAGCTACTTACAAAATATACAAATTGGATATGTGCGTATAAGTTAGTGTAATCTTGGTTTTTGTTTCTGCTCCCTATGTGTTTATAAATGCAGGCATTACTCTGTACTACTAAAGGGCCTTCTCGGTACTGCAAGATCAAGCTTGTTTCTTTCCGTATATTGCTCATCTGCATGGTTAGCGGCTATTTTCTTCTATCTTACGTTCTGATGGTACCATTTACATGAATACTGCTATTGGGAAAGATGTAGACGAGAACCCGGGAAGTGTCTTGATTTGGTTATTAAAACTGCCCTTCCTTTTATAACCTTGTGATAAGTGTTCAATATTATTTCTCCTTTGAAAATTTATTTCCATGGGGCATGAAGACCAGACGTAGGGACTGATGGAACTGGAACTGAAACACGGTACAAATTCTTTTAGAGAACATAGGAAGCCAATGGACATAGGATATAAAATGGACCCAAGACCAGGCCACAGACTTACTTGAAACATAGTTGCCAAGGTGGCAATATCCCAAAACAATCGTGCAACGCCATGTGGGAAACTTAAAACATGTGGCGTCGTGTTAGAGATTGATTATAATTTATACCAGATGGGATGTAATGGATCCTCAAAAACTTGGAGACTAGATTAATAAGACCGGTTTGTTCATGTTTCGTTTTATCTTCTGTGGGATAATTGTCCCCTGAACCATCGGCTACAGGACAGATTAGAGAATCTGATATTTCAAGGCATAAATAGGTTGCCATAATCTAGTGATGTTGGACAATTTACTGAAATAGAATTCGCTAATAGTCTGGGTTCACTTCCTCAAGGTACCCTGGAGGAGGGCAGTTGGTTTTTTTTGTTATCTTTTAAGCTGTTTTTACCCTGAAATCCCTCAACCCGCTTCACGAACATGGATTCAGTTCTTGTTATCAATTCAAAATGTTGAATCAATGTAGTTTAACCGTATTATTACTTGTTATCCCTTCTAGTTTTGTTGAGAAAATTGATCTTTCATTATTCAGAAAGCGCTTCTCTTGTTGTTCTTCAGGGCATGGACATGCTTTCAGTTTTAGGATTTTCAGGAGGTGTAACATACCGATGGTTGCAATGGGGACGGTATGAACTTTCTTCAACTCTTTTAATTCGGTTCCAAGATAAATTTAATATCTTTGCTCATGGAGTCTCAATCGTATTGGGCAGTTCCCGACTGGTCTAGCCTTGGCCATTGAGAAGAAGAGCAGACGATTTGAGATTTCACTCTACTGTTTTATCCACAGCAATCATAATGCATTGTTATGCACAAGAGAGGGACGCGTTCAGTTCGAAATACTTGAAAAAGTAGTTAGGAAGTAGTGTCTACAGCGTTTTCGGTTTAGACTCATTTTGTTAGAGATTTCCTTTCGTGCCATAACAATCACATTTTGTTACTAAAGTTGAAGGGAATTAATATACCAGGCGAGTTTGACACACCGTTGCGTCTCCTTCCGCACAAATACAAGTGATATTTTTTTTAATCTGATCTAAATTGCTGGGAGGGAGATTTAAACTCGGGTGCATGTACTCTATTGTCAATGCTAGTTCTACGTGATTCTTCGACTACTATATTCAACGAATCTCAATGCTACGAATTAATGGTAAGACCAAAAGAAAACATAAAAACTAAACAAAACCAAAGCATTCCTATTCATAATGCCAAAATCTGCAGTACAAATACCCTAAGTACAAGATGAACAAGAGCAAGTCCGATCCACCATATGACCCGAATCACACTTCG
This sequence comes from Pyrus x bretschneideri, assembly GCF_019419815.1. Lineage (NCBI taxonomy): Eukaryota > Viridiplantae > Streptophyta > Magnoliopsida > Rosales > Rosaceae > Pyrus > Pyrus x bretschneideri. Next base: position 2,702,561 of record NW_025999501.1, read on the forward strand.
TCTTCATGAAGCAGCATATTGGGTATTCCCTTGCTAACCGGAAATCGGCGACCAGTCTCGGGGCAAACAAGCGCACCCTCCTCGAGATGAAGCTCCAAAAGGGCATGGTGGAACTTGTGGAGAAAATCTTCAGAATAAAGCGTAGAAGGCTCAACCTCCTCAGGGAGCTCAACATAGCCCATACTACGAGCGGCATTTACAAGGGCCTTCCACTCGATCTTAGGGAACATGTTCCTGAGGAATTCAGGGTTGAAATCGACCGGCTTTTCAACCACCTTCTCTATTTCAATGCGCAGAGGGAAGCCGTTGGTCACGCCTTTGATGTTCGACGACAGCATGTTGTGGGTTAGCAGCCTCATCTTTCTTACTATCTAACCTAAAATGCAGAGTCAGTTCGCCTCGAGGACCTCAAGTCATAGATTAACACCAATAAGACACAGCAATGTTTCCTGTTTTCGCAATTAGATTCGGCATGTGTTTTTGCTTGTTCTTGGTGTGGAAAAATGTACTAACTCAAACATTGGCTAAAAATATCTAAAGAGGAGGCTAAGGAGACAAATGAACATCAAATTCACCAAAATTTACAAGGTTTATCAATACAATACAATACTACAAATTAATTAAACAATCCCAAAGCTAATTAAACAATGCAGATTTAATCCAAACACAGAGCTACAGACAGAGTGCATAAACAGGGCAGAATCGATTCTCCTAAAAGCACCTAACTTTGGCAATTCATAAACCTAAATTATGTGCTTCTGATTCTCCGAGAAGTAGAAAGGGGAAAATGGGGAAGTTGGGTAAGCAAAATACCTGTGATTCTCCGAAGTGGGGTCCGCAATTTCTGGACGCCGGGAACTGAGAGAGAGAAGGGCAGAGACTGCAGAGAATCGGAGAGGGAGGTGAGCGCTTACGACTGTGGAAGGAGAAAAGAATTAGGGTTTATTTCATGGTAGAGTTACCTAAATAACCTTACCTTAATTTTTCCAGGAGTTTCTTTTTCTTTTCTTTTGGCTTCTAGGAATTTAATTTTTATTGGCTTGCATTGACTGTTGCACCAGACGCGTCTAGTTCGATTCTTCACTCATACGCTATATCTTGTACACAGAAACATGTATTTTGAGGTTGAATTCATTTTAGGCAAAATTGTTTATGCGGCTTTTAGCTTAGTTAGTTAAAAATATTTTTTTTTTGCATTTGAGTTCCTAAGTTTGATTATTTCTCTTCTAATATCGCTTCTCAAAATTTGAAATAATATTAGAATTTATTTAAACTTTCACTTTTTGTCTGTAGAGCTTTTTACTTGCACGTTGAAATAAAGGTTGAAAGTTTATGTTAGTTCGTGGTTATTCTTGTTGGAAAGCTGGAATACTCTATATATTTTTGTAATTTCTCCTGAATTCCGTTGTACATCGCACATTTCAAGTCAACCTGCAACTGAAATACTCTTGATTCCATCTATGTGAATCTTCTCGAATTCGGGAGGATGAACTGTCGTGGCGAAGCCACCAGCTGATCCATTTAAAAAAAAAAAACCTATACTGCATTAGGAGATAAAGAATTAAAAAGTTTAAGTGCTTTTGTCAAATTTATAAGCTATTTGATATAGAACTAGCAGCTGGGTCTTCTGGTGTGGTTGCTGTTGTCGAACCTTACACTTGAAAATTGATATCAAACTTTGACAAATCGTTGATTATTAGTCTTTGATACCAACTTTATGAGACTTTCCATCAAAACTAACCACGTGACATAAACATAATTAAAATGGGTTTGTAAGATGTGGCCCATTGGTTACAATTTAGTCCTAGAACCAATATGTGGCCCATTGGTATAATACCACATTTTGTGGGTCTGTAAGATGAAATTTAGTTTTGTAAACAACAAAATTAATTGATTTCTACTCACAACAAATTACAATTGTGCTTATAGTCACTTAAATACAATTAAATAAAATACAAGCAGACCATCAATCTTGATTGGGTTGATATTAGCTTGATATGAACACCCACCACTTGTACAGAGCAAACCCATAAACTGTGGCATAAGCAACCAATCTCAGAGGATACTTTTTAAATCTGCAATAGGATATAATGCTCTTACAAGTCAGAACTCAGGGACTGCCTTATAAACCACTAATCTTTCTCCGCAATCCGATAATTGTTATTTGCACTCTAAAAATTTAATTGTGCGCCCCAAACTTTCAATATTTAAAAAAAAATACTCTTACAAAAAGTGCACATTTAAATTTTTAGAGTACCAATGATAATTACTTTAGTTAATTTACATTATGATTTTCTTGAAGGTCTATGAATTGAGAACATATGAACCCATGAACACGAAATCTAGTTTGATATATCCGGGTCATGCAAAAATTATGTATAAAGAGTCACTTAGTACGGTATAGTGATGTTTCTCTTTATTTGTAAGTGAGAAATTTTAGGTTCGATTCTCGCCAAAGGTGAATTTGAACCACATTATTGCTAGCCCATTATGAGGCTTAGCCCACTCCTTCACTCCCTTAATGTAGATAATATCATTTGTTAAAAAAAAAAACTATGATAGATACCATATTAATCAACCACGAGTTCAAAATGTCAAGAAATGAACTGAGAGTATAGCAACCATAGGGAAGCAATCCTAAAAAGCCAAATATACAAAACAACATGCTCATGAACCAAAAGAGTGAGTCTTATTTATTTATTTACTTTTTAATACAATGATATATTTAGACTAAAGAGTAGGGTAATACATTGTTTTCAAACTCGTTATTCACGAGATTCAAACATAAGACATCTCTTGTAAAAGTGAAAAGAATATAACTAGACCATAGTATTAAGTGATACAACAACCAGTCTTATTAAATACATACAACTCTAGTTTATATAATGTTTGATGAGGTTTTTGTTTTGCAAATTAACATTTAAAAGGTTAGATACTAAAAGTTGTTTGTATTATAATTAAAAGATTTTCGACGTGAAAGTATACAATTCACTTTGGAGTGGGTCAAAACGATCGGTTAAATAAGTACAACATAATACAATAAAAGAGAAAATTGGTTGAATTTATGGTTGTAAACAAGCCGAGTCAAATTGAATATCACTCTACTTAATCCTTGTTTTTTTAATTTTTTTGAGCTCAAGCAAGGTTTGGCTTAGTTCTTAGACAAGTCAAGCTCAAGCGAGCTTAAAATTTTCAAGCTTGATACCAATTTTGAGCTATTTCCTATAATATGTTACTCCCATCTTGTAACAAAAAAAATTCAACTTGATAGCACGTTTTCATACTAGAATTCATATTAAACATAAACAAGTTAACACAAAATCTTCAAACATAATATAGGGCATAACGCATGAAGTTTATTTAAAAACAAAAGAAAACGGCGGGACTTAATGTCAATCTCCATCTTTAAAAAAGTCAAATTGAAGATATACTTAGAAAGACATAAACATTAATATTGAAAAACAAAATCTCAATCATGGTCTTTCATTTCAAGTGAACTTCTTGTATAGAGGCCACTTAGTACTACGGTCTAGTGATATTTTTCTTCACTTATAAGTGAGAGATCTTAAGTTCGATTCTTGCCAAAAACGAATTTGAAACACATTATTGCTAGCCCATTGTGAGGTTTATCTCAAACCTCACCCCGGCCTTTAGTGTAGATAATATCGTTTGTTAAAAAAAAAAAAAAAAAACTTCTTGTATAGAGAATCTAGTTCGATCTGTCTTATGAAAACATACTAGCTACATACGAGCTTTATGAGCGAACATATCAATGTTTAAGCTTGATGTGTTCCTATCAAGCTGAACATAGGCTTGATTTGCTTCCTTCACGAGCTGAGCTTCAATAAGCCAACACAAGCCAAACCTAATGCAAGCTTGATTTGCTTTACAACTCTAGCCAGGCGATTTCCCGTTCAGCATGGAGATTAACTCTAGCCTTGATTTTCCTTAACCAACTAGTTCTTAATTTAATAATACCTTAATACAATTCGCTCACGGCCCCAATTCAGCCTAATGGACTGAATAGTTCGGGTCAAATAATTTTTCTTTTTATAGAAGCAATATTTTTACGAACTTCAAATACAAGGCCTTGCATCAATCAATCAATCAATCAATCAATCAATCAATCAAATCATATAACACAATATAGACATAGAATACAAATACGTATGCATTAGCGAAATCGAGGAAATCCAAACATTATTAATTGGAAAACACCACCCCACAAAAATCCCATAATTCTAAACAACTAACCTTGTTATTAGTCCAGATCTTTGAGCAATTTCAGAGGCTCTTTCCTCGAATGAAACCGGAGAGGTCCACCGGGAGAAGTCGCGGTCAAAGTAAGCCAAATCAGGCAAAAGCAGCCCAGCAATTCCCAGCACACCAACCACGTACGTTAACGTCATCTTCTTCAAGGACTGAGTACATAGTCCAACTACCACTATTACCACTGCTAACCAAACAAGTGAAGACCTGAAAACGGCATCGTTTGCCATGGAAGTACTTCAGAGACAGAGACCAGAGGAAAGCTTAGTGAAGGCGATAGAGACGAAGGTGGAGAAGATGGATGGGAATATAATAGGAAGGACTAGTGTGCGGGTGGGGATGGAGGAAATGGGCATGGTTGGGTGGTGGTAGCGGCCATGCCACAGCAAAGTTCTGAGGATTTGCTTCACAAAATTAAGGGTAGAGAAGTGGTTAGAAAATGCTTTCAATGCAAACCCAACTGTTGTTATAAATGCATTTTATATTGTCACCACTCTTTCTGGGCATGTATGCTTTTGCTTAGCTGTGAAATGCATGGGGAACGCCACGTAATCCCCAAGTTTTACACCTTTTTTGGGTGCAATTTGATCTCTTCTTTCTTTTTCCTTTTTTTTTTTTTTTTTTTTAATGTGGGCATGGTTGTCACTTAATACAATAGTTAAATAGTTAAGTGATGTTTCTCCTTATCCGTAAGAATTCGATATTAATTTATTTCCCTGCTTATTGGTTTATGTCAAAGTGGGCAGGGTTTTTGATTTTGGCCTAGACAAGTTTGGGTTGTCGGTTTTGTAATTTAAACTTTAAATCAGACAAGTATGTGCTACTTATTATTATAGTCTAGCGGTATTTATCTTCACATTAAGTAGAAGATCTTGGTTCAAATTCCGTGAATGACGAGTTCAAAACTAATTTATTATAACTGATCCATCATGTGGTTTAGCCCAAATTTCCTACCTCTTGGTGTAAATACATCATTATGTAAATCAAATAAACCATTTTGTTTTTAATTTTCAATTTAAAAAAAAACTAAAAACTTGTTTGTAATGGTTTTCTATTTCAAAAAAAATAAAAACCAAAAAAAATTTTTCTTTTTAAAAATTGATTGATTTTGATTAAAATATAAAATATAAAATAAGAGGTTATTTGATAACCATTTTGTTTTCCGTCCACTTTTATGAAAACTGAAATCTTGTGTGGTAACTATTTTTAGTTTTCAGTCTAAAAAGTGAAAACTCATGGCCAAATTTTAAAAACTCAAAAAAGTAGTGTTTGTTGCAGTCCTATTAAATTAGGAATGTGATTGTGTAAATCCTAACATATCTAGGATATCCTTATGGGATTCTACCTTAGAGTTGTAATCCTATTAAGGTAAGGAATTAACCTTCCCTACTACTATAAATAAAGGCACAATGGGGTGGAATGGAATACACCTCACAATTACACATCTCTCTTCTCTCTCTATGCGATGCACCCCCTCTCTCTATGGCCTCCATAATTGTTTAGTAAATTATGCCTACAACACATTATCAACACGCTCTTGATGCTGTACTAAAGAGAGTTTGATCTTTAATCAGGGAAGTATTACGTTTTAATCATTTTGATCTTTAATTAGGGAAGTATTACGTTTTAATCATTCTTTTTATAATTAATTTATTATTTTATTGAATTGATTTACATGTTATTGATTCAATTTAATTTTTCTTTGTTAAACATGATACAACTCATTGGAGATGTAATTTTGGCTTTTCGAGAAGGATCTTCTACAAATTCAAGGGCTTTTATCGTTTTCTGCCAATTAGGTACGCTTAAAATAAAGGGAGATATTTGAAACGACCATGAAGCATGAAAACATTTTTCATGATGCATGAACCCCCTACATTTATATTTACCTTCCTATATATATATAGAGTCTATGTTTCATATATTTGTTAATACACACACACATACACGTTTCATGCATTATGCAATTTTTGCTATGTGGAATTTGTGAGTCAAAGAATTTAAAGAAGTTAGAAGCAATTACGGTTTTTCAAATCCTAGGAATTTTGAAAAAAAAAAAAAAAAAATTTAAATTTGGGAAATCTTCGGCTGAGTCACGGCCTGGAGCCATGCCGCCACCTACCGCCAAGCCGAGCCTGTATTACTTCTATGCATTCTCACTTATTGCCTTTTCCTGCTGTACTTCCATCTGCTTTCATCGCCGAACTACATTGCTTTTGCTTCTACTAGTTCTATTACTGAAGCTGACACACTTCTCAAATGGAAAGCCATCATTCAAAACCAAACCCATCTCCAAATTCTCCCCTCTTGGACTTACTTTCCCAGTAATAATGGTGCCATTAATTCTTCAAGCAATTCTAAAACGCAAGTACCCCCATGCTTCTGAACGGGTATTTCATGCAATGATGTGGGAAGTGTCACTATAATAAACCTTACCAATTCAAGTATACAAGGTACACTACATGAATTTTCATTCTTGTCCTTCCCCAATCTTGAGTACCTCAACCTCAGCTACAATAATCTCTTTGGTGACATTCCATCTCAGATCAGTTCCCTTTCCAAACTCAACAATCTCAGTCTCTCTAACAATCAGGTTTTTGGGAGTATTCCACAAGAGATATAGAACTTGAAATCTCTTGTGCACATAGATTTGTCTAAGAATCAACTTAATAGTTCAATCCCAACATCCCTAGGTGATCTCACAAACCTTAACAATCTTGATCTCTACAAAAATAATCTTTCTGGTTCTATTCCTAAAGAGATTGGTAACTTGAAATCTCTTGTATGGCTTTACTTGATTGAGAATCAGCTCATTGGTACAATCCCAACTTCCATAGGTGATCTCACAAACCTTACCATTCTCGATCTCTACAAAAATAATCTTTCTAGTTCTATTTCTAAAGAGATAGGTAACTTGAAATCTCTTACGGTGCTCTACTTGAGTGAGAATCAGCTCAGTGGTTCAATCCTAACATCCATAGGTGATCTCACAAATCTTTCTATTCTCTATCTATCGTATAATAATTTTTCTGGTTCTATTCCTAAAGAGATAGGTAACTTGAAATCTCTTGTTGAGCTTAGTCTATGTGTAAATCAGCTCAATGGTTCAATTTTCGCTTCAATTGGTAACTTGAGTAACTTGGAACATTTATCATTGTTTAATAACCATTTTACTGGTTATTTACCCCAAAATATTTGCCACAGCAGGCAACTCAGAAATTTTTCAGTAAGCAACAACCATTTGACTGGTCCTATCCCCAAAAGTTTGAAAACATACATGAGCTTATTTAGAGTTCGTCTTGATGGGAACAAATTGACAGGAAATATATTTGAAGACTTTGGTGTTTATCCAAATCTTTATTTTCTAGATCTGAGCCACAATAATTTTTATAGGGAAATCTCACAAAACTGGGGACAATGCCCACAATTAGAAACCCTACTGATTGCTGGAAATAACCTTACTGGTAGCATAGCTCCTGATATTGTCAATGCACAAAAATTCATCAACTCGATCTTTCTTCAAATCGCTTAGTTGGGGCTATTCCAAAGGGATTTGGGAGAATGACTTCTTTACAGAAGTTGATGTTGAATGGAAATCAACTTTCGGGTTATATACCCTTAGAATTTGGATCACTAATTGATCTTGAATATCTCGACTTGTCATCAAACAAATTCAATGGGTTTGTTCCGAGCAATTTAGGTGTCTTTCTCAGATTGTACCATCTAAATTTGAGCAACAACAAATTTTTCTCACAAACTTCCACTTGAATTGGGGAAGTTAGTTCAATTGACCGAACTTGATTTAAGTTACAACTCACTTGAAGGAAGTATACCACCAGAAATCACCAATATGGAGAGTTTGGTGACGCTCAATAATTCCCACAACAATCTCTCGAGTTTCATACCATCAACTTTTGAAGGCATGCACGGCTTGTCATATGTTGATATATCTTACAATGAATTGGAAGGTCATCTTCCCAACAACAGTGCATTTCAAGAAGCTCTACCAGAAGCTTTACAAGGGAACAAAGGATTGTGGCAACGTTAGATCTTTGCAACCCTGTAAGCATGGCTCAAGAACGGACCACAAATGGGTATTTGTAATCACTTTCACCCTTCTAGCAGCAATTTTCCTTCTTTGTGCTTTCTTTACAATTGTCTTCATGGAAAGAAAGAAGAAGCATCGGGATAAAGGAGAAAAAAACATGCATGAAGAAGTATGGTTCTCAGTCTTGAATTTTGATGGAAAGTCAATGTATGAGGAAATCTTAAGGGTGACAAAAAACTTTGATTTCATATATTGCATTGGGAGCGAAGGACAAGGAAGCGTCTACAAAGCCAATTTGTCATGTGGCAACATAGTGGCTGTGAAGAAACTCCATCACTTGTGGGATCACGAGAAGAATTTGGAGAATGGATTCTTGAATGAAATGAGAGCATTAACAGAGATAAGACACCGGAACATTGTGAAGCTTTATGGTTTCTGTTTGCACCACCGACACTCGTTCTTGGTGTATGAGTTTTTTGAAAGGGGTAGCTTGGCTAAAATTTTGAGTAAAGATGAAGCTACAGAAGTGGGGTGGAGAAAAAGGGTGAATATTGTTAATAGTGTAGCTCATGCCTTGGCATACATGCACCACGATGTCATGTCACCAATTGTGCACCGGACATATCAAGTAAGGACATTTTGTTGGATTATGAATATAAGACCTCTATTTCAGACTTTGGCATTGCTAAGTTTTTGAATCGAGACTCAACGAATTAGAATGCCGTTGCAGGCGCATATGGATATGTTGCACCAGGTAATGTGGTTCTATGTTCTATATATTCTTTTGTTTTTTCTTTGAGACAATGATTCTGACATCTTGCATAAATTTCTTAATTTATTCTTGGATATTTTTGTTCAGAATATTATTCCTTTTAGTCGTTAGGCAGGAGTTACATTTTTATTTGGAATAGAACTTTGAGATTATGTACAAGATAATTTGGTTGTTATTGGTGATCCAGAATCTATTTCTTTTATGTTAAGAATAATTGGTGATCCAAAAAACATTTCTCTTCCATTTTTCTTCATGATGACAAAATGTTCTAACCATTGAAGTCTCTGATATAGTGTATTACATGCCTATACTAATAATCCCACTACTATGAGCTTATTCCGAGCAGAGCTTGCATATACAATGGAAGTGAATGAAAAATGTGATGTTTATAGCTTTGGAGTAGTCGTATTGGAAATAATTATAGGGAGGCATCCTGGAGATTTTTTCTCAACATTCTCATCAATGCCTTCTTCATCCTTGTTGTCATCATCATCTACATTACCAACCCATCAAATGCCAATTATGAATGTTCTGGACCAACGCATTTCGCTTCCAACGCATTTCGCTTCCAACGCATCAAGAAGCAGGGGAAGTTCTATCTCTTGTGAAGGTCGCATTTTCATGCTTGAATCCTAGCCCGCAATCTCGTCCAGCAATGAAACAAGTTTCTCAAATCCTCTCAACTCAGAAGCTGCATTTGTCGAAGCCATGACATATGATAACCTGTGGTGAATTGTATGCTCTTGATCCTTTGACTGTCTAAGAATCAGAGAAAGTGGGAATTTCCTATAAATAAGTTTCCCACTATCGAGTCTTCTTTTTAGAAGAAAATTAGCAAGCGTACCTGCGCGTTGCTGCGGTGTTTGAAAACATAATTGAATATGCAGAAGTCTCAAAAAATATATGCGCCAAAGAATGGTGTTTATATACATATATTACATCCATGTCCATGTGTTAAGGAAGTGCTATTTACATTCATATATTACATGACAAAAATTGGAAATATGGGTGTGCCATTCTTAAGGATTGCTTTTCAAAAGCTATGGCTCTACCCCAGAGATTGTTTTATGTGTACAATTTTACCAAGTTAAAACAATCCAGTTTTGTTTCACTAAAGACACCCAAATTCGTAACTTCGTTAATGATGTCTCCTTCGTTTTCTATGACAACGTAGAAGTAAAAATTAAGAGAAGGAAATTAAAAACAGAATTGGATCACTTATGAATTGAATCACACTAAGTTGCATATGAATTGAATTGAATGAAAATCTAAAGATGAATGAGAATTTTTCATAATCTAACTCTACAAAATTTCAATATGCCAAATTTCATTTGTAGGCACCAAATTAAATTGACAAAATTAAGTTGGGTCTTTCATATTCTCTATTGGTCTTCAGTATGCCAGATTTCTAAATTTTACTTCAGGCAGGATCAATGTTTTAAAGAACTCGCCTCGGGGCGTGCCTAAGGCGCCCTTGAGGCTGGGCGGAGAGGCAAACGCCTCAGTTTTGCTGGAGTAGGCGAAATGCTTCGCCGGAGACGCCGAGGCGCGCCTCAAGGCGTCTGGACGTTTTTTTTTTTTTTTTTTTTTTTTTTTTTTTTTTAAAACATCCAAACCCAAAACGACGTCGTTTGGGTAAGGATTTTCAGTCTTCACCCACCATACCTTCGAATTCGATCCATTTTCCTGCCTCTACCTTTTGCCTTCTGCCTTGTTGCTTCTTTTTCTCCTGCGCGCCAGAAGCCCAGAGGCTCAGAACACTAGTCCAGTCGCCACGCCACCATCACCCCGTCGCCGTCACCTCAGCACCATCAGCCCAGCCCCAGCGCCGTCAGCAAGATCCCAAAGGTTAGGGTTTTTGAAATTAGGGATTTATTTTCTGGGGAAGGTTTTGCAACTTTTGCTATAGAGGGGTTAATAGTTTTCTGGGGATTTAGTTTTCTGGTTTTGCATTTTCTGGGGAAGGTGCTCTGCGAGAGAGAGAGAGAGAGAGGAAGAAGCAGAGTAGAAAACAGGGGACAGACAGCCCACAGTTTTATTTGTCTGTGTGGCTGCCAAACTGTTTTGCACTTATAGTCTTATACCATAAACTTAATGCTTCTGTCGGCTGCCATAAATTGTGTTCGTGTGCCATAAATTGGCACTTAGATAAATTGTTAGAAATTGTTAGAAATTGGCACTAAAGGGTTAATTGTTAATAAATTAATTAAAGGATTAATTTATAAATTAATTAATAAATTGTTAGAAATTTATAAATGAATTAATAAATTGTTAGAAATTTATTAATTGTTAGAAATTGCTAGAAATTAATTAAGGGTTAATTGTTAGAAATTGTTAGAAATTGGCACTAAAGGATTAATTTATAAATTAATTAATAAATTGTTAGAAATTGTTGGAAATTGTTGGAAATTTGATGCGAGAACTATACGCGCACAAATTAAACCCTCTTTTTGACAATTGTAGTATGGATGTAAGTAGGGATCGTTCTGGACCGGGGATTAGGAGGGCTTGCTAAAACCTTCTAAATTGACTTAAGAACGTAAAAACAAAATAAAACACTAAACCAGACTCAAAGAATGCAAAACTAAAATTTAAAACATTAAGACAAACCAAAAGACTCAAAACTAATTTTGGACGAATTTAAGATTATGGCTTGATTCAAAATACTTTAAAACACAAACTAAACAGATTCTAAGCACTAAAGAACAAGAAAGTAAAAGGGGGGGAAAAGTTTTGATTTGACGAAATTTGAAATAACAAAACAAGTTAATAAACTGAGCGGAATGTAAATATGAAATTGTGATGGAATGAATGGAATGAAGGCTAGCTAAGGGGTTCTTCTCCACACATGTTATACTTGCATACAAGATTGATTCTCAGTTGGTCTTTCGATAAATTATGATACTCAACACTCCGGATTAATTAGGTCCGCTTAAATTAACCGTCAAGTTTTCCTTAAGTTAATGAATTGGATGGGTTTGCGCAACGCAATTCACAACATTCTCCAAAAGTCCTTTACGTGAACAGCACAATAAAGATACAATCAAAGATCATTAAGCATTATGAAAACTATAAGTGTTGACGAGGCATTCGTTACTATGATGAGCATGAAACTCGTGCCAAGAATATGTTTAACACGATTGTTTATAAGCAACCTCCACTACTTGTGAATATAAGTTCATAACGATTAGGTGAAATTCACTTATATTCTAGCGTCATATTTATGCATGAAAATTAAGCGCGCATTCTTAATAAACATTCATAAATAAGCTATCAATCAAACGGTTAAACAAATTGAATCCACAACTTATGAAATTCCAACGAAAGTTAATCAATTCATATTGCAAATATAAACATAGTTTCGAATCACCCCCTACCTAAAGGGGGTTTAGTTCCTCATAACCTTGAAATCAAAGAAACACCTAAACATTCCAACAACTCAAAGCTTGAATTGTATGAACGTTTAAGCACTCTTCTCTTCCATACATACAAAACAAAGAGAATTAAAATGAAACTTTGAAATCAAAGAAACACCTAAACATTCCAACAACTCAAAACTTGAATTGTATGAACGTTTAGGCATTCTTCTCTTCCTCGTTGTTGTAGCACAAGGTTTAAGGGATGTTGTTGGTGTGTTGAATGGATTGGGGAATTTATGGAAATGGAAGAAATGGAGGAGAAATGGAAGGGAAACTCACGGCCAAAGGGGGAAGAATGGATGATTTTGAAGAGTGTTGTGTTGTGAATGAGATGAAGAATTGCATGTGGAAATAAAAGGGAAAATGTGGTGAAATGATGAAGTAGGAAGGTGGAAATGCATGTGAGATGTTGGAAAGGAAATGGGAATATGAGTAGGCCATGGCATGGGAGTTGTTTTGTTGGTGTAAATGTGCCATGGTTGCAATGATGAAGAATAAAGGGTGCATGTGGGGTGGAAGTGATGAATGCAAAGTGAATGAATAATGAAATGAGTTAAAGAGGGAGAATGTGGTGAAATGATGAAGTAGGAAGGTGGAAATGCATGTGACTTGTTTGTGGAATAAAGAATGAATGGTGGAATGATGAAGTGAATGCATGTGGAATTAAAGAGGGAGAATGTGGTGAAATGATGAAGTAGGAAGGTGGAAATGCATGTGAGATGTTGGAAAGAGGTGGGTGTGCATGTGAGTTGAAATGCATATGTTTAAATGGTTGAAATGTGTAGATAATTATGAGTATGATAAGTGAACTTTGTATGGTTATGATAAGTGAATGGTGAATGATATGTTAAGTGATAAATGAATGATATGTGGTGAGTGATAAGTGAATGGTTTGATAAGTGATAAATGAATGATATGTGGTGAGTGATAAGTGAATGGAAGTGATAAGTGATAAATGTATGATATGATAATTGAATGATATGTTAAGTGAATGATATGATAAGTGAATGCTTTAAGTGTTTAAAAATAGGGAACAAAACCCTTCCTTGCATGGCAAGGAACGGAGACACAAGGAAACACACGACAATGTCCTAAGGTTGCAAGGAATGTTGTTTTTGTGTTCTAAAATGCGTAGGAGTTTTCAATGATGCTTAAACATGAGGTCTTTTAGGATTTAACTTTCCTACTTCAAGTCTTTAATTTCGTCCATCCTCTTGGCTCCAAGCATATGATATCCATTCCAATCTCTAATTTGCTCCAAAAGGCTCCAAAAGGCATCCTTTTGCATACCTTGCCCTTAGAACCTGAAAACACACAAAAGAAGCATAAATGACTAAAATAACTAGAGAAACATAACGTAAATGCACGAGAACAAGCCATTTAAGTCGCATGAATATGCTCCTATCAAAATTGTTGGTATATAAATTAATTAATAAATTGTTGGTTCATTAATTTTATGCATGCATCTATTGTTTATTGTTTAGGGTATTGAAGAATATGGCTTCTTCTTCTAAGAAAGATTTTGCTTGGCAATGGACAAAAGATTTGGATCCTGTCACTAAGCACTTCTATTGTGTTTTTTGTAACCACAAATGCACGGGTTCAATTTCTAGATTCAAACATCACTTGGGTGGTGTAAGTTCGGAAGGAATGATAAGTTGTAAAAAAGTCCCACCCAATGTGAAGGAAGAATGTTTTGCTAATGTTATGGGAACTAAAGAAAAGAGGAAAGCTAGTCATGAGTTGTGTCGTGGTGGTGGAGAAGAAAGTGAAAGTGTCGATATGGGCACAACAAGGACAACATATGTAAGTAGTGGGAGTGGGAGTGCGAGTGCCACACGTTCACAACAAACCGGTTCTTTTCTACCACCTAGGTCAAGGGGACCACTTGACAGGTATGTTACATCGGAAGCTCGTCAAACCACGTTGAATACACCTTTCAAAAAAGAGGAAAGAAGACAAGCATCCCGAGCACTTGCCCGATGGTTTTACACTAGAACCATTCCATTCAATGCGGCAAACAATAAATATTATGTTAATGCAATGAAATTGGTGTCCAATTTTGGTCCCGGCTTTGATGCTCCTACAAGTCATGAATATAGAACTTGGATGCTTAAAGAACAAGTTGATGATGTACAAAGTATGATGAAAGAACATCAAAAGGCTTGGAAGAGATATGGATGCACTATTATGTCGGATGGATGGTCGAATGGCAAAAGTAGATGTTTAATCAACTTTCTTGTCAATAGCCCTCAAGGTACTTGGTTCTTGAAATCGGTTGATGCATCGGCCTCTATTAAGATTGGAGATTTGTTGTATAGCTATTTGGATGACGTTATTCAAGAAATTGGGGAGGAGAATGTGGTTCAAGTTATATCTGACAATGCTTCGAACTACAAGAATGCCGGGGAAAAACTTATGGAGAGGAAAGAGAAGGTGTGGTGGACTCCATGTGCGGCTCATTGCATTGATTTGAGGCTAGAAGATATTTCTAAGATGGCATGGTTTGATGACACACTCAAACGTGCTAGGTGTATTTCAAAGTATCTATATGGGCATCAATGGGTACTAGCTTTGATGAGAAAGTACACTAACAATTCGAAAATTCTTCGTCCGGCGGTCACTAGGTTTGCCACTTCTTTCCTTACACTACAAAGCTTACAAAAGCAAAAGGAAAATCTTGTTGCTTTGTTTACCTCTCAAGAATGGTCGGAAAGTACCTATGCAAAATCCCGTGAAGCAAAGTTGGCTAAGCATCATGTGTTATATGATCGTGAGTTTTGGGGTCGAGATTCCTTTTGCATTGAGGGCGTTCTTCCTCTTGTTTGTGTTTTGAGAGAGGTTGATTCGGAGGAGAGACCCCCATGTGTTTTATATATGAGTTGATGGATGCCGCAAAAGAGAAAATTGCAAGCAATCTTAACAAAATGGAGAAAAAATATATGCCTATTTGGAGAAAGATAGATCGTAGATGGGACGATCAACTTCATCAACCACTACATGCGGCGGGCTATTACTTAAACCCACAATTTCGATATGAGGATATTTTCTCAGATACTGATGAAGTGCAAAATGGGTTGTTTGCTTGCATGGATAGGATGCTTGGGAAAGGGAAAGAACGTGAAGAGGCCGATGTTCAATTGGATTTATTTACTAATAAGCGTGATCCATTTGCGGATTCTATGGCTATGCAAACTAGGAAAAAGCGAACACCAAGTAAGATTTAATTAGTTAATTGTTAATATCTTTTTATCATTAACCTTTAAATTACTTACCTTATTAATATTGTTTTTTTAGCGGCTTGGTGGGAGCGCTTTGGGCATAAAACACCCGAGTTAAAGAAATTTGCTATCCGAGTTCTAAGCCTTACTTGTAGTGCATTGGGATGTGAGAGGAATTGGGGCACATTTTCAATGGTAAGTAAATATATTATTAGTATCTTAAGTGTCATTTTTGCTTAAAATGTTTAGACTTGAATAATAGAATTGATTTATTTGTAGATTCATACAAAAAGAAGGAATAGGCTTGAACACAAAAGGCTTAATGCTTTAGCCTATGTCAAGTACAATTTGGCTTTACAACAAAGAAGTAAGAAAAGGATGGAGAAGTATGATCCTATTGTTGTAGAAGAAATTGCCTTCGATGATGAATGGATAACAGAGATAGAAGATCCCGTTCTTCCGGAAGATCCTACATGGCTTGAGACTGAGTTATTGTATAATGTTGAGGCCGTAAGGAATGTGCCAACCCCGGTTTATGAAGGTGGCTCATACATTCGAGAGCCTAGAGAGTCTTCTCCTCCTCCTCCTCCTCCTGAGCCTACTCAACCTCAGGGTCCTATTACATACAAAAGAAAACGGGGTAAAGAAGAATCCTCAAGTAGAACTAGAAGAAATGTGGAATATGATTTGGAAGATTCTTTTGATGAAATGATGAGATACCCAACAAGTTCATCTAGAGTTGGCAATGAAGAGGATGATGTTGCCTTTTATTTGGATGAAGAGGATTTAGATGAATGATTTATATCTTTGTTTGTATTTTGATTTATATGAAGATGATTTGGATGAATGATTGTTTTCTTTGTTTGTATTACCTTTTGAATGATGAATTTGGGTGATATTACCTTTGAATGATGAATTTAAATGATATTATCTTTTGAATGACTATGGATTTGAATGAAAAATTGAGAATGGATGTTTATTTTACATAGTATTATTTTTTATACAATTATATGTATAATATATAAAACATATATATAAAAAAAATTAAATCCTGTAAGGCTTCGCCTCACGCCTCACGCCTAGGCCGAGCTTCGCCTCGGACACCTCGCCCACGCCTCACGCTTTTAATACATTGGGCAGGATTAATATGCACATCTCTACCAGTATATAGTTCCGCTAAATTGATTTTTACTCAAATGTTTCACAGTATTAATGTAAATAGGGGAAAACATAACAAACATCCTTAATCACAAACAGAGCATAACTGAATGTCATGTATGTCACAACGCAGAATTCATCCAACTGAATTGTGTTTCTAGTTGATTATATATCAAAACTAAATAAAACTATCAAGCATATGAAGATAAAATGCACACCTGGGATATCAGTCTCACAAAATCGCAGCATAAGGAAGCAGATGGAAGTACTCAACGACTGTTGTAACTGCCCAGCTGTTGAAACTCTTTTGTACCAAAGGACCCTGCACAAAGTCCAATTGTTAAACAGGCAGGAGAACTTAGAAAAAAGTATAATAAAGATAGAAAATTAAGAAAAATTCCATGATATACCAGAGCATAAGGAAGATTCAACCACCAAGGATCAATATCATTCTTTGATCGATTGCCACTGACTTTGTTAGCCACTGATTCCTTTTCAGCTTCATGGAATAATACTTACTTTCTGGTGCAAGGAAGGGAAAGAATAATCTATACGAATGCTGACTTATTTCCAACTCCAACACCAACCATTCTGCATCACTGTTGAAAAAAAAAAATGTATTATACGTTGATCAAATACTGCTATGTAGTAGTGTAATTTCATATTAAGAGCTTTTTGTCACCTGTAATTTGTTAAGCTTTTGTTTAGATTCAGTTGGCAAAAGCTTTATTGTATCGCACACAGAATTTTGAAGAAAGCATCAGAAAGATGAGCAAAATTGAAGTCATTGTTACTCATATCGGATAAGTCTATTACATGCTGCATTTTCTTTTTATGCGTGCCTGATCATTTTATATTTGTGAATCTCATGTCATAGTGAAGCTTAATGAACAGCTCAAAGAAACAAAATTGTAACAAAGTTAAAAAGAAACTGCAGCATGCAAACACCAACAAAAAGTAACGAGTGTAATAGACTTATCCAATATGAGTACATAAATTCTTAGAATGATATCAATATGAAGACGTCTCATACCTGAAAAATTGCAGAATGTTCTCAATCAGCAGGAAGAATTTTTACATTATGCTTGTGGGCAAGAGGAAGAACAATAGGGCCTCCAGCAATCAGGGTCTCTTTATTGGCTAATGCGATGGCTTTCCCTGCTTCTATTGCAACCACTGTAGGCTAAGAAAAAAGGGTAACATGAGAAATTTCAGTCTCTTGATTTATGTTCATTTTAAAGTCAAATACTGTTTTTCTTTTCTGAAAATATTTTTTTTTCAATTTCATTATAAATCATCAGTTGTTATGATTTGTCAGTCAACTTTGCTATCCCACTACCTTCCCTTGTCTTTCAGTTCTTATATTATGTATTTCAAAAGTTATATGTATCGCTTCTTTTCAATAAAAAAATTGACATTTATAACTTCACTGACAAAGCAATTACCGTCAGTCCTGCACAACCTACAATTCCTGTAACTACTGTGACCGCATCTGGGTGGCGGGAAACCTGAGAAGAGAAAAATGAGCAATTCCTTGAAGATGAACAAAACAAAATTCATCAACCAAAGGCGATTGGATGCTAGGCTACCTCAAAGCTTGAACACAAACCAAGACATAAGATACTCACCAAACTTTTTAAATGGCTCAATTGTTTGCTTAACTTGTGTTGACCCTAAAAATTACAAAGCCTACGTGGCGCGCAGGCCGAGTAACTAATAAGCTAACTACGTTCTTCGGTTGAATGCGGGGCGTGCCAACTCGTCGGCTGAGCTCGGCCGAGGAGTAAAATTTGTTGATATTGCGTTGAGCGCGATGCTGACTTCTTTATCTTGCGACTGCGGCCGAGGAAGGAACAAATCTCGGCCTTTGGATTCTCGAGCCTGAAGACAAGGCTGCTAGTTCTACAAAGTTCAATATCAAATTCAGCTCTCAAGGTGCCGAATGTAGTAACTTGGTAACACCTCACTTCGCCAAGAAGGCTAATGAGATGACCTCTGCCAATAAGGATTTGAAAATCCTTCTCGACCGAGACTTGGATAGATAACCAGTCGGCCTCGACGCAGTGCTGTTTATCCAAACTGAAGGTGCTTCGGGAACGGCTGATTCTACGGCAACAGTGTTGTTTATCCAAACTGAAGATGTTCGCCGGTTGCCTTCACAGTGCTGTTTATCCAAACTGAAGATGTGTCGGCGGAAAAAAGAAAATAAAAAAAATCTCAAAATGTTTAAGAGGTTTTGCGCAGAGCAGTCGTGTGTTGAATTGGAGGTGCTTTTTTAATTGTCTGTCGCTTGGTATTTATAGAGATCTGCAAGCCAAAGTCGCGAAAACCAATCCTAATTGTACTGTGACTGTAAGTCTTTATTGCACACATTGTAGACATCAAAATTTCGGTGAAATGAATGTTGATCAATAATTAAAATTTCAACGTTCACGTGTCACATAAATTTTACATGTAGCGTGTGATTCAACAAAAAATCGAAATAAATTGGAAAAGTCATCAAATATGACACGTGTCAATACCTGGCAGAAACGATTTATTTCATCTGATTATTTAAATCCAAAAATCAAGTTTTGGAATTCTATAAATAGGAGGCCAATGCATTCATTTTGGGAGGAAGGAAGAGGAAGGAGAAAGGAAAAGGAAGGGAGGAAGGAAGGAAGGAAGAAAGAAAGAAGCCTTGAAACTCTAAAGCTCTCAAGCAAATCCCGAAGGATCAAGAAAGCAATCTTCGTTCTTCGTCAAATCCACCTTCAAGATCAAGCCCCGACGGCCCTTGAAGAACTTCCACCAACTCAAGATCAAGCCCCCGACGGCCCTTGAGGAAAGTGTTCATCGTTCATCATCCGTTCAATTCAAGATCAAGCCCCGACGGCCCTTGAAGAACTTCCACCAACTCAAGATCAAGCCCCGACGGCCCTTGAAGAAAGTGTTCATCGCTCATCATCCGTTCATCCTAAGATCAAGCCCCAACGGCCCCTTTGGATCAACAACCTCAACAAATCCACACATCCGTTCATCCTTCAAGATTAAGCCCAGAAGCCCTTGAAGATCCGTTCATCCTAAGATCAAGCCCCAACGGCCCCTTTGGATCAACAACCTCAACAAATCCACACATCCGTTCATCCTTCAAGATTAAGCCCAGAAGCCCTTGAAGATCCGTTCATCCTAAGATCAAGCCCCAACGGCCCCTTTGGATCAACAACCTCAACAAATCCACACATCCGTTCATCCTTCAAGATTAAGCCCAAAAGCCCTTGAAGATCCGTTCATCCATCAACCTTCAAGATCAAGCCCAACGCCCCTTGAAGATCCATTCATCAGCTGTGCATCCTTAGATCAAGCCCCGACGGCCCTTTGGATCAACAACTCATCCACAAACCCACACCCTACGAAGATAGAATCAGAGGACCAAATTACAAAGAGATTGTAACCCCAAAATCATTAATACAAAATATATATTTTGTACACGTATTCTTGTCGCTTGTTTCAAGGATTATTCGTGTTTACAAATTTGGCACGCCCGGTGGGACGATCTCTACCTCTCATCTCTATCCTCAAATCATCAAAAACGCAAATGGCATCAAGAAAGGATCAAGCTGTTCCTGCAATCAAAGCAAAGAACAAGAACATCATCGCCGCAAGTGGTGATATTTCGGGCATCATAACCCGAAGTAAGGCAAGAGATCTTTTTGCCGCGACTTCCGCCCCTGCATTAACTCTGTCAAAGGAACAAGAGCACCTGAGGTACGAGCCTGTGATCACCCTAGCCTCGCTAAGGGCATCAAAAGGGGAGAGCCCAAGGAAATACTCAGAGTCCCTACTCTCCGACGCTGATTCGAGCGGCAGTACAACCATGCAAGTCATGACCACGAGAGCAACTTCAATCGAGGAGCAGCTAGCTCAGATGAATGAAGCAATCGCAAAGCTCACACGAACTGTGGAAGAGAAGGACTTGCAGATTGCCGCACTTGTCAACCAACTAGATGCGCAGCTTGACGTGAAAGTCGACCCAATTGTTGGCCTATTAAAGAAAGAAGGCGACGAAGAAGAGGAGCCACCAGCGGAGAAAGTCGAAGAGAAGCCGAAGCTAGACCAAGCAACGGCGTCCATGGGATCTCTCTCTATCCAGCAACTACAGGAGATGATCGCAAGCACTATCAAGACACAGTACGAAGGAAGCTCGCATGACTCCGTACTGTACTCAAAGCCTTACTCCAAGAAGATTGATGCTTTGAAGATGCCAAGGGGTTATCAGCCCCCAAAATTCATGCAGTTCGATGGAAAAGGCAACCCAAAGCAACATGTCGCCCATTTCATTGAAACTTGCAACAATGCTGGGACAGAGGGAGACTACCTCGTCAAACAGTTCGTGCGTTCGCTAAAAAGTAACGCTTTTGACTGGTACACTGACCTCGAACCTGAGTCTATCAACAGTTGGGACCAGCTAGAAAGGGAATTCCTCAACCGTTTCTACAGCACTCGTCGTACTGTAAGCATGCTAGAGCTAACCAGCACGAAACAGTGGAGAGATGAACCTGTCGTCAACTACATAAATAGATGGCGTTCTTTAAGTCTGGATTGCAAAGATCGGCTTTCTGAAACCTCTGCCATTGAGATGTGCGTTCAAGGCATGCAGTGGGGACTACACTACATCCTTCAAGGCATCAAACCACGAACATTTGAGGAGCTAGCCACCCGCGCCCATGATATGGAGTTAAGCATCAACCATCATGGGAAGAAAGAACAGATCGCCGACTACAAGAATGACAAAGTTTTGGGGCCAAAGGTGGATAAGGCTACGTGGAAACCCACCAAGGAAGCAATGACGGTCAACACAACTCTAGTCAAAATCCCTACACGAAGCAAGGCGATTCAAACCGAAGTTTTTCGTGATCAAGAGATACGTAGACGCACTTTGAAGGAGCTTGAGGAGAAGACTTATCCATTCCCCGACTCTGACGTGGTTGCCATGTTGAAAGACTTGCTTGACAAAAAGGTGATCGACCTCCCTGAGTGCAAACGGCCAGAAGATATGAACCGTACTGACAATCCAAGGTACTGTAAATTCCACCGCTTCATTAGTCATCCGACGGAAAAGTGCTTTGTGCTAAAAGATCTCATCATGAAGTTGGCTCAGAAAGGGATCATCGAGCTAGATCTTAATGATGTGGTGAAGTCAAACTATACCACCGTTACTTCTGGCTCTTTGAACTCAAAATCTTCACCTCAACCGCTGGGGGCATGCTCCAAAACCATGTCAGTCAAGTCAAGTAAAGTTGAAGGATGGACTTATGTCACTCCAAAGAAAATGCACAAGAAACATAGGCCTCCTCCACAAGTTCACCAATCGGAAAGGGGGCAAAGCAACTACCGTCAACCTTCAAAGCTACATGAAAGTGTTGAGGATGATGAAGTTATGACACAAAGATCGTCCGTTGCCATCACGATGCACGATTTCTTCCCCAAAGACTTCTTCAATCACTCAGTCAAGACTCCTTGCTATAAAAATTGCGAGGAATGCTTCTCTAAGAGCGTTTGACAAATTCAAAAAGCTCCTCGTTCGCACGAGCCTAAAAGGTGACAACCAAAGCTCCTCGTCCGCACGAGCATAAAAGGCGACAACAAAACGCTCCTTGCCTGCACGAGCTGAAACTGCAAACGGCACCAAAAGCTCCTGGCCCGCAAGAGCATAAACTGTGTACGGCAAAATCATCATCAAAATCATCATCAAAACCATCACTCATTTGAACTACGTTATGACTTGATCCCTTCTTTGGAAGAGTACGTAGGCAACTTGAAACTTCAAAACTTCAAGTACAGTCACATCAAAATAAATAAATAAATGTTTCATTAAAGAAAGTCAATATTATTACGTTCTTTGTACAAAAAATTACATGTTGTTGGTTTCAAAAAAAAAAAAAAAAAAAAAAAAAAAATATACATATGTTACTATGTATTAGGAAAAAAAATATATATATATATATATATATATATATATATATATATATTCTCTACTATAAAAAAAAAAAAAAAAAAAAAAAATTCAGCAAGTCCTTAAAGTCTAAGCCCAGCGGCCGAATCGGCCTGGTCATTAAAAGCTTTCCAAGTCACCATTTGCAGCTCCTCGGCCCAAGTCACCATCTTCTTCTCTCCTTCTGCTTTGCTCTCTTCTCCCTTTCATTTGAAATCCCCAAATCCCAAATTCCAATCAAATCCCAATTTCCCTGAATCCGATTTCCAATTGATCCCAATGGCAGCTTCATCCCCACGCGAAGAGAACGTGTACGTCGCCAAGCTCGCCGAGCAAGCCGAGCGATACGAGGAGATGGTTGAGTTCATGGAAAAGGTCGTCTCCTCCCTCCCCGAAGAAGAAGAGCCCACCGTCGAAGAGCGCAACCTCCTCTCCGTCGCCTACAAGAACGTGATCGGTGCTCGCCGTGCCTCGTGGCGCATCGTCTCCTCCATCGAGCAGAAGGAGGAGAGCCGCGGCAACAGCGACCACGTCGCCACTATCAAGGAGTACAGGGCTCGGATCAAGAACGAGCTCTCCAACATCTGCGGTGGGATTCTCAAGGTTCTCGAATCCAAGCTTGTTCCTGCGGCCAACGTTGGAGAGTCCAAGGTGTTTTATTTGAAGATGAAGGGAGATTACCATCGGTACCTCGCCGAGATCAAAAATGGCGACGAGAGAAAGACCGCCGCCGAGGACACCATGGTTGCCTACTCCACTGCTCTGCAATCTTCCTTGGCATGACCGAAAAGCTTTCGCCCCGCAATTTGTTGCAGAAAACAAGTCATTTTCTTGAGGGACTTTTCGAGTGGTCGTTCAAAGACGTACTAGTCTGCCTCCAGAGCTGCCTCTCGTTCTTCGACCACGCAGACTCGTCCGGTCTTTTAGACAAACTCATTACTGCACTGCTTGCAAAGATCGCTCAGAATTTTGACGTGAGCAACCTTATTGACACGTCGCCTACCGAAGACGAATTGAAGCAGTACGACGGCTCCGATGCCAAGAAGCCTTTGCTCATGGCTATCAAGGGATCAGATCTTGTTAATATCCGTAAAGTTCTTGGACCTCATGCCAAGAACATACAATTGATGTCAAAGGTTGAGAACCAGGAGGGAGTTATCAACTTTGCTGAGATATTGCGAGAGACAGATTCATTCATGGTTGCCCGTGGTGATCTTGGAATGGAAATCCCAGTTGAGAAAATTTTTCTGGCACAAAAAATGATGATATATAAGTGTAATCTTGTGGGTAAGCCGGTGGTCACTGCCACTCAGATGCTTGAATCCATGATCAAGTCTCCACGGCCAACCCGTGCTGAAGTCACTGATGTAGCTAATGCTGTCCTTGATGGCACTGATTGTGTCATGCTTGGTGGTGAGGGTGCAGCTGGGTCCTATCCAGAACTCGCCGTGAAAATCATGGCTCGTATATGCATTGAGGCAGAATCTTCCCTTGATTACAGGACAATCTTTAAGGAGATGATAAAGTCGACGCCCCTTCCAATGAGCCCTTTGGAGAGTCTTGCATCCTCTGCTGTCAGAACAGCCAATAAGGCCAGAGCTAAACTCATGGTTGTGTTGACACGAGGTGAGAGCACAGCCAAACTCATTGTTGTGTTGACACGAGTGATGAGACTCCGGCAAGACATAGCCTGATCTACAGGGGGTTGATTCCTCTATTGGCTGAAGGGTCTGCCAAAGCTACCGATGCATAATCCACAGAGGTGATCCTGGAAGTTGCTCTGAAGTCAGCAACAGAGAGAGGATTGTGCACGCTTGGGGATGCTGTGGTGGCACTTCATCGCATTAGAGTCGCCTTTGTGATTAAGGTCTGTGCGATGACTAATACTATAACCCAAATCAACGAGTTCGATGAAAGGTTGAAGTTGTCTGAGCTTGTGTGACTCGGTTGAATTGCTGAATGCGTTGAAGCTGTCGGAGGAATGGCATGCATAACGTTGGCATGGGCTCGGTAAGAATTCACGAGGGGGAGTCTATTGGCTGTGCTTAGTGGCTGTGATCTGCCCTCTGCTCATCACCTAGCGTCGCTGTAATTCCTCCACTTCAGGCTTGACACCTTGCACTACCTCGAGCTCGTCGTTCTGGCCACCTTGATTAAAATCAACGAAGAGCTTCATTGGCCGCTGTCAAACGACTAGCCGGTCTTCAAACTCGACGCCTTACACTCTGCCCCAAGCTCTGGTTGCTTCTGCACTTCCGCCATGGCTGCTGCCTTTGAATGTGATCAACAAAATCAAAGTTTGTCAACTCACACCCAAAGATCTCCTCCGTCCACCTCCACCATGGCTGCTGTCTTTGAATGTGATCGACAAAATCAAAGTTTGTCAACTCACACCCAAAGATGTCCTCCGTCTTCTCTCGGACTCGGCCTGGGTTTTCACCCACAAACCTAGCTTGCAGAGCACCATATATATATAAAAAAAAAATAATAATAAAATAAAATAAAATAAAATAAATAAATAAACAAAATAATAATAAAGAAGAAAAGTATTGATAGTGCTAGGCGCACCGAGAGCAAGTATACAACAAAAAAAAAAAAAAAAAAAAAAAAAAAAAAAAAAGGAAAAGGAAAAGATGATGCGTGCCACTATCAGCAAGTCAAAAGAAAAAGAAAAAAAAAGCAGTGGCAACATAATTATTGCAAAGAAGAAATTTGCAAAAGTTTGATTGAAAAAAAAGAGGGCGACATAATTATTGCAAAGAAGAAACTTGCAAAAGTTTGAACACATCTGGGTGATATATATGTTTTATTTGTATTTACCACAATACATTACATAAAACGAAGCATGTTCATTGATTTTCGAGAAATTACAAGTGCGAAAAAAAAAAAAAAAAAAAAAAAAAAGGAAATGTATCTAACAAAGAAAGAGAAAGATGGAGCTTTCACAAAGGTTGTTCACGTGAAGCCCCACTACTTGGCCAAACTCCAAGAGCCGGAGGCACCGAAGATAGATCATTCGAGGCCCCAATACTTGGTGGAACGCTTGATGACGCCGGAAAAATGTGCCTCTGGAAGAAAGACGCAAGCCTTTGACGGTCACTTTGAATGCGACCTTGAGATTCTTGCATTTCATCAAGCTTCCTCTTCATGCCCGACGAATAGTTATTTGCAAGCACATGCAAACTTCTATTCTCGTACTTAAGCTGTTTAATCTCCTGCTTAAGATCTTCCACCTCTGCCATCAATGATTCCACCTGACGGGACCGAGCAAGCAGGCGTTGGCCCATGTTGGACACAGAGCCCGCACACTGAACACTAAGAGCGAGGGACTCTTGAACGGCCAACTCATCGGACCGTCCCGACAGCAGCCTACTATCTTTTGGAGTAAGGAGGTTCTTAGCTACTATTGTAGCTGTTGTGGCATCCTGCATCACGGAGTCTTCACCTGTAAGAGGACCGTTAGAAGATAAGAAAGAAGGACACCATACATTACCTTGAAGCGGCGCAACCGGATCACTACTGAGACTCAATTCTAAGCTAAGGTTCGATGGGTTAGCCATTTTTCAAAGGTGTTAAAAGAGATGGGTGGATGAAGTTAAAACTCAAAAGGCCGGAGATGATTTTCAGGAATGAGCAACCTTCGAAGTGTGCATGTTAGAGGTGATCAATACCTCTATAAAAACGAAGAGGCGCTTGCTCAGAAATCGAAGGGCCGCTTGTTCAAAAGTGAAGAGACACCGCTCTGCAAATCTCAAAAGCTGGATTTTTCGGCGTAAGTTAGGCGACGCTTTCTCGGCTTTCCAGAAAACGCGTTCAACTTTGTCAAAAGATCTCCGACAAAGTTGAAAACACGTGGAGACTGGCGACGCTTTCGCGGCTTTTCAAAGCACGGGTGCCACTTTGTCAAAAGATCACGTGGAGGTCATCATCGCAGCTACACGTCTTTAGCTGACAAGCGCAAAGTTCAGCGACGCTTTCTCTGCTTTTCAGAAAACGCGCGCCATTTTGTCAAAAGAGACGCTCGTGCAGAAATCGAAGAGGCGTCGTTCAGAAATCGAAGAGGCGTATTCAAAGATCGAAGAGTCATCACTATTTCAAAAAGCCGGATTTGCGGGATCAAAACGTTTGTCGACAAGGGTAAAAGAACAGTACCACCACTTGTTATTGGGAAATCCCTATATATGTCGACCTTCATCTTTTATGGCAAGGCAAACCTGCAAACAAGAAAAAAAAAAATGCCCAACTCTTCCTCACCTCCGAGAGTACACTCCCAGCAAAACATCTCAAAATACTCAATTTTTTCCTCTTCCCCAAAGATGATACCAGATGCCTGGAGTACAAATGACCCAGGAGGAAACGGTAGATGGAAGCATGTGCTGATTCATTCACCGCTTCTTCAAAAGCAAAAGTATCTCATATCATCAAGGGCGAAAGCAAAGGTATCTCATATCATGCTTTTTCCCTGTCCTTTTCTTTGTCCTTGCTCTTACATGCAGGAGAAGGGGAAATAGAGTTATCAGTCGGAACCTGAAATCAAACTTCCGACCTGGAACTGATTGCCTGGAACCTTTGCCTGGTTGCTTACCTTACATTGCTCTCGAGTACTCATCGTCGCGGAGAAGTAATGTTTTGAAGCACCATTTAAATGCAAAGGTTGCATTCCATTCCTGCATCAGAGGACAAATACTACACGAGAAGATGCCAAACCTGCATAAGGAAATACCACTTCTGCAAAGGGAGCAAGTAAGACAAGTGAAAATGATACATCAAAGCATGTGGAGACAAGCACAACAAATATATGTGCTGATTCATTCGCTGCTTCTTCAAAAGCAAAGGTATCTTATATCATGCTTTCTCCATGTCCTTTCCTTTGTCCTTGTTATTACTCGCATGACAAAGTGAAAAGAGCAATCAGACGGCACTTGGAGTCAGTCTTCCGATCTACCCTCTTCAATACGAATTGGGGAAAGATTGAACAAAGAAACAGGTCATCACTTCCACCTCCTGCTTGCCTGCCATGTGTCTGAATCCTGCTACCCAATTCAAGAGTAGCACAAAGGAAAATCAACGGTAGGGGAAGACCAAAAGAATCCTCCAGCCCAGTTCAAGATTAAGCCTGTGGAAAATCAACAATTGGAGGAAACCAGAAAATCTTCCAGTCAAGCTCAAGATCAAGCCTCGATGGCCCTTGAAGAAATTTTCAGACCAACTCAAGATCAAGCCCCAACGGCCCTTGGGTTGACATCTACATTAAGGGACTTCAAAACGCATCTTCTACACGTGACAAGCACATGCCTACGACGCGCCTTGAAGTGGGGGCATTTGTAGACATCAAAATTTCGGTGAAATGAATGTTGATCAATAATTAAAATTTCAACGTTCACGTGTCACATAAATTTTACATGTAGCGTGTGATTCAACAAAAAATCGAAATAAATTGGAAAAGTCATCAAATATGACACGTGTCAATACCTGGCAGAAACGATTTATTTCATCTGATTATTTAAATCCAAAAATCAAGTTTTGGAATTCTATAAATAGGAGGCCAATGCATTCATTTTGGGAGGAAGGAAGAGGAAGGAGAAAGGAAAAGGAAGGGAGGAAGGAAGGAAGGAAGAAAGAAAGAAGCCTTGAAACTCTAAAGCTCTCAAGCAAATCCCGAAGGATCAAGAAAGCAATCTTCGTTCTTTGTCAAATCCACCTTCAAGATCAAGCCCCGACGGCCCTTGAAGAACTTCCACCAACTCAAGATCAAGCCCCCGACGGCCCTTGAGGAAAGTGTTCATCGTTCATCATCCGTTCAATTCAAGATCAAGCCCCGACGACCCTTGAAGAACTTCCACCAACTCAAGATCAAGCCCCGACGGCCCTTGAAGAAAGTGTTCATCGCTCATCATCCGTTCATCCTAAGATCAAGCCCCAACGGCCCCTTTGGATCAACAACCTCAACAAATCCACACATCCGTTCATCCTTCAAGATTAAGCCCAGAAGCCCTTGAAGATCCGTTCATCCTAAGATCAAGCCCCAACGGCCCCTTTGGATCAACAACCTCAACAAATCCACACATCCGTTCATCCTTCAAGATTAAGCCCAGAAGCCCTTGAAGATCCGTTCATCCTAAGATCAAGCCCCAACGGCCCCTTTGGATCAACAACCTCAACAAATCCACACATCCGTTCATCCTTCAAGATTAAGCCCAAAAGCCCTTGAAGATCCGTTCATCCATCAACCTTCAAGATCAAGCCCAACGCCCCTTGAAGATCCATTCATCAGCTGTGCATCCTTAGATCAAGCCCCGACGGCCCTTTGGATCAACAACTCATCCACAAACCCACACCCTACGAAGATAGAATCAGAGGACCAAATTACAAAGAGATTGTAACCCCAAAATCATTAATACAAAATATATATTTTGTACACGTATTCTTGTCGCTTGTTTCAAGGATTATTCGTGTTTACACACATCTTATCAAAATTTGCTGTCATCTTGCAACCTGGTGCAATCTTGCTTTGACTAATAAGCATTATCCATCTTTATCATAATCTTTATCCATCATCAAAACCTTCTGCCAAAGACCACATGCATGCATGACTCCTTCACCAATTCCTAGATAAGACCACGTGCACCAATCTCATCCATGAATTCCAAGTCACTTTGTACCGCACCACCCACTTCTATATCAGAAATAGGACTTAGGTTTAGGTCATAATTAGCCACGTAAGAGACTGCATACACTTAAAAGTCTTATATAATGAGCCACTTCGAATGTCTCTGCGCAATCCTTTGAAGACGGATCAGATCATTTTTTCCAAAACAACCAATTAGATATATCAAAAATTTGGTTTTAACTATCCTAGTTATTATTAAGATATAATTATTATGATTAAAAATTATAACATTATCTCAAAACAAAATTATCTTAACTTTCTTATTTGACGGTCTAGAATCATGCTTACTCAACGGTCTCGATTGTACGGACCGATGGTGTAATTTTGGGTCCAAACAACTTGACAACTTTTTCCTGCAATTCATAAATAAAATCATTAGATGTAGTAAATAAAAATTATAAAAGAAAATTTCTCACCTCAGGTATGCAACAGAGGTTAAATTTCTAATATAAAAAATAAAACTCTTGCATCTAGAGAACCTAGTTAGTCCTCAACACGAAACAAACAGATTTTAAGCAGTTAAATGCACATCCAGCTAGGCAGCTACAAAGAAACCAATTCGAGGCTTAAACCTAGCTTATGACTACATTGAAATGACAAAGAAAATCCATATTAACAAACTGATAGAAACTTGTTTCCCACTACTAATATGGAAAATCTTATTAATGGCCAGGCCAAAACGAATATGAAAAAAAAAACACCTGAGCAGAGCCTAATCCAAATACATATTTCTCCATTGAACTCAACCCTTCAACAGAAACCTAATAAAGGCAAACCACAGTCTTGTTAATTTCCTCATCGTAATTGGGACCAAGCATAATATTCCTTGCAGACAGCGTGCTTTTCAGCTTCGGAAGAACCTCATTGTTCGACGTTGTGCTCTCAATCTTGATTTGATTGTTGCCTTCATGGCCTTAGCTTGGTTCATTGGAGGGGTTGATAGATTGGGGTTCTGATTTTCACCATCTTCCTTGAATCTTGAATTATTGGTTGGGTAAATCGAAGATTGATTTAGTCCCCTTCTCTTTAATTTCACATCTCTGAATCAGCAAAAAAAAAATAAAAAAAAAAATAAAAAAATAAAAAAAGGTTAAACTGTGCCGAATTTGAATTAAAATTGTACAGTGAAAGAAGAGGATTCGTGGGTTTTTCTTGTTACCTCTGTATTTTATCACGGTTTGGTCAGTGCGATTTCTTCACGTTTATCATCCAATCTGAGACCAGTAGGTTCCTTCTTGGGAGATTGAGGCTCCTCCTTGCTTGTTTTAACATTTGGACTCTCCGATTCATCTTTCACTGGCCTTGACTTCGACACCGTGTTGCTCTCCGGCCTAATTGACTCCCGCTGAGCCTCCAGCGATGCCAGAACAGCTTGAGAGTGGGGCAAATCATACGAAGACCCACCATTTTCAGCTGGAGATCCTGGGTTTTTTTTTCCAAATTCGGACAGGAAGTCTCAACCTTAGCAGGCTGATCAGCCACCACTTTGGCCGTCGAAGAAATGGGACTGTTTTGAACCACCGGGTTCTCGTCGTCATACTTCACAGGTCGCGGTCTTTTCCTCTTGGGCGCTGCAGATTCGAACCAAAGACACCAAATTTCCATCAGTCACGATTAAAACACAAAAGAACCCAGCTCTGTTTGCTCACCGAAAAACCAAGCGATTCAATCCCTTTTTCTCAGTCTCTCAGCAACCAAACGGAGCATTTGGGGTACCAAAAAAGAAATGAACAAAACCGAGAGCTCCGTGAGCTTATAATACCCACCGCCGGCGGACATGGAAGTGACAGAGGAGCTAGGAAATGAGTCGTTTTCATCAAGAAAGTGAAAGAGAGAAGGCAGCGGCAAGGGAGTTCTAGAAAGAGAAACTGGTTTTAAGGAGAAGAGATGAAATTTTGGGGAGAGATTGAATTTTAGAGAGAGAACTCGAGAAACCTGAACAGGAAGGAAACGGAAAGATTTACTGGAATCTTCGAGAGAGAGGTCGAGAAATCTGAGAGAGAACACGCGTCCACCATCAGCAACTCGTGTCCATCACTGACAAAACAAGGGTATAAACGGAATCAAACTGTATAATAAACAGTGATCACAGAAACAAAGAAGGGGCAAAAACGGAAGAACACAGGCGAGTGAACAGTGTTTCAAGCGTTTTTCCCTTTTAGTATATACTAGAAAGTTTTGCCCGCGTTGCTGCGGGATTAGAAATTATGTGAAAAATTATCTTTAAAGGTATAAACACATCAACTTATATCACACCTAATTGAATTACTACAAAAACATATTGACGTACTTAATATGAAAATCCATAAACTATTCGACAATATGAAATCCAACAATCTCTAAAGATGAAAAATGAATGTAGAAATTCAGCAATCTCTAAAGATGAGAAACGAACGTAGAAATCCTACCTCATATATATATATATATATATATATATATATATATATATTAAAACAATTAACAAATTCTCAGTAAATGATCACAAAAGAGGTATAAAAAAGTAATTCAACTTCTTAATTTAAATCAGTTCTCACCATAACAAAATAATGATATTGTTTTCACATTAATTAGGATTGATTTCGATCACCAGCATTAATAAAACCAGTGACTCCAACCTAAGTAAGCAAACGACCGAATTAGATCCAAGCCAACCAACTTCGAATTTAACCAAATAAAAAAAATAATTACAATTAAATTAACCTCTTCTTCCCATATGAAGTAGTTGTTGTTCCCTGTTTTACCTTTGTGAACAGTACATTGTTCACTCTCAACACACAAAATAATTCTGTGATAACACACACCAAAAGCAACAATAACAATAAACAAAACATACTTAATCTCCACATAAACATTAATCTCCAATCAGCTGAGTCAATCGTTCAATGTTCTTTAACACAACTATGTGTCAATCTAACACTTTTTTTTTAATCATATTTACAGGAAGGAGCAAACATATACACATAACAGATGGTTAAGTTTTAGCTGATAATGGAGCAATGGTAACAAACACTACAGCTGTAAGTCAAAGGTTAAACTGGTCTTGCAGGGTATGAAAAACTGTTTATTCGAGTGTTAGTTTGTCAATAATTGATAAGTTTGTGCATTGATAGTTAAGACGAAAGAAAGACTAAGGCCAATCAATATTCAAATGCAATATTTTTTTTTATGAAAGTGAACGGAAGACAATGTGAGAACAGCATACCTTATAATGAACGATGATCGGAGACAATGTTGTATGCAAAAATTCGTTCGCCTGTTTACTGAAGAGTAAATGTGTGACATAGTACGCTGAAAAAGAAGAGTAAATAAAGTATAAGTTGAAATATAGACTCAGAGTCACATAGTAAAAAATTTAGGAAATAAATGAGTAAGAATAAACTGAAAAAGTATGCTACAATAGATCAACCATTATGAATCTTCTTGTACAACAGAAAAGCAATTTTTTCTTTCTTTTCCAAAAACATATTGTTGACTACAAAAATTACAAAACCTACGTGGCGCGCAGGTCGAGTAACTAATGAGCTAACTACGTCCTTCGGTTGAATGCGGGGCGTGCCAACTCGTCGGCCGAGCTCGGCCGAGGAGTAAAATGTGATGTCGCGTTGGGTGCGCTATCGACTTCTGTATCTTGCGAATGCGACCGAGGAAGGAACACTCTCGGTCTCTGGGTTCTATAGCTTGAAGACAAGGCTACTAATTTTACGGAGTTCACAAGTCGTCGGACCCTGATTCGGTCACTGTGATTATATTCGTAAGAGTATAAGCACGCCGAATCGAGACCAAACTATATGGGCACAGGTACTCGAATGTGATGTATGTCTTGATGGTAAACGTAGTTCGGCCGTCGGAATGCCTTACCCTGAAACTTACTTGCGAGTATCTAATCATAAACTCACTCGGCGTCCAATACGCCGATCAATGCAACTCGTAACACCCAACTATGCTGAAAAGGCTTAGTTAGATGACCTCTACCAACAAAGGTTCGAAAACCCTTCTCAGCCGAGACTTAGATAGATAATCGGTCGACCTCGACGCAGTGCTGTTTATCCAAACTGAAGGTGTTTCTCGGTCGGCTGATTCTGCGGCAGCAGTGCTGTTTATCCAAACTGAAGGTGCTCACCGGTTGCTTCCACAGTGCTGTTTATCCAAACTGAAGGTGTGTCGGCAGGAAAAGAAAAGGAAAAATCTCAAGGTGTTTGAGAGGTTTTGCGCAGGGCAATTGTATGCTGATTCTGAAGGGTCTTTTCTATTGCGTAATTTCTTGTATTTATAGCACCTCGCTCCTTGAATCCCATTCTGATTTGGATTGGGAGTCCTTGTCCCATCTCACCTTTAACTCGAACAATCCTAGTCCTACTGGGATTCTGAATTCTCCTCCTTTTGAAGCTTTATCCCTTGCCGGTTGAGAATCCTGGTCGCACCAGGATTTCCTCGACCTTTCCTCATTTATCTGGACTACTTAAGATAGGATCTGGCCGACCCTGCCAGCTGGTCCGAGTTTCATTATTTGGCCCATAGCATGTGTTATTACCTTGGGCCGAGCACATCTTGCTGCTCGGCCCAATCATAATATTTTGGGCCCAAACATTGCCCCCTTGCTTCTGAGGTCGCCGACTGTCACTCTTGGTCGGCTCTCGGCCTTGAAGAAGCGAAAACATTTATTGCTTTTCTGGACCTTACTTCATTAATGACCATTATTCCTGCATATTTATGAGACATGATTGCACCTTCCTCGTTGCCCCCAACGCGTGGCCACGCGTCAATTCTCCGCCGTGCTTAAAAGCTTCAATCATGGGCCTCGAAACCGTGCACTAACTGAACCGTCTTATCCTCATTAATACATTGAACCTGTCGCCGCACGCCATCGTGCGTCCTGGATTTTCGACCCCTCGATCCCATTTTCGCAGGTTCCCAAAATATCCGAAATGATTGCAAGCTTTCCCGGTTAAATTTCCCCCCACTTTTGAACGAACACTTTTCGAATTCCAATGCCTTTCGAAATTCAGGCGTTTGATCTTCTATCTGAAAAGCCTATAAATACCCACACTTTACTCTATTCGTATCTTACGCTTTCAAAAAATCCCAGACTCTCAAATTTTAATCATTCTTGCTTGTTCAGACCAAACCCTCTAGTTTTCCTTCCTGCAATCTTTCCAGTTCTTCCAGATTATTCTAATGGCTTCCTTCATCGCGAAACTTTCCGAGGAGATCAACAAATGCAAAGACTTCATTGATCGGAGCACCGTCAAGACGCTGCGATTTGAAGAGGACATGGCCACCACCCACCAGATTCTAGGTCCCCTCTTCAGAGACGCAGTGCCATCGTCCGTTACTGACCTGCTTAAGGAGCAGTGTTTAATACCCCTGCTGCAGGGGTTCGACTGGTCCAAGTGGACTCTGGCGCGGCCTCAGGGAGCTTGGCCCTCGACCACCACGGCTTGGGCTGCCTGGGTCGACCGGATGAGCACATTCTTCTCCAAGGAGTGGAAGGCTCTTGGCATCTATGATGCCATTATGCTGTCAACCATGGAGATTGCCATGGATAAGGAGCTGCTCCTGGCGGCCATGAGTCTATGGTGTTCGGCCACCAACACCATGGTCTTGCCTTTCGGCCCCCTCGGCCCCACAATCCTCGACGTCTCGGCCATCCTTGGGACTTCCTCGACCGGCCTTCCCATTGACGCCGCCCTTTCTGGATACCCTTCCCCTCTCGACCTGAAGGCGCTATTCGACGAAAGGGCCGTCGAAACACTGAGCCGGGGCGATCGGGAGCCCTCAAGGGAAGAAGTTCAAAAACTCCACAAGAACTTCTTCAACTACAACACCCTCATCCTGCATTTCGCCGGTCGAGGCGAGGAGGGCCTGAGGAAGGGAGAGCACGAGGCCTTCCTCTTCTACTGGTACAACAAATTCGTCTGTTGTACCAGGTCGAACAAATGCCTGGTGGAGAACATGCCAGTGGCCCAGGCACTGGCCAATGGTCGCTTGCTGGCGCTCAGTCCAACCATACTCGCCAACCTCTACCGTTGCCTGGCTGAGGCGACCATTGGCAAAATTGACCCGCACCAGAACAGACCCCTCTGGGTGTTCCAACTCTGGTTGCAGGTCTACTTTTCCACCCTTCGACCGGAGGTTCCTGCCTTCGACCGAACGGCTGCCCTCGGCCTTCAACTGGCCTCTCGACCGGCGTCTCCTCACCGAGCCGACGAGGTCTTCAAACACTTCTTCAGCCTCGACGTCCTTTCGGATGACGAGTTCCTGGTGTGCCGGCGCCA
The DNA here is from genome assembly GCF_019419815.1 of Pyrus x bretschneideri. Classification (NCBI taxonomy): domain Eukaryota; kingdom Viridiplantae; phylum Streptophyta; class Magnoliopsida; order Rosales; family Rosaceae; genus Pyrus; species Pyrus x bretschneideri. Next base: position 2,738,367 of record NW_025999501.1, read on the forward strand.
GGAGTACCCTTCCTCGCTCAGGCTTCCTACGGCAACATGGGCCGCGTCCGAGGATGCGGACATTCGTCAGCGATGGGGGTCGTTCGTTGTGGCCCGTGACCTTCCATTGGGTTGCGATGCCAGCCGAGCGGGCTGGGAGGTCTACCACCCCAATTTTGTCGCCCGGCAGCTCGGCTACCTCCAGGGCAGCCCAGTCCCCCTGCTTGCTTCCTGGTCACTGCTGAGTCGGGGACGTCTTACCGGCTCCTCTGAGAGGGAGTGCAAGGCGTCCGACCAGGAGTTCCAGGAGAAGTGCAGGAAGTTCCGGATCCGGCCGGCGGTTCCTGAATCTTTGGGAACCGACACCTTCGGGGACTGGTGGGAGGAGTACACTGGCGACTTCTTCGGATCCCCGGCCGAAGATCTGGTGAAGAAGATCTTCGGCGACCGTCCTCGGTCGACGTCCTCGGCTCAACCTAAGGAGCCTGCCCAAGGTAGTCTTTCCGCCTTTCTTTTTTTTTTTTTCGTTTTATAACTTGAGCCTTGTTACTAATCACCTTGCCCTTCAGGGAGTCGTGTGCCGAGGAGGGTAGAGGTGGTCGCCGCGGTGGCGAAGGCGAAGAAGGTGCCGAAGCCCATCGCCACCGAGAGGGCAGTCCCGGCCAAACGCCCCCACCGAGAGGCCGAGCCGGAGGTTGATGCCCCTCGCCCTTCTAAACGCGTCAAGAAATTGACGAAGAAGGGCGACCGGGAAATTCATGTCGTCCCTAGTGATACTACAGGGACGGCCGCTCCCGCCGGCTCTCCTCCTTTGCCGGATGTCTCGACTCCACCGACCGTCTTTTCTCCTGAGGCCACGGCCGCCCCCATCGGCGCACCAGCTCCAGCCTCGGAGCCGGTCGTGACGCCTGACGCGGGGAAGTCGGCAGCACCGGTCGAGGGACCCTCTTCTCCAACGGTCGTTCTGGAGGTATAATCCTACTTCTCCCCTTGTTCCTTTCGGTTTTCGGTCATGATGCAGAAGTTTCTTTTTGTTCAGGATGTCGAGAGCGAGAGCGAAGAGGTCCCCTTGGAACGCCGGCGCCGACCAGTCAACTCTCCTCCCGTTCATCCTCCGGTTGTTGAGGCGACCGTTCGACCGATCCCTCCTGCGGCGGATTGCGACAAGAGACCCATGGCCGATCTTGAGGCCACGGCCGAGTCGCCGATCCACCCGCAGGACGAAGACCTCCCCATTCCCCCGCAGGAAGTCTCCTCGGCCTATGTAAGTCTTCACTTTTTTTTATTACTTTTCCATGACATGTTCTTAAAAGACTATTAAATGTCAGGTGCCCGAACGGTCATTTCACCGGCAACTTTATGCGCCGAGGGGTGTTGTTTATATTTCCTGGCCGCCGTCGTGGCCATCAAATGTAGATAACCTCCATCGGCCGCGTGAATTGCGTAGCGGTCTAACGCACTGGGCTCGGCCATTAAGTTCCCTGGGTTCGAGCAATGACCCAGAGGGCATGGCCGAAGTCTCCTCTCGGCAGGTCTAAAACAATCCCCTTTTTCCTTTATGCACTATCACGATGTTTTTACTATTCTTCACAAAAATTTCCTCTTATGTGCAGCTATCGTGGGAGTTGGAGCTTGACGCTCTACTCCAGAGCACGACCGGTGAGGCCGGCTCCTCCGCTGCTCCTGCCGAACCAGCAGGAACCATGCCCGAGGCCGAAGTCTTCGTGAAGCTGCGCGAAGTCCTTTCTCTCACTACCTCCCAAGCTCTCCGATGCCAGGGTCTTGACTCTGTTGGAGAGTGTCTCAACGACCTCGCCAGTGGTGGTCACCTGAGCCCGGAGGGCATCTCTTTCCTCACCGATCTCCTGGAGCTGACTCGGCACCACTTTCTTATCTTCGAGCGAGCACTGCAAGCCGAGGATGACCTGAAGGTGGCCAAGGTCGCGCAGGAGGCTGGTCGAGTGGAGTTGGAGGCAATCAAAGCAAGGAAAGCGAAGCTGACCGAGTTTGATCGCCAGATCTTTGACCTTGAGCGTCAAATTTCTGACTTTCGACAGCAAAGGTCGGCTGCTGCTTCCGAGCTCGAGAAAGACTTTGAGGCTAACAAGGCTCGGCTGATGGCCTTCGCTGCCGGTGCACGGCTTATCCAGCAGCTGCAATGCAACAAGAAGACACGGCAGGCTGAGATAATTTTGAGTGAAGCGAAGTGGCTGGAGCTGAAAGCTGCCATCGAGACTTTCCTCCCCTCGACCGCTTAGGAACCCATCATTGTATTTGTATTTGTTCTTGTAATGATCTTTTCGCTATCAATACAATGATCGTTTTGCTATCAATACAATGGTCTTACTCTTGCATTTCCCATGTAATTGGATAGTACTTCTTTAAAAACTTTCCATTAATCGGTAATTTATGAACTGAACCCGTCCGATCTCTGAGATGATATGCCCCCTTGCCGAGGACTTTGTGAATGACGAATGGCCCTTCCCAATTCGGCGACCACTTCCCAAATCTTGGGTCCTTAATCCCAACAGGCAACACAGTTTGCCAAACCAATTCTCCTTCGCCGAACGTTTTTTGTTTTACACGCTGGTTATACGCTCGTTCGGCAATTTTCTTTTGCGCTACCAATAAGTTACTCGCGTCGATTCGACTTTCTTCTAAATCTTCTAATTCTTGCCGCATCGCTTGACAATATTCAATACTGAACAAGTCACTCTACTCGATTACTCGTAACGAACTTATACTCAACTCGACCGGTAACATGGCGTCGTGTCCATAAGTTAACGCGTAAGGGGTGGTTCCAGTGGCCGACCAGGGTGAAGTTCGGTATGCCCATAACGCTTCATTTAACTTCAAGTGCCACAACCCAGGTTTCTCTTTTACCATTTTTTCAAGGATGCCGATCAACACTTTATTGCTTGCCTCGGCCTGCCCGTTTGCCTGTGAGTAGTACGGCGTAGATTGCTCGAGTCAGATGTTCAAACTTGCTGCGTATTCCTTAAACCTATCAGCCGTGAAGATAGTGCCATTATCAGTTATGATCGTTTCTGGCACGCCGAATCTGGTCACAATATTTTCCTCTATGAAATTGCATACCTCCTTGGCCGTTAATTCGGCGTATGATCTTGCCTCGACCCACTTAGTGAAATAGTCAGTTGCTACCATAATCCACGCGTGTTTCGCTGCCCCCGATGATGGCGTGATTTTGCCAATCACGTCCATTGCCCAACCTCTGAACGGCCATGGTTTAGTGACCGAATGTAGCAATTCGGCCGGGGCTCTCTGTACGTGTCCATGAATTTGGCATGGTACGCATCTCCGTGCATATTCGATGCAATCCTTTAATATATTGGGCCAAAAGTAACCGTGTCGTCGGAGCAACCAACGCATCTTTCGTCCAGACTGGTGTGCTCCGCAAATTCCTTCATGTACCTCGGCCATTGCTTGGGCAGCCTCGTCTGGGCCGAGGCACAATAGCAGTAACCCATCCTCGCCCTTGCGATATAATTCATTTTGATACGACACGTAATTCGTGGCGAGGACCTTCGATCTCCGGTCGTGTTTCCCGTTGGGATTATCGAGGTACCGTAACATCGTTTTTCTCCAATCATCTGGTTCTACCTCGACGGCACATATTTCTACGGGGTCTCCTCGTTCTAGTAGGGATGGGAGCGACATTACCCTGGTACGTATTACGTGTGTGCGCTGGAGAGTTTGCCGATTGATCAAGGCCGGGTACGATTGCAGGCCTGTGGCTGCGATTCGGCCAAGCTTGCCCCCCATGAGTTGTGCTCCAGAGGCGATCTGGGCGAGTTCATCGGCATCGGTATTGTGGACTCGTAAAATGTGTTCAAACGTGATCCGTTCAAATGACTCGGCCAGGTATGTGGCGACCATGTGATAAGGCGCTAAAGTACAACTCATGCAACGAAAAATGCCGTTCAATTGGTTAATCACAAGTTCGGAATCACCGAGGACAAGAACACGAGAGGCCCGTAGATCGTGTAAAACGTGTAGGCCGATAATGATGGCTTCATATTCGGCCTGATTATTCATGCAACTGAAATCCAACTTCAGAGAAAAATACCATCGGCAGTGGTTGGGCGACTGAATTGCAATGCCGACACCCGCCGAAGTCGAAGTGCTGGAGCCATCGAAATGCATGGTCCAATGGTTATCGCGTATGGTGACTAGACCGATGTCGACATCGCCTCCTTCAAAACCGTATGGGGAGGGATGTTGGGCCAAGAAGTCGGCGAGAGCCTGCCCTTTGACGGCCTTTTGGGGTACGTACTGTAGGCTGAACTCGGATAAGGCGAGCGTCCATTTCCCGATTCGGCCTTTGACGATAGGTCGAGTGAGCATGTACCGAATTACGTCTGTTTGAGCAATGACCTGCGTAACTGATGGGAGCATGTAATGCCGAAGCTTAGATGCGGCGAAAAACAAAGCTAAGCAAAGTTTTTCGACGGGTGAATAATTGAGCTCTGGGGAATTCAGATTTCGGCTAAGATAAAAGACAGCTTGTTCACGTCCTACATTGTTGTCTTGCGCGAGGAAACACCCAATGGATTCGACGGCTGCCGAAATGTACAATTTAAGGGGTTTGGTGCGACAAGGCGGAACCAGCACGGGTGGGGTTGAAAGGGCCACCTTGATTTGTGTGAATGCACTCTGATGTTCTTCGCGCCAAACAAATTTATCGGTATCTTTAAGTTTAAGGAGGGTGGAGAATGCCTTCATTTTACCTGCCGAATTGGCGATGAAACGGCGGAGGAAGTTGATCTGCCCGAGTAACAACTGCAACTGTTTCTTTGTTGTGGGAGGTGGGGCGCTAATGATGGCGCGGGCTTTATTGGCGTCGACTTCGATGCCGCGATGGTGCACCAAAAACCCTAGGAAATTGCCGGCCGAAACACCGAAAGCACACTTGGCTGGGTTCATCTTGAGATTATTCTTGCGCATGCGAAGGAACGCTTGTCGCAGGTCATCCAGGTGTGTTTGGCGGCGTTTCGACTTTACCACCACATCGTCGATATAAACTTCGACAATGGTCCCAATTAAGTCGTGGAAGATCATATTCATGGCTCGTTGGTATGTGGCGCCGGCATTCTTGAGGCCGAATGGCATGACTACCCATTCGTACGTGCCGAGTGCCCCTGGGCAACGGAAAGCCGTTTTGTGGACGTCGGCTTTGGCGATGAAAATCTGGTTGTATCCCGCATGACCGTCCATAAAAGATAGTAGCTCATGATTAGCTGCGGCATCAATGAGCAAATCTGAGATTGGCATTGTATATTCGTCCTTGGGAGTAGCCAGATTTAGGTTACGGAAATCGATGCAGATGCGGAGGGCACCGTTCTTCTTCAACACGGGGACGATGTTGGCCAACCATTCGACGTACCAAGCGGTCCTAATAAATCCGGCCTTAAGAAGCCGAACCAATTCTTCCTTAATGCCGAGTTGTACCTCGGTCGAAAATCGGCGAGGAGGTTGCCGAAAAGGTTTACAGCCATCTTTGATGCGTAACTCATGTTCGACCAAGTTTCGATCGAGGCCTGGCATTTCATGGTAACTCCATGCGAAGCAATCTTTAAATTCCCGGAGTAACTTATGGAGTTCGACCTTCGTGGCCGGTGGGAGTAACGCGCTTATAAACAATAACTTCTTCTAATGGGTCCTTGACTTGAGGCCGATGGTCCTCGAGTTCGGCCGGTGCAGCCCGAACTTTATCAAGAGACAAAACAGGGCCGTCATCTGCTTCGGCCAAAAATTCAATTAAATTTATGCCGGAATGTGGTTGCTTGGTAATGGCGTACTAATGGGCCAGCAGACGTTCCATTGTTGACGAAACCGCGGCCTGACGCTGTTCTTGCTTGGTGTGCTCAATCATCGGCATTGGTGACTAAATCTGCCAAGCCAAGTCTCGCCGAATCCTGTTGGACAGTCTCGGCGCCGACCTCAATCACTTTCTGCACTGAAATTCGCATCGGCCGCCCATCCTCGTTAAGGCCTTGGAGGGTGATGTAGCCGACGCGATCGTCATAATAGCGAGCCTGAATCATGTTGGTCTCAAATGGTTGATTATCGGCTGGATGGACGATGACCGATTTGCTGTCCCAAAAGATGAGAACTTGGTATAGTGATGAAGGAATGCAACTGGTTTGGTGGATCCAGTCTCGGCCGAGTAATGCGTTATAGTCGGTCTTGAAATCAATTATGAAGAATGCCGTCATGTGTTGACGACCGGCAATGCTAACTTCCAATGGTAGCACTCCTTTGGTCTGAGACTTGTCACCAACGAAGCTGCTCATAGTGATCCCTGACGGAATGAGTTCATTATCAGAACGGCGTAAAGCCTTCATGACAGATATTGGCATAATGTTGACTGTAGCTCCACAGTCGACAAACACTTTGGAAATAGGGAATCCTTCGATGTGAGCCGTGACGTACAACGGCTTCAGGTGTTGGAGATTAACCGAAGGGGAGCGAGGAAATAGCTCGGCCAAAGCTGCCTTAAGATTGTCCGTGCTTCGGGTTTCTCTGTCATCGTCGTTTGCAACGAAATCGACTTGTGTTGCTTCTTCGGCGACTACATCTCCGTCCAAGAAATTTGATTGGTGGGTACTGGGTTGAAATTCAGCTGGTAACACGTGGACCATACTGATCTCCATTTGTTCGAGAATCGAAGGACCCATTGGATCGTGGTCGTCGTCTTCTGCCGAACTAGCCACAGTATCGGCCGGCGGAACATCCTCGATCAAGCTTTTGAGTGCCTCGGTAAGAGCTGTATCCGAGACGTGGGAACTAAGTCGAGTGTTGTGTGGCTATTTTCCTCGACCATGTTGACTGACGAAGGTTTATGTTGGTCCTTTGTTATACGGGCTCGTTCTTCATAGGCAATGCGGGCGTTCCTTGTGTCGAGATATGTATCCAACCGTGCTATCCGTTTTTCTTCGTCGGCCGTGAGGCCGAAGAGCGATACCGCCGAGAAAACTTCGAAATGATAGCGCAAATGCTGAAGGTCATTGAGCGAGAAAGGTAATTCGGCGGTGTCAATATCTATATAATTATCAACTTCAAAACCAAGTACCCGAGCTTCCCGTATATGTTGGAACCTTGCCTTAATTGCTGGGTCGGAGGTTTTCTGAATGATTTGCTTGGCATCGGGGCAAGTGAGAGCTAGGTCGAGGGCTTCCTGACACGCCTTGGGTAGTCCGTACAAGTCATTGGCGGAGTATTTCTTATGAAATTCTCGCATGTATTCCAAGGACTCACCGAGGAATGGGGGATGTAGGTTGCGCCGTACTTTGATAAACGGTTCACGCGGTGGTAACGGGGAAAGTTTCCTTTCGGCCTCTTGCGTGAAGTGTTCTAGCCGAGCTCTAGTTTCCCCAGGACGGAGAAGGATTTTGATACGTTTCTCAGCATCCTCAATGGTGGTCTCGAAACCGGCAGCGGCTACTTTCTTCCCTTCGGTTAACTCGGTCATGATAGTCGGGGTTGGCCGTTCACTTACGCTTTCCATGGCCTTTTTTGGTTGCCACTGGTTGGTGGGACTGGCCTGCGCTTCTCGTCGCCGAGCCATGCAATCGATCCGTTGACGGCGACGTTTTTGGGATTTAGATAACGCCGTGTATAAACCTGTCGGGGAATTGTAACTGTACCAGCGTTGATCCGATGTCCTGGGCGGTTTGAAAGTTTTGCGATCGGCTGATGAGCTGGAACTGTTGGTATTGCGCGAGTAATAATCCTCATTATAAAAAGGCGCGTCGAAGTCAAGACGCCGCCTGACCGAGGCCTGGTCTCTCGGCCGTACTTGTGGGCCGAGTCGATCAAACACTTGACGTCGCGACCCAAGTTCCTTTGGTGATGTCACTGGCGCGGTAAGGGCCTTGGGTGGTGTTGAAGATGTTTTCCCAGGCTCAACTGGTGTTCTACAATGGTCACATAAAATCTTTGATCCATGAGAATCGTCGGTATTTGACCGCGTCGTAGGCTCGCAGGCAGGTGGTCCCGATTGTTTCGTGGGTGGTGCATTCGAAAAGAGATCGATTTTTAGCCTTGTTCGACCATTCCCTTTACGGATATGCTGCACCGGGACGTATTCGGCCTTCCCTTTGTTTTTTGGAAGATGAGCATCCACCATACCAATTGTTGTTGACGGGAAGGGATTGACGTCGACTGCCATCTGCTTTTCTGGAAATTTCAACTTTCCTTTCTCGATCCAACTTTGGATTGTATCCCGGAATACGACACAATTATTGGTCGCATGCTTATTAGAGTTATGATACTTGCAGTATACCTTTCCCTTCAATTCATCGGCCTTAGGGATAATATGTCCTGGCCGAAGCTTGATGATCTTTGCTGCCAATAATTGATCAAAAATTGCATCGGCCTTGGTAATGTCGAAAGTATAGACTTTCGAAGACTTATTCATTTCCTCAGCGGCCAAATGGGCTTTGGTGTCTTTGCCATTTACTTGAGCCAGAGCCTTGCAGACGTATGGTTTGTCTATTACTATCTCGGCCGCATCCACACTAACACACTGATGGTCCCCGCTTTCAGCCGAGGCATAGCTAACCGTGGGGTTCTTATACAATGTTCCCCGTGAAGGCGACTTTGATATCTTTTCTTCTCGGAGCAGATAATCATACTGTTCGACGTGTTGAGCAAGTTCGTACATATCGCGAATGTTTGCCCCCAAGAACTTCTTTTTGTACTCCACGTCTAATCCGTTGAGAGCAATCCTGACGAATTCCACCTCGGGGAGTGGTACTCGGCACCAATTCCTGGCCGACTTGAACCTTGTTAAGTACTCCATTGGAGATTCGTCGGATGCTTGAGCAATCCTGGCCAAAGATGATACAGACATCTCCATCCCTGGCCGATAGAATTGTTCATGGAATTTTTCGACCAACTCCTCCCAACTCTGCACAGAATTGGGTGGAAGATTAATGTACCAGGCGAAGGCGGAGCCTGTCAATGAAAAATTGAACAAACGTAGTTTGTAGAAGTCGCTATTGACGTCCCCACACTGCGCTGTGAAACTAGCTACATGTTCTAATGAGGACAAAGACGATTCCCCGGCGAAGAGGCTGAAATCAGGGATCTTAAACCCTCGTGGGTATTCAAACCTTTCTACGTAAGCTGGGTATGGATGAATGAATTTTGGAAACTTCGGCCCTTTCTTCAAGGCCGAATCAATCATCCTTTAGACCTCGGTCATGTTCACGGAAGCGGCTTCTTCTCCCTGGCTCGGTCCCTCGGATCTGTTTCCTGGTCCCCTTCTTTCTAAGGTAACTGGTTGCGGCCGAGCGGACCCTCTCTCGGCTGGTATGGGAACATTCGTCGAGAGCTGCCGAGGTTGGCCAACCGGGCCATCTTCGAAGGCTTTACTAACCAATAACTCGAGCATTCTGGTCTGTGTATCATTGTTACTCTGTATTGCTTCTAGCAAATCATTCATCCTTTGACCAATCGAGTGCTCAACCTGACGATACTGTTCATCAAGTCGTCTCCGAAGAAACGACCTAGTTGGTGGATCAGAGCCTTCTCCACCATCGTCGTCGCAATCTTCCACTATCCCTTCCACGAACATACCTGTCGTTTGATTCGGGATCGCCGCGTTTTGTGGTTTCCCGCCGAGACAAATTTCGTTTTCTCGGCGCGTCACACTTGTGGCCTCGGGCGGCGCGGCAATTATCGGATTTTTTGCTGGGTGCGAATCCTGCCCAAGGCCTTGCACTGGTAAGTCAGCTGTTGACTTCCCCATGGTTGTTTTCTTCTTGGTAGACCGTGTCTCAACGGTCATGAACTCCGAAGGTTTAGCACAAAGGTCCCACTGGGCGTGCCAAAATGTTGACTACAAAAATTACAAAACCTACGTGGCGCGCAGGCCGAGTAACTAATGAGCTAACTACGTCTTTCGGTTGAATGCGGGGCGTGCCAACTCATCGGCCAAGCTCGGCCGAGGAGTAAAATGTGATGTCGCGTTGGGTGCGCTATCGACTTCTGTATTTTGCGAATGCGACCGAGGAAGGAACACTCTCGGTCTCTGGGTTCTATAGCCTGAAGACAAGGCTACTAATTCTACGGAGTTCACAAGTCGTCGGACCCTGATTCGGTCACTGTGATTATATTCGTAAGAGTATAAGCACGCCGAATCGAGACCAAACTATATGGGCACAGGTACTCGAATGTGATGTATGTCTTGATGGTAAACGTAGTTCGGCCGTCGGAATGCCGAACCCTGAAACTTACTTGCGAGTATCCAATCATAAACTCACTCGGCGTCCAATACGCCGATCAATGCAACTCGTAACACCCAACTATGCCGAAAAGGCTTAGTTAGATGACCTCTACCAACAAAGGTTCGAAAACCCTTCTCGGCCGAGACTTAGATAGATAATCGGTCGACCTCGACGCAGTGCTGTTTATCCAAACTGAAGGTGTTTCTCAGTCGGCTGATTCTACGGCAGCAGTGCTGTTTATCCAAACTGAAGGTGCTCATCGGTTGCTTCCACAGTGCTGTTTATCCAAACTGAAGGTGTGTCAGCAGGAAAAGAAAAGGAAAAATCTCAAGGTGTTTGAGAGGTTTTGCGCAGGGCAATTGTATGCTGATTATGAAGGGTCTTTTCTATTGCGTAATTTCTTGTATTTATAGCACCTCGCTCCTTGAATCCCATTCTGATTTGGATTGGGAGTCCTTGTCCCATCTCACCTTTAACTCGAACAATCCTAGTCCTACTGGGATTCTGAATTCTCCTCCTTTTGAGGCTTTATCCCTTGCCGGTCGAGAATCCTGGTCGCACCAGGATTTCCTCGACCTTTCCTCATTTATCTGGACTACTTAAGATAGGATCTGGCCGACCCTGCCAGCTGGTCCGAGTTTCATTATTTGGCCCATAGCATGTGTTATTACCTTGGGCCGAGCACATCTTGCTGCTCGGCCCAATCATAATATTTTGGGCCCAAACACATACAAACTCAGCTCATCTTTTGCATAGCAAAGATGGACCCAAAGGGATAGAAAAAAGAATAACACACATCGGAAAAAAATAAAAATAAAAATAAAAAGAGAAAACACTCTAGCAAACAACCATACTCTCAGAATGACCACCTCACAATTTAATTTTTTACTTTGACTTTTGCATCAACCAAACAAAGCTTATTTCATTTTCTTTCATTTTACCATATAACACATAGACTGGAGATTGCTCAAACATAAAACAAACAAACAAACAAACAAACAAACAAAAAAACATCGAATTCAGAACAAAGCATTAACAAATGCAATATACAATTGAAATATTGAAAAACCATAACTAATTAAAACAACGGGATTTCAGAAAAGAGAACCCCAAAGAAGACGCACTTTCGTTTCTGCCCACCATCTCTGTCAACACTATCCATACCTCTCAGTGAAGCAAAACCCTAAATCCAACTAATCACAATTGAAAAACCATAACCGATTTAAACAATGAGATTCCAAAAAAGACAACCCCATAGGAGATACACTATAGTTTCTGCCCACCACAGAGCTTAATCTCTGTCCACACACTATCCATACCCCTTACTAAATCAAAACCCCTAAATCGAACTGATCACAAAACTGGATGCTGCTCTTACTCTGTTAGACATACCCACACTTATCAATTTACACATAAATTTCAATCCTGAATCATTTGGGTTTCCAAAAAATTCCACAGAAATGCAAAAGTAGACAAATAAACTGAAACAAAATTATGTGCACTGGGGAATCAAGACTCGCCCAAAATTGCTATCCAATGCCCTACAATTGAGAACACGTTTACAAAGCCTTTCAAAGGCTCATATTCAACTTTCATATGCAAAGACTCTAAGCTCCAATTGTTATTTCTCAACTCTAGTTACTTCAGCTGCATAACAGAAAGAAAAAAAAAATTATTTAACTATAATTAACTAATCTGATTTAAGATTAATAAAAAAAAAAGTCGGAAATTTCAGCTTTAAAATTACATCATAGGCTGGAAGTCGAATAAAAAAACGTAGAATTTCAAAACTCCTCACCTTAATGTCAGAAACCCGAAAAACCGGATCTCCTGAAACCAAAAAGAAAACCAAATTAAATCTGAGGCCAAAATTCCCAAAATCACAACCAAAAAATTTAAATGAAAAACCCGTTTATAAATCCAAATTTACACTCCCAAGCAAATAACATTCAAAGCCCACACCAAATCGACAGCAGGAAACGTGATCCGCTCCAAATTTTCTGCAAATCGAGATCAAACTGACTATTTTTTAGCAAGCGAGCGTTGTCGTCTGCAGCCTCCGACAAAAGGATCTAAACAAATTTTACTGACTTAACCATTTTTTGGAAAAAGCCGAGAAACAGAGAGAACTCGAGATGGGGGAGCAAGGCCAGGATTGAGAGAAGGTTTGTGAGACAGAGATAGAATTGGAAAGAAGAGTCCAGAAAAGAGAAAAGCTGTAGTCCACGAAGAAGGGATACCCTCTTCTGAAATCATCGACGACTAACGCGTGGCAAAGGAGGGTAGCGATGAAAGACATCTAGAACAATCAAAGCCAAAGCACGGATCGACGAAAGGCACATAGAATCAAACCAAAGAAATCGAAGCTGGAGAGGATGGAAGCCATTTTACTGTAGCAAAGATGGCAAAAAATTGGCTTAACAAACGAATTGAGGGGCATTTTGGTCTGCACACTGCCCTAGAATAGTAACCAGAAGCTTGGGTTTTAGTACATATAGAATATAATTTCTTTGTAGATGTTTTCCTTGTTGTAATGTATTGAATCTAATTATTTGTCCATTGTACTCCAAGCAATACGACATTCATACTTTGATTGTTTCGACCACTGATTTCATGTATGTGCTTTTCCGTAAACAATTATAGGATACTTTGAAATTAAAAAAAAAAAACATATATATATGTATCTTTCTGTATAATGGCATGGTTTGAAATTTCAGACACTTTGTGGTGCCATGGATCCTTGTATTATTCTGGAATTCAGCCACCGCAAGCTCAAGCCTACTTCATTTTCCATCTCTCTGTTTTTCTTTCTATTCTCTCGCCCAACTAACCAGCAAGCTCTAACCTCTTCAATAAAGGTGACTATTAGTTTCATATCGCTCTTGTTTTGATTAACTTGTTACTTTCATTAAATTAATCTTGAACTCTAGATTAAAGCTAGTTTTTCGTATTCTTTACTGCCCAAGCTTTCCACGAAGGCGTGAGTGTTTTCTTCTTCCTATGCTTTTCGTATCAGTAATTTGATTACTTGGGAATGCTATTTCCTATGTTTTACCTTGCAAGTGTTTTCTTCAACTCCATTATTACAATCTATTTGATGTTGATTTGTGTGCTTTGGCTCATACATAAATGGGGTGCTTTGTAGTTGCAATTTCTTTTTCTTAGGAGTAAACATAATCAGACCGTCGATGCAATTTTCGCCATCTCTTACTTTGACGAAAATGTACCTACAAAACAGTCAACACATTTGATCAAAGACCTAAACCTTACGCGCCCACGAGGTGGGAGAGGGGTTTAGACCAATGGATCTCTGATGCCTAAGTTTCTCTAAAAAAAGTATGTGTTTAGGGCTTTTAGGGGTAGCAAAAGCTTACCGAAATTTGGTAAAGGTGGAGGTATTTATAGGAGGAGGGGCCGGCCATGGTGTTAAGGTTTTACCCTACACGTGGTGGCATCCTGTTGGCCAAGGTTTATGAAGATAATATTCTCAAGATATTAAATATGAAATAATAGGGATTACTTACTTGAATGGAGTCAATCTTCAATTGGGAATGTATTAAAGATAGGATTTGGTATTTAATTCTTATCTTTAATGCCTTGATTTTTTCTTGCCATGGGCAAATGAGATGTGGGCAGCCGTATTCAGCTGCTGGACCTTCAGGGATGCTAAGCTGTGGGTGGGAGTATTTGAGAAGCCTACCCATTTAATGAGGGCAATCTTGTCTTTCTTAAGCAAAAGTCCACATGTTGCCTCTAGAATTTTTGGCATTATTTTAGGCTCCACAAAATGCCCCCACACCTGCTGTAGGAAAAGGGCAGTAGGTGTAGAAGTCCCAAACTGCATGGGTGTGTAGAGTTGTTTCCCAATTTGATGTAGGTCTCTTTGTTTGACTTGGGGATAGACTCTTCTGAGAAAAGGAAACCAATTGCCCCCAACACCTATTTAATTCTGCCTTAAGCAGAGGATGAAATAAATTTGGAGAACAATCTTCATTCCAACAATAAAGGGAGAAGCTAGAGAAAATTTGTTCCTCCTCCCCTGGCTCTCTTCTTCACTTGCCTTGTGACCGAAAAATGAGGGTGATTTGGATTACATGATCTTTGCTCTATAAATACTACGGCTCTCTTAAAAGCTTTGAAGGGTTGTTATTACTTCTAATTCTCCATGAAGTGTTTATTTTCGAGAGCAATTTGAGCTACATGGTCGTTTATACTCTACTTGTTATAAGTGATCTTATATATGGCCTAGTATTAAATCCATTGTCCATATCTTGTTTCAAAATTATCAGTGGGTGGTTGGGAATGGTTCTAATAATTCTCTTTGGGTTGATAAGTGCTTGTATACACCTATTGTGGAGGTCGTTGGTGCTACTGAGCTTGCTTATTCTCTATCTCGCACTAAGGTCTCAAACATAATTCGTATGGGCAAATGGGTTATTCTTTCAATTTTTTCTACTACTCTTCCAGAGTTGGCTAAGGAGATTTTAGACATGCCTCTTCCAGTTGATGAGGAAAATGACATATTAATTTGAGAAGCTTTTACATTTGGAGTTCTTTTTCGTTTTCTAATGGCTATGAAATTGTTCGTCATCGGTTTCCAGTTAAGAGTTGGGCTTCCATTATTTGCGTCCTTTCGTTCCACCTCACAACTCTATTTTAGTTGTGAATTTGCACAACATGTTTGGTTTTGGCTCTATTCTTCCACTTATGGGTTCCTTTTCGGATTTATAGCTTGCTTTTGTGTCAAAGTGATTTTCTCCACAACTTTGAATGTATGGCTAGCATTAGGGTCTTTCTTATTAATGGCTAATTGGAAGATGGATAACAAAGTGAAGTTTGAAAGTAAGCCTCAATCCTTTTTACACATTTGTCGTTCTACTTTGGCCTGGATTAGGCAGGTTGGAGATTTCACTCATGGTCATTTACATGGTATTTTGGATAAGCAACTTTTCGTCTCTCTTGGGATCTTGGCTGAATCCTATAAAGCTTATTTAGCTCCTATTCTTTGGCATCCTCTTTCATTCCTTGGGTCAAAGTGAATACAGTTGACCTTACTAAAGGTAACTCGGGTCATATAGCTTGTGTTTGTGGGTTATTTTCTTTGTGATTTCTCTTTGAGCTTTAGGCATACTTCTTTCAATTGGTGCTTCATGCTGTCATCCTTACTATGGAGTTGGCTCATACATAGGGTTGGCAAAATTTATGGTTGAAAGTGACTCTTCTAGCATGATATCTTATTTTGCTTCTAGTTCATTATCTCTTCCTTGGTCGCTCTAGACGTTTGAAAAACTATATTTCCTGGTTGTAGCACAAGGTATTCCATTGCTCTCTCATACATTTTCAAGAAAGGAATGCAGTTGCAGAAAAATTAGCCTATATAGGGCTTCTAAATCCTTTTCTCCTCCTTGGTCGCTCCAGACGTTTGAAAAACTATATTTCCTGATTGTAGCACACTTTATTCCTTTGTTCTTATACATTTCAAGAAAGGAATGTAGTTGTTGACAAAATAGCCTATTTAGGGCTTCTCTTATCTTCACTTGTTTGGCATGTCACATCTGCTAAAGAGATTCTTCCTTTTCTGCATTCAGATTTCTTAGGTGTGCTTGCCTACATGTTTATCTCCCCTTCTTAATATGTGATTTTCTTTTTTACTGAATCTTTTTGGAGTTTCCTTTTTGTTTTGCAGCTTGTCTTGTATGTTCTTACAATTAGGTTTTATTTAGAAGGGTTTGGCCCTATGTCCCCCTTCTTTTTCTTGTATTTTCTTTTTCAAGAGGGGTAATGTTTATGTCTCCTCCCTTTTTTTTGTATTTTCTTTTTCAAAGGGTAAGGTGTATGTCCCCACCCCCTTCTTTTCGTGTATTTTTTTTCTTGCTTTACGACGGATAAGGTTTATGTCCCTTCTACTAAGTGTAACTTTTTTGTCATCATATCAATAAATTGCCCTTGTAACGCAGAGGTTCTCCTAAAAAATCTTTATAATTAGATAGAAAAAATATAAAAAATTAGACATTACAAAATATCTTCTTTTGAAATGCCGTAGGCATAAAGTCTTCCTCATAGTCGTCGCCTGTGGAAATTGAATCCAAATTAAATCTCGAATTTGAAAGAGACACCAAGTCCATCTCTAGTTGGACACGACAGCGATGGTGGGAACTAAATTAACGGGCTTGGCGACATCAAGAACATAGTTTCTCCTGCTTACATTTTGATTTTCACTATTTGTTTTCTTTAATTTTCCTTTGAACCAACATTCACCAAAATGCAATTTCTCACAAGTTTTGCAGCCTTCTTTTGAACCTTCCTTGCTACATTTTGTTTCACAACAATGACAAATCTATCACTAGACTTTGCATTCCCCTTTATCTCCTTCTTCTTCTAGTATTTCTTTGCAACCATCAGCTTGTAAGCTATTCCTAGGTTGAATGCTAAGATTATTAAAAGCCTTTTCTATAACTTCTCATTCTTCAACATGCCTAATCTGCTCAAATTTCTTGACATTGCTACTACTTGAGTATGGTCTATTCCATCAACCTTCCTAGTCCCCTCAATCATAGACAAAATATTATCATAGCTTGAAGAAAGACTAATCAGCAATTTCTCAACGATCATCTTGTTTGACAGTTCTTCACCATACATTTTTATTTGATTGATCAAACGAAACAATCTAGTCAAATAATCAGAGTAGGACTCACCTTTTTTCATACGAGCATATTCAAAATATCGTCTAATACCTTGCAATTTCACAACTTTTAACTTATGAATCCACCCCGGTACTCTTGCTTCAGAACATCCCAAGCTCCCTTTGCAGTTTCTTAGTTAACAATTATGGGAAAGATCTTGTCGGTCATAGCTTCCTAAATCAATCCTAACGTCTTAACCTCTCGGGCAATAAGATCTTGGATCACAATCTTCTTCTCATTAGTGAGTTCATCATCTGATTCATATGGAAGCTCTAATCCTTCATCTACAAACTTTCACAGGTTGTGAGATTTGAAGATCGTCTTCATCCTGATACACCAGAAGTCACAGTTCACTCTGGTGGACACTGGAGCTCGCAGCTGGCTCCAAATCCAGTCGTTTAACTGGTCGATTCAACTCGTTCTTCTTCGAAACTCAGTCAAATCAGAATCACAGTTTCACGCCCCAAAATCAGACCAAACTAGGCTCTGAGACCATGTCGATGTTAGTGTTTAGTTTTGTATTTTGATTTTACGAATTAGACGCAAAGAAATCAACAAGAGCTTGATTCAAATTCAAGCAGCAAGAAGAAGAAGGAAAGAAGGAAATAAGGAATGATATGTTGCTTGTATTTCTATTGGATTCGGTTACATCAGCACAAGGAATGTGTGAGAGATATAGCTGTTGCAACTAAGACCCAAACCACATGACTTGGTCACGTGCACAGCACACGGACCACTTAAGTTACATAGCCACCATGACAACAGGCACAAATCTAACGACGTAACATGTTCTAATCCTAGCCGATCATTACACCTAAGAACTTTAATGGCACATTTACATACCTGTAATCGGAATCAAAATGTGGAATTGAATTTCGATTACGGACTACTCCAGTGTTTACTAAATCTGGAGGAATTGAAAAAGTGGTAGGACCCACAAAAATTTTGGAATTCAATTCCTTCTTTTGGAGGAATTGGACTCCTGAGATCTATGAGGTATTTCAATTCCGTATGCTGTTGGGAATCCGGAATACATATTTTCTACCACTTATATCCTCACTTTATTTTTAAATTCTAGCACTACCCTTTGCATTAACACAGAAGATCCACTTGTCGCTGTCCAACGATAATGTCCAGTGCTACTCCCTCCCCTAACACCGCAACCACCCATGCCCAGGGACGCAACCCAAACCCACTACTCCCACTTTCCGCCATATCTCTATGTTTCTCCAGGAAAATTTTGAAATCAAAATGCACTGGGTTAGAGAGAGAGACAGATAGAGAGAAAATAAGAAGAAGAGAAGAGGGAATGAGGGACTTACAGTGGAGTTTATTTGCCATCAAATGCTCAAGACTTGAAATAAATAAACTTGAATTATAATGGAATGTATTGAGACAGTGAGAGGTGGCGGTGAGGAGTGGGTTCTTCAGGAAGAGAAAGATAAGATTGGTTTGGGGTTAACTTATTTTTTATTTAAATAAATATATATTCATATTTTTTATTTATGAATTATTATATAAAATTTTGTTATATAGATTTTGAATAAGGGCATTTTTGTAATCATATTGAATTATATTCTGATTCTATTGAATTAGTAAACACTTAAATGGAATCGGTACTTTTTTTACTTCGATTCCAGAAAATTTAAGTAAACAGCTTTAACAAAAATCCAATTCCAACTCCTCCCCATTCTAACTCCTCCTTAATTCAATTCCTCTCATTTTGATTACGGATTAGTAAACAAACCATAAGAACTACAAACTCAGAAATTGAAATTTTACAAAGTGCAATATGCTAAATGCTTAAATCTTAAAAAAAAAAAAAGAAGCTTAAATCTTAAAAATAATATGGAAAACTATAAATCTAATGATTTAACATGTTGTGCCACTTAGTACTATGGTCTAGTGATATTTCTTTTCATTTGTAAGTAAGAGGTCTTAAGTTTGATTCTCACCAAATGCGAATTTGAACAACATTATTGCTAGCCCATTGTAAGGTTAAGTCCATCTCATCCGTTTAATGTAGATAATATCGTTTATTAAAAAAAATACGTGTTGTAATCCTTGTCCTCTGTCACGCTGTGGTGTTTTTTTTATCTCTTCTTCAACATAACTTCCTCATACGATAATGAAATAACACGAGGCCGGAAGCTATACTTTCGTAGTAAAGCCGTCTTCAATCTGATACCATACCCACCCTTTGAAAACCCATGCACAAAGAAACGAGGTCAAAACATATTGACGTTTTCCGGCGACTTTTCTCGGATTTCGGCCAACCCCGCTGGAACCTGGCCTCGACCCAAGTGAAAACAATGATTCTTTCCCCGTGGGCTCTCCTCTAGAGTAAGTTTTTCCCAAGGAGTTAACTTTCAGTTTTGGGATCGGTTCTGGATTTCAAATTTTAATTTGGTATTCTGTATGAATATTTGAGATGGTACTTGTTGTATTGTTTAGGAGTTGAATCGGAACTGGGCAATAAGGATTGGTTGCATCTTTAGGGAAGAACCTTGAAATCCTAACCTCAATTTGGTTCTCTTTAGAAATGTCAGAGTTGGGTTTGTTTTAGAAGTATTAATGTTATTCCATAATCGAGGCCAAATACGTTTGAATATTTTGTGTGCCATATTTGTCCTACCCTTGAAGAACATTGCTGAATTTGTATGTGTTGTAGCCTAGGCTTGTGTAGATACTTAGAGTTCTAAAACTACTGAGTGGTTCGATATTTTTCCTTGGCATTGTCAGATGTTGATGCTAAATACTTGATTGGACAATGCTATTACTAAAGTAGTATGTGACGCTTGGTTTTGGTCATTGATTTATTGGTGGTTCTTTATTTCATTCTTTCAGCGGATGAAAAGTTTAAGACTGCAAGGAGTTTATATTTTATTTTAAGACACTTGAATAAACAATTTGGTTTTCTATATTAATTATTAAGAATCATTGATATGGTTTGGCTGGTGTACTAGTGATAGGAGCATATTCATGCGACTTAAAAGGCTTGTTCTCGTGCATTTACGTTATGTTTCTCTAGTTATTTTAGTCCTTTATGCTTCTTTTGTGTGTTTTCAGGTTCTAAGGGCAAGGTATGCAAAAGGATGCCTTTTGGAGCATTTTGGAGCAAAATCGGACTTGGATTGGATAACTTATATTTGGAGCAAAAGGAATGGACGAAATTAAAGACCAAACTATCATAACCACCTATCATTACTTATCATCACTTAACATATCATTCATTTATCACTTAGCATATCATTCATTTATCAATTATCAAACCATTCACAACACAACACACCACAAACACTTCCCTAGCCGTGAGTTTCTCTCCCTTAGAATCCAAAAACCATCTTCCATTTCCACCAATCCTCATCCATTTCCATAATTCCCCAACACTTCCATCCCCCCAACCAACCTATCCTTAAACCTTGTGCTACAACAACGAGGAAGAGAAGAGTGCCTAAACGTTCATACAATTCAAGTTTTGAGTTGTTGGAATGTTTAGGTGTTTCTTTGATTTCAAAGTTTCATTTTAATTCTCTTTGTTTTGTACGTATGAGAAATGGAAGAAAAGAGTGCTTAAACGTTCATACAATTCAAGTTTTGAGTTGTTGGAATGTTTAGGTGTTTCTTTGATTTCAAAGTTATGAGGAACTAAACCCCCTTTAGCTAGGGGGTAATTCGAAACTATGTTTATGTTTGTAATATGATTTGATTACTTTTAATTACGTTTCATAAGTTGTGAATTCAATTTGTTTAACTGTTTGATTGATAACCTATTTATGTATGTTTATTAAGAATGAACGCTTAATTTTCATGCATGAATTTGACGCTAGAATATAAGTGAGTTTCACGTAATAGTTATGAACTTATATTCACAAGTAGTGGAGGTTGCTTATAAACAATCGTGTTAAACATATTCTTGGCATAAGTTTCATGCAATCATAGTAACGAATGCCTCGTCAACACTTATAGTTTTCATGATGCTTAATGATTCTTGCTTGTATCTCTATTATGCAATTCATGTAGGGAACTTGTGAGGAATGCTTTGGATTGTCGTATGCAATCATCCAATTCATTAACTTAAGGAAAACTTGACGGTTAATTTAAGCGGACCTAATTAACCCGGGGCGTTGAGAATTCATGGTTTATTGAAAAGCAATTAGACATCGTTTTGTATGCAAGTATAACATATGTGGAGATGAACCCCTTAGCTAGCTTCCCATCCATTCATTTCTGTCAAATCCATATTTACAATTTGTTTTATTTCCAAGTTTCCATTTTTAGTTTAAAGTCGTCCAAATCCAATCCCCCTTTACTTTATTGTTCAATTTAGTTAGAAATCAATTTAGTTTGTGTTTTTAAAGCATTTTGAGTCTTTTGGTTTGTCTTAGTGTTTTAACGTTTAGTTTCACATTCTTTGAGTCTAGTTTAGTGTTTTATCTTGTTTTTACGTTTTTGAGTCAGTTTCCAAGGTTTTAGCAATCCCTCCTAATCCCCGGTCCAGAACGATCCCTACTTATACTTATACTACAATTGACAAAAAGAGGGTTTAATTTGTGTGCGTATAAATCTCGCATCAAATTTTGGCGCCGTTGCCGGGGACTAGCAACTTTGCTAATCCCTTGGATTGTTTTATTTTCGTTTGTGTGTATATATTTTTAGTTTTATTTTGTTGATTTTAGAAGCACAAAATGGCATTTGATAATGCTTATCTTTTGTCACAGCTCATGGAAAGGTCCCAAATGCAAAACGTTGATATAGTTGATCTTCAATCAAGGAATAACGTGTTTTCCAATACTTACAATTCGGATTGGAGTGATCAATCAACTTCTATGTGGTGGGAACCTCAAAATGTTCAACAAGAAAGATATTGGGAGCCACCTCATATTCAATATGCCCAACCAAACTCAAATTCGTCAATAGATTATAATCAAATTCTTAATGAATTAAACTCTTTGGTGCAGGGTTCACAAAATCAAGCTAAGGAGACTCACCAAGAAACATATTGGCAACCATATGAGGATTCATATGCACTGATAGGAGCATATTCATGCGACTTAAATGGCTTGTTCTCGTGCATTTACGTTATGTTTCTCTAGTTATTTTAGTCCTTTATGCTTCTTTTGTGTGTTTTCAGGTTCTAAGGGCTTAAGGAAGAAAAAAGATGCATTTTGGAGCATTTTGGAGCAAAATTGGGCTTGGAATGGATGGCATATGATTGGAGCCAAAATGTTGGACGAATTTGAAGGCCTTGTATTCACTTTGGACATAAAACAAAGGGCCTAGCCCATTCTCTCTTAAACCAAGCCCTTTGCCATGCATTTCCTTCCAATTCCAAAGCCCACAATCAATTCAAATGCCATGCAAATCCATATTCAACACCCTAAACTACAAGCATGCATCATCTCACCAAGCAATCAAACAAGCCACATGCATGTCCCTTTAATCATTCAACCACATTCCCACTTTCCTAGCTAACCCTACATGCATTCTTTATTCACTCTTCATCATTGCACCACAAATCATTCACCCACATGCACTCATATTCCCATTTCCTTTCCAACATCTCACATGCATTTCCACCTTCCTACTTCATCATTTCACCACATTCTCCCTCTTTAATTCCACATGCATTCACTTCATCATTACACCACCACTCATTCTTTAATTCCACATGCAATTCTTCATCATTCCTTCACACAAATGCTTAAACAAACATCCATATGTTCCCTCCACTCCTCCTATAAATACCCTTGCATTCCCATTCATTGGATCATCTCATTCACAACACAACACACCACAAACACTTCCTTAGCCTTGAGTTTCTCTCCCTTAGAATCCAAAAACCATCTTCCATTTCCACCACTCCTCATCCATTTCCATAATTTCCCAACACTTCCATCCCCCCAACCAACTATCCCTAGACCTTATGCTACAATAAAGAGGAAGATAAGAGGGCCTAAACGTTCATACAATTCAAGATTGAGTTGTTGGAATGTTTAGGCGTTTCTTTGATTTCAATGTTTAATTTCAATTCTCTTTGTTTTGTACGTATGAGGAAATAAACCCCCTTTAGCTAGGGGGTGATTCGAAATATATGTTTATGCTTGCATTATGATTTGAGTACTTCTAATTACGTTTCATAAGTTGTGAATTCAATTTGTTTAACTATTTGATTGATAACCTATTTATGTATGTTTATTGAGAGTCGACGCTTAATTTTCATGCATGAATTTGACGCTAGAATATAAGTAAGTTTCACGTAATAGTTATGAACTTATATTCACAAGTAGTGGAGGTCGCTTATAAACAATCGCGTTAAACAAATTATTGGCATAAGTTTCATGCAATCATAGTAACGAATGCCTCGTCAACACTTACAGTTTTCATAATGCTTAATGATTCTTGCTTGTATCTCTATTATGCAATTCATGTAGGGAACTTGTGAGGAATGCTTTGGGTTGTCGTATGCAATCATCCAATTCATTAACTTAAGGAAAACTTGACGGTTAATTTAAGCGGACCTAATTAACCCGGGGCGTTGAGAATTCATGGTTTATTGAAAAGCAATTAGAAATCATTTTGTATGCAAGTATAACATGTGTGGAGATGAACCCCTTAGCTAGCTTCCCATCCATTCATTTCCGTCACATTCATCTTTACAATCTATTTTGTTTCCAAGTATCCATTTTATTTCAATTTTCGTCCAAATCCAATCCCCCTTTATTTTGTTTAAGTTTTAGTCTAAGTCTTTCTTACTTTAGTTTTGTTTTCTTCGCATTAATTAGTGCTTTAAACTTGTTTTTACGTTTTTAAGTCAGTTTCCAAGAGATTTGCAATCCCTCCTAATCCCCGGTTAAGAACGATCCCTACTTATACTTATACTACAATTGTCAAAAAGAGGGTTTAATTTGTGTGCGTATAATTCTCGCATCAAATTTTGGCGCCGTTGTCGGGGATTAGCAACTTTGCTAATCCCTTGGATTGTTTTATTTTCGTTTGTGTGTATATATTTTTAGTTTTATTTTGTTGATTTTAGAAGCACAACATGGCATTTGATAATGCTTATCTTTTGTCACAGCTCATGGAAAGGTCCCAAATGCAAAACGTTGATATAGTTGATCTTCAATCAAGGAATAACGTGTTTTCCAATACTTACAATTCGGATTGGAGTGATCAATCAACTTCTATGTGGTGGGAACCTCAAAATGTTCAACAAGAAAGATATTGGGAGCCACCTCATATTCAATATGCCCAACCAAACTCAAATTCGTCAATAGATTATAATCAAATTCTTAATGAATTAAACTCTTTGGTGCAGGGTTCACAAAATCAAGCTAAGGAGACTCACCAAGAAACATATTGGCAACCATATGAGGATTCATATGCACCACCACAGCCTTCCCCTCAATCTTCACATCCAAATTCAGGTATATCAAATTATTATAATGAAGTTATTCAACAACTGAATTCTGTGGAGCAGGGCAGGGAAGCTCAACCATTTCAACAAGACGTATTTTGGCGACCAATTGAGGATTTCTATCAAGCAAAAAAGTTGGCTGAGTGGAACACTCAATTTAGGCAGAATGCAGAATGCATGGAACAAATTCAAGAACAAATGGTTGAAGATGAGCCCATGGATGAATTGCTACTGCTCGAAGAGGAGGAGGATGCACAAGGCACGGCAAGGGAAGAACAACCCTTGCCGCAACCTCCCAATATTCCTACACCACCCCATTCAAGTAAGGTTGTTCCAAATTTAATTATTTCTAACTTTGTTCCCCCAAATGCACCCTTCCCTGGCAGGTTCATGCAATCCATGAAAGATGAGGGGAAGAAAGACATCTTGGACACCTTTCCAACAATTCACGAGGAAAAAGTGGTTGAGGAGCATCTTGAATTCATCAAGGAGGAAATTGGAGTGGATCACACAGCCACAACCTTCAAAATGTCCAATCTGAATGAAAACATCCCTTGTGCATTTGTTGAATGTGCTGCGACTTTAGAGCCAATATTGCAGCCCATAGGTAAGCCACCAACTCAAAATCCAAAGTCGTTTTTGACTAATATGTTGTTGATGTCAATGATTAGGGCACCCACTCTTGAAATTCAACCATTGCCGGAACATTTCAAGTATCATCATCCATTCAATGATCAACTCCATGCCGTGGGTTCCATTAAGGCATGATTGTGTTCTTCGTCCGGCTACAAGACGTAAAAGCAAGCGCTAATTGGGAGGCAACCCAATACAGTAAATAAAACTTTTGCTTGTTCATTGATTTTTTTCGATAAATTACAATTGTATCTAAACATGGCAGAAAGATGGAGCCTTTACAAAGGTTGTGTACGTGAGGCCCCACTACGTGGCAACACTCTCGGAGCAAGAGGTCTCGGAGCAGGAGGCATCGGAGCAGGAGGCATAGGAGCAGGAGGCATCGGAGCAGGAGGCATAGGAGCGGGAGGCACCGAGGATAGATCATTCAAGGCCCCAAACCTTGGTGGAACGCTGGATGACCCAGGAAAGAGGTGCCTCTGGAAGAAAGCTGCAAACCGTTGACGGTCATCAAGCTCATCAAGCTTCCTCTTCATGCCTGATGAATAATTATTTGCAAGCACGTGCAAAGTTCTATTCTCGTGCTTAAGTTGTTTTATCTCTTGCTTCAGGTTCTCCACCTCCGCCATCAATGATTCAACCTGACGGGAGCGAGCAAGGAGGCGTTGGCCCATGTTTGACACAGAACCAGCGCACTGAACGCTGAGAGCCAGGGACTCTTGAACGGCCAACTCATCGGACCGTCCTGAAAGCAGCTGACTATCTCTGGGAGTGAGGAGGTTCCGAGCTACTATCGTAGCTGTTGTGGCGTCCTGCATCACGAAATCTTCACCTGTAAGAGGACCGTTAGAAGATAAGAAAGAAGGGCGCCATACGTTACCTTGAAGCGGCACGCCCGTATCACTGCGGAGACTCAATTCTAAGCTAAGGTTCGATGGGTTTGCCATTTTTTTAAAAAAAGTGTTCAAAGAGAAGGGGTGGACGGAGTAAATTTTCAAAGGGCCGGAAACGAGTTTCAAGAATGGGAAATCTTCAGAGTGTGTAAGTTGGCGGTGATCGATAGCTCTATAAAAAGCCAAGGCAACGCGTCCACCGATTCAAAAAGCCGGAATTTGAGGCGTAAAGTTCGGCGACGCTCCCTCAGCTTTTCAGAAAACGCGTTCAACACGTGGAGGCCATCATCACAGCTACACGTCTTTAGCCGACAAGCGCAAAGTTCGGCGACGCTTTCTCTGCTTTTCAGAAAGCGCCTGCTCAGAAATCGAAGAGGCGTCTTCGAAGAGTCGTCACTATTTCAAAAAGCCGGATTTGCGGGATCAAAACGTTTGTCGACAAGGGTAAGAGAACAGTACCACCACTTGCTATCCCTATATTTGTCGACTTTCATCTTTTATGGCAAGGCAAACCTGAAGAAAATGCCCAACTCGTTCTCACCTCTGAGGGCGCACTCCCAGCAAAGCCTTTCGAAACACTCACTTCTTTCTTCTTCCCCAAAGATGATACCAGATGCTTGGAGTACAGATGACCCAGGAGGAAGCAGCACAACAAATACATGTGCTGATTCATTCACCGCTTCTTCAAAAGCAAAGGTATCTCATATCATCAAGGTCAAAAGCAAAAGTATCCCATATCATGCTCTTTCCCTGTCTTTTCCTTTGTCTTTGTTATTAATCGCATAGCAAAGTGAAAGAAGCAATCAGCCGGCACTTGGAGTCTATCTAGACTCTATTCCCTGGTTGCTTACCTAGCTTTGCTGAGCTATCCTCTAACCCTCTTCAATACGAATTGGAGAGATTGAACAAAGAAACAGATAAGAGAAGGAAGCTCAGACCTTCGGGGGAGACCAAAGGAAGCCTGCTGCCCAGTTCAAGAGTAGCACAAAGGAAAATCAACGATGGGAGCAGCGCAGTTCAAGAGTAAGCCTGTGGAATCACAAAGATCCAAGCCTCACTGCAATCACCAAGGAGAAGATGGAACGAAAACTCCATAACCAGATTTTCATCTCTAAACTCTTCTCTTTGTTAGATACATTCTGCCATGTTTAGTATGTTTAATTGCTGTTTATATGTTTGTTTGTGTTTAGTGTGGTTTTTAACATTGAGGACAATGTTTGATTTAAGTGTGGGGGAGATACTAAAGTGTTTTGATGCAAATTCGTAGGGTTTTATCCACCATAACTTCAAATGTTGTTTCTTGCTGTTTTTAAGTGTGTTTAGTGTGTTTTGACTTAAAAATTCGAAAATCACATAAAAATTTGAAAAACATGTTTTGAAAAGCCTAAAAAGAGTGTTTTGAGTCGTTTTTGTGTCGTAGGTACCTTCCAACACAATGATAAGGATTTGGTTTGTAAGTGCATGACTGTTAAAAAGAGTTATAAACATAGAGAAAAGTTTGATTTACTCTTGGTATATGCTTGGTTATGGTTATAATGTATGACTTCACATGCAATCATAAAAGAAAAATTCGTTTTTGTAACATGCTTGAAGGAAGGAACTCAAACAAACGCTACAACCCTGAGAGACTTGAGCCTATAACGTTCTTTGGAGAGTATAATCTGTGATTTCTTGTTTTCTAAAGTCGTTGCATGATCTCATTATTCTTTGCTTGGTTACTACTTAGAAGGCGTTTCATCATATAGTTCCAAATGCTAGAACTCATGCCCATTTCATTCAAAGCATATTATTGATTTGCATAACACATATTCAAGATGAAGTTGTGTAGTGACCACCATCAAAGCCAAAAAGCCATGTGCCCTTAACTCATTTTGTGTTTAAGTTTAACCCCATTGAGCCGTGTTAGCCCATGTTCTTTGTTAACCCACTTTATCCTCACCTAACCTAGAATATGACCGTCCTTACCCTTGTTCTTGAAGCATAGTAAGCAATGAATTCCTTTTGATTAAGGTATTGCAAGAAAATGAGTGTGGGGGAAGGAATGCTTGTTCTTACGTTTATATGTATGTTTTGAGATTCAAAAAAAAAAAAAAAAAAAAAAAAAAAGTGAAAATAAGTAAGAATGAACTCACGAGCGTTGATGGTTGAAGAAAGGGTCCAAAAAGTGAATATGGCCCTAAAGTTTTGTGTGACTTTCCCTTGGGTGTTCAAAGTTGACTTCTGCGTTCTTAAGGGAATTCTAAGTGCCTGATTCAATACTTTGCTCACTATTGCTTTAAGAATGTTTGTTTACCCTTCACCTTTCATTGTTAGCCAATACCCTAGCCCCGTTACAACCCTTTGACTTCTATCTTGAGTGTTATGTATTTCAATTGTGGAGTTTGAATTTGGTATGAGCATATGGTGTCACTGGTTCTCGCGTCTAAGTAGTAGCATTCCATTCATGAGATCATATCTAAACATGCTTATTAACTCCAGAAATTGCGTTCTTTGTGATACATATATGTGAGTGTCGTTTTCATGTTTACATCAATCTTCTCACATATGACTAGATTAGGGTGTGTAGTTAGAAATTCTGAGTGAAAATCGAGTGCATATCTTGTAAGGAATTGAGCAAATTCTCTAAGGCATGTTACTACATTCAAAACATGGTTTTAAATGCTTAATTGTGAACTAGTATATGGTGACTATGATTAAGAATGTACTTAAGTGTGAAGATGACTAAAATCTGTGGGAATGATGATTTTTAACTTGTCATGTGCATTGGAAATCCCTAAGACGGTTGTTGGAAGGTTTAGGTGTGTTTTACTTGTTTTGTTTCGTTTCGTTTTGTTTTGTTTTTCTTTCTGTTTTGCTCGAGGACTAGCAAAAGATAAGTGTGGGGGAGTTTGATAGGAGCATATTCATGCGACTTAAATGGCTTGTTCTCGTGCATTTACGTTATGTTTCTCTAGTTATTTTAGTCCTTTATGCTTCTTTTGTGTGTTTTCAGGTTCTAAGGGCTTAAGGAAGAAAAAAGATGCATTTTGGAGCATTTTGGAGCAAAATTGGGCTTGGAATGGATGGCATATGATTGGAGCCAAAATGTTGGACGAATTTGAAGGCCTTGTATTCACTTTGGACATAAAACAAAGGGCCTAGCCCATTCTCTCTTAAACCAAGCCCTTTGCCATGCATTTCCTTCCAATTCCAAAGCCCACAATCAATTCAAATGCCATGCAAATCCATATTCAACACCCTAAACTACAAGCATGCATCATCTCACCAAGCAATCAAACAAGCCACATGCATGTCCCTTTAATCATTCAACCACATTCCCACTTTCCTAGCTAACCCTACATGCATTCTTTATTCACTCTTCATCATTGCACCACAAATCATTCACCCACATGCACTCATATTCCCATTTCCTTTCCAACATCTCACATGCATTTCCACCTTCCTACTTCATCATTTCACCACATTCTCCCTCTTTAATTCCACATGCATTCACTTCATCATTACACCACCACTCATTCTTTAATTCCACATGCAATTCTTCATCATTCCTTCACACAAATGCTTAAACAAACATCCATATGTTCCCTCCACTCCTCCTATAAATACCCTTGCATTCCCATTCATTGGATCATCTCATTCACAACACAACACACCACAAACACTTCCTTAGCCTTGAGTTTCTCTCCCTTAGAATCCAAAAACCATCTTCCATTTCCACCACTCCTCATCCATTTCCATAATTTCCCAACACTTCCATCCCCCCAACCAACTATCCCTAGACCTTATGCTACAATAAAGAGGAAGATAAGAGGGCCTAAACGTTCATACAATTCAAGATTGAGTTGTTGGAATGTTTAGGCGTTTCTTTGATTTCAATGTTTAATTTCAATTCTCTTTGTTTTGTACGTATGAGGAAATAAACCCCCTTTAGCTAGGGGGTGATTCGAAATATATGTTTATGCTTGCATTATGATTTGAGTACTTCTAATTACGTTTCATAAGTTGTGAATTCAATTTGTTTAACTATTTGATTGATAACCTATTTATGTATGTTTATTGAGAGTCGACGCTTAATTTTCATGCATGAATTTGACGCTAGAATATAAGTAAGTTTCACGTAATAGTTATGAACTTATATTCACAAGTAGTGGAGGTCGCTTATAAACAATCGCGTTAAACAAATTATTGGCATAAGTTTCATGCAATCATAGTAACGAATGCCTCGTCAACACTTACAGTTTTCATAATGCTTAATGATTCTTGCTTGTATCTCTATTATGCAATTCATGTAGGGAACTTGTGAGGAATGCTTTGGGTTGTCGTATGCAATCATCCAATTCATTAACTTAAGGAAAACTTGACGGTTAATTTAAGCGGACCTAATTAACCCGGGGCGTTGAGAATTCATGGTTTATTGAAAAGCAATTAGAAATCATTTTGTATGCAAGTATAACATGTGTGGAGATGAACCCCTTAGCTAGCTTCCCATCCATTCATTTCCGTCACATTCATCTTTACAATCTATTTTGTTTCCAAGTATCCATTTTATTTCAATTTTCGTCCAAATCCAATCCCCCTTTATTTTGTTTAAGTTTTAGTCTAAGTCTTTCTTACTTTAGTTTTGTTTTCTTCGCATTAATTAGTGCTTTAAACTTGTTTTTACGTTTTTAAGTCAGTTTCCAAGAGATTTGCAATCCCTCCTAATCCCCGGTTAAGAACGATCCCTACTTATACTTATACTACAATTGTCAAAAAGAGGGTTTAATTTGTGTGCGTATAATTCTCGCATCAAATTTTGGCGCCGTTGTCGGGGATTAGCAACTTTGCTAATCCCTTGGATTGTTTTATTTTCGTTTGTGTGTATATATTTTTAGTTTTATTTTGTTGATTTTAGAAGCACAACATGGCATTTGATAATGCTTATCTTTTGTCACAGCTCATGGAAAGGTCCCAAATGCAAAACGTTGATATAGTTGATCTTCAATCAAGGAATAACGTGTTTTCCAATACTTACAATTCGGATTGGAGTGATCAATCAACTTCTATGTGGTGGGAACCTCAAAATGTTCAACAAGAAAGATATTGGGAGCCACCTCATATTCAATATGCCCAACCAAACTCAAATTCGTCAATAGATTATAATCAAATTCTTAATGAATTAAACTCTTTGGTGCAGGGTTCACAAAATCAAGCTAAGGAGACTCACCAAGAAACATATTGGCAACCATATGAGGATTCATATGCACCACCACAGCCTTCCCCTCAATCTTCACATCCAAATTCAGGTATATCAAATTATTATAATGAAGTTATTCAACAACTGAATTCTGTGGAGCAGGGCAGGGAAGCTCAACCATTTCAACAAGACGTATTTTGGCGACCAATTGAGGATTTCTATCAAGCAAAAAAGTTGGCTGAGTGGAACACTCAATTTAGGCAGAATGCAGAATGCATGGAACAAATTCAAGAACAAATGGTTGAAGATGAGCCCATGGATGAATTGCTACTGCTCGAAGAGGAGGAGGATGCACAAGGCACGGCAAGGGAAGAACAACCCTTGCCGCAACCTCCCAATATTCCTACACCACCCCATTCAAGTAAGGTTGTTCCAAATTTAATTATTTCTAACTTTGTTCCCCCAAATGCACCCTTCCCTGGCAGGTTCATGCAATCCATGAAAGATGAGGGGAAGAAAGACATCTTGGACACCTTTCCAACAATTCACGAGGAAAAAGTGGTTGAGGAGCATCTTGAATTCATCAAGGAGGAAATTGGAGTGGATCACACAGCCACAACCTTCAAAATGTCCAATCTGAATGAAAACATCCCTTGTGCATTTGTTGAATGTGCTGCGACTTTAGAGCCAATATTGCAGCCCATAGGTAAGCCACCAACTCAAAATCCAAAGTCGTTTTTGACTAATATGTTGTTGATGTCAATGATTAGGGCACCCACTCTTGAAATTCAACCATTGCCGGAACATTTCAAGTATCATCATCCATTCAATGATCAACTCCATGCCGTGGGTTCCATTAAGGCATGATTGTGTTCTTCGTCCGGCTACAAGACGTAAAAGCAAGCGCTAATTGGGAGGCAACCCAATACAGTAAATAAAACTTTTGCTTGTTCATTGATTTTTTTCGATAAATTACAATTGTATCTAAACATGGCAGAAAGATGGAGCCTTTACAAAGGTTGTGTACGTGAGGCCCCACTACGTGGCAACACTCTCGGAGCAAGAGGTCTCGGAGCAGGAGGCATCGGAGCAGGAGGCATAGGAGCAGGAGGCATCGGAGCAGGAGGCATAGGAGCGGGAGGCACCGAGGATAGATCATTCAAGGCCCCAAACCTTGGTGGAACGCTGGATGACCCAGGAAAGAGGTGCCTCTGGAAGAAAGCTGCAAACCGTTGACGGTCATCAAGCTCATCAAGCTTCCTCTTCATGCCTGATGAATAATTATTTGCAAGCACGTGCAAAGTTCTATTCTCGTGCTTAAGTTGTTTTATCTCTTGCTTCAGGTTCTCCACCTCCGCCATCAATGATTCAACCTGACGGGAGCGAGCAAGGAGGCGTTGGCCCATGTTTGACACAGAACCAGCGCACTGAACGCTGAGAGCCAGGGACTCTTGAACGGCCAACTCATCGGACCGTCCTGAAAGCAGCTGACTATCTCTGGGAGTGAGGAGGTTCCGAGCTACTATCGTAGCTGTTGTGGCGTCCTGCATCACGGAATCTTCACCTGTAAGAGGACCGTTAGAAGATAAGAAAGAAGGGCGCCATACGTTACCTTGAAGCGGCACGCCCGTATCACTGCGGAGACTCAATTCTAAGCTAAGGTTCGATGGGTTTGCCATTTTTTTAAAAAAAGTGTTCAAAGAGAAGGGGTGGACGGAGTAAATTTTCAAAGGGCCGGAAACGAGTTTCAAGAATGGGAAATCTTCAGAGTGTGTAAGTTGGCGGTGATCGATAGCTCTATAAAAAGCCAAGGCAACGCGTCCACCGATTCAAAAAGCCGGAATTTGAGGCGTAAAGTTCGGCGACGCTCCCTCAGCTTTTCAGAAAACGCGTTCAACACGTGGAGGCCATCATCACAGCTACACGTCTTTAGCCGACAAGCGCAAAGTTCGGCGACGCTTTCTCTGCTTTTCAGAAAGCGCCTGCTCAGAAATCGAAGAGGCGTCTTCGAAGAGTCGTCACTATTTCAAAAAACCGGATTTGCGGGATCAAAACGTTTGTCGACAAGGGTAAGAGAACAGTACCACCACTTGCTATCCCTATATTTGTCGACTTTCATCTTTTATGGCAAGGCAAACCTGAAGAAAATGCCCAACTCGTTCTCACCTCTGAGGGCGCACTCCCAGCAAAGCCTTTCGAAACACTCACTTCTTTCTTCTTCCCCAAAGATGATACCAGATGCTTGGAGTACAGATGACCCAGGAGGAAGCAGCACAACAAATACATGTGCTGATTCATTCACCGCTTCTTCAAAAGCAAAGGTATCTCATATCATCAAGGTCAAAAGCAAAAGTATCCCATATCATGCTCTTTCCCTGTCTTTTCCTTTGTCTTTGTTATTAATCGCATAGCAAAGTGAAAGAAGCAATCAGCCGGCACTTGGAGTCTATCTAGACTCTATTCCCTGGTTGCTTACCTAGCTTTGCTGAGCTATCCTCTAACCCTCTTCAATACGAATTGGAGAGATTGAACAAAGAAACAGATAAGAGAAGGAAGCTCAGACCTTCGGGGGAGACCAAAGGAAGCCTGCTGCCCAGTTCAAGAGTAGCACAAAGGAAAATCAACGATGGGAGCAGCGCAGTTCAAGAGTAAGCCTGTGGAATCACAAAGATCCAAGCCTCACTGCAATCACCAAGGAGAAGATGGAACGAAAACTCCATAACCAGATTTGCATCTCTAAACTCTTCTCTTTGTTAGATACATTCTGCCATGTTTAGTATGTTTAATTGCTGTTTTTATGTTTGTTTGTGTTTAGTGTGGTTTTTAACATTGAGGACAATGTTTGATTTAAGTGTGGGGGAGATACTAAAGTGTTTTGATGCAAATTCGTAGGGTTTTATCCACCATAACTTCAAATGTTGTTTCTTGCTGTTTTTAAGTGTGTTTAGTGTGTTTTGACTTAAAAATTCGAAAATCACATAAAAATTTGAAAAACATGTTTTGAAAAGCCTAAAAAGAGTGTTTTGAGTCGTTTTTGTGTCGTAGGTACCTTCCAACACAATGATAAGGATTTGGTTTGTAAGTGCATGACTGTTAAAAAGAGTTATAAACATAGAGAAAAGTTTGATTTACTCTTGGTATATGCTTGGTTATGGTTATAATGTATGACTTCACATGCAATCATAAAAGAAAAATTCGTTTTTGTAACATGCTTGAAGGAAGGAACTCAAACAAACGCTACAACCCTGAGAGACTTGAGCCTATAACGTTCTTTGGAGAGTATAATCTGTGATTTCTTGTTTTCTAAAGTCGTTGCATGATCTCATTATTCTTTGCTTGGTTACTACTTAGAAGGCGTTTCATCATATAGTTCCAAATGCTAGAACTCATGCCCATTTCATTCAAAGCATATTATTGATTTGCATAACACATATTCAAGATGAAGTTGTGTAGTGACCACCATCAAAGCCAAAAAGCCATGTGCCCTTAACTCATTTTGTGTTTAAGTTTAACCCCATTGAGCCGTGTTAGCCCATGTTCTTTGTTAACCCACTTTATCCTCACCTAACCTAGAATATGACCGTCCTTACCCTTGTTCTTGAAGCATAGTAAGCAATGAATTCCTTTTGATTAAGGTATTGCAAGAAAATGAGTGTGGGGGAAGGAATGCTTGTTCTTACGTTTATATGTATGTTTTGAGATTCAAAAAAAAAAAAAAAAAAAAAAAAAAAAAAAGTGAAAATAAGTAAGAATGAACTCACGAGCGTTGATGGTTGAAGAAAGGGTCCAAAAAGTGAATATGGCCCTAAAGTTTTGTGTGACTTTCCCTTGGGTGTTCAAAGTTGACTTCTGCGTTCTTAAGGGAATTCTAAGTGCCTGATTCAATACTTTGCTCACTATTGCTTTAAGAATGTTTGTTTACCCTTCACCTTTCATTGTTAGCCAATACCCTAGCCCCGTTACAACCCTTTGACTTCTATCTTGAGTGTTATGTATTTCAATTGTGGAGTTTGAATTTGGTATGAGCATATGGTGTCACTGGTTCTCGCGTCTAAGTAGTAGCATTCCATTCATGAGATCATATCTAAACATGCTTATTAACTCCAGAAATTGCGTTCTTTGTGATACATATATGTGAGTGTCGTTTTCATGTTTACATCAATCTTCTCACATATGACTAGATTAGGGTGTGTAGTTAGAAATTCTGAGTGAAAATCGAGTGCATATCTTGTAAGGAATTGAGCAAATTCTCTAAGGCATGTTACTACATTCAAAACATGGTTTTAAATGCTTAATTGTGAACTAGTATATGGTGACTATGATTAAGAATGTACTTAAGTGTGAAGATGACTAAAATCTGTGGGAATGATGATTTTTAACTTGTCATGTGCATTGGAAATCCCTAAGACGGTTGTTGGAAGGTTTAGGTGTGTTTTACTTGTTTTGTTTCGTTTCGTTTTGTTTTGTTTTTCTTTCTGTTTTGCTCGAGGACTAGCAAAAGATAAGTGTGGGGGAGTTTGATAGGAGCATATTCATGCGACTTAAATGGCTTGTTCTCGTGCATTTACGTTATGTTTCTCTAGTTATTTTAGTCCTTTATGCTTCTTTTGTGTGTTTTCAGGTTCTAAGGGCTTAAGGAAGAAAAAAGATGCATTTTGGAGCATTTTGGAGCAAAATTGGGCTTGGAATGGATGGCATATGATTGGAGCCAAAATGTTGGACGAATTTGAAGGCCTTGTATTCACTTTGGACATAAAACAAAGGGCCTAGCCCATTCTCTCTTAAACCAAGCCCTTTGCCATGCATTTCCTTCCAATTCCAAAGCCCACAATCAATTCAAATGCCATGCAAATCCATATTCAACACCCTAAACTACAAGCATGCATCATCTCACCAAGCAATCAAACAAGCCACATGCATGTCCCTTTAATCATTCAACCACATTCCCACTTTCCTAGCTAACCCTACATGCATTCTTTATTCACTCTTCATCATTGCACCACAAATCATTCACCCACATGCACTCATATTCCCATTTCCTTTCCAACATCTCACATGCATTTCCACCTTCCTACTTCATCATTTCACCACATTCTCCCTCTTTAATTCCACATGCATTCACTTCATCATTACACCACCACTCATTCTTTAATTCCACATGCAATTCTTCATCATTCCTTCACACAAATGCTTAAACAAACATCCATATGTTCCCTCCACTCCTCCTATAAATACCCTTGCATTCCCATTCATTGGATCATCTCATTCACAACACAACACACCACAAACACTTCCTTAGCCTTGAGTTTCTCTCCCTTAGAATCCAAAAACCATCTTCCATTTCCACCACTCCTCATCCATTTCCATAATTTCCCAACACTTCCATCCCCCCAACCAACTATCCCTAGACCTTATGCTACAATAAAGAGGAAGATAAGAGGGCCTAAACGTTCATACAATTCAAGATTGAGTTGTTGGAATGTTTAGGCGTTTCTTTGATTTCAATGTTTAATTTCAATTCTCTTTGTTTTGTACGTATGAGGAAATAAACCCCCTTTAGCTAGGGGGTGATTCGAAATATATGTTTATGCTTGCATTATGATTTGAGTACTTCTAATTACGTTTCATAAGTTGTGAATTCAATTTGTTTAACTATTTGATTGATAACCTATTTATGTATGTTTATTGAGAGTCGACGCTTAATTTTCATGCATGAATTTGACGCTAGAATATAAGTAAGTTTCACGTAATAGTTATGAACTTATATTCACAAGTAGTGGAGGTCGCTTATAAACAATCGCGTTAAACAAATTATTGGCATAAGTTTCATGCAATCATAGTAACGAATGCCTCGTCAACACTTACAGTTTTCATAATGCTTAATGATTCTTGCTTGTATCTCTATTATGCAATTCATGTAGGGAACTTGTGAGGAATGCTTTGGGTTGTCGTATGCAATCATCCAATTCATTAACTTAAGGAAAACTTGACGGTTAATTTAAGCGGACCTAATTAACCCGGGGCGTTGAGAATTCATGGTTTATTGAAAAGCAATTAGAAATCATTTTGTATGCAAGTATAACATGTGTGGAGATGAACCCCTTAGCTAGCTTCCCATCCATTCATTTCCGTCACATTCATCTTTACAATCTATTTTGTTTCCAAGTATCCATTTTATTTCAATTTTCGTCCAAATCCAATCCCCCTTTATTTTGTTTAAGTTTTAGTCTAAGTCTTTCTTACTTTAGTTTTGTTTTCTTCGCATTAATTAGTGTTTTAAACTTGTTTTTACGTTTTTAAGTCAGTTTCCAAGAGATTTGCAATCCCTCCTAATCCCCGGTTAAGAACGATCCCTACTTATACTTATACTACAATTGTCAAAAAGAGGGTTTAATTTGTGTGCGTATAATTCTCGCATCATGCACCACCACAGCCTTCCCCTCAATCTTCACATCCAAATTCAGGTATATCAAATTATTATAATGAAGTTATTCAACAACTGAATTATGTGGAGCAGGGCAGGGAAGCTCAACCATTTCAACAAGACGCATTTTGGCGACCAATTGAGGATTTCTATCAAGCAAAAAAGTTGGCTGAGTGGAACAGTCAATTTAGGCAGAATGCAGAATGCATGGAACAAATTCAAGAACAAATGGTTGAAGATGAGCCCATGGATGAATTGCTCGAAGAGGAGGAGGATGCACAAGGCACGGCAAGGGAAGAACAACCCTTGCCGCAACCTCCCAATATTCCTACACCACCCCATTCAAGTAAGGTTGTTCCAAATTTAATTATTTCTAACTTTGTTCCCCCAAATGCACCCTTCCCTGGCAGGTTCATGCAATCCATGAAAGATGAGGGGAAGAAAGACATCTTGGACACCTTTCCAACAATTCACGAGGAAAAAGTGGTTGAGGAGCATCTTGAATTCATCAAGGAGGAAATTGGAGTGGATCACACAGCCACAACCTTCAAAATGTCCAATCTGAATGAAAACATCCCTTGTGCATTTGTTGAATGTGCTGCAAATTTAGAGCCAATATTGCAGCCCATAGGTAAGCCACCAACTCAAAATCCAAAGTCGTTTTTGACTAATATGTTGTTGATGTCAATGATTAGGGCACCCACTCTTGAAATTCAACCATTGCCGGAACATTTCAAGTATCATCATCCATTCAATGATCAACTCCATGCCGTGGGTTCCATTAAGGCTTGATTGTGTTCTTCGTCCGGCTACAAGACGTAAAAGCAAGCGCTACTTGGGAGGCAACCCAATACAGTAAATAAAACTTTTGCTTGTTCATTGATTTTTTTTCGATAAATTACAATTGTATCTAAACATGGCAGAAAGATGGAGCCTTTACAAAGGTTGTGTACGTGAGGCCCCACTACGTGGCAACACTCTCGGAGCAAGAGGTCTCGGAGCAGGAGGCATCGGAGTAGGAGGCATAGGAGCAGGAGGCATCGGAGCAGGAGGCATAGGAGCGGGAGGCACCGAGGATAGATCATTCAAGGCCCCAAACCTTGGTGGAACGCTGGATGACCCAGGAAAGAGGTGCCTCTGGAAGAAAGCTGCAAACCGTTGACGGTCATCAAGCTCATCAAGCTTCCTCTTCATGCCTGATGAATAATTATTTGCAAGCACGTGCAAAGTTCTATTCTCGTGCTTAAGTTGTTTTATCTCTTGCTTCAGGTTCTCCACCTCCGCCATCAATGATTCAACCTGACGGGAGCGAGCAAGGAGGCGTTGGCCCATGTTAGACACAGAGCCTGCGCACTGAACGCTGAGAGCCAGGGACTCTTGAACGGCCAACTCATCGGACCGTCCTGAAAGCAGCTGACTATCTCTGGGAGTGAGGAGGTTCCGAGCTACTATCGTAGCTGTTGTGGCGTCCTGCATCACAGAGTCTTCACCTGTAAGAGGACCGTTAGAAGATAAGAAAGAAGGGCGCCATACGTTACCTTGACGCGGCACGCCCGTATCACTGCGGAGACTCAATTCTAAGCTAAGGTTCGATGGGTTTGCCATTTTTCAAAAGTGTTCAAAGAGAAGGGGTGGACGGAGTAAATTTTCAAAAGGGCCGGAGACGAGTATCAAGAATGGGAAATCTTCAGAGTGTGTAAGTTGGCAGTGATCGATAGCTCTATAAAAAGCCAAGGCAACGCGTCCACCGATTCAAAAAGCCAGAATTTGAGGCGTAAAGTTCGGCGACTCTCCCTCGGCTTTTTCAGAAAACGCGTTCGACACGTGGAGGCCACCATCACAACTACACGTCTTTAGCCGACAAGCGCAAAGTTCGGCGACGCTTTCTCTGCTTTTCAGAAAGCGCCTGCTCAGAAATCGAAGATGCGTCTTCAAAGATCGAAGAGTCGTCACTATTTCAAAAAGCTGGATTTGCGGGATCAAAACGTTTGTCGACAAGGGTAAAAGAACAGTACCACGACTTGCTATTGGGAAATCCCTATATTTGTCGACTTTCATCTTTTATGGCAAGGCAAACCTGAAGAAAATGCCCGACTCTTCCTCACCTCTGAGGGCGCACTCCCAGCAAAGCCTTTCGAAACACTCAATTCTTTCTTCTTCCCCAAAGATGATACCAGATGCCTGGAGTACAGATGACCCAGGAGGAAGCAGCACAACAAATACATGTGCTGATTCATTCACCGCTTCTTCAAAAGCAAAGGTATCTCATATCATCAAGGTCAAAAGCAAAGGTATCTCATATCATGCTCTTTCCCTGTCTTTTCCTTTGTCTTTGTTATTACTTGCATGGCAAAGTGAAAGAAGCAATCAGCCGGCACTTGGAGTCTATCTAGACTCTATTCCCTGGTTGCTTACCTAGCTTTGCTGAGCTATCCTCTAACCCTCTTCAATACGAATTGGAGAGATTGAACAAAGAAACAGATAAGAGAATGAAGCTCAGACCTTCGGGGGAGACCAAAAGAAGCCTGCTGCCCAGTTCAAGAGTAGCACAAAGGAAAATCAACGATGGAGCAGCGCAGTTCAAGAGTAAGCCTGTGGAATCACAAAGATCCAAGCCTCAATGCAATTACCAAGGAGAAGATGGAATTTACACTCTATAACCAGATTTGCGTCTCTAAACTCTTCTCTTTGTTAGATACATTCTGCTATGTTTAGTATGTTTAGTTGCTGTTTATGTGTTTACGTTCATTTGGTGTGCTTTTAAGTTTAAAACATTGAGGACAATGTTTGATTTAAGTGTGGGAGGGTAACTAAGTATATTTGATGCAAATTCGTTGGATTTTATCACCTATCACTTCACATGTTGTTTCTCACTGTTTTAAACTGTTTTAGTGTGTTTTGACTTAAAAATTCGAAAATCCCATAAAAATTTGAAAAATTGTTTTGAAAAACCCAAAAAGAGTTGTTTTAAAGTTGTTTTTGTGTGTGTGTTTATGTCTTAGGATACCTTCCAACACAATGATAAGGATTTGGTTTGTAAGTGCATGACTGTTAAAAAGAGTTATAAACATAGAGAAAAAGTTGATTTACTCTTGGTATATGCTTGGTTATGGTTATAATGTATGACTTCACATGCAATCATAAAAGAAAAATTCGTTTTTGTAACATGCTTGAAGGAAGGAACTCAAACAAACGCTACAACCCTGAAAGACTTGAGCCTATAACGTTCTTTAGAGAGTATAATCTGTGATTTCTTGTTTTCTAAAGTCGTTGCATGATCTCATTATTCTTTGCTTGGTTACTACTTAGAAGGCGTTTCATCATATAGTTCCAAATGCTAGAACTCATGCCCATTTCATTCATAGCATGTTATTGATTTGCATAACACATATTCAAGAAGAAGTTGCGTAGTGACCACCACCATAGCCAAATAGCCTTACTTCCCATATTTCGTATTTGTTGTAAGTTTTAACCCCGTTGAGTTTTGTTTAGCCTGTATTCTTTGTTTACCCACATTTTCCTCACCTAGCCTAGTTTAGGACAATCCACACCCTTGTTCTTAAAAGATAGTGAGCATGACTTAAATGAATTCCTTTTTACATTATGCAAGAAAATGAGTGTGGGGGAAGGAATGCTTGTTCTTAAGTATGTTTTGAGACAGTAAAGAAAAGAAAAACAGAAAAGAAAAGAAAGAAAGAAAGAAAAAAAAAAAAAAAAAAAGAGCTTGAAAAAAATGAAAGAATGAGTGATTGAAGAAAGGGTCCAAAAAGTGAATATGGCCCTAAGTTTTGTGTGACTTTCCCTTGGGTGTTCAAAGTTGACTTCTGCGTTCTTAAGGGAATTCTAAGTGCCTGATTCAATACTTTGCTCACTATTGCTTTAAGAATGTTTGTTTATCCTTCACCTTTCATTGTTAGCCAATACCCAAGCCCCGTTACAACCCTTGACTTCTATCTTGATGTGTTGTGCATTTCAATTGTGGAGTTTGAACTTGGTATGAGCATATGGTGTCACTGGTTCTCGCGTCTAAGTAGTAGCATTCCATTCATGAGATCATATCTAAACATGCTTATTAACTCCAGAAATTTCGTTCCTTGTGATACATATATGTGAGTGTTCGTTTTCATATTTACATCAATCTTCTCACATATACTTAGTGTAGGGTGTGTAGTTAGAAAATCTGAGTGAAAATTAATTGCATATCTTGTAAGGAATTGAGCAAATTCTCTAAGGCATGTTACTACATTCAAAACATGGTTTTAAATGCTTAATTGTGAACTAGTATGTGGTGACTATGATTAAGAATGTACTTAAGTGTGAAGATGACTAAAATCTGTGGGAATGATGATTTTTAACATGTCATGTGCATTGGAAATCCCTAAGACAGTTGTTGGAAGGTTTAGGTTGTGTTTTACTTGTTTTGTTTCGTTTCGTTTTGTTTTGTTTTTCTTTCTGTTTTGCTCGAGGACTAGCAAAAGATAAGTGTGGGGGTATTTGATAGGAGCATATTCATGCGACTTAAAAGGCTTGTTCTCGTGCATTTACGTTATGTTTCTCTAGTTATTTTAGTCCTTTATACTTCTTTTGTGTGTTTTCAGGTTCTAAGGGCAAGGTATGCAAAAGGATGCCTTTTGGAGCATTTTGGAGCAAAATCGGACTTGGATTGGATAACTTATATTTGGAGCAAAAGGAATGGACGAAATTAAAGACCAAACTATCATAACCACCTATCATTACTTATCATCACTTAACATATCATTCATTTATCACTTAGCATATCATTCATTTATCAATTATCAAACCATTCACAACACAACACACCACAAACACTTCCCTAGCCGTGAGTTTCTCTCCCTTAGAATCCAAAAACCATCTTCCATTTCCACCAATCCTCATCCATTTCCATAATTCCCCAACACTTCCATCCCCCCAAC
Source organism: Pyrus x bretschneideri (assembly GCF_019419815.1). NCBI lineage: Eukaryota > Viridiplantae > Streptophyta > Magnoliopsida > Rosales > Rosaceae > Pyrus > Pyrus x bretschneideri. The sequence goes on from NW_025999501.1 coordinate 2,780,759, forward strand.
CAACCTATCCTTAAACCTTGTGCTACAACAACGAGGAAGAGAAGAGTGCCTAAACGTTCATACAATTCAAGTTTTGAGTTGTTGGAATGTTTAGGTGTTTCTTTGATTTCAAAGTTTCATTTTAATTCTCTTTGTTTTGTACGTATGAGAAATGGAAGAAAAGAGTGCTTAAACGTTCATACAATTCAATTTTTGAGTTGTTGGAATGTTTAGGTGTTTCTTTGATTTCAAAGTTATGAGGAACTAAACCCCCTTTAGCTAGGGGGTAATTCGAAACTATGTTTATGTTTGTAATATGATTTGATTACTTTTAATTACGTTTCATAAGTTGTGAATTCAATTTGTTTAACTGTTTGATTGATAACCTATTTATGTATGTTTATTAAGAATGAACGCTTAATTTTCATGCATGAATTTGACGCTAGAATATAAGTGAGTTTCACGTAATAGTTATGAACTTATATTCACAAGTAGTGGAGGTTGCTTATAAACAATCGTGTTAAACATATTCTTGGCATAAGTTTCATGCAATCATAGTAACGAATGCCTCGTCAACACTTATAGTTTTCATGATGCTTAATGATTCTTGCTTGTATCTCTATTATGCAATTCATGTAGGGAACTTGTGAGGAATGCTTTGGATTGTCGTATGCAATCATCCAATTCATTAACTTAAGGAAAACTTGACGGTTAATTTAAGCGGACCTAATTAACCCGGGGCGTTGAGAATTCATGGTTTATTGAAAAGCAATTAGACATCGTTTTGTATGCAAGTATAACATATGTGGAGATGAACCCCTTAGCTAGCTTCCCATCCATTCATTTCTGTCAAATCCATATTTACAATTTGTTTTATTTCCAAGTTTCCATTTTTAGTTTAAAGTCGTCCAAATCCAATCCCCCTTTACTTTATTGTTCAATTTAGTTAGAAATCAATTTAGTTTGTGTTTTTAAAGCATTTTGAGTCTTTTGGTTTGTCTTAGTGTTTTAACGTTTAGTTTCACATTCTTTGAGTCTAGTTTAGTGTTTTATCTTGTTTTTACGTTTTTGAGTCAGTTTCCAAGGTTTTAGCAATCCCTCCTAATCCCCGGTCCAGAACGATCCCTACTTATACTTATACTACAATTGACAAAAAGAGGGTTTAATTTGTGTGCGTATAAATCTCGCATCAACTAGTTACGAATAATTATTCGAATGTTATAGTTTAGGGATTGCATGTTATTCAATGGCCTGAGAACTAGTTCCTTGATATCAAACATTATACCTATTCTCTAGTTGAATATAACTATGTTCTGAATTCAAGACCAATTTAATGTGGCGGGTCAGGTTCTTGTGGTTTGTTTGGCATGCTTATTTGATTAACTAGTGCAAATAAATGTTATCAAATTTAGTGAAGTTATAAATATACTGGATTCTATGTGAGGTTGTTATTTTCAAACTATTATATGCTAAATACATAACTACTTATACAGAGAAAATGTAGGCAGCTAGTTTTATCTGCCTATGTATCAAATTATACGTATGTTCCTCACTCAATTTCATTATATACTCCAATTGGATTAGTTCTAACGAACCATTTTATTTGCTATAACTAGTCCAGCTAGTTATTATTAGATTATCGTTATATTGTTGCTTTTATATGTACAATTGGCCTTGTATTTTGGTATACAATTTGAAGGGGGTATGCTTGTAGTAGTTGATTACAATTATATCTAAAGTATATTGGTTAGTAATGTCATGGCTGGTATAGATATCAATAATTGACAGATCCAATTTGGTGATTACTATTCGATTAAGTACTTCACCTTTATACGTATCATGTTGTTTGCTTAAATGGTAGAATGATGTCCCATTAAACATAAATATCTATACGCATGCCTATACTGAAACCAAAATCAAGCTGATGATTCACGTTCTGAAGCTATATGTATATATGTCTCATATCCGTAGACTATACAAAGAAAGCATACATTTTTTAATAGTTATTCTAATTACATGTATGTAGCAATGTCTTGCAGTGGTCATAGGATTTTATTGAACTAGTAAACTATAAATAGCTTGATCCCTTTCTCAGGGTACGTAGGCAGTCTAACGCTAAAGTTAGATGCAGCCATAAAATAAAAGAAAATGACTGCGTGGTTAAATCATTGATTGTGTTGTGATTTTGTCTCGGAGACGAGACGTGATAAATAAACAAGAATGTGGTGATGTCACGTGTCGATCTTAGACGTATGTCGCGATCTGGGTGTGACATTTCTAGCTGGAACAAACTGCATTTTTTTTTTGTCCCCTCCCTTTCCCACCCCACCTCATGAGGAATGTTTATTTCATTTCCAATATATGCTGGAAGAGCTTATGTTTTCAATACACGATTTCAAGTTATCATAAATTGTTGATAGAACAATAGGTGTATTGGTAGAATTGAAGAAAGTTTAGGTTCCACCATAAAACTAATTGGCAATATGGAGAGTAGCCTAACTTCTTATAAGCCCATGCAAGGTTTCTTTTCCCATCAATGTGAGATACATTCTCAACACGTCCTCTCACGTGTGGCGAATTTTTAAGCGTAACTCGTGGACAACACAATGGGATGACGTGGAACATGTGTAGTCGTTTGGTTTCACACGTGGGACAATCTGCTTTGATACCATGAAGAAAGTTGAAGTTCACCATAATACCAATTGACAATATGGGGAATAGCCCACCCTCTTATAAGCCCATGTAAGGTCCCTCCTCTCATCAATGTGGGATTCATTCTCAACACGCCTCCTCACGTGAGGCGAGTTTTCAAGTCTAACATGTGGGTAACACAACGGAGTGATGTGAAGCACGTGTGGTCGTTTGGTTTCACACATAGGATAACTTGCTCTGATACCATGAAGAAAGTTGAAGTTCTACCAAAAAACCAATTGACAATACGGGGAGTAGCCCAACCTCTTATAAGCTCATGCAAATTCTCACCTCCCATCAATGTGAGATTCATTCTCAACACGCCTCTTCATGTGTGGTGAATTTTCAAGCCTAACACGTGGACAACACAATGGGGTGATGTGGAGCATGTGTGACTGTGTAGTTTCACACATGGGACAAACTGCTCTGATACCATGAAGAAATTTGAAGTTCCATTATAAAACCAGTTGACAATATGGGGAGTAGCCTAACCTTTTATAAGCCAATGCAAGGTTTTTCCTCCCATCAATGTGGAATTCATTCTTAACACGACCCTTCACGTGTGGCTAATTTTCAAGCCTAACACGTGGATAATACAACGGGGTGATGCGGAGCACGTGTGACTGTCTAGTTTCACACGTGGGACAACCTGCTCTAATACCATGAAGAAATTTGAAGTTCCACCATAAAACTAATTGACAATATGGGAAGTAGCCCAACCTTTTATAAGCCCATGCAAGGTTTCTCCTCTTATCAATGTGAGATTCATTCTCAACACGACCCTTCACATCTGGCGAATTTTCAAGCTTAACACGTGGACAACGCAACTGGGTGACGTGGAGCATGTGTGGCTGTCTTGTTTCACACATGGGACAACCTGCTCTGATACCATGAAGAAAGTTGAAGTTCCACCATAAAACGAATTGACAATATGGGAAGTAGCCCAATCTTTTATAAGCTCATGCAAGGTCTATTCTCCCATCAATGTGGGATTCATTCTTAATAAGAACAACAAGTCCTACTTCTCATTGCAGGTTCAGCTTCGTGTCTATCGACTCAAAACCTGGGCTTGCAACTTTAATGTCCAGCAACTCCATTCCTTAGCAGTCTGGGCTTGCCGAGTTGAAGGCCCAAATGCACGTGGGGCAACCATCAGGAGGTGCTAACATCAGTGCTGACGCTGGCAGACAAAGCATCATGGGCCTACTAAGCCCATCAGCATACTGCAACCATACACATAATTTGGACCTAAACAGTCTAGGCGAGGAGCTGTCCCTTTTTAAGTTTAATTAATTCCTAAAAACAATCTGACAATCTAGGTAACACAGGCTCGGCCTTAATTGCATCTGTTAATCTTAACACATGTTAGATCATTGACTCTGGCACTACTGATCATATGACCTTTGACCGTACTTTTTTTAACTCCACGACAACACCCCCACGAGATAGTATTATCACTGCGAATGAAGGTATTGGCCCGATGACAATGGCGGGTTCAATAACACTCGTACACACTTTTTCCTTACACAACTGCTTACTTATTCCCACACTTTCTAGTCTACGGGCTTGGTCACCGAACAATTAAATTGTGTTGTGCTAATGTTTTCATCTCTCTGTTTACTTTAAGATATTTGGACTTAGGTGATCGTTGGGTGTGGTGCTAAGACGAGGGGGTTGTACTATGTTGATGATGTTGCACAGGGTCGTGTTCATCAAGTTCAAGGTCGTGACAATGGAAAAATGAAGGCTATTCAGTTGTAGCATCGTCGGCTAGGTCATGCCTCATTTGTTTATTTGTGAAAATTACTTCCGTCATTATTTAATAATATTTCAGATTCTTCGTTAAAGTGTATTGTTTGCACATTAGCTAAAAGTCATTGAGCTTTTTATTCTCCAAGTGTGAATAAAAGAACAATTCTATTTGATTTAATTTATTTTGATGTGTAGGGGCCATCTTGGGTTACTACTCAGTGTGGTAGAGTTGCCAAACGAAAAAATTGGCACATCTTTGAGATTACCTGTGCTCTTCTTGTTGGTAGCTGTGCACCCATGACATACTGAGGTGATGCAGTCACCTATGCTATTTATTCATGAGCCGAATGTCATTGCTTGTTCTCTCTTTTAGAACAGCCTTAACTGTGCCTGCTGATCATGTTTTCCTCCCTTCCATTCTTCATCTTGAATCTCGGGTTTTTGGTTGTGTGACATATGTCCATCTTCACAAAAATCAAAGAAGCAAGCTTGATCTGTTGGCTTTAGTCCTTAGCAAAAGGGATATAGATGTTATCATCTATTCGCTCAACATACGTACGTCACTATGGGTGTTACCTTCTCCGAAGACAAATTCTTTTTTCCTCCTAGCCACAATCCTCAGGGGGAGACAACCTAAATTGGTGATTATGGCAAGTTTGATTTATTTAATGCACTACCTGCAGACATACACAGCCCGAGTGGGCGTCTAGACCATGATTGTGCGAGCCCAAAGTGTGCTAGTCACATTGGGTCATGGGCTACTCCAACAGAAACAGAACCGTGTGCTGGTGTTGCTCCAAAAATCTGCATGTGTCAATTGCCCAAGTAGGCAACAAAATCATTTCACTATAGTCAGCCCACTTAAGTGGGCTTAACGATCCAAACCATGTTACCAGCCTAAATGGGCTTAATTCAGCCGAGGTTGACGCTGGCTCGAGTGGGTCCAGTATTGTGTTTTGTAATGTAAGCCCGAGTGGGCTTACAGAGTTGTTTGAACAACATAATAGCTTCAGTGAAGAAGAATGTGACAACGCCCTCTACCCTCCATACTACTCAAGTACACATCCATGATCCAACGAATATTTTTGAGGTAAGTGATTACTCAAATATTAATAAACCATCTTATGTGTTACCTCCTCAACAAAATCAAGGAAAACCATCAGGCATGTACTCTCCAGAAGGAAAGATGTGGTACCTCATTGTGAACTACGTTTCGAATAAGCGACTCTCACCAAAAGAATAATACATGGAATGTGGTTGCACTTCCTAAAGGACCGAAATCAGTGTGATGCAAGTGGGTGTTCACTATCAAACATAAGGCAAATGGAACAATTGATAGGTGCAAGGCGAGGTTAGTGGCCAAAGGGTTTACCCAGACCTTTGGGGTTGATTATCAGGATACGTTTTCTCTTGTTGCAAAATTGAATGCCATTACAGTTTTATTGTCTCTTGATGGTAACCTTGACTAGCCTCGGAGATAGTTTGATGTAAAAAATGCTTTTCTACATGGATATTCCACCAAGATATGACGTTGTGAACTTCAGTGGAAAAGTATGGCCTTAAATAGTCACCAGAGTGTGGTTTGGCTAGTCTACCCTAGGTAACTTATGCCATACTTTGTTCATTAAATGTAAGGATGGCAAGGTAACCTTGCTTATTATATATGTATATGATATGATTATCACATGAGATGATACAATGGATGGAAATCAAATGACTGCAGGGGTACCTATCCTCTGAGTTTGAGATGAAAGATCTTGGGGGACTTTAAGTACTTCTTGGTCACTAAAATGGCTAGATCTTAGGAAGGAATATACTTATCTCAGCAAAAGTATGTGTTGGATATTCTATATGAAATTGGTTTGCTAGGGTGTGAACTGGTGGATACACCTATTGTGCAAAATCATCTTCTAGTGATCTATCAAGATCAAGTCCTAATGGATAGGAAGAGGTATCAAAGGTTGGTAGGGCGGTTGATTTATTTATCACCCACAAGGCCAGATATTGCTTACGCAGTAAGTATGGTAAGTCAATTTATGTATGCTCCTTCTATCCCCCTGATATCCTTCCATTGCAAGAGCTTGAGTCAACATGAGAGAACTGTTCGATGTCAGCTCCAGGTAGTAGAGCTTCCCCTTCCTAATACCATAACCAATCGTCTTGTGAGTCCAAATGTCCTCAAAAACACAAAAAGAAGGCCAAAAAATCACAAGACAATGTAGGGCGACAGTTATTTGAGCAACAGATAATAAATTATAGTCAAGAGAAGGAACAATGAGTACAGAATCAAGATTCAGGCTATCAGAAAGTGAGACATTGCCTTTTCTAATAATGGGGGTAGCATTACCGTTGGCGACACTCACGACAGTTTTGGGGGATGGTTTTAGGGTTTGTATCTGTCTAGAATCACAAATCATATGTTCAGTAGTACTAGAATCAATTATAATAGATGCAGAAACTTTTAAAGCCTTACCATCATTACCTGTATCATTAAGACAACTGGTCGTGCGGTTGTTGATCAGACAATGCACTGCACCTGGCTGCGTGGCTAGTGGTTTTAGCGCTGAGTTCTGCGCACAACGAAGCGATCCTTCTAATTTTTTCTTAACTTAGGCTCTGATGTCAAGAAGAGAATGCTTTGAATGATGATTTTATTCTTCTCAACGAGAGGTATTTATACAAGGTGTACATCCCTACGGTAAGAAGTAATAAGAAGAAAACTAATTACACGAGATTACACGAAATTGATATCAATTAGGAATCCTACCTAAAATACAAAGTCAACAGTACTAACACGGTGCAGCAATGATGAGTAGATAATGTAAATACGATCACACAACAGTAAATCGATAATTCACATCGACATAATAGTAATAAATAAATCATTAATCATGACTGTAATTAAAATCCTAGATAAGTATGTATACCTGTGCATCTCGCAAGATTTAGGATAACTTCTTAATTTTCGTTATTTTGCTAATTCTTATAAACATTAGTCTAATCTAGGCATACGTAGGAATTTCTTTTTCAAATGTATAAATGGAAATTATATAAATATATGATGTTTAAAAGCAAAGACCCACTCACAGATACTTACGAGGTCGCAGCCGTTCGAACTAGGATGACCGGATTTTCCGATAGTAATCACACTTAAGCATAATATTGGGACCCATTAGTAAAACTCAGCTAAGAAAATTAAATTTGGGAAAAATGAGTGCGGGTTTGGAATCAGGGTGTTGAAATACGCTAAGGAAGGTCCTTGGCAAATTTTGTAAAAAGTCAACGGTCAACCAAGACACCTAGCCGGTTAACTGCGTTAAATCTTCAGAATTTCACTAAATGGATGCCAAAAATGAACTCAGAGCGTCGAAATTAGCCTAGGAGGGTTTCCGAGAAAATTTCCAAACAATAGTCAACAGACTGTCAACAATTAATGGAATATTCCCTTCAAATCCCTAAATGGGTCCGGGTCGACTGGTTCGGATCTGGGTTTGGGCTTGGACCTTTATTTTTTTGAAACAGGTCGGGTTAATCCATTGGACTAGCAGGATGCACCCGTCAGACCCAGCAAGGAGAAACCCGGAATTGGGCTTGTTCTCCAGAGCTCCGATCGAGCTCCATTCTTAATTAAACTTCACCATTTAAGTGTTAAAATAAAGTTAGGAGGATGGAGATTCGATTTATACCATTTTAGCTCAAATCCGTGGCAGGAAAAATATCTACAAAGGCTTCGGGTCCACTGGAAAATCTAGGAAGTTTTCCCCGAGTTGATTCTGCACCCAACCATCACAATAAACTTTCAAAACTACTCTAATCGTCCACTAAAACGTGATCCAAGAAGGTTTAGGTTGGTTTCGAGGCTCACCTTCGCAGCAAACGACAAGAACTCGCTGAAGAAAACTATTGAACAATGATGATGCCATTGCTAAGAGAGAGAGAAGGAGAGATATCACGTTTCAGGGCTTAGGGTTCACGACGTAGGGTCATGCGGTGGTGCGGTCATGCTTGCCGGAGTAACAACGGTGTGGTGGTGGTGGCTTGTGGTTGCCGAAGAAGGAAAATGAGTGAGAGAGGGAGTAACAGAGAGAGGAAAGAGAGAGATACGGGAGATAGACACGCATCGAGGGATGAGAGGAGAGCTTGGTGAAATGTGGGCCCCATGGCCAGAAAATTTAATAAAATATTGAAAATATCTTGTCAGAAAATATTAAAATAATAAAATACCCAAAATTCAAATTTCATAAAACATCCTCAAGTTTCATAGTTTTGTAAAATCTTTATTGTAGCTCCAAATTCGATTCTGTTTGCGTCTACGCGTTCGTATCATCAAGTACTTCAAGAATAAGGTAAAATAATGGCTCGTATGCATCACAAAGAGGTGGTCAACGAAAGTTAACAACCTTGCCTCTAGGGCATTTTCGTTAATTCATTCTTTTAAAACTAATAAATTCGTAAAATTAGGGAAGGTTGTCACACCTACCAACTTTGTTTTTAAACCCGATTTATGAAGTTTATAAATCCGATCAAATTTTGATTAAGAAAATACTTTTCTTGTCCTTCCATGTTTCTAACTCGGTCCTGAAGCAGCAGTGTAGAAAGTGGAAGTTTACCACTAATTTTGCTCCATCGAACTTTGTTGGAAGAGCAAAATTTTGACATGGATGACCTTGTTGGCCGAATCCCCTTAGTAACTTTGGTTTACTTCGTGAACATTTTTCCATGTTCTTGGATTCACGTTTGGTGTTTGTTTTAGTGATGGATAATCTTATTGATATTGTCCTTGAATACGAGTTAATTGAATCATGTTTCTTGTATACATGTGACCAAATTCAATTAAACACATGATTAGGTACGAATGTGGGAAGGTTAGTTGTCTGGAGCCTGGTGATTCGAGCGGTTTACTTGCCTTAGCCCAACCTTTTGGGACACTTAGGTCGAACAATGATGCTACAACGCATCTCTTTACCCGAAGTAAGGATCTTATGCCTGCAAGCACACTTTGCCAAGCCTGTGTTGGAAATGTGCCCTAAAACCAATCATATGATGATACTTTATGGACATTTCACATGTTAAACTAATCTAGTTTAATATTAAGGGCAAACATTATTGTTTGAGCCGTCTCATATAAATGTTATATGCTTAAACGATAAGTCCAAGGAATATGTGATTGGAAGAATGCGATCTAAAGAAGTTAGATTCATGAGACCATTCTTTCGTTGACACATCCTAAACGTTCCTGATCATAGGATTGTCAATTGGGCATTGACAGTCCGTTAAGATCAGTACGTGCTATGTCTTCTCTCAGGGAGAGTGACTAGTCTCGAGTCATTGGTGTGTGTGACATCAAGACAAGTACGTAGGTGCTCAATAGAGAATGAGTTCACTGAACACGATCAACGAAGAGTTCTCATATTCATGTCACATGAGAACTCATGGTTGGGATAATGCAAATTAGTCTTTTGACCTGAGGCATCACAGTTGTCTTGTGGTTAGGTCCTTAATCTTTGATTATGTCAAAGTCACTCCATCAGGAGGGTGTCCATGGCATCGTTGGGGTTAAGCCACTTAGCCATGGAGGCAAGTGAATGCGCAACAAGGGATCTCTAACCTTCAAACTGTTTGAGGGAGAATACTCTATGATATGATTAAGAATCTTTGGCCAAAGTATGAATGAGATTTAGGAATGTGTTCCAAATCACATTCAAGGTAATCATATAAGCACAAGACTCACATTGTATAGTAGACATGAATAAACTATCAAACCAAACAATGTGGTCAAGAGTATTGTATTAGAGAAAGACCGTATTGCATTTGTAATCCTAAAACTGAATAGGTTCTCCACCTCTTCTGATTAGCTTGGGTAACCATGACATGCTGCTAGGCGTCAACCATGGTTTGTGGAAGCCCTAAAAGTGTATTATCACTAACGGGAGAATTGAAAGTAAGTTTCAATTCACAATCGATTAGAAAGAGTTTTAATCGCCCACTGCCTCGCTAAAAGGAACCTAATGGATCGTTCACCGAGTAAGGTAGAGTTTGAAGAAACAACGGAGATGAGTAAGAATAATTAAATGGTTTAATTGTTTATCTAAGGCTAGGATTAATTAGTATGTTAATTAATCAAACAAATAAGTTCGTTAAAGACCTCGGGTTAGTTTTGGGCCGCAAGGCCCAATGGGATTTGAATGTCAAGCCCATTAACTCAAGTTGTATGACAACTTGAATAAACAAAGGGCTTGAAAGCCCAATAAACCCTATAGGCTTGCCATGTTAGAAGAATAGGGCTTTTGGTCCATTAGGTCACTTATTTGAAGGGACTATATAAAGGACTTTATAGCCTAAAATTTACATATGGTAATTTTTGGGGAAAGGATGAGAACACAAGCTCTCCTTTCTCTCTAAAATTTAGGCCACCTTGGAGGGATCATCTAGCAATCAAACTCCTCCAAGGTCACTCATTTCTTCTTCATTGTGCCTTGGTGATGAATCATTAGAGGTTCTCAATTTTGGGAACTTGGAGAAACCTTTTTATCCATCCAAATCCATGGATCTAAGATGCAAGGAATGAAGGCCCTCTCTTTGGGTGATTAGCCTTTGCTTATGCAAAGAGGAATCTACAAAGGTATTGATTTCTCAACTCACTTTGTTTTGAGTTGAGTCTTGGTTCACCTATCTACTAGGCTTTGAATTTCATGGGTAAATGTTTTGTTTTAAGTGCATACAAGCATGATTCCGCCTTTAATTGTTAATTGCATGCTATTGATGTTGCTTAAATGAACATGTTTTTCACAAATCTTCCTTCAGCCTGCTCGTTGGGGAATCGATTTTCTAAATCATCCCTAGCAAAGATACGAAACAACCATATTTTCACGGTGGATTCCAGGGGATACATGTGGACTGATCCAACCAAAATGTGGACCATATAAATACTTATGGCTTTGGTTGTTGAATAGACAAACTAGTGACATGTTTGTCCACACACATTGTTGCTAAACCTCCTGGCTGATTTTAAGGGTTCACCAACCTACTTATCACTTAAAGTTTGAAGGCTGCATAATGCTGGAGAGTTTATAATTGTTGCTAAACCTCCTGGCTGATTTTCAATAAAGTATTGCACGTTTTTTGGGTTTATAATTGAACATTGAATTCCCATGTTCACACCAAATAGCCTCACATAGTGATCATAAAGCGCAATTTAAATGATTGCTCGGACTTTGGTTAATGCACCAAGTTTTCGGTTTCTGCCTAGGGCTATACAATTTTGTATGTAGCTATGTTGGTCTGCCTTGAGGCCTATTGCCACCCAACCTATATGATGTTATAGTCGGTTACTAGGTATGAACCTGACGCTTTGTATTTACGCATTTTGGGTGTGCATTCAATACGCCAAGTTGCGCCGTCGCAGTATACCATTATGATTCTCCTTCACACTAGCTCTCTTAGAGCCCTTGCATGCGATATATTTACCGTTTATTTACGGATTGTCACTTCAATGAGATAGTCTTCCTGCCATTAGGGGGAGATAAGAACGTCAACGTTCCTGTAGAACTACACGAATTTACGTGGATGTTGCCTATTATGTCTTATCTCGATCCCCGTACCGCACAAGTGTCATAAGCAAGTGCGATGAATTCTAGCTTTCATAATGTTGCTCCAAATGACGAGATTATATACTAGCTGTAAACATGCCTGTTAGGATAGACATACTTAACGGACTTTGAGTTAACATCCCCGAAGGGTGTGCCGCCCCTACTAGACGGTTTGGATGCCCCTGTTAGACCATCTGGTATATCGGTGGATATCCAATCAATTTGTCTTAGCCTGGAGCACAATAGATCATTGTTTCATAGGATTTACTTCCCAAGAGGAGGAAAATAAGGCACAAAATGAATCTATACTCGATCACTGTCTCAAATCATTTTCATCTCATGAGATTAATTTGGATTACTCCCGAGACTTAAAGTTCTTGGTTCAGTATACTACTTTGGATGAGTTAATGGAATTGAAATGAGATTACCATCGATGATGTTTTCACTTCTATGGTAGCTATTGACATAAATGAAAAGTGATGATATCAAACCATGTTCCATTGATTAAGTGACAACGTAGAACTGATTGTACAATCGAAATTACAATCCAGGTTAAAATTCCTTACCAAAGAGTGTTTTGGACCTATCATTCCTACACTGCCTAAGGTAACCTCGCTATGTTACATATGGAAAAGGAAGCATAATAAGATGAATGAAACAATACGATATGATGCACGCCTTATGTTGCAAGGTTTCTCTCAAACGCCTTGCGATTGATTACATCATTATGAAATATGGTTAATGTTTCTTCATAGGGATATAGATATGGAGATTTACATGTGAGTTCCCGAACAATTACATGGATTGGTTCAAATAGTTCCAAACTACAGAATACCTTCTCAACTCGCTTGAAGCGTTCACTTACGGATTGAAACAATCTGACGGATGTGGTATACCCATCTAAGTTATTATTTGACCAGTTAGGGATATGAATGAATACCCTTGCGTGTTAAATTATGAAGTCTTATTTCGAATTGCTAGAGTTATATTTTATGTCGTTGACATGAATCTCACTAAGACTCTAGGAAGGCTTCAGAAAACTACCTCGCACTTGAAGATGGAATTTAATATGAAGGATCTTGGGAAAACTCGTTTATGCCTTGGTCTGAAGTTGAAGCATTGTTCTGACATTACTTTGATCTACCAGTCGAATTACACCCTGAAGGTGTTACCTTTAAGTATACCTGTGATAGTCCATACGTTGTATGCAAATGAGACCCTTGAAGAGGTTACAGAATCTGAAATTTCATATAACTTTGCGCTTCGTTGTACTTAGCTCATTGTATTAGATAGGACATCCCATTTGCTGTTGATCTGTTGGTAAAGATGCAGTACCATGCCTACACGTAACCACTAAATTGGTGTTAAAGACAATTTTTTCGCTACTCTGAAGGTACTACGAAGGTAAATCCCAACGTATTTTGAGTGGATCCAATCTCCCTGATCATCAGAATGATGCTAGCCTTGTTTGTTATGCTAACGCTGGTTACTTATCAGACCTACACAAGGCACATCCCCTAATGGTTATGTCTTTACCGTTAAGGGATATTGCAATATCTTGGAGGTCCACGATATGACCTTAGTTGGGAAATCTTTGAATCGTTCCAAGACTCATCTTACTTCACTACTCCATAAGTAAGACATGGTTATAAATCAAATCGACAAAGAGAAAACGGCAGTGCGAATATATACTACTCGTAATTAGGGGTGGTTTGGTTTAGGATAGCGAACCGAAATTGTCGGTTCAAAAACTAAACCGAAATTGTTCATAAAAAGAGGGCGAAAAACTGAAACCAAACCAATATTTCGGTTTTCTCGAAATTCGGTAATATCAAAATAGTTTTAGCTTTTTGATTCAGGCTTAAGAATGGGCCTTCAGGTCAAATTTTTTGGGCTTTTGATTTCAAGACCAACAAAACCTAATTTTGCCCAAACTTTTTCAGCCCCAAATGTTAAGCTATGGGCTTATGCTTATGTCCTCTATTCCTCTCCATTTCTTGAGCAAAAATAATTGTGATTATTAGAATTACTGTTGTAACCTATTTTATTTGACAAAGGGAATAGGGCCGGCGGTAAGGAGAAGAGAGATTGAAAGAGATCTGTTTGTAGAATTGTAGGAGAATGTGTGTGTTATCCCTCCTACATAGTGTCTTTATTTATAGTCGTAAAAGGAGAGAAGATATTCCTTCATCCCCAAGGAATACAAGTTGTAAAAGGAAATGATAACTATAATCAAATTTAATCTAGGATTTACACAATCACACTTAAACTAGGAAAGTTTACAACACTCCTCCTTAAGTGTGTAAATACTCAAGGTAGATTTAGCATCATGCAGAAGTTGACAAAGTCGACTCGTCAGCATTGATTCTAAGGAACAACGCTTATTCTCAATAAGGTAGGAACTTTCATAAGTAAGTAAGTCTCACTAAAAAACCCTAAGGTTATGGCAAAAACTTGAGTAGGGACAAAATCCATAGTCTAAGGAAAAATGTGTGAGAAATGCAAAGTCAAAAGAAACGTCTACGGGATGTCATCAGGGATATGACTAGCCCAAGGTGGGTGCCTCATTAAAACTTAGTTCGGTAGCAAAAACCCAGTGGGAAAAATGCTCCTAATTGTAGGGAAAAAGAGTACATTAAGATCAAGCAAGTATTCTTTAGGATACTCCCCTTGAGCTTGACATAATTCCAAAGAGAAATAACAATGTTACAACTCAGAAAGTTTACGCATACCAATTCCATGAACAAGCTTCTAAAACATTGTCTTCAACAGTGATTTGGTGAAGAGGTTGGCCAGATTGTCTTGTGAACGGATTTGCATGACTTCAATCTTCTGAGCTGTTTGATGTGAAAAGAAGAACTCCGACGCAATGTGCTTGGTTTTGTCTCATTTGATGTAACCCTTCTTGAGTTGTTGGATGCATGCTGCGTTGTCTTCAACGATCGTCATCGGGCCATCAACGACAGGATAGAGATCGCAAGAGCTTCGAATATGGCCCACTATTGCTCTCACCAAAAACATTCCCCAGTTGCTTCATGTAAGGCGAGAATTTCAGCATGGTTAGACAAAGTGGCAACTAAGGTCTGTTTAGTTGACCTCCAAGAGATTGCGGTGCCTCAAACGGTAAAGATATAACCCGTTTAAGAACGCGGTGAGAATCGACTCGAGAAGCAGTGGGTGTGGCATCACTCGAGGATCCGTAGATATAGAGCAAGCCTAAATCCGTAGCACCCTTAAGGTAATGGAAGATGTCTTTCATGCCAGTCCAGTGTCTGCGTGTAGGTGCATTACTGTATCTTACCAAAAGATTAATAGTGAATGAGATGTCGGGTCTAATGCACTGAGCTAAGTACAATAAAGTGCATATCACACTTAGATAAGGAACTTTAGGTTCCAAAATCTCTTCATCATCCTCCTTCAGACGGAAGGTATCTCGTTTTGCATCTAGCGATCAAACAACCATAAGAGTACTCGAAGGCTTCGCTTTATCCTTATTAAAGCGGCGCAACACCTTCTGGGTATAGTTTGATTGATGTACTAGGATTCCATCTGAACAATGCTCTATCTCGAGACCGAGACAGTATCGAGTCTTACCTAGATCTTTCATCTCAAATTCCGATTTTAGGTGCGTGGCAGTTCTCACGAGTTATTCAGGATTTCTGATAAGGTTCATGTCATCGACATATACTGCAACTATCGCAAATCTGGAATGTGACTTCTTAATGAACAGACAAGGGCATAGTTTGTTGTTCACATATCCCTGACTAGTCAAATACTCACTCAGACGGTTATACCACATTTTTCCGGATTGTTTCAAACTGTAGAGTGAACGCCTCAGCCGAATTGAGAGCGTGTTTCAGGATTTGGAAATATTTGAACTAGCCAATGTAAGTCCTTCGAGAACTTTCATGTAAATTTCCGTATCAAGATCCCCATAACGATATGCGATTACTATGTCCAACAGTTGCATACTCAGTTTTTCGAAAACTACCAAACTGATAAGGTAGCAAAAAGTAATCACATCCATAACGGGTGAGTAAGTTTCGTCATAGTTAATCTCAGGGCTTTGTGAGAAACCTTGTGCAACAAGACGAGCTTTGTAACGCACAATTTTGTTCTTCTCATTACGCTTCCGAAAGAAAACCCACTTGTAGCCAACGGGCTTCACATGTGGAGGAGTATGAGCTACAAGTACGAACACCTTACGTTTCACAAGCGAATCGAGTTCGACTTAGATTGCTTGTTTCTAGTTTGACAAATCAGTTCTACATCAACATTCATCAACAGAAGGTGGTTCCATGTCATTGGTCAACATGATTTCAGTAGCTACTACATATGTTAGTGCATTGTCGATAATCATCTCATTTCTACGCCACACATCATCTAAGCTAGCATAATAGACCAAAATCTCACGATTCACGGAGGAAGATTCGTCTCTTCAAGGACACTTTCATAATCTAGAATTTCCTCATGAGTTGGATAGAATGAGTAAGCGATAGTGATGCGTGAATTATACGTACACAAATTAAACCCTCTTTTTGACAATTGTAGTATAGATATGTAAGTAGGGATCGTTCAGGACCGGGGATTAGGAGGGATTGTTAATCACTTGGATTTCACTCAAAAACGTAAAAACACAATATAAAACACTATACTAGACTCAAAGAATGCAAAACTAAACTTTAAAACACTAAAACAAACCAAAAGACTCATACAGCACCCAAAACACTCAAAATTGCCTTAAAAACACTTTCTGGGCAGTTTTGAGCACTTTGAGTACTTTGGACGAATTTGGGTAACAAATTGACTCAAAACACTTATAAACACAAACCAAAACACTTTCTAACTAATTTGAACAATACAAAGACTCAAAGGGCTCAAAACAAGTTCAACAGACTCAAAACTGCCTAAAAACACTAAATAGGCAGTTTCTGACCTTAAACCCAAATTTGGACGAAATTAAGTTGTAACTTGACTCAAGACTCTTAAAAACACAAACTAAATTGATTTCTAACTAATTTGGACATTAAAGTAAGGGGGGATTGAGTTTTGGACGAAATTAAACTAAATGCACAGATTCTAATTAAAAACAGAATGTAAGTATGAAATTGATGGAATAGAATGGATGAGATGAAAAGCTAGCTAAGGGGTTCATCTCCACATATGTTACACTTGCATAATAAAAAGATTTCCAAATGCATTTCAATAAACCATGAATTCTCAACGCCCCGGGTTAATTAGGTCCGCTTAAATTAACCGTCAAGTTTTCCTTAAGTTAATGAATTGGATGATTGCATACGACAACCCAAAGCATTCCTCACAAGTTCCCTACATGAATTGCATAATAGAGATACAAGCAAGAATCATTAAGCATCATGAAAACTATAAGTGTTGACGAGGCATTCGTTACTATGATTGCATGAAACTTATGCCAAGAATTTGTTTAACGCGATTGTTTATAAGCAACCTCCACTACTTGTGAATATAAGTTCATAACTATTACGTGAAACTCACTTATATTCTAGCGTCATATTCATGCATGAAAATTAAGCGTATACTCTCAATAAACATACATAAATAAGTTATCAATCAAACAGTTAAACAAATTGAATTCACAACTTATGAAACGCAATTAGAAGTAATCAAATCAAAATGCAAGCATAAACATATATTTCGAATCCCCCCCTAGCCAAGGGGGGTTTAGTTCCTCATACGTACAAAACAAAGAGAATTGAAATTAAACATTGAAATCAAAGAAACGCCTAAACATTCCAACAACTCAAACTTGAATTGTATGAACGTTTAGGCCCTCTTCTCTTCCTCTTCGTTGTAGCACAAGGTCTAAGGATAGGTTTGGAGGGATGGGGAGTTATGGATGGTGTAGAATGATGTGTTTAGGATAAGGATGGATGTAGGGGACCTCAAGGCTTCTTTTTGGGCAGAAAATATGAAGAATGGTGAAGTATGGATGTGTTATAGAGAGGGGATGAATTTCTGGCGTGAATGGTTGTGTATGAGAGGTGGTAATCTGATCTAGGGGTTAATATGAGTATATATAGGCACTTAGAACCCTAGGGAAATCAGATATGGACTTGAATTAATTAATGGGAGAGTATGGGAGTGCATGTGGCTGATTTGTGGTGCAATGATGAAAAGGCAAAGTGCATGTGGCTGATTTGTGGTGCAATGATGAAAGGATGGAAGTGCATGTGGCTGCAATGGATTAAAGGATGGGAGTGCATGTGGCTGATTTGTGATGCAATGATGAAAGGATGGAAGTGCATGTGGCTGCAATGGATTAAAGGATGGGAGTGCATGTGGCTGAAATGTAGCCTTCTAGAAATCAGGTTTTTAGGCCCCCTTGCAACTCCCTAACTGAATTCAAGCCTTTCAAATTCGTCCATCCTCATGCCACCATGCTTGCACTATCCAATCTTGGCCCAAAAATGCTCTAGAATGCTCCAAATTGCTTCTTTTTGCATACTTTGACACTAAAACCTGAAATTGCACGAAAATAACTTTAAACACTATAATTAACATAGTTTAGCTAATTAAATGCAAGAAAACAAGCTAACTAAGTCGTATAAATATGCTCCTATCAGATAGTTGGAATCACAGTAGGCTCTTCGGGACCTTGTGTCGTGGGTTTCCTCTTCCGGGGGTGTGAATCCTTTGAACCAAGGGGTCTGCCATGCTTTTATGTAAAGGCAAATGATTGGCTAGCCACTAATGTACGTGGATCACCAAGATTGGCGCCCCAGGCTTCCAGGAGGGAAGTCCATCGTACATTTGGTACATCCATCTTTGCAAGCGGATTCGCAACTGGAATATGTGAACTTGTCACGTGCGCTAGATAGGTGAAGCCATCTGGCATGCTCTGAGCTATGCTCTGGAGATCTAATATGCGCTGCACTTCAGTTTCAGACTGAGGAGACAAAGTGGGGGTCGTCCAAGATAATTCGTGTCATTCTTCAGGAACGTTGACGTTCTTATCTTCCCCTAACAACAGGAAGATTGACTCATAGAAATGATAATCCGCGAAACGAGCGGTAAACAGATCGCCTATCAAAGGTTCTAAGTAACAAATAATCGAAGGATAATCATATCAGATATAGATTCCCATCCTTCACTGAGGCCCCATTTTTGTACATAAGGGCACCGTGCCCTCACATCAATGTTTTCCTTCTTTATTTCCACCATGTTGATCTAGGTGGCACTTATGCATGCAAAGTTACATGGGATGAAATCCCAACAAGCACATTCACGTGGCCACATCCAAAAGCATATACCATTTGGCACCATATTTATTTGCTGTTGTATATCCCAATATTTCGAACGTTCAAATCAATCGGGATATAGATAAATATCAGGTTTAAATAATTTAATATATTATTAAGAGATAATGTCATGATTAAAATCACAATATTATTTCTCAATAATAATTGAAAATCATTTCAACCACCCTGTCATTCAACGACACTCGATTACTCGGGTAGATAGTGTAAAATCGAGTCTAAACAAGAACATACAGGCTCTAATAGACATGTATTGGTTTAATTTTGCATGAAAAACTTCGGGTTTTCATGGGTGATGTTTTAAATGAAAACTTCAGGTTTTCAAATAAGGCATGTTTGTAAGAAACTTCAGGTTTCAAAATAATTATGAACTTTAGGTTCATATGTTCTTGCAGGCAAACACAAATATATACATAGAAATATGCAACAAGAATATGCAAAAATAGAACTTTAGGTCTTCAATTATAATTGAATTAATTATTTGGACTTTAGGCCAAATTTAAAGTGTGGGTGAAAAAATATAAAACCCAAATTTTCTAAACATAATAAACAATCGAAACTCAGGGCCCAAAAATATAGACCAAATACCACGTGTGGGCTGAACAAATTTGGTTTGTGTGACCCAAGTCCAAAAATTGGGCTAGGGTTTCTTGGGTGCAGGCTTCAAGCCTATGGGGAGGAGAGGAACAAAACAGGCCGCATCAGGCGAACCCCCAAAAGAAATCTATACAGCCAAGGAAATAGGCTGTTGTAGGCAAGCCCAAAACAAAACTTAAAAAAAAAAATACAAAAATTCATACGGCTTCTTCAGGCAAGCCCAAAAAAATTTTTGTTTTTGCTTTTGTTTTCCTTTTTGTTTTCTTTTCTTGGCAGGCCAGGGAAAATAGTTGGGCTGAGGGGAACTCCAAAGCCCAACGGGCTGGAGCTGTCACTGAGAACGGGCCAATCCTAAGAAAGGCTCGGGTTTTGGAACCAAACACCCTAGCATGTGATGGGTGAGTTTTGTCGGAGAAGAACGCCAGACTTGTCGTTCCTGGTGGCAGTCTAGGGTTTGTTAGGACTCGGGTTGAGTCATGGTTGTCGTTGACGACCATGGTGGTGAACAGAGATGATGTAATCTCAACGTTATAACAACCAAGCCCTAGAAAATTTAAATTGGATTTTTGAAAAAATTCTGATGAGATTCAATCGAATCTCAGTCCAATTTCCGGTGAAGGACGACTTCTGGTCGTCAACGATAGGAACCAAAGGTTCAAGGCAATGGCTGCAGGCCATGCCTGTGGTCGATGTGGACACGGACACCATCAAAGGTGTCGATTTTCTGGGTTGTGAAGCTTGGAGCTTTTGGCTCCGTGGGGTGATGGTTCTTGGCTTGGCGTGGGGAGCCCAACGACATGGGTGAGGTCGAGGGTTCGAAGAACCCTAGTTTTCCCAATCACAAAAAAAATAAAAATAAAAAATAAAAAATTGATTCATATATAATTCAATTCAAAGCATATTCAATTCAATAGTATAATGCATGTACATATATTTGGTGCAATTCATGGCAAATATCAAATTCATATAATTCAACAATTATGAATATAATGCATACACAATTTATGTAGAATATAAAATTCGAAAAATTAAAGTTGGGTCATGCATTATGGTGAATGTTTATGCTATCAGGCCTGCAAAAATATCGAGATAAAAACCGTTGTTTTGAAAGAACCTGATTGCGTAATGATATGGATGAACTAGTTTGATGCATAAATTTTTTCTTCAATTTCGGCTTTCCATCTCTAAAGCTTGTATCACGTTCAACACAAAAAATTTAAATTGAATCAATAAAAGTATATGGATCAATAAAATCAAAATTTAATCAATTAAAAATAATTGAAACGTATTACTCTCCTGATTGAAAACGAATAATTTTCACGTCAGATTCCTAAGCACAGCGGTAGGAGTGTGTTGATAACATGTTGTAGCCTATTTTATCTGACAAAGGGAATATGGCCGATGGCAAGGAGAAGAGAGATTGAGAGAGATGTGTTTGTAGAATTGTAGGAGAATGTGTGTGTTATCTCTCCTACATAGTGCCCTTATTTATAGTAGTATAAGGAGAGAAGATATTCCTTCATCCCCAAGAAATACAAGTTGTAATAGGAAAGGATAACTAGAATCAAATCTAATCTAGGATTTACACAATCACACTTAAACTAGGAAAGTTTACAACAATTACATCAATTTAATGAAAAAGTTTGTATCTTACTACGATCACATCAATTTAAAAATTCCTATAGAAAGGAAACAAATTGCTGCAATCGCATTAGTACGCCATTACAGTACAGGCCTCAACAATCCCCTCAACCATTTCACGAAAGGTTTGACCTCAACAATATTCTAATCTCAAATCAAAATTCGAAACCCAAATCGGAACTCTAATCCCCATTTCAAAATCCCAAATCTAAATCCTAATTTAAATATGATGAATTAAAGGGAAAATTTCTTACAATGAGCGAGACTTGATCGAGAGAGAGAGAAAGTCGGAGGGGAGTTGAGAGAGAGACGTGTGGTGTTGTGGGTGTGATGTGTTGAAGTTGGGATCGACCAAGACAGAGTCGACGAAGGTGAAACATAGAGAGAGGTCAAGAGAAAGGGTGGGTGGGGCCAGAGTCGAGATCAGGTGGTTTGGGCTCGAGTGGCCGAGTCGAAAGAGACAAAAGTTGGGTTACTGGGTTAAGGAAGAAGAGAAGACAATCTGAAGAGAAGAGAGAGAGAGAGAGAGAGAGAGAGAGGGAGAGAGAGAGAGAGAAACGGACCAAGAGACAAAGAAAGGAGTTTCAAAAGAGAGATAGTTGTGGAGGTCATTGGGATGTGGCGTGGGTGGCTGAAGTGGGAAATCAGGCCACAGAGTTAGGGGAGGAGGAGAGCTCGGGGAGTCAAGGTTCAAAGTTGGGAGGAAGAGTCGAGAGAGAATGATCTAAGTGAGATGAGGACGAGAAAAAGGTTGGTTTTTATTCAACAGCTGTCTCTGCTTCTCTCTCCCTTTTCTTTTTGGTCATGTGCCTACAAACTTATGTTAAAAAAAAAAAAAAAACCCACCCTGTGGTAAGCACATGAAACCGTATTATTTAATAATCTCTATTAATTAATGAAACCTTTTTTTGTCAACCAAATGAGGGTGCAAGACAACTTAATCTTCTATCACACAAAAAAATGATGTGCAATAATGTAATTTCACATGTCTAAATTTTACTGTTTTTTATTGAAACCTCACCTATAGATGATGTTAAAATATTTATAATATTTAAAATTTAAAAAATAAAAAATAAAAAACCAAAAAAAATAAAAAACTGCCACTCCCCTCATGTTCTCTCTTTCTCTCTCTCTCTTCCCTCCTCTTTTCTTTTCATTTTCTAAAAAAATGTGTTCATAAACACAAAGTGTGTAGGCAAATGCTAGTAATTCCTAATGAAAACTAGTAACAAACATAACTAGATAAATTCTAAATGGTCATATGTCACATTTTAATGCAGAGTCAAACAATTGCAGGCAGATGGGAGCTCTCATGGCAACCAACAAAATGCCAGAGAACCGTTTGAGACCAAAGCTTTCGCTGCTTAGAAAGACCCTGTAGCAGTTTGACAGGCTCGCCCTTGTTACTCATCCTAAATTGGCGATATCAGATGCAGAATGGAACATGGAAGAGTTCCCAATTCCCCCGGACAGCAGTACCAGCAGGAATGAGAAAGCTGAAAAGATATAACCATCAAAACGATTTCTTCTTGTAAGAAACCAGACCATGAACGCCACCTTCTACTTGTGCTGCTCCTGTTCTTACCTGCATAGTAAAATACATTGTCAACTGATTGAGAAACCATATTAGTTCTTGGTACGACCATCATTACATCTCAGATTCCTTGAGCAATAACAAGGTAATCGGAGTGCGCTTTTCCTTGAGGTAATATACGGGGATGGAAAACTATCTAAGTAAGCGAGGTCAGAAAACCCTGAGAGGTTACAGGGTTCTTTTCTGTAAGTAAATGAGTGTCTGAATGGTTTCTTCCCCACTCCTTTCGGTAGTTTAACCTAAGATTGTTGAACAAGAATACAAATGGTATGGAACAGACTACAAAGAGTAAGAAGTAAGTTATCGAAAGAAACATTGGCTACAATATCAATTCTCATTTAACGCATAAAACTAAAATGACATCCTTAATAGCGGTGTCAAGAGTACCACAACAACGTCTGCAAAATGGTCTACTTACCTCTAGCCTTAAAACGCTTGATTTTATGGGGTCATGAGCGGAATGCAATGAAGAAGCACCAAGATCTTGGAAACCTTGTTTCCCAGCTTGCATTGTGTATGGTATGAACTTCAAAACAGAACCTTTGTCTGCAACCGCCCCAACTACCCCCTGTGCAATTTTCAGCTTAGCGGTATCGCCCAAGTACAGGATCACTCCCTTTTGTCATTGCTTCAAGAGATCCCACGCCTCGAAATTTTTTGATGCGGCGACCATTCTAATAGAAAACATGAAATCACTTATATCAAACTGTTTCCTTAAATGAGGTTAAGCACGCAGAAATCTAATTAACAATGACAAAGAAATAACAAACAGCATGTTGCTTATAAAAGACAAGTACACTGAAAATCTAGTGCAATTTATATAGACAACTTTTGCTTTTGGTTCAGAAATAAAGCAAGATACATCATTTGGGTCGTAGGTTAGATTAGCAAAGACCCTCTGTTCAAATTGCTTAATAAGCTAATTCCCATAAAAAATAAAAAAAGGGAAAGACACAGAAATGAAATACTATGTCCAATAAAGTTCCACATAAGTTTAGTTTTGACATGCATCCATGAAAAACCCAATCAAAATTTCAGGGAACTGGACCCTTATTTAGCCTAATCCTAACCCATTTTGCCACTTACTCTCACCACTTGGGTTAACCCCTTACTGTATGTGGGCTTCAAACTTACTAAGTTCAGGCCGTCAGACAGAGAGTCCATGCAAACATACCAATGGCACTCCTAATGATGTAAAAGCATTAGATTTTGATGGCAAACCATAACACATCAATGACTGATCCGTCGAACGATATTGATGCAGTCCAAAAAGGATGGGAAATAACTCGGGATGTATAACAAACTTAGAAACACATATCTTCTAGGTAAGTTTCTTTACCAATCACATCTGCAATTCAGTATTCATAAATCTGCCTAATAAACTACTTAAACCACTCAAAAAGTTGTCAAAGAACTAGAAAAGACATATGTAGTAAACACTCATACAAACGAGAAGATATGTTCAAGTGGATTTAATATCTGATGGTATCAGCGGTATACCTGTTCCAGCAATAAAAACAAGAGTAAGTCCAAGACATACCTGATACACAAAAACCCCGGGAGCCTCAGTGCCTCCAGCTAAGAAGCTTCCCATCATGACAGTAGAAGCCCCAAGGACCAAAGCCTTGACAATGTGTCCAGAATTGGAAATTCCACCATCAGCAATCACAGGCACACCACTTTGTGAAGCAATAGACGCAACCTTGTAAACAGCAGTTGCCTGAAACATATCACCAAAACCAACACAACTTTGGTCATAAAATGGTAAAGCATTCAGCAACCTGTAGAACAAAACGTCAAACAAAGTCTTCAAAAAGTTCCAAAATGTAATTATATTTTTTTTCATGCCACAAACTACACTGTTTTAGTCCATCAAAGGGTTGCCACTGCCAGAAGCTAAAGTCGAACCTTTGTTTTCTACGTTCGGACTAATAACTAAATAGTAAAACACCCGTCAAAACAACGATTGTTAGGCACAATGTCATTGATTAACAAATCCTTAATCAAATATTTTTCATCCACAAAGAATTCAAGAAATTAAATCGATCACTACAAATATCATAACTTTCAACACCTCCAGATTCTACAAATCCTTAAATTAGCCGCCAACAATGAGAACAAAAACTAAAGCATCAATCATAAAAGCAACAACTAACAAAAAGAAGTCATCTTCATACCTGCCCGCGACTGACGGCGCAAACCTCTTGAGTGGTACAAATTGAGCCAGACCCCATTCCAACCCTCAACCCGTCAACACTAGCCTGAATCAAATTCTGCGCCTGACTCACCGTCACCACATTCCCGCCAACTACATCCAAACTCGAGTACATTTTCTTCACATACTTTATCATCTCAATCTGATAAATGGAGTTCCCCTGAGAGCTATCCAACACCACTACATCCACCCCTGCCTTCACCAACTCCTCCAATCTCTCCTTATCCGACTCCCTTGTGCCGATCGCCGCCGCGACCCGCCATGTCCCGTCCGGACCCACCGTCCCAACCTCAACTTGGGGTACCCTTTGATCCTCTCCACTTCCTCCTTCGCCACCACATCCACAACCTCATTGTCCCTCACAGTCGCCACCACATCTCGCTTTTTCTCCTCCATGTACTCCCCAATCGCCCCCAAATCGTAACTCCACCGCGCCGTGAGGTAATTTTATGTAATTTATTCAATTTTTTATTCTAATTGGTTATTCTAATTGGTTAAGGAGTGAGTGTCGCTCGTGTCATGTTATTATTTAAGAGTCAAGTTAATAGAAAATTTAACGAATGTTTGACATTATAACAAATTTATAAATTAATATATAATATTATAATATTTAAAATATGAGACTCTGGTTTGATTGATAATCAAGGTTGTTTTATATAATTTACCCTTTCAAATATTTCCTCTGTTTGCCTTGCTGTCAAATGCAGCAGCATTCTGATAGGAGCATATTTAGGCGACTTACTTAGCTTGTTTTCGTGCATCTATGTTGTTAATTCATAGTTGTTTTAGTAGTTTAAGCCATTTTCGTGTGTTTTTAGGTTCATATGGCTAAGGAAGCAAAAAGATGCATTTTGGAGCAAAATTGGGCTTGGAATGGATAGCATATGATTGGAGCCAAAGTGTTGGACGAATTTGAAGGCCTTGTATTCATTTTGGACATAAAACAAAGGGCCTAGCCCATTCTCTCTTAAACCAACCCCAAGGCCATGCATTTCCTTCCAATTCCAAAGCCCACAATCACTTCAAAAGCCATGCAAAGAACCATCCATTCCATCAAAAACAATCCATCAATTCACATGCAAAACCACCATTAACACACATGCACCCAAACAAAGCCAACCTAGCTAACCCTACATGCATTCTTTATGCAACTCTTCATCATTCCACCATTCATTCTTTATTCCACAAACAAGTCACATGCATTTCCACCTTCCTACTTCATCATTTCACCACATTCTCCCTCTTTAACTCATTTCATTATTCATTCACTTTGCATTCATTCAATTCCACCCCACATGCACCCTTTATTCTTCATCATTGCAACCATGGCACATTTACACCAACAAAACAACTCCCATGCCATGGCCTACTCATATTCCCATTTCCTTTCCAACATCTCACATGCATTTCCACCTTCCTACTTCATCATTTCACCACATTTTCCCTTTTATTTCCACATGCAATTCTTCATCATTGCAGCCACAAACACCTTAAACAAATAGCCATATACATATCCACTCCTCCTATAAATACCCTTGCATTCATTCATTCAAAAATCATCTCATTTCATACACAACACCACACCACAAACACTTCCATTCCCTCTCCTAGCCGTGGGTTTTCTTTCTATCTTCCATCTATCCTCCTCCATTTCCATAATCCCCCAATCCATTCAACACACTAACAACATCCCTTAGTCCTTGTGCCACAATAAAGAGGAAGATAAGAGGGCCTAAACGTTCATACAATTCACGTTTGAGTTGTTGGAATGTTTACGCGTTTCTTTGATTTCAAAGTTTAAATTCAATTCTCTTTGTTTTGTAATATGAGGAATGGAAGATAAGAGGGCCTAAACGTTCATACAATTCACGTTTGAGTTGTTGGAATGTTTAGGTGTTTCTTTGATTTCAAAGTTATGAGGAACTAAACCCTTTTTAGCTAGGGGTGATTTCAATACCATGATTATTTATGTAATATGAATTGATGAATTCCGGTTATGAACTCTTGATTCGTGAATGCAATTGGCTTAACTATTTGATGATTAACTTATTTGTGTTTGTTGATTGAGGGTCGGCACTTAATTAGCATGCATGAATATGTGGCTAAAGTTTAAGAAGGTTTCACATAATCGTTACTAACTTATACTTGAAAGTAGTGAAGGTCGCTTGTCACGATCGCGTTAAGTTTAATTCTTAGCATGAGTAACATGATGTCATAGTTGCAAGTGCTTTGTCAATGCTTATGGTTTTCATTATTCTTAATGATCTTCGATTGTATCTCTATTATGATGACATGTAGGGAACTTTTGAGAATGTTTTGGGTTGTCGAATGATGCCATCCAATCCAATAATATAAGGAAAATCTGAGGATTAACTAGTGATGTCACGGTTAATTTGGGGCATTGTCGTTCATAATTCAATGAAGGAATAACTGGAAATTGATTCATATGCATAAATATCATGTGTGGAGAAATAACCTCTAGCTAATTCACCAACCATCTTATTTCATCAATTACATTCTTGTTTCGTTATTTCAATTTTCATCAAACCTCAATCCCCCTTTTGCTTTAATGTGCAATATAGTTAGAAATCAATTTAGTTTGTGTTTTTAAAGCATTTTGATTCTTTTGGTTTGTCTTAGTGTTTTAACGTTTAGTTTCACATTCTTTGAGTCTAGTCTAACGTTTTATATTGTTTTTACGTTTTAGTTTAAATTCGTCCAAATCCAATTCCCCCCTATTTCGTTGAAGTCTTAGTCTTAATCTTTCTTATTTTTAGTTTTGCTTTCTTCGAGCATTAAATAGTATTTTATATTGTGTTTTTATGTTTTTAAGTCAATTTAGAAGGTTTTAGCAATCCCTCCTAATCCCCGGTCTAGAACGATCCCTCACTTATCCATTCTACTACAATTGTCAAACGAGGGTTTATTTTGAGTGTCAAGTAATTCTCGCATCAAATTTTGGCGCCGTTGCCGGGGATTAGCAACTTTGCTAATCCCTTGGTTCTTTTCTTTTTGGTTTAGTTGTTTTCGTTTTAGTTTCTAACTCAGTGTTGTTTTCTTTGTTTGTTGTTACTTTTGATATTTGATCTAGTTCTCTTTCTTTGATTTGAGGTACTAGAGAAGTAAGATATGGATTTTGCTAGTATTCAAGCTCAATTGGCAAATCTTACTTCTCAATTGTCGCCGTATGCTGAAAGGACCACAATGCATAGTGTCCCTACATTTGGTGCTTCATATAGGCAAGGATTTCAAGCCAATCAATGTCCACAAAGAGATTGGAGGGATCATTCAAACTCTATGTGGTGGGAAGCTCAACAAGTTCAAAGTGAAGCATATTGGCAGCCATATGAGGAGTTCTATTCAAGACCTATGCAGCCACCACAACCTCCTATGCAATATGCTCAATTAAATTCAAGTTCGTCAATAGATTATAATCAAATTCTTAATGAATTAAATTCTTTGGTGCAGGGGTCACAAAATCAAGCCAAGGAGGCTCAACAAGAAGCATATTGGCAACCTTACGAGGAGTTCTATACAACACCTATGCAGCCACCACAACTTCCCCCACCACAATTCCAATCAAGTTCAAGTATGTCCATGGAAAGTGATCAAGCTATGCAATTACTAACCTCTATTTCGCAGGGGTTGCAAAATCAAAACAACCGGATAGCAAATAACGAGAAGGAGATGATGGATATGGAGGAGCAAATTGGGCAGATTATGGAGTTCATGGAACAAATTCAAGAGCAAGAAGTGGATGAGGAGCTGCTAATTGAGGAGGAGGAAGAAGACATGCACACGGCAAGGGAAGAACAACCTTTGCTGCAGCCCCCTAAGCCCTCTAAACCACCCACCACAAGTAAGGACGTCCCAATTCCATGTTATTCTGATGTTATTTCACCCAATGTCCCTTTTCCTAGCAGGTTTTTGATTCCCAACCAAGAAGAGAGTAAAAAGGACATCGTGGAAGCCTTCCCAAAGGTTCAAAATGTTATTCTAACTCTTGGTGCAACACAGCAAGTTTTAGATGGTGTTGAATTCTTCAAAGGACTTTGTACACCAAGAAGAATGATTCAAGAGAAGGTTGTGGCTGGAGAAGATGTAGAAGGCATCAAAGAGGACATTAGACAAGGACCAATTCTCACATGCAATCTGGCCAAGTCCAATATCCCTGAAACTTTAAAGGGAGTGGTGTTTATTCTTGAGTTTATGTCAGAGCACACAGGTAAGCCGCCTCCCCGAATTTCAATTTTCTTTTATACTAATATGTTGTTAATGATCCAGGCACCCACTTTAGAATTTGAACCATTACCGGATCATCTCAAGTATCACCCCCCATTCAGAGATAAATTCCATGTCATGGGTCCTAAATGAGCCTAAGAAGGTTTCGTCCGGCTGCAAGACGTAAAAGAAAGCGCTACTTGGGAGGCAACCCAATACAGTAAATAAAACTTTTGCTTGTTCATTAATTTTTTCTATAAATTACAATTGTATCTAAACATGGCAGAAAGATGGAGCCTTTACAAAGGTTGTGTACGTGAGGCCCCACTACGTGGCAACACTCTCGGAGCAGGAGGCATCGGAACAGGAGGTCTCGGAACAGAAGGCATTGGAGAAAGAGGCATCGGAGCAGAAGGCATCGGAGCGGGAGGCACCGAAGATAGATCATTCAAGGCCCCAAACCTTGGTGGAACGCTGGATGAACCAGGAAAGAGGTGCCTCTGGAAGAAAGCTGCAAGCCTTTGACGGTCATCAAGCTCATCCAGTTTCCTCTTCATGCCTGTCGAATAATTGTTGGCAAGCACGTGCAAACTTCAGTTCTCGTACTTAAGCTGTTTGATCTCCTGCTTAAGACTCTCCACCTCCGCCATCAAGGATTCAACCTGACGGGAGCGAGCAAGAAGGCGTTGGCCCATGTTGGACACAGAGCCAGCGCACTGAACACTCAGAGCCAGGGATTCTTGAACGGCCAACTCATCGGACCGTCCTGAAAGCAGTTGACTGTCTTTGGGAGTGAGGAGGTTCCGAGCCACTATCGTAGCCGTTGTGGGATCCGTCATCACAAAGTCCTCATCTGTAAGAGGGCCATGGGAAGATAAGAAAGACGGGCACCATACCTTACCCTGACGAGGCGCGACCGGATCACTGCTTAGACTCAAATCTAAGCAAAGGTTCGATGGGTTGGATGAGCTAGCCATTGTTCACGAAGTTAAAAGAGAAGGGTTGGATGGAGTGAAATCTCGACGGGCCGGAGACGATTTCTGGGCAATTTTCAAGTGTGCATGCTAAGAGGTGATCGATCACCTCTATTAAAGGAGAGGCGTTCACCGATTCAGAATGAAGAGACACCACTTTTCAAAACCGGAATTTCCGGCGTAAAGATCGCCAGCTCGTCAGACGCAATCCCAGCTTTTCAGAAGACGCGTGGAAGGCGAGAAATCAGCTGCACACTTTAGCCGACAAAAGTGGGAGACAAAGCCGAAAGCTCCCGGCTTTCCAGAAAGCGTGTGCATATTTGTCGAAAGCTCCCGGCTTTGCAGAAAACGCGTGCCACTTGTCAAAAGATCTCAGATAGAGCCGCATCCGCACTACTACGTGTCGTTCAAAAAGCGAAGGGCATCGCTCAGAAATCGAAGGGGCGACTGCTCAGAAATCGAAGAGGCGCATTCAAAGATCGAAGAGTCGTCACTATTTCAAAAAGCCGGATTTGCGGGATCAAAACGTTTGTCGACAACGGTAAAAGAACAGTACCATCACTTGCTATTGAATTCCCTATATATGTTGACCTTCATTTTTTATGGCAAGACAGAACTGAAGAAAATGCCCAACTCTTCCTCACCTCTGAGGGCACACTCCTAACAAAGCCTTTCGAAATACTCCATTCTTTCTTCTTCCCCAAAGATGATACCAGATGCCTGGAGTACAGATGACCCAGGAGGAAACAGCACCACAAATACATGTGCTGATTCATTCACCGCTTCTTCAAAAGCAAAGGTATCTCATATCATCAAGGTCAAAAGCAAAAGTATCTCATATCATGCTCTTTCCCTGTCATTTTCTTTGTCCTTGTTCTTACTCGCATGACAAAGTGAAAGAAGCAATCAGCCGGCACTTGGAGTCAGTCTTCCGATCTGGAACCAACTGCCTGGAACCCTTCCCTGATTGCTTACCTAGCGTTGCTCTCGAGTAGTCATCTTCAACGGTTGATACACTACCAGAGAAGGGACCACTTCTGCAAAGGGGAGCAAGTAAGGCAAGTGAAAATGATACATTGAAGCATGGGGAGACAAGCTGCAACTGCATATGCTGAGCTATCCTCTAACCCTCTTCAATACGAATTGGAGAGATTGAACAAAGAAACAGATAAAAGGAGGAAGCTCAGACCTTCGTGGGAGACCAAAGGAAGCCTGCTGCCCAGTTCAAGAGTAGCACAAAGGAAAATCAACGATGGGAGCAGCGCAGTTCAAGAGTAAGCCTGTGGAATCACAAAGATCCAAGCCTCAATGCAATTACCAAGGAGAAGATGGAACTTACACTCTATAACCAGATTTGCGTCTCTAAACTCTTCTCTTTGTTAATTACATTCTGCCATGTTTAGTATGTTTAGTTGTTTTTTGTGTGTTTACTTATGTTTTGTGTGAATCTATGCTTAAAACATTGAGGACAATGTTTGATTTAAGTGTGGGGGGGGGGGGGGGGTAACTAAGTATATTTATGCAAATTCGTGGGATTTTATCACCCATAACTTCAAATGTTGTTCCTTGCTGTTTTAAAGTGCTTTTAAGTTGTTTTAAAGTGTTTTAGTATGTTTTGTTTTTATAACTCCGAAAATCACATAAAAATTTGAAAAACATGTTTTAAAAAGCCTAAAAAGAGTGTTTTGAGTCGTGTTTGTGTCTTAGGGTACCTTTCAACACAATGATAAGGATTTGGTTTCTAATTGCATGACTGTTAAAAAGAGTTATAAACATGGAGAAAAGTTTGATTTACTCTTGGTATATGCTTGGTTATGGTTATAATGTATGACTTCACATGCAATCATAAAAGAAAAATTCGTTTTTGTAACATGCTTGAAGGAAGGAACTCAAACAAACGCTACAACCCTGAAAGACTTGAGCCTATAACGTTCTTTGGAGAGTATAATCTGTGATTTCTTGTTTTCTAAAGTCGTTGCATGATCTCATTATTCTTTGCTTGGTTACTACTTAGAAGGCGTTTCATCATATAGTTCCAAATGCTAGAACTCATGCCCATTTCATTCAAAGCATGTTATTGATTTGCATAACATATATCAAGATGAAGTTGTGTAGTTGCCACCATAGCCAAATAGCCTCACTTCCCATATTTCGTATATGTTGTAAGTTTTACCCCCGTTGAGCTTTGTTTAGCCTTTATTCTTTGTCAACCCACATTATCCTCACCTAGCCTAGTTTAGGACAATCCACACCCTTGTTCTTAAAAGATAGTGAGCATAACTTAAATGAATTCCTTTTGAGTTACATTATGCAAGAAAATGAGTGTGGGGGAAGGAATGCTTGTTCTTAAGTATGTTTTGAGTTTCAACAGAAAAGAAAAACAGAAAAGAAAGAAAGAAAAAAAAAGAGCTTGAAAAATGAAAGAATGAGTGATTGAAGAAAGGGCTCAAAACACCAATTCTGGCCCTAAATTGTCTCCCTTTTTGTTCCAAAGTTGAGTTTTCATTCAAAAGTGAATTCTAAATTGAATCAATTGCCTTGCTCACTATTTCTTTAAGAACCTTTGTTTTCCATATCCCTTCTTTGTTATCCACACACCCCAAGCCCCATTACAACCCGTGACTTCAATCTTGAGTGTTATGTGTTTCAATTTGTGGAGTTTGAACTTGGTATGAGCATATGGTGTCACTGGTTCTCGCGTCTAAGTAGTAGCATTCCATTCATGAGATCATATCTAAACTTGATTATTAACTCCAGAAATTGCGTTCTTTGTGATACATATATGTGAGTGTTCGTTTTCATGTTTACATCAATTTTCTCACATATGACTAGATTAGGGTGTGTAGTTAGAAAATCTGAGTGAAAATTGAGTGCATATCTTGTAAGGAATTGAGCAAATTCTCTAAGGCATGTTACTACATTCAAAACATGGTTTTAAATGCTTAATTGTGAACTAGTATGTGGTGACTATGATTAAGAATGTACTTAAGGGTAAAGATGGCTAAATTCTGTGGGAATAATAATTTTTAACTTGTCATGTGCATTGGAAATCCCTGAAACGATTGTTGGAAGGTGTAGGTTGTGTTTTACGTGTTTAGTGTCGTCTTGTTTATTTGTT
Organism: Pyrus x bretschneideri; assembly: GCF_019419815.1. Lineage (NCBI taxonomy): Eukaryota > Viridiplantae > Streptophyta > Magnoliopsida > Rosales > Rosaceae > Pyrus > Pyrus x bretschneideri. Next base: position 2,814,425 of record NW_025999501.1, read on the forward strand.
TTTATTCTGTTTTGCTCGAGGACTAGCAAAAGATAAGTGTGGGGGAGTTTGATAGGAGCATATTTAGGCGACTTACTTAGCTTGTTTTCGTGCATCTATGTTGTTAATTCATAGTTGTTTTAGTAGTTTAAGCCATTTTCGTGTGTTTTTAGGTTCATATGGCTAAGGAAGCAAAAAGATGCATTTTGGAGCAAAATTGGGCTTGGAATGGATAGCATATGATTGGAGCCAAAGTGTTGGACGAATTTGAAGGCCTTGTATTCATTTTGGACATAAAACAAAGGGCCTAGCCCATTCTCTCTTAAACCAACCCCAAGGCCATGCATTTCCTTCCAATTCCAAAGCCCACAATCACTTCAAAAGCCATGCAAAGAACCATCCATTCCATCAAAAACAATCCATCAATTCACATGCAAAACCACCATTAACACACATGCACCCAAACAAAGCCAACCTAGCTAACCCTACATGCATTCTTTATGCAACTCTTCATCATTCCACCATTCATTCTTTATTCCACAAACAAGTCACATGCATTTCCACCTTCCTACTTCATCATTTCACCACATTCTCCCTCTTTAACTCATTTCATTATTCATTCACTTTGCATTCATTCAATTCCACCCCACATGCACCCTTTATTCTTCATCATTGCAACCATGGCACATTTACACCAACAAAACAACTCCCATGCCATGGCCTACTCATATTCCCATTTCCTTTCCAACATCTCACATGCATTTCCACCTTCCTACTTCATCATTTCACCACATTTTCCCTTTTATTTCCACATGCAATTCTTCATCATTGCAGCCACAAACACCTTAAACAAATAGCCATATACATATCCACTCCTCCTATAAATACCCTTGCATTCATTCATTCAAAAATCATCTCATTTCATACACAACACCACACCACAAACACTTCCATTCCCTCTCCTAGCCGTGGGTTTTCTTTCTATCTTCCATCTATCCCCATCCATTTCCATAATCCCCCAATCCATTCAACACACCAACAACATCCCTTAGTCCTTGTGCCACAATAAAGAGGAAGATAAGAGGGCCTAAACGTTCATACAATTCACGTTTGAGTTGTTGGAATGTTTACGCGTTTCTTTGATTTCAAAGTTTAAATTCAATTCTCTTTGTTTTGTAATATGAGGAATGGAAGATAAGAGGGCATAAACGTTCATACAATTCACGTTTGAGTTGTTGGAATGTTTAGGTGTTTCTTTGATTTCAAAGTTATGAGGAACTAAACCCTTTTTAGCTAGGGGTGATTTCAATACCATGATTATTTATGTAATATGAATTGATGAATTCCGGTTATGAACTCTTGATTCGTGAATGCAATTGGCTTAACTATTTGATGATTAACTTATTTGTGTTTGTTGATTGAGGGTCGGCACTTAATTAGCATGCATGAATATGTGGCTAAAGTTTAAGAAGGTTTCACATAATCGTTACTAACTTATACTTGAAAGTAGTGAAGGTCGCTTGTCACGATCGCGTTAAGTTTAATTCTTAGCATGAGTAACATGATGTCATAGTTGCAAGTGCTTTGTCAATGCTTATGGTTTTCATTATTCTTAATGATCTTCGATTGTATCTCTATTATGATGACATGTAGGGAACTTTTGAGAATGTTTTGGGTTGTCGAATGATGCCATCCAATCCAATAATATAAGGAAAATCTGAGGATTAACTAGTGATGTCACGGTTAATTTGGGGCATTGTCGTTCATAATTCAATGAAGGAATAACTGGAAATTGATTCATATGCATAAATATCATGTGTGGAGAAATAACCTCTAGCTAATTCACCAACCATCTTATTTCATCAATTACATTCTTGTTTCGTTATTTCAATTTTCATCAAACCTCAATCCCCCTTTTGCTTTAATGTGCAATATAGTTAGAAATCAATTTAGTTTGTGTTTTTAAAGCATTTTGATTCTTTTGGTTTGTCTTAGTGTTTTAACGTTTAGTTTCACATTCTTTGAGTCTAGTCTAACGTTTTATATTGTTTTTACGTTTTAGTTTAAATTCGTCCAAATCCAATTCCCCCCTATTTCGTTGAAGTCTTAGTCTTAATCTTTCTTATTTTTAGTTTTGCTTTCTTCGAGCATTAAATAGTGTTTTATATTGTGTTTTTATGTTTTTAAGTCAATTTAGAAGGTTTTAGCAAGCCCTCCTAATCCCCGGTCTAGAACGATCCCTCACTTATCTATTCTACTACAATTGTCAAACGAGGGTTTAATTTGAGTGTCAAGTATTTCTCGCATCACATTCTTCTCGACACTTTGCTAGACGGTTCATCCAGATCATCAGGACACTTCCAATTGCTAGACAGTTCATCCAAATCATCACCCACTCTCGACTCCTCTCTCAAGAATCGCGCTGCAACACTAGTCGACATTTCAGAGCCTGCGTCTTGAACTCTCTCTCACGGAACCACCACCACCACCATCTTTCGGCTCGAATTTTGTGGGTTCTCAAGAGCAGCAGCGACATGAAAATATGTGGTACCCTTTTCTTTTTCTGTATTTTTTTTGTTAAATTTCTATTTTTTATTACATGCATGGTGATTTGTCGTTGGTAATTACTAAATCGCTTTTGAATTGTGTTTAATTTGGATTTTTCTATTTTGAATTTTGAATTTGTAGCCTGATCTTCCACTGGAGCATCCAAGTTTTGCATTTGTGTATGTAATGACAGCAATCCATACAAATTCAAAATTTGAAGCCAAGATTTTGACCACCGTCCATATACTTGCAACCGAAACATTGTTAAAAACGAAAGCAACAATGTAAAATTTTTTGGGTGAGACAAATTTTAGTTTGTGATTTTGGTTATAGCTTTTGTGTAAACGGAGCTTCCACTGAGCTCTTAATTCTGGGTTTATCTTTATTTTCATAATCCTTGAGAGGTTTTGGAATTTTGGGATTTTCTTAGTGGGTTTTGTTTATTGGCTTGCTTTGTTATGAATTTTGTGTTTTCTTAATCTTGAACTGATAATATGATATGTCTTTCAAATTCTGGCTATGGATTTATGTTGTGATATTTTTGGTGATTAATCGGGTAATGATTTGCATATGATTATTTATAGAATATTCATAATTATTTCACAAGATTTGTGCTTGCACTTGCTTTCTTTTCTTTTTCTTTTTTTTGAAGTCTGTGGAAAAATAGTGCATTTGTTTTTGGCTTAAAAGTTTTAAGATTTGTATTCCACTTTGTGATTTGAAAATTGAAAAACAGATATGAATTATTCTTTGTGCTTTGGCCATGAAGGGTATTAGCAGGTTGTTCCCCATTTAAGAAAGTCATTGAAAACGATGATTTTTTTAATTTTTATTTGTTGGTTGATTTGTGTGTGGACTATGTATTTATTTTTTTGGGGATTTTGTGTACAGAGTGCCGTGTGGAAACAGCAATGCAAGGGCGGGATCCGATCGGTCACACTCGAACAGGGTTTGTTTCTCGAACCGCATTCATTAGTTAGATTATTAATGTGCTTTGGTAGGGGTTTTCAATATGATTTTCTAATTTCTCTTTCTCTTTTTGGTTTTGAAGTATCTGTAATTTATGTTTGATTATAAAAGAAAAATTAATAAAACAAAGAGATGTGGCAATTGGAAACATGGCACGAGTCGGAATTGTGAAACCAAGTCAACCCTCACTTAGAAGTGTAAGTACTAGGAGGTCATCCTTGAGCAACCTGGCACAAGGAATTTAACCGACATGGTTGGATTTCTGAACTTCATTATATTTCCGTGTATTTTTCTTAAATAGAATGCATCTATCTTGGATCGAAACATGTCCTTTTTCGAATTTTCAAGGCATGAAAACTCAAGCTTGGGCAGTACCCCCATTTCAAGGCAAATGAGACCACTCGACTACGGTAACCCAATGGCTTTCTTTGTTGTTTTTTCTTAATGAGTTATCGGTTCCTTGCTTTTTAGAGCTTTTGGCTATGTGTATTTTGTATTTCTGAGCTTCAAGGCACAGTTGCCCGGTACATAAAATTGTTTTCGTAATTTAATATTCAGCACCGCTTGCCAATTTATTGGATGAAAATTTTGAATATCACTGTCAAACTAAATTATACTAGAAGTGGCTGTAAACACTAGAACAGCCTTCGGGTCAATCAGTCTTTAATTGTCCGTCCACATAATTGATTTTCTATAATAACAGATCTTATTTCTTTGATTTTGCATGAAATGGACAATAGCCATAATTCATAGTCTCAGCGGTGTGGAAAACATTTGTTAAACCGATGGATAGTATTTTTACCTGATTATCTATTTGTGTGTCTAAAGTATTTTTTTTGGAAATATGGTTATTGCTTTTTTGGCTTACAAAGGGATTACAATGCAATGTCAAAAAGAACTTTTGAGTATTTAGTTTACTGGAAATGTAATGGAATGTGTGTTTATATTTCTATGAGTTTGATAGTTATTGCATCTATGATTTTGATAGTTATTACATCTATGAGTTTGATAGTTATTACATCTTATTAGCTATGTTCCTTCTTATAAGCTTTGATCAGAGCGTTGATGCGAACTAAGTAAGCACACAAATTAAAACCCTCTTGTGACAATTGTAGTATACGAATAAGTAGGGATCGTTCTTAACCGGGGATTAGGAGGGATTGCAAAATCACTTGGAACTGACTCAAAAACGTAAAATAAAGTTTGAAACACTAAACTAGACTCAAAGAATGCAAAACTACACAATAAACACACTAAAACAAATCAAAAGACTCAAAACAGCCCCAAAACACTCAAAACTGCCTGAAAATCACTTTCTGGGCAATTTTGAGCACTTTGGTAACTTTGGACGAAATTGGGTAATAGAATGAATCAAAATGCTTAAAAACACAAACTAAGATACTTTCTAACTAAATTGGACACTAAAGTAAAGGGGGATTGAGGTTTTGACAAAAATAAATTAAATGCACAAATTGTAATTTAAAGGCAGAATTTAAATATGAATTTGATGAAAATATGGATGATGGAATAGCTAAGGGGTTTTTCTCCACACATGTCACACTTGCATACACTTTGATTTTCAATTGGTCTTTCAATGAATTATGAAACTCAACACTCCGGGTTAATTAGGTCCGCTTAAATTAACCGTCAAGTTTTCCTTAAGTTAATGAATTGGATGGGTTAGCGCAACGCAATTCAAAACATTCTCCAAAAGTCCTTTACGTGAAAAGCACAATAAAGATACAATCAAAGATCATTAAGCAACATGAAAACTATAAGTATTGACGAGGCATTCGTTACTATGATGAGCATGAAACTAATGCCAAGAATTCATTTAACGCGATTGTTTATAAGCAACCTCCACTACTTGTGAATATAAGTTCATAACTATTAGGTGAAACTCACTTATATTCTAGCGTCAAATTCATGCATGAACATTAAGCGTGCACTCTCAATAATCATACACAAACAAGTTATCAATCAAACATTTAAACGAATTGAATCCAACATTCATGAAATTCCAACCAAAAGTAATCCATTTATATTGCAAGCATAAACATGGTTTCGAATCACCCCCTAGCTAACTAGGGGGATTTAGCCTCTCATGTTCACAAAAAGAGAAATACAATTGAATTTAAACATAAAGCACAAAGGATTGATTACACCTAGAACGCCCAACGAATCCACTTGAATTTCTGCGCGTCGAAGCTCCTCTTTCCTCTTCTCCTTGCTGCGACAGTGAGGTTAAATGGTGTTTTTGGTTGATTTTCTGGTTTGGGAATGGGTTTAGGGTAGTGTGGTGGTGCGGCAAGGTGGTGGAGTGATGGAGGAAGGTTGGTATGGTGGCTGGAAGGGTGGAGGAAGGCTGCGGCTGTTGGGAGAATATGGGATGGTGTTGCGGCTGGAATCAAAGGGGGAGTCCACGGATTATGGAGAGAATGGGAGAAAAATATAAAATGGTGGCTGCGGCTTGTGTAAATCAATATAGGGTTTTGGAGAAATATGGAAGGGTAGCTGCGGCTAAAGGACAAAGAAAATGGGATTTGCGGATGGAATGGAGAAAAAGGTGAATAAAGAATGGAATGAATGGGATATGGTAAGGTGATAATAAAAAATGGGATATGGTGGCTGAATAAAAAATGGCATGAATGGGATATGGTGTGGCTGATATGGGAGAATGAAAAGTGACGGCCTTGATTTATTTTTGGTTTATTAGGGTTAATGATAAAAATGGAAGCCACGGCTTAGTAAGGAATTAGGATGTGATGGTGGCTACGGTTTCAAGGTTGTAGTTTAGGGTTTATTTGAGTGAATGGCTGAGATGGATTTTGGATGAATCAAAGGCCACAGATTCAAGGGAGATTGTGGAAGGGTGCGGCTAGGGTTAGGAAAATGTATGATTTCAGAAAACTAACCCTAGCTTATTTAAAATTAAATCAAAGGCTTACGAAAATAGGAAATTAAAACAGAAATATAAAGGTGCGGCTAGGGTTTAAAAGCATGTGTTTTAAGTGCAACCCTAGGACAAAATTGCCCTCCCTTGCACGGCAAGGGAAGGGAAGAAAATAAAAGGGCACGGCAAGGATGGATAAGGAGCCTAGGGTCTTCGTTTTGTGTCCTAAAGTACCTACAAGGTCTTCAAAGTGGCTAGAAAATACAGACGTTTAGATTAGGAAAGGTTACCAAAACGGGAAACTTAGGGTTAACTTTCCTAAAATAGGAAACCTTGTTTGAGTAGGATTCCTCGTTTTGGTAAGAATTCATCGTTGGAGTAGGATTTCGTCGTTTCTTCAAGTCTTCAATTCATTCGTTCCTCTTTCGCTCCAAAAGACTCCAATTTGCATCTTCTTGCACACTTTGGCCTTATAATCTGAAAATACACAAAAGTGGCCTTAAACACTAAAACAATTAAGTAAACACAACATAAATGCACGAGAACAAGCTAATTAAGTCGCATGAATATGCTCCTATCAAATTCCCCCACACTTAACTTTTGCTAGTCCTTGAGCAAAACAAAACAACTAAAGTAAACAAAACGCAACAAAACAAACAAAACATAACCTAAACCTTCCAACGTTTGCCTCAGGGATTTCCAATGAAACATGACATGTCAAAGATCATTACTCACATAGCTTTTAGTCTTCCTTCCCCTCAAGCACATACTTAATCATAGTCACCATTCACTAGCTCGCATTTAATCAATTAAAACACATTTTGAATGTAGTAACATGCCTTAGAGAATTCCCTCAATTCCTCACTAGTTATGCACTCAATTTTCACTCAGATTTTCTGACTACACACCCTACACTAGTTATATGTGAGAAGATTGATGTAAACATGAAAGACTAGTACTCGCATAGGTTATAACAAAGAACGCAATTTCTGGAGTAATTAAACGTGTTTAGATATGATCTCATGAATGGAATGCTACTACTTAGATGCGAGAACCAGTGACACCATATGCTCATACCAAATTCAAACTCCACAATTGAAATGCACAACACTCAAGATAGAAGTCAAGGGTTGTAACGGGCTTGGGGTGTTGGCTCACAAGGAAAGGTAGGGATACACAAAAGTTCTTTAAGCAATAGTAAGTAAAGTAATGAAATTAAGACCTAGAATTCCCTTAGAATGCAGAAATCAACTTTTAGACAAACAGGGGAGATTTAAACAACTTTTAGGGCCTAATTCATTGTTTTGGGCCCTTTCTTCAACAACCAATACTTTTCAACTATTTTCAACTCTTTTTTTTCATTTTTTTCTTTTCTTTTCTTTTTTTTTTTCTTCTTTTCTTTTTGTTTTTTCTTTTCTAGTCGTGCCTATGGCACATAAACTCATATCAATAATCCTTCCCCCACACTTATTTTCTGCAACACATTAATCAAAAGGGAATTCATTCATGCTTACTATGCTTCAAGAACAAGGATACGGATGGTCCTATTCTAGGCTAGGTGAGGATAATGTGGGTTAACAAAGAACATGGGCTAACATGGCTCAATGGGGTTAAACTTAAACACAAAATGAGTGAAGGGCACATGGCTGTTTGGCTTTGATGGTGGTTACTACACAACTTCATCTTGAATATGTGGTATGCAAATCAATAACATGCTTTGAATGAAATGGGCATGAGTTCTAGCATTTGGAACTAAGTGATAAAACGCCTTCTAAGTAGTAACCAAGCAAAGAATAATGAGATCATGCAATGACTTAGAAAACATTAATGCACAGATTTTAACTCTCCAAATAACGTTTAGGCTCAAGTCTCACAGGGATGTAGCATTTGTTTAAGTTCCTTCCTTCAAGCATGTTACAAAAACTGATTTTTTCTTTTGTGATTACATGTGAATTCGTAAACTATAACTACAACCAAGCATAAACAAAGAGTATATCCAACGTCCATCCATGTTTGTAACTTTCTTTAACCATCATGCAATTAAAAACCAAATCCTCATCATTGCGTTGGAAGGTGACCTACGACACAACCAAACACACAAAAACAACTCTTTTTGGGTTTTTCAAAACAATTTTTTTAAATTTTTTATGGGATTTTCGGATTTTTAAGACAACAAACTCTAAAACACTCTAAAATAGCTTAAAAACACATAAAAACAGTGGGAAACAAGTTTAGACATGTTAGGTGGTAATACCCTACGAATTTCATGCAAAAATATATCAAAACAGAATGTTACCCCCCCCCCCCCCCACACTTAAACTAAACATTGTCCTCAATGTTTTAGACACAATTAAAAACATTACACAAAGCATAAAGTAAGCAACAAAGGGAAGGGTTTAGGGACGCAAATCTGAGTGTGGAGCGATTCCCAAGTTCTTCCTTTGTTGATTGCATGGGTTGCCTCCCACGAAGCGCTTGCTTTAACGTCTTCCAGCTGGACGAAACCTTCTTTTACTCTTCACTCTGGCTCACGGAATGGAGGGTTATGTCCTCCACGGTATACTCCTTGAAATTTCTCGTAGTATGGCTCAATGAATGGGAGGGGATAGTGATCCTCCTTAATGGTGGTGTTTCGGTTCCGACACTCCATGTACATGCTCCCACCACCTTTAAATTGGTTGTTCACCTGCACCACAGAAGGTAACAACCTATTACTTGAAATGGGAATCGGAATCGGGATTGGAGACTTACTAGGATGTTGTGGCAATGTCCCTAGGGCAGCCACCATCTCGCCAATTTTAACACAAGGCACGCCCATATTGGATGTTTTTATGGTAGTGGCGTGCTTGTTGTGCTCCAATCCAATTCCTTCCTCGATGGTGATTCTAGATGCATCCTTCTTGATTGGTGCGGATCCTTTCAGCCCTATGTCCTTATGCACATCTATAACACAACAAGAATGAACATCATTAGTACTCTTAATGGATTCAGAAACTTTAAAGTTAATCATAGCACCACCAAACTCCATAGTTAAGGCTCCCTTGGCCACATCAATCTTGGTGTGGGCTGTTTTCATGAAAGGTCGTCCAAGTAAGAGTGGCGATGGTGGAGAGTGGGTTGAATCCTCCATGTCAAGCACATAGAAATCTGCAGGAAAAATCAAGTGTTCTACTTGCACCAAAACATCTTCCAAGACTCCTCTCGGGTATGCATTAGATCGATCAGCTAATTGTATAACAACACCATCATTTTTAAGCTCTCCTAGATTCATAGATGCATAAATAGAGTATGGCATGACATTAATTGATGCACCTAAATCTAGCATAGCATGTTCGAACTTTGTATTTCCAATTACACAAGGGATAGTGAAATTACCTGGATCTTTGCATTTGGGTGGTAGTTTGCGTTGCAAGATGGCAGAGACATTCTCACTTACATGAACCACCTCTTTCTCTTGAATCCGTTTCCTTGTTGTACAAAGCTTTTTCAAGAACTTCGCATACTTCGGGATTTGCTTGATTGCATCCAAAAGGGGTATGTTGACTTGAACTTTTCTAAATGTCTCTAGAACATCTTTTTCCTCATCTTCTTTCGTGGATTGCAAAAATCTGCTAGGAAAAGGAACATTGGGTGGAACAAAGTTAGAATTAATCAATTTTGACCCCAACTTACCTTTGGTGGCCGAATGAGATGAGTTGGGTCCATTAATGTCCCTTGGTAGTTGCGGCAAAGGTGTTTGTACCCTTGCCGTGGGCTTGCTTGCTTCCTCCTCTTCATGTTGCAGCTTTTCATCCTCTTCTTCGCTTGATTTTGGTGGTTGTGGGGTGGTTCCAACTTCCTTGCCACTTCTCAAGGTAATTGCGTTGGCGGTCTCAAAGCCTCCCTTCGGATTTGGAATGGTTGAGCTAGGGAGCTTGCCTTGGTCTCGGAATTGCCCTACAAACTCCGCAATTTGGCCAATTTGCTTCTCCAATTGGTCCACCCTCTTTTCTTGATTCTGCATCGCTTTGGCTTGATTTTCTTGCCCCTGAGACAAATTCGTTAGTAACTTAAGAAGTGTATCATTATCTAACGTGTTACCTGAACTTGTTTGGGCAGGTTGTGGAGGTGCTTGTGTGGGGACGAATGGCTTGGTGAAGAAGCCCGGAGGTTGTTGCCTAAATCCCCCTTGTTGTGGTGGTTGTTGGGGCTCTCTCCATTTGAAGTTTGGGTGGTCTCTCCAACCTAGATTATAAGTGTTAGAATATGGGTCGTTCCTCGGTTGGTTTTGACCCTGAAATCCAATCGCGTTGGCGCTTTCCCATCCACCATTTTCTATGAGTTGCGGGCACTTCTCAGAAGCATGTCCTTGGATTGAACACACCCCGCATACAATCGGTCCTTGCATCCTCATGTCTTCGGCCATCTGAGACATAATGGAAGTAAGATTAGCTAACTGGGAATGAATATCGGGGGTGGAACTTACCTCATGCACTTGCTGCCGTGGGGGTCCTCTTTGGCCTACTCCCTCATATTGTTGAGCGTTCAACGCTCGGTTCGCGATCAAGACCTTGGCCGCCATGGGTGTCTTGTCCACCAATGCTCCACCCGCCGATGCGTCAAGCATTTGTCGTTCAATTGGCAGGAGCCCCTCGTAGAAGTATTGCAGAAGCAACTCCTCCTTCATCTGGTGCTGTGGACAAGAAGCAACAAGAGATTTAAAACGTTCGTAATACGTAGGAAATGACTCACCATCTTCTTGCTGTATACCACTTATCCTTTTTCGTAAAAGGATGATTCGAGAAGTTGGGAAAAACTTCTCCAGAAAGGCCCTCTTCATGCTCTCCCACGATGTGACGGTTCCGGAAGCTAAATCGTACAACCAATCCTTGGCTTTGTCCATCAAAGAAAATGGAAAAGCCTTCATCTTCAATATACTTCCGTCAACGTTGACGGGAGTCATGCTTGAGCACACCATAGACAACCCATGGTACTTCGGAATATGATGGAGCAAGCTTGACTTCAACTCAAACTCCTCAGTCTTCCCTTCGGCCGGTGGGGGATATTGGATGCACAAGGGTGCTGCATTAGCCAATCCCGAAGCGGAAAGCTCCTTAAGTGTCCGGTTGTCTACGGCCATAACTTGTGGCTCTTCAAATGCCCTTGTCGTGGGTTCCTCAAAGATCCCAGCCGTGGCCTCTTCTTCCTCTTCTAGGCCTTGTTCGTCAAGCTCAGGTTCTGGGCTTGGTGGATTCGACTCGTGGTGCTTCTTCCTTCGTCTCAAAGTTCTCTCAAAATCGCTGTCAAAGTCTGAGATATGCTCACGAATCGGTTAAGAACTCCGAGTCATGCACTAGTACCTAAAACAAGGAAAACAAAACAAAATCAGAAACTTCAACAAAATAAATAAATAAACAGAAATTAAACAATCCAAGGGATTAGCAAAGTTGCTAATCCCCGGCAACGGCGCCAAAAATTTGATGCGAACTAAGTAAGCACACAAATTAAAACCCTCTTGTGACAATTGTAGTATACGAATAAGTAGGGATCGTTCTTAACCGGGGATTAGGAGGGATTGCAAAATCACTTGGAACTGACTCAAAAACGTAAAATAAAGTTTGAAACACTAAACTAGACTCAAAGAATGCAAAACTACACAATAAACACACTAAAACAAATCAAAAGACTCAAAACAGCCCCAAAACACTCAAAACTGCCTGAAAATCACTTTCTGGGCAATTTTGAGCACTTTGGTAACTTTGGACGAAATTGGGTAATAGAATGAATCAAAATGCTTAAAAACACAAACTAAGATACTTTCTAACTAAATTGGACACTAAAGTAAAGGGGGATTGAGGTTTTGACAAAAATAAATTAAATGCACAAATTGTAATTTAAAGGCAGAATTTAAATATGAATTTGATGAAAATATGGATGATGGAATAGCTAAGGGGTTTTTCTCCACACATGTCACACTTGCATACACTTTGATTTTCAATTGGTCTTTCAATGAATTATGAAACTCAACACTCCGGGTTAATTAGGTCCGCTTAAATTAACCGTCAAGTTTTCCTTAAGTTAATGAATTGGATGGGTTAGCGCAACGCAATTCAAAACATTCTCCAAAAGTCCTTTACGTGAAAAGCACAATAAAGATACAATCAAAGATCATTAAGCAACATGAAAACTATAAGTATTGACGAGGCATTCGTTACTATGATGAGCATGAAACTAATGCCAAGAATTCATTTAACGCGATTGTTTATAAGCAACCTCCACTACTTGTGAATATAAGTTCATAACTATTAGGTGAAACTCACTTATATTCTAGCGTCAAATTCATGCATGAACATTAAGCGTGCACTCTCAATAATCATACACAAACAAGTTATCAATCAAACATTTAAACGAATTGAATCCAACATTCATGAAATTCCAACCAAAAGTAATCCATTTATATTGCAAGCATAAACATGGTTTCGAATCACCCCCTAGCTAACTAGGGGGATTTAGCCTCTCATGTTCACAAAAAGAGAAATACAATTGAATTTAAACATAAAGCACAAAGGATTGATTACACCTAGAATGCCCAACGAATCAACTTGAATTTCTGCGCGTCGAAGCTCCTCTTTCCTCTTCTCCTTGCTGCGACAGTGAGGTTAAATGGTGTTTTTGGTTGATTTTCTGGTTTGGGAATGGGTTTAGGGTAGTGTGGTGGTGCGGCAAGGTGGTGGAGTGATGGAGGAAGGTTGGTATGGTGGCTGGAAGGGTGGAGGAAGGCTGCGGCTGTTGGGAGAATATGGGATGGTGTTGCGGCTGGAATCAAAGGGGGAGTCCACGGATTATGGAGAGAATGGGAGAAAAATATAAAATGGTGGCTGCGGCTTGTGTAAATCAATATAGGGTTTTGGAGAAATATGGAAGGGTAGCTGTGGCTAAAGGACAAAGAAAATGGGATTTGCGGATGGAATGGAGAAAAAGGTGAATAAAGAATGGAATGAATGGGATATGGTAAGGTGATAATAAAAAATGGGATATGGTGGCTGAATAAAAAATGGCATGAATGGGATATGGTGTGGCTGATATGGGAGAATGAAAAGTGACGGCCTTGATTTATTTTTGGTTTATTAGGGTTAATGATAAAAATGGGAGCCACGGCTTAGTAAGGAATTAGGATGTGATGGTGGCTACGGTTTCAAGGTTGTAGTTTAGGGTTTATTTGAGTGAATGGCTGAGATGGATTTTGGATGAATCAAAGGCCACAGATTCAAGGGAGATTGTGGAAGGGTGCGGCTAGGGTTAGGAAAATGTATGATTTCAGAAAACTAACCCTAGCTTATTTAAAATTAAATCAAAGGCTTACGAAAATAGGAAATTAAAACAGAAATATAAAGGTGCGGCTAGGGTTTAAAAGCATGTGTTTTAAGTGCAACCCTAGGACAAAATTGCCCTCCCTTGCACGGCAAGGGAAGGGAAGAAAATAAAAGGGCACGGCAAGGATGGATAAGGAGCCTAGGGTCTTCGTTTTGTGTCCTAAAGTACCTACAAGGTCTTCAAAGTGGCTAGAAAATACAGACGTTTAGATTAGGAAAGGTTACCAAAACGGGAAACTTAGGGTTAACTTTCCTAAAATAGGAAACCTTGTTTGAGTAGGATTCCTCGTTTTGGTAAGAATTCATCGTTGGAGTAGGATTTCGTCGTTTCTTCAAGTCTTCAATTCATTCGTTCCTCTTTCGCTCCAAAAGACTCCAATTTGCATCTTCTTGCACACTTTGGCCTTATAATCTGAAAATACACAAAAGTGGCCTTAAACACTAAAACAACTAAGTAAACACAACATAAATGCACGAGAACAAGCTAATTAAGTCGCATGAATATGCTCCTATCAAGCGTTGTTGTGAAAATTGTGAATAATCTACATTGGGAACATTTTGGCATGGGTTGAGAGGTAGCTTTTATGATATGATTTTTTGTATTCTTCAAATGAAAATCTTGAAACAGTGTATCCTACTAATTTTTTAAACAAAGTTGACTTTACTGGTTTGCCTGCGCATAATTTGGTTTTAAAAATAGGAATTCTAATTATGCTACGAATTAGTCTTTGGGTTTATGTCACGAATGAGATTAGTTGTTGCTCAATTATTTAGTAGGATTATTGATAGAAAACAAGATTCCTTTCCACCAAAAAAAACACGAAGTAACCATACTGTATCCTTACATTTTTATACAATATAAATCTGTTCATGTCAAAATTCATTGCAGGTATTTTAATAATTTTTTTCCCCTTGCCTAGGCTGTTTTCTTGGCAATGAGAAATTTTTGGTGTTCCAGAGAACAACTTTTGTCATCTTTTATTAATGCAAATGTAGACTATATCGATCAAATCTTTTGTATGTAAAAATAGCTTTTTCAATAATAATTTTTTTTATATCTTTCAACATAATCTTTCATACAATGTTTAATCCTGCAACTCACTGTTCAGCGAGTCCAGCAAGCACTCCTTTCTTATTCTCAATTTACCTGCAAATATAACATATTACATATATGATATATTTAAACAAGAAGATCTGACTTTCGTGCCAACTCGAACAATGTCAAATGCAATTTAAATCTTAATGAGTTGTTCAAGCGTGATGTCTGGTCCTCCAGTGAAAGCTGTAGTTTGAAAAGATAACGACTTAGAAACCATGTGCATTGTTGGCCTCGATTGCGGTTGCGAGTACTTGCATGCAATTGCCACCCTTGCAATGGTTGTTAGTTCATCTTCAACTTCAGGTGTGGGAGGTGAAAGCCGTTTGTCCAATACATCCTTTAGCAATTTGTTTTCACAATCAGATGGAGACGAAATGGACGAGATTAAATCGCTTAGTCGCTTTCCCATGATGACTTCCAGTGCCAGCACTCCGAAGCTATAAACGTCACATTTCTCAGTTACCTTCCTTGTGTAGGCCAACTCTGGATAAAAATTAAGGGAAAGCAAGCCATTAGCATATGTTTAACTTTATATCACTAGATTCAACAATATATATTTTAACTGTTTTACTTTACCTGGTGCTACATATCCGTATGTGCCTGCAAGGCAGCTCCAATTCGATGAGTCTGGATTCAAAAGCTTAGCAGTGCCGAAGTCTGAAACACAAGGCTCGTAGTCGTAATCTAGCAAAATGTTGTTGCTTGATATGTCTCGGTGTACAATTGGCGGCACACAATCATGATGCAGGTAAGACAGTGCATGAGCTACGCCTTTTACAATTCTCACCCTCCTACTCCAATCCAGTTCTTTTGCTTCGTCTTCTTTCCTCAAGATTGAAGCCAGACTACCCTTTTCTAGATATTCATAGACCAGAAAGGAGTGTTGTGAATTTGAACAAAAGCCACAGAATTTCACAATGTTTCGATGTCGGATATTAATTAGTGCACTTATTTCATTGTGGAACTCCTTCTGCGATGTCTCCTCGCCGTCAAGTTTTTGATGGAGTTTTTTCACTGCAACTATGTTGCCTGATGGTAGTTTTGCCTTGTAGACACTTCCAGATCCTCCCTTCCCAATGCAAAATATGGAGTCAAAACCATTGGTTGCTCTTATGATCTCCGAATACAATTTTTTTCCATCAAAAAGAGAGATTGAAAAAATTTCATCATGGATTTCACTCTTTTCTGTTCCCGGCTCTTTATTTCTTCTTGTTTTGATGAAGACAATTGCAAGGAGAGCAAGTAAAACTACTCCCAAGATAGGGAAAATGATTGCAAACACGAGTTTTCTGTTGTTTTTTCTTTTTGAGACGTGCTTATTGCAGGATTGTAGTCCTACAACATTTCCGCAGAGTCCTACATTCCCTTCAAAGCTGTGAGCATCTAGAAATGCTTTGTTGTTGGGGATCGGACCCTGCAAGTGATTGTAAGATACATCTATGTACAACAAGCTGCGCATTCCATCAAACGTTGCTGGAATGAGACCGGAAAGATTATTGTGGGAAAGATTCAGCTGCTCCAAGCTCTGCATTTTGCTAATTTCTGATGGTATCTTGCCGTCAAGTGAGTTATGACTCAAATCTAACTCTGACAGGTGAAATAACTTGCCTAACTGAAGTGGAATTTCTTGACTAAAATTGTTGTTGCTCAAATTCAAGTAGTATAAATGGACCAATTCATCAAAAATGCTTGGAATTGAGCCATTCAACTTGTTGTTGGACACGTCAAGATATTCGAGTTCAGTGAATGCTCCAAATTCTGATGGTATAGAACCAAAAAGTTGATTGCGATTCAACTTTAGATTCACCAAAGAAGTCAATCTCCCCAAATCCTTGGGAACCACCCCAACCAGATGATTTGAAGAAAAATCGAGTTCTTGAATTTTAATTGCATTGACAATCTCAGATGGTATGCTCCCAGTAAGGTTGTTCCCTGCAATCCGTAGGGTTGTTAAGTTTGGACACTGTCCCCAGATGTCTGAGATTTCACCATATAAGTTGTTGTGGCTTAGGTCTACAAACTGAAGATTCGGATAGACACCAAAGTCTTCAGATATATTGCTTGTAAATTGGTTCCCTTCAAGATGGACTCTGACCAAGCTCTTGCAACCTTTCAAGCTTTTCGGGATTGGACCTGAAAATTCGTTGTTTTCTGCATCAAACCTTTGTAGCAATCCACCTCTGCATATATCTCGAGGCAAATAACCAGAAAATCGGTTAGTAGCCAAGTCAAGTACTGTCAACTTTATTAGATTCTCCAGCTCTTGGGGGATTGATCCAGATAATTGATTACCGCGGAGGTATAGGTTTTCTAGGCTGCTCAAGTTGCCAAACGAAGAGGGAACGGTTCCTTTAAGCTGATTGTCGGTCAGCTCTAGAAACACAACAAATTTCAAGCTTCCAATCTCTTTAGGAATAGTGCCGGAAAGTTTATTAAGGTAGAGAGAGAGATAAACAAGGTTTGTCAAATTGCCCAAAGAAGTTGGGATAGAACCAGAAAGGGTATTGTTGTACAAGATCATCCTGGTTAGATTTTTCAAGTTTCCGAAACATAGAGGGATTGGGCCTGATAAATAGTTATCATACAAGGAAAGTTTAAACAACTTCGAAAGGTTTCCTATTTCGGGAGGGATAGGGCCCGAAAGTTGGTTTCTAAAGAGAAGCAAAGAAGTCAATTGGCTCAAATTACCCACAGAAGCTGGAATTGAACCCTCTAAATTGTTCGAGTAAAGAGATAGCTCATAGACAAATTTAAGTCGGCCAATTTCTTGAGGAATTGAGCCGTTGAACTTATTAGTATTTAGGTGAAGGACCTGGAGATTTGTTAAAAGACCAATTTCAGGTGGGATTTTTCCAGACATTTGATTGTAGGATGTATCGAAATAGATGAGTTTGGTGAGTGAACTGATCTCAGGTGGGATTTGATCAAAAAGTTCATTGTAGCTGAGGTCAACATATGCAAGATTAGGCAAGGACATGAATGGAAATTCAAGTAGAGTACCTTGTATACCAGAATTGGTGAGGTTTAATCTGTTGACACTTCCATCTGAGTTGCATGAAACACCAATCCAAGTATTGCATGGGGCCTCATTTGCATTTATCCATGAGGTCAGGTTGTTTTGGGTTTGGTTTCGAAAGCTAGCTTTCCATTTGAGAAGAACTTCTGCTTCAGTGGAATTGGGAGAAGCAAAAGCACTTTTTTGTGATGAAGCGAGCTGAAGATACAAGATAAGGCAGGCTAGAAAGCATAGTTGATCATAAGATGGAACTCTAGTCATTGTTTTTGTTTACGAGTTTTTTTGGAGCAATTCAGGGCTTTACTTATAGTGAGATGATTTACGAAATTCAAAATGCTACTTTTACCACTTATTTGTACTATCTCTCTAATAAGATAGATCCCAAAAGCGTTGGCGGACCCTACATCTATTAGAGAGAAGGTACAAATTGGTTATAAGTGTAGCATTACTCTTATTAATTTGCAATCCTCTAGAAACCGTAGGCCATTGAGGATAAGAATCTAGAAACCATAGGCCACTAAGTCCACATACTATATGACTGAGGATAAGAATCTAGAAACCATAGAAACCATAGGCCACTAAGTCCACATACTATATGACTGAGGATAAGAATCTAGAAACCATAGGCCACTAAGTCCACATACTATATGACTGAGGATAAGAATCTAGAAACCATAGAAACCATAGGCCACTAAGTCCACATACTATATGACTGAGGATAAGAATCTAGAAACCATAGGCCACTAAGTCCACATACTATATGATACAAGTATGAAAGAGTATCCCAAACCAAAATAGTCCACACATGAATGTGGTGTTTCCATTTAAGGTTTCTCCGTCAATTAATATATGAGATGGTACTTTGTTTGTGAAGACTTTGAAATTTCTTACACTTTGTGTTGAAGTCTTTGTCTCTTATCTTCAAAATTGAAATTGGAAAGCTTGCAGTATTATTCATAGTCAAACAAACTTGAAGTATAGCCAGGTATTGAAAGCAATTGGTAAGGTGTATTTAGAATTTTCCAAATTGATAATGGAGGTATCAATGGTTTATTTATGACACCCTCATTAATTAAAAGTATTTGGTCTCAATGACGAAAAAGAAGAAATTGGAAATAAAATAGAGAAAATAGAGAATAGATAAACTGAACCTAAACCCTAAACCTAAACCTTTTGGACCTTCTGAGAACATGCACCCATGCATCGAGAACCCCATTATGGTGTTAGATTGTGGTCCTTGGGGTAGTGCTTTTGGTTAAGTTGTTGTATTTGGTGGTGTACTTGTGACCTAAGCACACCACCAAATACAAAACTTAACCAAAAACACTACCCCAAGGACCACAATACAGTGTTCTAAAAATCAGTCTAGGCGGCGCCTAAGCGCTAGGCAATGGAGTATCTTCGCGATTTAGGCCAAATCGTCCAACAAAATTGGGTTGTTGTTAGGCGCCCACCTAGATGCTCTCTAGACGGTGATCCAGCGGCCTTCCAGACGGTTATATGTATATATATATATATATATATATATATATATTTTATTTATTTATTTATTTATTTTTATTTCATACTGTTATGTTTGGTCGCCGTCGTCTCTCGTCTTCGCTCGCTGCCAATTTGATGAGAAGAGGGAGGGTGGAAAAGATAGAGAACGGTGATGTGGTGGATCGATGAGAACGGTGGATTTGCGAAGCAAACAAAGAGGTTGCAATTTTGTCGATGTGCTCTCGGACTGGTGTGAAAGACGACTTGATTTCTAAAAAAAGAAAGTGAAACGGGAGAGGCGAGAGAGAGTGAGAGACCGATAAAGTGGAGGTTTGAATGAGAGAGGAAAAAATGGTAAGAAGAAAGAGTAGAAAAATTAATAAAATACCAAGTGATAAAACCAAGACCAAGGCATAGAGAAAGAGTAGAAAAATAAATAATATATTAAAAGAATTGATAAAACAAAGAGTAATTTGATACCAAGGAAGTGATAAAACCAAGACCAAGGCATAGAGAAAGAGTAGAAAAATAAATAATATATTAAAAGAATTGATAAAACAAAGAGTAATTTGGCAGGTTATATATTTTTTATACATAAAAGCAGGAGAACCCACCCATTCTCTTTTGAGAGTTACAGTCAGGTTATGTTTTCTAGAGAATACAATTTCATCTTTATTTTTTTAATGATAAACCAAGACTTGACTTTTATATTTATAAATTATTAGTTTTTGAACAATGTTTTATTTTTTATTTTATTTTTTTTAAGTCCAACTTATTTATATAATAAAGATATACAATAAATTACTTAAAAACAGCTAGGCCGCTTAGGCCCCAGTCTACCTCCCAATTAGCACCTAACGTTTTTTAGAACCTTGGAGAGACACAAGAGAGAAAGTGGAGGAGAAATCAAGGTCTCTTTGCTTCTTATTACAGTGCCTACTTATAGGCTTAAGATTTACATAGAAATGGTCTCAACTATTTACATAATACATATTGATCCAGAATGTGTACAGCCACATAATAAATATTATTTATAACACTACTCCTTGGATTTTCACTAATCAGTGGTGGTATTGCCTCAGTAAAATCTTGCTTGGAAAACCTAGTGGGAAAAAACCAAGTCAAGGAGAAAAATCGAGCACCACGATTACGAAATATTGATATGGGGAATGCTGCCTCGTGAAAACCTTGACAGGAAAATCCTGCAGGATAAAAACCGGTCGAAGGGAAAAGAGCACAATGTGCTTATTGCAACACATCATATTGTCGAGACTCCTCATGATGAATAACTTTGCTAAATAAGGGGGTTTTTTTATTTTTTTATTTTTGGCCTGAAAATCTAGGCCAACTACCTTTCACCCTAAGCCCAAGTAACACTAGCTCTTGGGGCCTTGGTGTCCCTATGCCTGTGATACATTGGATCCCAGCTCAGGTTGGTGCATTTGTGCTCCACCCGCACGCAATCCCAACCTGGTGCACCGTACCGTGCTGCATAGGATCCATGCCCATCTGGGCCTCTGATCTTTTGGGCTTGCAACCCACCTTTATGTGCAATTGGGCCTACACACCAGCCCAGCTTGTTTTTAGCCCAATTTTTGGGCTTGGGCTTCACGACACAAATTTTCTCAACCCACCTATGGGCTTTGGTCCAATTTTTGGGCCACCTAGCTTTAATTGCCTATTTTTTAGGCATATTTGGGTTTAAAATTTTTATCCCAAACTTTACTTTTGGCCTGAAGTCTAAATATTTAATTCACTTATAATTATACGCCTCGGAGACCTATCTGCATGTATTTGTTTCATATTTCTGTATACATTTGTGTTTGCTTGCAGGAACTTATGAACCTGAAGTTCATGATTCTTTCGAAACTCGAAGTTTTCAAATTATGCCTCGTTGAAAACCCGAAGTTTGTCAAATCTGATCACTTCTCAAGTCTTGTAACGAGGACTTGACCAAAAATGATCTCTTAAAGAAGACCCATTCGACATTCTCTGCGATCAATATTGTCCTGTAGTAACAATATAGGGCTCAGAAATTCACAAAGTTTTCGGATTTGATATATGTTTTACTTATTGCTAAAAAGAAGAATTTGTTGTTGATGAAAGATTACTAAGCTTGACCTACATGTACGACTATTGTGCTTGAAGCATATCATAGTGAGAATTGACGTCCGAAAGGCTATCTGAGGTGTGGTAGGGGTGGCCAGAAGCCACCCTGTCACGGTCAATAGAGCCAAGGCCCATCCAAGGAGGAAACCAAGCCCAGAAGCATTCTAAACTTGCTCCCAAGACCTCGAATTTTAAGAATAAGGACAAAGCACTTAACACCATGGATGTGGATATGCGATATAGTTGTGGTTTGAATGACCATTGGTCCCATGTTTGCCGTGCTCCCTTGAAGGATGTAGTTGAATATCATTCTCGTCGTAAGAAGTTTGAATCAAACTTTATACAAGTGGATAAACCAGAGGATACAAAGATGGAGGTTTCTGATTTTCAGAAGGCCGTTACCCCTATGGAAGATTAGAATCTTAGACATAGACCACTTTTAGTTGAATTTTAAACCTTGGGGCCGATTTCCACTAATGTGGTCAAATCCACCCTTCATCCCCTTTTTGTTTTGTTTTTTTTTTTTGTTTAAGTTTTGAACAATTTTCCTTTATGTTTGGATTATTTGTTGGTGTTTTGTTTTAATTTTGGATATTAAGTTTATGAATTTCCATCCTCGAATACTTAAATTATTTTGAATGGATATATGTTTTTAGAACTTTTATGCATGTGACCAATTCAAATTAATTTTATTTCTAGGTATGACTAGTGGGAAAGTTATTTATCTCGCAGATGGTACAACCACGCACACCCTTTTGCATGAACACATCTATTTCACTAACTTTGTACCTAAAATGCACCTCCAACAACCTTCTCAGGTCCATTCAATCTAGTCGAATGATATGGTACGGCCTGTGTAATGTTGTCCAATGACACTATTTTGACCATTCAAGAGGCACTTTATTCTCCACGTTCCGGAAGAACATTGTTGAGCTTTAAAGACGTTCAAGACAATAATTATCACGCTAAAACCTATGTAGAAAACATAGTTAAATTTCTACGCATCACTTCCTACGAATATGGCCAGAAATGTATTCTAGAGAACATGGAGCATATGTCGAGGGGTTTGTTTACTACAACCATACGCCCTATTGAGAGCCACTAAGTGGCCGACCGTACCTTAGGAACTGTGCATGAAATTGCACTTTGGCATGATCGTTTAGGACAACCTAGATGAATAGTGATGCGCCGTATCCTCAAATCTTCACACAGACATCCTCTAACCTGAAGTTTAGGTTTGATTTAGGAAGATATCGCATGCCAGACCTGCTACATAGGAAAACTTATCATTAAGCCTTCTTATGACAAATTCGTTCGAATCCTTATATTTCATTCCTACAAAGGATTCATAGGGATATATTTAGACCGATTCAACCTTCATGCGGACCATTTAGATACTTTATGGTATTAGTTGATGCTTCACACGTTGGTTACACGTGTGCTTGTTGTCCACGACAAATGTTGCCTTCTCCAAACTATTGGCTCAGGTTATCAAGCTTAGGGCTCACCACCGATCAAATCTATTCAATTGGCTAATGCTGCAAAATTCACATCGAAAACTCTATGGCATGAATGTTAGGATTGAAGTTGAACATCCAGTACCCTATGTGCATACCCAAAACAGCCTAGTAAAGGCATTCATTAAGCGCTTACAAATGATTGCTCAATCGTTGGTCATATGTACCAAGCTCTTGATCATTTCTTAGGGCCGTGCAATATTGCATGCAACCATGTTGGTCCGCTTAAGGCCTGTCGTGACCCAACCGTATAGCGTCCTTTAGTTGATTACCAGATACTAACCCGACATATCGCATTTGTTCATTTTTTTATTATGCTGTTTATATGTCGATTGTGCTGCCTTTATGTACAACAATGGCTCATCATAGAAAGATGAGAATCTATGTTAGTTATGATTCTCTTTTTATTATTCGTTACGATCTCTTTACCACTCGTTTAGCAGATTGTCACTTCTATGAGACAGTTTTCCCGTCATTGGGGGGAGATAAAAAAGTCCTCATTCCTGAAGAATGACGCGAAGTGACAAGTGCATCACTTCGTACGAATATGGCTAGAAAAGTATTCTAGGGAACATGGAGTGTATGCCGAGTGGTCTTTGTAACATATCGAAAATTTAACTTGGAAGCCAACTACTAAGGTACACCACCAAAAAAAAAAATGGTTAATTATAATTCTAACTAACCACACTAAAAAATACATATAATCAATTTGTTTAGTTTATGGCTGCATCTAACCTCCTTATTAGACTGCCTATGTACCCTAAATGAAGGGATCAAGCCATTCATAGTTGACCTTACGCTTCTAGAACAACATAATAAAATTTCATTATGATCCAACGGTCGGATCACTGCTAATTACGAAAACAAGTGGCGGTCGACGTTTTATTTTACGAACTTACAATTCCAATTCAGGGAGATTTGTACGTCAGATTCTCGATCTATAAATTCCTAAGTCCTAAAAATATTATGTATTTTAATGTATCAAAGTTTGATGACGATCCAATGGTTGGATCATCGATTCATATATTGACCAAGCAACCTATCGTAGTGAATTTAGGTTCAAACGATCAACCTACATCATACGAATATCAAAATTGAATTCAAGACATCTAATTTAGCCCAAAAATAGCATTAACGGTCCTCTGTCCACTCGTCGCCGTGCCTGGCGGTCGGTCGTCCCGACTTGTTGGAAAATTTCAACTATTTCTAAAAATTCTCAAAATTTACAGAAATGATTATCTTAACAAGGGGAGTAATTTTCATACCCGTGCTGAAGTCCAATTCGGCAGAGAAACACCTCAAATCCGGCAGGGATCATCGAAAACCCTCGAAATGGGTTCTTTTTTATTCGACAATTTCTGAGCTCCAATGTCCTAACCAAAAGCTTGGGACATGTTCCTGGGTTCACAAGGAGTCCATTGATAGTGGTGGTGGTCGGAGTTGGCTTCAGAAAACGCCATGGGTGCCTTCGAATTAGCCAGAAAAGACGGCATTGGTTCGCTGTGAAATGGTGACCCACCGCTGTCAAGCTTGGGTGGAAATGGAAGCTGGGATGATGTGGAGTCGTTTGGTGGTGGTGGCGATGCCCAGTTCGCTGGGAGGATGCCGGAATCGGCGTCGGGATTTTGAATATTGGGTCGGGTCATGCGGGTTGAGGAAACCCAGTTCCCTTCCCCTCTTTTTTCTCATTCTCTCATTTCCCTCCCTTCCTTGGTTTCTAATTGGGCAGTTCCTATTCCTTTCTCTCCCAGCCCTCCACGTGGCTTCACTAGAATTATCTGGAGAAATCCATATTATGGTCAAATAACGACTTCACCCCTAACTTTACTCGTTTATAACTTCTTCATTGTAACTCACGAACGGTTTTCGCCTACGCTCTTATGGGATCGAACTATATCCATATATGTCAAGAAAATGGATAAAATTTACAAGGATAAAATACATCCTCGTAAAATTACATTTAATCAACGAGGGGCATTTTCCACTTATCGATAAATTTTTCTACATTTTCATATATTTAAATTTATTAGGGTATTACAGTCTTTATACTACAACCATACACCTTATTGAGAGCCACTATGTGGCCGACCCTATGATGCGAGATTTATACGCACTCAAATTAAACCATTTTTTTATCAATTGTAGTAAGTGTGTAAGTAGGGATCGTTCTGGACCGGGGATTAGGAGGGATTGTTAATCACTTGGATTTGACTCAAAAACGTAAAAACAAAGTTTAAAACACTAAACTAGACTCAAAGAATGCGAAACTAAATGCTTAAAACACTAAAACAAACCAAAAGACTCAAACATCACCCAAAACACTCAAAACTGCCTTAAAAACACTTTCTGGGCAGTTTTGAGCACCTTGGTGAATTTGGATGAATTTGTGCAACAAATTGAATCAAAACACTTATAAACACAAACTAAGACACTTTCTAACTAATTTGGACAATAAAGTAAAGGGGGATTGGTTTTGGATGAATTTGAAATTAAAAAAGAAACTTGGAAACAAAACAGATTGTAAAGATGAATGTGATGGAATTGAATGGATGGGATGGCTAGCTAAGGGGTTCATCTCCACACATGTTATACTTGCACACAAAATGATTTCTAATTACTTTTCAATAAACCATGAATTCTCAACACCCCGGGTTAATTAGGTCCGCTTAAATTAACTGTCAAGTTTTCCTTAAGTTAATGAATTGGATGATTGCATACGACAACCCAAAGCATTCCCCACAAGTTCCCTACATGAATTGCATAATAGAGATACAAGCAAGAATCATTAAGTTCTTTGAAAACTATAAGTGTTGACGAGGCATTCGTTACTATGATTGCATGAAACTTATGCCAAGAATTTATTTAACGCGATTGTTTATAAGTAACCTCTACTACTTGTGAATATAAGTTCATAACTATTAGGTGAAACTCACTTATATTCTAGCGTCATATTCATGCATGAAAATTAAGCGTGCACTCTCAATAAACATACATAAATAGGTTATCAATCAAATAGTTAAACAAATTGAATCCACAACTTATGAAACGCAATTGGAAGTAATCAAATCATATTGCAAGCATAAACATATATTTCGAATCCCCCCCTAGCCAAGGGGGGTTTAGTTCCTCATACGTACAAGACAAAGAGAATTGAAATTAAACATTGTAATCGAGGAAAAGAAACACCTAAACATTCCAACAACTCAAACTTGAATTGTATGAACGTTTAGGCACACTTCTCCTCTTTGTTGTAGCATAAGGTCTAAGGATAGATTTTGGATTGGTGTTTGTATGGAGGGATGGTTGGATAGTGTTTTGGAGGGTTGGGGAGTGATGGAAATGGAAGAGGAGTGGTGTTTGGATTATAAGGGAAGGCACGGCAACAAGGTTGTTGTTTGTGCTGTGGTATGTACAATGGAATGATGGAATTGTGAATGAAATGAGGTGTGTTTAGGTAATGGGAATGCAAGGGTTTTTATAGGAGGAATGGAGGTGTATATGGCTGTTTGTTTAAGCATGCATGTGGCTGGAATGTGGTGGAAAAACAGCTAGGAAAGTTGGTGGAAAGCTGGAAAGCATAAGGAACCCACGGCATTGGCAGTTTTTGATGTTGGAATTGCATGTGTGTGCATGTGAAAGCTGCCAAGATGGGGGAAAATATGGAAAATGGAAGTGTGATGCACGGCTAAGGGGATTGTTGGGTGATGGGTGCATGTGTTGGCTCAATTATATTGTTGGGAAAAGCATGTGAATGCTGGAAATGGGAGTGAAAGGCACGGCATTGAGTGTGGATGAGCTGGAAATGCATGTGAAGATTGGAAATGGGATAGGTAGCCACGGCATTGAGTGAGAATAGGATTGCATGTGGCTGATTTGTGGTGCAATGATGAAAGGCAAAGTGCATGTGGTTGATTTGTGGTGCAATGATGAAGAGAAGTTGCTGAAAATCTAAGGGGAAGGCACGGCAAAGAAGGATTTCAGGATGCATGTGTGTGTGAATGGTGGTTTTGCATGGCTTTGATGGATTGTTTGATTGGGCTAGGCCCTTTGTTTTATGTCCAAAGTGCATACAAGGCCTTCAAATTCGTCCAACACTTTAGCTCCAAGCATAAGCTTTCCATTCTAAGTCCAATCTTGCTCCAAAATGCTCCGACATGCACCTTTTTGCCTCATTAGCCATATTAACCTAGAAACACACGAAAATGGCATAAAGGACTAAAATAACTAAAGAAACACAACGTAAATGCACGAGAACAAGCCAATTAAGTCGCATAAATATGCTCCTATCACCCTACCTCAGGGACTGCGCACGAAATTACACTTTGGCATGATCGTTTGGGATAACTTGGATGAATAGTGATGTGTCGTATCCTCAAATCTTCACACAGGCATTCTTCTTATGACAAGATTCATTCGAATCCTTATATTTCTTTTCTACAAAGGATTCAGGGGGATATATGTGGACCGATTCAACCTCCCTGTGGACCATTTAGATACTTTGTGGTATTAGTTGACGCTTCACACGTTGGTTACATGTGTGCTTGTTATCCACGAGGAACGCTGCCTTCTCCAAACTGTTAGCTTTGGTTATCAAGCTTAGGACTCACCATTGATCAAATCTATTCGATTGGATAATGCTAGAGAATTCACATCGAAAATTTTTGATGACTATTGCATGATGGTTGAGATTGAAGATGAACATCTTGTACCTTATGTGCATACCCAAAACAACCTGGCAAAGGAATTCATTAAGCGCTTACAAATGATTGCTCGATCGTTGGTCATACATACCAAGCTTTTGATCACTGCTTTGGGTCGTGCAATGTTGCATGTAGCCATGTTGGTCCGCCTGAGGCCTGTTGTAACCCAACTATATATCGCCTTTCAGTTGATTACCATATACGAACCCGACATTTCGCATATGTGCATTTTTTATTGTGTTGTCTATGTGTTGATTGTGCTACCCTTATGTACAAAAGTAGGTCTTCAAAGAAAGATGAGAATATGTGTTGATTATGATTCTCTTTTTATTATTCGTTACTTAGAACCTTTGACAGACAATGTCTTTACCGCCCGTTTAGCAGATTGTCACTTCTATGAGACAGTTTTCCCATCGTTAGGGGGAGATCAGAAAGTCCCCATTCCTGAAGAATGACTCAAATTATCGTGGAAGACTCTTATTTTGCCTCATTTAGATCCTCGGACCGCTCAGTCTTAAATTGAAGTGGGACATGTATTAAATCTTCAGAGTGTAGCTTAGAGCATGCCTGATACTTTCATTAATCTAGCGACAGTGATGAGATCACATATACCAGCTATGAATGTGTCTGTAATGATGGATGTACCAATGTACGACAAATTTTCCTCCTAGGGGTCCAGGATGCCAATTTGGCTGATCCACGTACTTTGGCTGCTAACCAATCTTCTTTCCCTACCCAAAAACGTGGTAGACTTCTTGGTTCGAAGGATTCACAACCTTGAAAGAAGAAAGTCATGGCACAGACTGTTGAGCCTACCGTGAATTTGACCATCACCTACTTATTCCATCCAATGCGTGAGGAAATACTAGATTATGGAAGCGTCACGGAAAAAACGAATCCACCTCTAAAAAAACAAGAGATTTCAGTCCGTTATGCTAGCTTGGATGATGTTTAGTGTAGAAATAAGATGATAATCGATGATGCATTAGCATATGCAATAGCTATTGAGATCATGTTGAGTAATGACATTGAACCTCGTTCTGTTGATGAATGTCGACGTAGAACTAATTGGTGAAACTACAAACAAGCTATCCAAGTGGAACTCGATTCGCTTGCAAAGCATAAGATGTTTGGGCATGTATCCTATACTCCTCCACATGTAAAGCCCGCTGGCTACAAGTGGATTTTTGTTAGGAAATGTAGTGCGAAGAACAAAATAGTGAGTTACAAAACTTGTCTTGTTGCACAAGGCTTCTCATACTGTCACGGGATTGACTATGACGAAACTTATTCACCTGCTATGGATGTGATTACTTTTCGCTACCTTATCAGTTTGGTAGTTTTTGAAAAATTAAGTAACAGTGTATTTCTATGGGGATCTTGATACGAAAATCTATATGAAAATTCTTAAAGGACTTACATTAACTGGTTCAAATAGTTTTAGACCATAGAACACGCTCTTCATTTGGCTGAAGGGTTCACTTTACGGATTGAAGCAATCGTGGCAGATGTAGTATAACCATCTGAGTGAGTATTTGACAAGTCAGGAATATGTGAACAACGAACTATGCCCATGCATGTTCATTAAGAAATCACTTTCATAGATAATTGGAGTTTGAATTGAATGATCTTCGGCTCTGAGAACTCCAGGTCCAAGCTGCGTCTTTTACGATTATTGCAGTTTATATCGACCACATAAATCTCATCAGAACTCCTGAAGAGCTTGAGAACTCTGTTGCAAAACCTGATATTGTCTTGGTTTTGAGATAGAGCATTGTTCGAATGAAATCCTAGTACATCAATCGAACTACACCCAGAATATGTTGCACCATTTTAATGAGGATAAAACGAAGACTTCAAGTACTCATATGTTTATTAGATCGTTAGATGCAAAACGAGATCTCTTCCGTTCGAATGAGGATGAAGAAGAGATTTTGGAGCCTGAAGTTCCTTATCTAAGTGCGATAGGTGCTTTATTGTACTTGGTTAATTGCCCTAGACCCGATATCTTATTCCCTGTTAATCTTTTGGCAAGACACAGTAATGCACTAACACGCAGACGCTGGATTAGTGTTAAAGGCATCTTCCACTTAATCTCATAAGATGGAAATGATTGAGATAATAGTCGAATATAGATTCATGTTGTGTTATGATCTTCCTCTTTTAGGGAAGTGAACCTTATGAATCGAGTGATCTGTTGTGCTTCAGCCCGAGACGGATTGATTGGATATCCACCAATGTACCAGATAATCCAACATGGGCAGTACACCCTTCAGGGATATTGACTCGATATCCGTTAAGTTCAGGCATGTTTGCAGCTGGTATATGATCTCATCACTTTAGCTAGATCAAAGGAATGCATCTAGAGTAACATTCTAAAAGGTAGAAAACATTGCATTTTTATAACACACTTGTGCGGTATGAGGATCGAGATGAGACATAGTGGGCAACGTCCATGCAAATTCACGCCGTTCTACAGGAATGTTGATGTTCTTATCTCGCCCTAACGGCAGGAAGACTATCTCATTGAAGTGACAATCTGTAAAATGACCGGTAAAGAGATCGCTTGCAAGGGCTCTAAGAGAGTTAGTGTAAAACGACCCATATTGGTACGTTATGGCGGCACAACTTATCATATGGAAAGCACATCCAAAATGCTTAAGTGCAAAACGTCAGGTTTGTACCCAATAATCAATTGTAAAATCGAAAATGGTTGGGTAGCAATGAGCCTCAAGACGGACCAACATAGTTAGATTACATGGCCCTAGGCAAAAACCGAAAACCTTAATGTGTTCACCAACACTTCTCACCTACTGATGATCTTCTCTGCTACATATCTGTAACGAAAATGATGAACTTTCATTATTAACTACTTACCAACTTACCAATCATATACAGATGCTAATCAAACAACGATTTATTGAGAGAGAGAGTAACTGTGCTTTGGATTTTTAGAACCATTGACAAAGACTAATTTGGATGAGAACAATAATAGTTGAGTGATGGAAATCATGTAAACAACGTTGGCCTTGTGAACCATATTGTATCAGTTCGAGATACAAGTTTGGCTGCTTTGTTCCCATAACTCCTTTATATATAATACGACGTCTAAACGCTTTTACTTTTATTTTTATTTTTGGATAATGCTAGGGAGACCAAATTTTTTAAATCAAATGATGTGGTTGTAGATGATTGGATGATTAATTAAGTGTCAATTAACGTGCTTTTTTTTTTATTGGTGACACATCATTTGGTTTAAAAAATTTCATCTTCTTAACATTATTCTTTTTTTTTTTTTTTGTAC
Organism: Pyrus x bretschneideri; assembly: GCF_019419815.1. NCBI lineage: Eukaryota > Viridiplantae > Streptophyta > Magnoliopsida > Rosales > Rosaceae > Pyrus > Pyrus x bretschneideri. The sequence continues at coordinate 2,845,392 of NW_025999501.1, forward strand.
ATGTCGTTATTAAACCTAGAACTGACCAAGTCAAGGGTTTTGTCCATTATGATTCTATAAGTTTTCCAATCGTCTATACATCAGATTATACCATAAGAAATTTCTTATAACCATCGAATGAAGATCATTGTAGTACCTTTCTAAACTTCATCAATGGGTTCATTGGTGATTGGTTCCTCAATGGTGGCTTTAAGACTATTTGCAGTAAGATGGAGCTTCACGTCTTAAACCCACTTCAGGTAGTTTCTTCCAGATACTTCCAAAGTGGTGAAATTAAGCTTGTTCAAGTTCATCATGTCCCTAAAACGGAGGGTACAACAAAACGTGGTTAGTCATATGGTAATTCATAGACATACATCGTAGAACATTCGAGTTCTACAGACATGTATTGGTTTAATTTATGCATGAAAGTTACATGTTTCATTTGGTAAGTTTTGAATGAAAAACTTCAGGTTTCTCAAAGGCACTAAATAAGAAACTACAGGCTTAATTTAGTTTTATGAATGATTAGTTCATAAAGGAGACGTTCCTGCAAGAACAGGGAATGCAATATGCTAATATAAGTGTAGTGGATTTGAGTTGCTTCAGGTGAGCTTCGGGACTACGAAAGGATGTCAACGTTTCAAAGTATAAAAATAAATTATTGAATCGTTAATGTCCAAAAGTGATCTTCAGGTAAATAATTTTGGATTAGTTATCAGATTAATGGACTGCAAGTCACTTTTAATTAATTCATTAGATTGAACCAAACGGGATCGATCGTGGAAGCAAAATAATGACAAACGAGACATATTAGCTCTAGTTGGTGATAAACCAAGTGATAACTAAATTAGAATTAATTAGTGTAAATCAAAACGCCCCAAAAAATATTTTGGGCAGGATTTATAACGCGAGGATGCCAAAAATTGACATCGCATCGAAAAAAAAAAACACGAGAGTGAGCCTTATAGGTATGGATGTAGGTTGATTAGGCCTTGGTGAAGGCTGCAGGCTTCAAGCCGTGTAGTCTGGGAGGCCCAGCAACCAAGGTTATTAGCATTGGGCCGAAAATTGGACACAGGTGCAAGCCCAGTGAAAGCTGGCCTTAGGTTGATCCTGGAAACCAAGCCTAAGCTGGTTTCAGGTAGGGGCAAGCCAAGCCCAGCAGTAAATGCTGCTAGCAAGCAGGCCTAGGTGAGGTCAAAGCCTAGTAAGCAGGCCAATGATGCAGGACAAAGCGCAGTAGCAAAAGCTGCTGGCAGGTTGGGCTGTGAACATATGGATAAGTCCAAGAAAGGCTATAGGATTTTTGAGGAGATGGGCTGGGCTTCAGGCCCGGGTAAGCCAGCTAGGCCGAAGGCCCGGTGTGTCCGTGTAGGTGCAGCAAAACCCAAAAGGCTGCTGCCATAGTCCTGACGACGGAACGACGTCGTCCTGGTGGCGTGCTCAACACAGCTGGGCTGCAGGCTAGCATGGAGGATAGCGGCTGTGCGACGATGATGGTGTTGCAACCATGCTGCATAGTTTCCTAGATTTTTTTTGTTTCTAACTTTTCTAGGATTTGAAAAACCCTAATATACTTCTAATTTATTTATATGCCTTGACTCATAATTCCACATAGCAATATAATTGCATAATGGATGATATGAAACATATACAATATATATATATATATATATATATATCGGAAGGAAAATATAAACATAGAGGGGTTCATGCATTATGAAGAATGTTTTCATACTTCATGGACGTTTCAAATATCTTCCTTTATTTTAAGCATGAAAACAAATAAGAGCCTTTGAATTTTGTAGAAGAAAGCCTTCTCCTACGATCCTTCAGTTCCTTAGCTTCTGACAAGAGCCTGATGATAAAGTGTTGTAGGCCTATTTAACTGAACTATTCTAGGGGAATAGAGAGGGGGAGGTCGACGACAATAAGAGATAATATAGAGAGATTTAATCGTGACATGTGTGTTGTATCACCCTATTGTGCCTTTATTTATAGTTGTAGGATAGGTTAAATCCTTACCCTTTTAGGATTACAACTCTAATAGGAATTAGACTACTAAAGGGAATATAAAGATACTTCAAGATACACTAGGATTTACACAATCACATTGCTATTCCAAATATGACTGAAACAAAAGGGGTGAAAAAAATTTCTTTTATAAATAAAACTCAAGAATTGTTTACAATGCCAAATTAGATAAATAATCTTGTAGCCTCACATCTAATTCAATCTCATCCTGCCTACCCTCTTGATTGTCTAGTTCATAAACCTGGATAACAATAGAGGGGTGAGCTTCAACAACTTAGTAAGGGCATAACATTACCATAGTAAATTGACAATACTAAGTTAAGTGTCATATAATCATAGAATCAAATAACAAATCATTATTGATAACAATGCGTGAATAGAATGAAATGTTCATTGTCTATTCCTATTAACTCATAAAATAGAACAAACCTCTTTGTCTATTCTTGTTAACTCACAAAATAGAACAAACCAGCCTGCATGTCTCACACCATGCATTTTACCATTACAGCTGTGGTCTGAATGCTCTATTCTACAAACTAACCCTCGTAATTCAATCATCACAATTCTTCTTTTATTAGTTATCTTGTTCTCCTCTCGGTAGCCAGGGTCTCCACTACTTCATACAATTCCTATAATTTCACTTTTTCCACCCTTGCTGGTACCTACAAGAGTCGAACTCAACCACAAAATAATATTTCCAATCCAGCCTCCAATATACCAATAAAGTCTATCCACTCCAATATGCAATGATATATGCATATAATCACCATTACCATAATATTCACATTATTCGCAACAACAATAATATACCAAGTTCCAAACATGCAATTATAACAGTTATAAACATATCAAGTATAACACATATTTCACAAAGTTTAAATAAGACAAATACCTCAATGATAATAAGTTTCTCAAAAAGGCCCCACCTACATTCCAAAGCATTAACTCCCTATCAAAAGAGTCTACCATCTCGATCAATTCCTATTTCACAAGCGCGAGTCATTACTAAATGTATCACTTTCGGCTCTGGTCCTAATTAGAGTACTTGGGATCACTAATTCCGCACCATCCAATATCAATTTGGTTGAACTATAATACTATACAGAATAGTTTAGTATATATTAAACATACTATGGAGACCAAAAGAAAGAATAAACTTACAAGAAATGCTAAGGAGACCAAAAGTAAAACTCTCTATCATCTCATATTTTTGGCACATGTTTTATAACGATGACATAAGAATCAACATTAAAATTATGAAATAGTAAATAATCTGTAAAGAGTCTCATTTAGAGAGGGTATCCTCTCTTCCCAATAAGGTATAATGCGACTAACAACAAACCATTAATTTCCATACACATTTTAAGTTTTTTTTTTCTTTTTTTTTTGTTCAAGTAATTTCTTAGAACTGAGTATTGTGTGCTAGGTCGAGGTTTTTGCATGCCCATTAAGTCCTCCATAAACGCCCCACTCAAATTCATGTCCAAACGACTTGCACATAATTTCAAGATAATAAATCAAAATCAAGTGTTGATGAAATTATGCGAAACGAAATTTCTTCTCGTTATTATGTATGAGGTTTTCAATGACAAAATGTCCAAAGTGATCACTTTGTCAATGTCTGCTATATCATGTAATTAAGTGATAGGAGCATATTTAGGCGACTTATTTAGCTTGTTTTCGTGCATCTATGTTGTTAATTCATAGTTGTTTTAGTAGTTTAAGCCATTTTCGTGTGTTTTTAGGTTCATATGGCTAAGGAAGCAAAAAGATGCATTTTGGAGCATTTTGGAGCAAAATTGGGCTTGGAATGGATAGCATATGATTGGAGCCAAAGTGTTGGACGAATTTGAAGGCCTTGTATTCACTTTGGACATAAAACAAAGGGCCTAGCCCATTCTCTCTTAAACCAACCCCAAGGCCATGCATTTCCTTCCAATTCCAAAGCCCACAATCACTTCAAAAGCCATGCAAATCCATATTCAACACCCTAAACTACAACCATGCATCATTACACCACCTTCTCCATCTTTATTCCACATGCATTCATTATAATTCACCCCACTACCACCACTCACACACACATGCACTTATTCTTTCATCATTGCACCACCAATTCAACACATGCATTCACACACCAACAACACTACCCATGCCGTGCATCCCCTTCCATTTTCTGCACCTTTCCTCCTTGCAATTCCACATGCATTCATCATCATAACCTAGCTATCATTCCACTCCTACCCATGCCATGCATAACCCACTTTCATCCCTTTAATTCACATGATTTCCCAACACACAAATCAGCCACTCACATGCATTCACACACACTTCACACAAACAACAAGTCTAATGCCGTGCATTTCCTTTGCATTTCCAGGTTGTCCAATTCATCATTTCAGCCACATATCCATCCATATGCACCTTTTAATCATTCAACCATAAAGCCACATGCAATCTCATTCATCCACCACACATTGCACATGCTTTCACAAGCTTTAATCAACAAAAACACCATCACACAACCTGCCATCATTCACAAAACATCCTTGTGCCGTGCCTTCCCTTGCCATTTTCAACCATCACACTTCATCATTGCAGCCACTTCACCCTAATTGTCAATCACATACTTTCCCATTGTATAATTCATTCACATGCATCTTTAATCATGCTTTCACAAGCTTTAACCAACAACAAAACCACAACAACACACTACACAACACAAAGACCCATCCTGAAAATCCTTGTCGTGCACTTCACATTGACATTCCATCATCCTGAGCAAAATGGTATGGCTGAACGTAAGCATCGTCATTTGGTTGAAACTGGTTTAACGTTACTAGCTCATGCTAAAATGCCTCCCACATATTGGGCTGAGGCTTTTCATACAACAAATTATTTAATAAATCGTCTTCCAACTAAAGTTCTCAACCTTGTTTCCCCATATAATAAATTGTTTCAACGAGATCCCACATGTGAATTTTTGAAAGTTTTTGGTTGTGCGTGTTTTCCGTGTCTTCGTCCTTACAATAATAATAAACTTCAATTTTGATCTTGCAAATGCATTTTTCTAGGCTACTCATTAAATCAATTAGGCTATCGTTGTCTTGATCCTTAAACTGGGCGTGTTTTTCTTTCAAAACATGTAATTTTTTATGAATCCTCATTTCCATATGCATCCTTATGTTCTCCTAATGTTTCTGGAAAGACTATGCTTCCTTCCCCTATCCATGAAATAGGACCATCCCACCCCCCCATCCCTAGTTAAACCCGTGACTACACCCATCCCAATCCTATACCTACCCCACCACTCACCGCCTCACTACCCACACCTATTCAACCTGTCACTGTTGCCCTCTACAACACGTCAACTCTTCTTTACAGACTGCCATCCAGCTCATTCCTTACCACCCCACTAGTCCTGCACACCTTCAGTCACTGCTTCACCCTTTAGTCAATATACCTCAGTCCATTCCCTTGTCTCAACCACTGACATCTTCCTCTTCCAATATGAGTAATTCAATGCATCCAATGGTTACTCAAGCAAAACTTGGTATTCATAAACCGATCCTAAGTATGCTCATGTGTCTTCTGCGAATGGTATGCATATGTCTCAAGCTAAATATGTCATGAACTTACTTAAACGTACCAACATGTTGGATTGCAAACCTGTCTCCACTCCTGCCATTAGTGGTCATCGTCTCAGCTTGTATGATGGTGAACCATTTTCCAATGTAACTGAATTTCGTAGTGTGGTTAGTGCTCTTCAGTATCTCACCTTCACCCGATTAGATATCGCCTTTGCCGTCAATCAGGTATGTCAGTACATGCATCATCCTACTACTACTCATTGGATCGCGGTTAAACGTATCTTACGATATCTGAAGACTACTCCTGACCATGGTTTAGTGTACAAGCCAAGTTCTTTGAATCTTGTGGCTTATGCTGATGCTGACTATGCTGGTGATCCTGATGACCGTAAGTCTACTAGGGGTTACTGTATTTTTTTGGGCAACAATCTTATCTCATGGAGTTCAAAGAAGCAACGCGGGGTTTCTCGTTCGAGCACTGAATCTAAGTATCGGCAACTTGCTTATACTGCCGCCACCATTTCCTGGTTTCGCAAGTTGTTTAATGATCTTCGTATTCCATTATCACCTCCTCAAATTTGGTGTGACAATATTTCAGCGATCTCTTTGGCATCTAATCCTGTTTTCCATACTCGCACTCGTCATGTGGAGGTGGACTATCACTACATCCGTGAAAAGGTAACTCATCGCGAACTTATTTTGGGGTTTGTTGCCACACAAGACCAACTTGCCGATTTCCTTACCAAAGGTTTGTCAACTGCACGTTTCAATTTTCTTCTGTCCAAGTTTCCCATTCGTCGTCGACCGCTCAACTTGCGGGGCCGTGATAAACCATCCAGCCCGCCAAGAGGAAATTCAAATATTTCCTTTGGCCAACAGAAGTCGCAACAAACGCAAGAATATTTAAAAGATGCTGATGAGTCCTAGTTGTGAACTTATCTGATTTTTGTATTTTGGATTAATCCATTTATCACTTGTAATTATCACTTGTATTATCTGTTTATTATACAAGAGTTTGTTCTACATCAAACTCTCTTTTGTAATCTCTATATAAGGATGAATATACAGAAGGAATGTTATCGAGCAAAATCATACTCAACCTTTATTTTCTACCTACTCCGGGTTCCCTCGAACATATAAATGTGTTATTCGCAATTTCAATTGGCCCCGCTTGAAAAATGAGGTTAAGTCTTTTGTGGTGGCTGTGATACTTGTTAGCGCACAAACACCTTCAGGCTTGCTGCAGCCACTCCCTATCCCAACTCAAATCTAGACATTACAATGGACTTTATAGAAAACCTCCTTTCCGCCCATGGCCATTATGCCATCTTGGTTATTGTGGATCATCTCTCCAAGTATGGCCCTTTCATACCAATCAAGCACCTGTATTCAGCTGCTAAGGTTGCTGACATCTTCATCCGTGAGATATTCTGCCTTCACAGTATGCCTGCCATGGTTGTTGTGGACACTACCTCCGTGGTCGTGATGACTTACTGCCCCAAATTGGCACCCCGTTTTTATGGGTCGTACAAAATCCTTGCTCGTGTGGGGCCAATTGAAATTGCGAATAACACATTTATAAGAAACCGGCCCAGCCCGCCCTGTTTTGTATTTTTAATTTTTGGACCCGCCTTACCCACCCCGAACCGCAAGGAATCGGCCTGCCCCACGGATCCATGAACCGTTTGCCCAACCCTAGCTTGTAATGCCGGTTATAAAAAAGGTTTTTTGGACGCGGATAATAATGTGATTAAATTAGTTATCAAATTATTGTTTTTTTTTAACAAACGATATTAACTACACTAAGGAGGAGGGAATGAGCTTAGCCTCACAATGGGCTAGCAATAATGTGATTCAATCAATTGCTTATTAAATATTATTTTATCTATTCTTAATGTAAATTCTATAGTGACCAATTTTATTATGTGAATTCAACTGCTTTAATTAGTTTATGAGGTGTTTCTTCTAGCATGATCTAAGATTATTCATTTACTTCAAATATTTGACTTTCTTTTTATCGATTTACGCATATAAATACATTTAAAATGTGTAAGTCATGCACAGCACGCCGTGATTTAAATAATGCGATGTCTAAACGCTTTTAAATTTTTTTTGGGTACTAGTTATTGATCTAGAATTGGGCAAGTCAAGAGTTTTATCCCTTGTCATTTTATGAGTTTTCCATGCTCAACTTTACAATATGTTAATTTTTATATTTCTTTCAATTTTTTTTTTGCTAGCAATTTTGGAATTAGTTTTTGTATAATCTTTGTTTCTTTTTTTTTTTTTTTTTTTTTTTTTTGCGAACATTTTGATGTAAAAAATTGTTTATATTTTTGAGTTTTTTTATGAATAGGTGAAAAATGAAAGGGTATTTACAAAGTTTTGGTGTTGGATCTAATTTGGATTAATTGGTAATTTTATTTTGACTGTTAGATTTAAATTTGAGCCGTTTGATTTTTTTTATTACCGTTAGATTAAATTGGATTGAGTTGTTGGATTAAAAAAAAGATGCAGCCAAGTGCTCATTAGTAGATCATAATCAAGGAGGTGTGACAACCAATGAATGACAACGGCCCGCGCATCTCAGCCATAGAAACTGGGTTTGCTATGAGCCCGCCCGCATTGAATCTTTCTATTATGTTTCCTTTGACCAGCGGGCCCGCCACTCCCCCTTCATTTGCTGCTGCAACTTGTTGTGATACTGCTAGCCAATCACAGATAAACATGTGTTTAATCTGTGATTAAAAAATTAATTACTGAGACACATATCCATCTGTGATAGACAGCAACAAAATCTGCTATTCATTTTTTAGCAGCAACAGTCAAAATCACGTGTTAATGAAATTGTGGAAATTTCTTTTTGTTATAATGGCTGAGGTCTCCAATGTCGACATGTCCATGTATGGAGTTAAGCATGGAATAAAACCAAACAAAATTCTGCAGATTGGACCAGAATTTAGAAGCCCGTTAATGTCATCCTTTGAATCTTCCAAACCCCCAACTAACTCATTAGTATTCTTTCCCTTTTTATTCTCATCTCCTTCCCTCTCCTCCTCTCACATATTATTTTTTGTCTTATTATCTCTATAAAAAAAATCAATATAAAATGTTGACGTAGCTAAACCGTAACTGTTCAAATAGGAGGAGAGGAAAGGGGAGAGAGATTAGGAGGAAAGAGAATCCTCCTCCGGAATTGAGAACTCTTCCGTGTTCCTTTCTGCAACCCAATATCGCCAATTTAGCATGAGTAACAAGGATTAAGCCTGCCAAACCGCTACCAGGTTTGGAAGAGTCTTGCTGAGGAGCGAAAGTTTTGGTCTCAAACGGTTCTCTGGTCTTTTGTTGGCTGCCATGAGAGCTTCTATATCTGCCTGCATTTGTTTGACTCTGCACTTTAAGTGGGACATATGACTAATTAAAATTTGTCTGAGTTATGTTTTTACAAGTTTTATGATCAACGAAACTAAACAACTTTTCATTAGGAATTATTGTGAAATAATGCGGTTGCATTTGTGAAATAATCGGTTAAAATTAAAGTTCAAGGGAAAAATTAGTTAATTAAAAAAGTTCAAAGGGGTAAACGATTAAAATTAAAGTTCAAAGGGAATTAGCAGTTCCATACAAATTCATGAGGCAAATCAACAAATATATATATGGGTAGCTTACTAGCTTAGCTAGGGGAATGAAGGAGCCAAACTTTATATCTCTACTAATGAAATGGTTCCCTTCCTAGTATTGCTATTGTTATCATCAAAATTAACTCGTTGCCAATATTTCAGAAGATCCAATATACAATAACCCTCCCTCTCTTCTCTCTCTCGTACACATTAAATTATTGTTTTGGCCCTTTGATCTTTATTTTATTTTAAATTTCAAAAGAAAAAAAAAATTGTTATTAGCACTCCAAACTTTTTATAATTAAAAAAAAATACACTTATTAGGAGTGTAGAATGAAATTTTGGAGTGTTAATAACAGTTCCCAAGAACAAAATACTGAAAGTTTTTATTTTTTATTTTTTATTTTGGTTGTATTTTTAATATATGCTTTGATTTTCGATTTTCAATTCTTCTTGATATTGTAGAAGGTGCAGCAAGGAAGATGATCATCAGTTGGTCGCATCTGCAAATGGAGATGATTTTGGCGGGAAGAAGTGCAATAGACGTAGCAATTATCTATTCTAAAGTTGGAGGGGAATTCGCCTATTCATGGCCACAGTCAAGAAAATGCCACTCGAATTCATTCCATGTGCAAAAATACCAGCCAAATTAGGCTGGATTGGGAGGGTAATTCTCAAAAGTTTTGAGGGTGATTTGTCCGTATGGTTTGGCACGGAGCCACTCGATTTCATGCTATTTACAACAATACCAGCCAAATGGGGCTGGGTTGGGAGGGTAATTTTGTCCGTATGGATTGGCACGGATTGCTGGGTTACAAGCGTGCGCTCTCCTCTCATCTCTCATTCTTCCTCTCTCTCCCCTACTCAAACCCTAGCAGCCATAACACCATCTCTGGAATAGCATCGACTCCTGCTTCCTAAAACCAAACCACACAAACTGAACTCCATTTCTGTAACTCGAGAGCTTTGGTGAGATGAAGGAGAGGAGCAGGGAGATGGGCTCGAGTCCGCCAACGGCGGAAGAGATCTTCAGGGATTACTGTGCTCCGAGAACCGACGTCGTCCACTCTTTAACTAACGGTACTTCGATCTCTCTCTCTATTCTCCCTTTCTCTCTTAATTTCCTTTTTGTTTTGTTTGAATTTCATTTTTGTGATTTTGGATTTACAAATGGATTTTGTGTCAAATTTCCTTTTTGTGATTTTAGGGATTTTGTTTGTAGAGCGTGAAGATGTCTCTTCTCGAGTCTTCTGCTTCATTCCGTTTCTCTCATCCAAAAAATTAATCGCTGCTTCTCAAACTCTCTTTCTGTCTCGCACTGCCATACCAGGCGCCGCAGCCGCTCAAAGGCAGGGTCTCCAAAGGCGGCGTTTTGTAAAACCCTCCCTACTCAAGGCAAGTAATTTCATGCCCAATTTGGAATTTAAATCTATTTATTTTATTTTTAAATTGATTTGGGGTTACTGAAATCAGCTATGGAAAATCTGCTACTGTCTGAGAAAACTCAATACTACAGTTTTTGAAAAGCTGCTTAATGGAAGTGAAATTTCCAGTTTTTGAGCCCGATTTCAAGTCTTGAACTTTGAATTTGTCTATATGTAGCTCGGTTGAAGCTATCTACGTCGTACTTTAATGTATTTGTATTGGTAATTATGTGTTTATGTTGCGCAAATGAGTTGTCCCAATATCTTTTGTGTGCAATGTGGTGTAGAAATGTGGGTTTTGATGTTTTGGCAGGCATTGGAAAAAAAATTGAAATTGGTTTTCGCTCAATGCATAGTTAATCTTAAAATACGGTTTATTAAATTGGGTTCATGAATATATGGGTGGTAGCAAATTAGCAACGATGAGACTTGCAAGGAAGAGGCTGCAACAGGACCCACCTACAGGGATTAGCGAGGTGCCCCAGGATAACAATATAATGTTGTGGAATGCTATTATATTGGGGTAAGTTGGAAAAATACAGTGCATAAAAGAAATCTACTGTTGTTTTCTCTTCTATTATGCAACATCAATATTTCATTTTTTCGGTAAGAGACTCAGTAAGTTGGAAAAATGCTTATATTTCTTATTTTTGGAACTCTTTATCTCAGTGTTTCTTGAGTAGTTTTCTGGAAGTAAGAAAAGATGGGCATTTGTAAGTCCTATCAATTTTCAATTTTTATTTTTCTAGCTTTTATTTTAGTTTCTTATTACTAATTTTAATTTTGGGTGTATTTTTTACGATGGTTCTCAAACGATGTTGTTTTGACAGGTTTGATCATGTGTATAAGTATTTGATAGTGAATACATGCAGAATGCTTCACAATTGAAAAGAAGTAGAATGGTATTTTCAGGTAATTATCGAGATTTTAGTCGATCCCCTTTTGTCGCGATGCCAATTTACAGTTCTTATCATGTAAATTGGTTGACTAAAATGTTAGTGTATGCAAAAAGGCTATTGATGCTGGTTGGTTTTTTTCTGTAATCGAATTAGGAGTTGCTATTGTATTCTTAAACATAACATTTGCCCACCAATGACATATTCTATTGCTTTCTGCAGCTGCCAGTGCCTAAACCCCCAACAAAATGGAAGCTTTTGTTAGGTAAATCATTATTGCAGAAGCTGAACAGTACCTTTACTCAGTTTTTGCTTTCTTCTTCCCCCCTTCAAGGCTTTGTTTTGGTTCTCATACGTGGCAATTTTTGGTCAAAGAGAAATGTAGTTGGATTTAAGATTTTGCGAAATTGGAACATCTTTAGGAAAATGACAGAATTTGGGATTGGACCTGTCAAGTTGTTATAAGAAAAGTCATAGGTATCCACGGACATGATTGCTATCCATTTGAACTTTGTTACAATAAATTTCCCTTGAGCATAATGGTTGCACTGAATTCGTTTTGTGATGATTCAATTTTGGGTTTGAAAAATGCTCACTGTTTGAAATTTGAAATTCTGTTGATTTTCCATTCAGGTTGAACAAAAATATCTCCAGGATTCCCATTTTTTTAATGGTGCTGTTAGGGTAAATTTTCTTTATTCTTCTTGCAGATTAATTTTCGATGGATCATGTCGTCTGAGTAGTATACAAGCCGGACATTGTATCTTTGAGAATGTTTATGGTGTATAGTTCTGCATAAGTTGATTTTAGGAGTGGTATGTAACTGTATATGGAGCTACGTGGTGCATGCAGTGGAAATTTTATGATTTAGGATTTTTTTATTTCCTCCCTGTAGTTGTTTTATGTATGGTGGATGAGTTGAATTTGGAAGTAAAGCAACTCAATGGTTGTCTTTTTCTTTTTTATTTATTGCAAGAATGCTACTAGAAGAATGGCAGATTTTATCATGACTGTCATTGAAGATTTATCTTGAATCCGGACAGGTTTTTGTCAATTGTTATTTACGAAGGTTGTGACTGTTTGTGCTGGCACCGAAATAAAGTTTGTAGAAGGTTGCTGACCAACAATAAAAGATAGCGTGCAATTTTTATTTTAATGAATCTTATTAAATGCATTTGAGTACCACAAAATTTTACTCAATTATTTATTAGTAAAATCACTCTCTTCACTAAAACTGTTATTCATTTACATTAACAACTTTTATTTTTCCAATTTGTAACAAAGAAGTGTGTATATCATGAAAAATAAAAGACGGCAATTCTGAAGTGACAACCAAGATAGTTTAGAAGTGTAATATAGTTGTAATCAGGAATGTAAACCAGGGATGAAAAATGTTAATATAATTCTGATTCTGGACGACTCATGCAAATTTTATCTGAATTTTAATAATTTTTTATCTGGGTGTACAGTAACATTTGTGATTTGTTGTTTATGTGGTGAAAAAATAAGATGGCTTTATACTTTATACTTTTTATGAGACTTAATTTTGAGTTTTGAATTTGAGTTCTCATGCAAGAAGAAAGGTCACTTGGGTTTTGAGTTCCCATATATTTTCATTGTTTCATTTATACATCTGTTGGAGAACTAGAGGGGGTTGGGAGGCAGATAAGTGAGACTTCTGATGGTTATACAGAAATAAATGGTCTCTCACATCTTGAACCAGATTACTCTAGGTTTTGGCAGGTATGAATGATTCTAGCCTTTTTTTTAGAGGAACTATGTTGTCCATATCAATCAGAATATTCTGTTATTAGAAGCAATTACATAGAGTTAGGCCAACTAAAATGGTTGGACAAAAAAAATGGTCCTAATTGTTCACTCTCTAATGATGTTGGCAAGTAACGTTGATTGTTCTAAACGTTGGCGGTGCTTCTGTTTTCCATAATGTAAGCCCAAGATTATGCAGTGGTGCTCAATTTGGATTTGTTGCATAGCTAGAAAGATGATCTTGCAGTCTTTGTTGAAGACAGTTATATGCCAAGGTATTGATTCTTTCGAATCCCAGTTTAAAAAAAGTCAGATTTATATATATTTTGCATAATTATAATTAGTCTACTTGGGTTAGCTTAAGATTACATAAAACAACCTACTACATGGGGGAATAAATCTTTCTTATAGCATGCATATCCATATATAACAAGCAAAGTTTCACTTCCTTTAGTGCCCAAGACCGTCTTTCCTTTAGCTTATAATTAGCTGCTCATGAATTCTTGGCATCTTATTTTATTATTCTTATTGGGGTGTTTTATAGCACTGTAGATTTTTTCAAGGAGCTTCCTCAGTTTGTTGTCTAAGGCTGGTTAATTTTAAGTAATATTTATGGTGTAGATTGGGAAAACAAACTTGAGGTATTAATTTTTCAGAGATGGTTTATGCTTGAAATTAGCCCTGTTTTTATATCTTCCAACATTCTGTTTTCTTCGAGTTACCGTGTCCTTGAAAATTTGCTGAAACAACAATGGAACAATTTTTTTTTTTTTTTTGTTAACTGCTGAAAGAGGTGTCAGGCCTACAGGTCATATATTTTGCCACCTTAGCTGCAAGGGCAAAATATGTGTGGACTGCATCATGCTTTTGTTTCTTATGGAAATAGGTGTCCTGTGTTTTTTTTTTTTCATTGAACATTAGTGCTTGAAAGCTTAGCTGCTGAAACAAAAATAGATACTTTTAATGTTTTTTGTTAACTGCTAAAACAGGCGGCTGGCCTGTAGGACATATATTTCGCAATCTTAACTTCAGAGGCAATATATGTGTGAACTGCATGTTGCTTCTGTTTCTTATGGAAACATAGGATTTTTTGCAACCACATCTTTTGTAATCAAGAACGTTCAACTTCGTCATGTTAATTGTACGGTGTCTTTTCATATTAGCTCTGTTGAATGTATAACCAAGCTGCTTTTCTTACCGACCTCTTTCACTCATCTATCTCTTTGTTCATTCATGATTATGTTTAATTTATTCAAGTTAAATGTTTCTTATTCATATAGTTAAGGCTATTGCATTCAAGTCGCGCAGCAATGCGTGGGCTATTATCTAGTAAGTTCTAATCCACAAGGATCGGGATAATATCTGTAATGACATGTGTCGCTGTTGTATTGGTCAAAAGTGCCACGTTGACAAGCTTGTCAGAAGGATGATTGGTTAGTTCGTTAAGCAGTTAGGCGAATATCTCCAAGCAAGCCTGTCAGAAGAATGATTAGTATCTTTGTAATGAAACACATGAATAAGTATTGACAAGCAAAATTGCTCCTTACGGAAAAAGTCTCATACAAATCCTTAATGCTAGTTGAAAAGTTGAAAAACGAATGAGTGGACGAAAAAGTTAAATCCAAAATAAGAGTTGTTACCTACTATAATCTTTGTGGAAAAAGCGGTGCTAAAAAAAGTTAAAAGCAAAAATGTTGTTCTTATTAACAATGTTAGGCATGGTTTTAAAATACGTTAGGTGCTAGGGCTTTCCCCGCAGCTCGTTTAGTGCCTAAGTGATTTTATAGTTTTAATTAAATTTAGGGACATTTTGGATGCATTTCCTAATTACCAATGTTCTTTGATTGAAACTTTTGTGATTTTTAGTTTTTTATCGAAGTTCCTGATATTAATATAATAATGTATTTTTATGTAGGTTATTATATTTTTAAATTAAAAATGAAATTTGTAGTTATTTATATTAATGAGATTTAAAATAAAACCCATAATTTATGAGATTAAAAATATTAAGATCAATTATACTCTCCAATATATTGTGTGTGCATATATAAACATAAATGCATACATTCATAAAAAAATTAACCAAACAATTATTGTACCAAAACATGGGTACATTTTGCCAGAAAAAAAAAAAAAAAAGAAGAAGAAGAAGAAGAAGAAGAAGATATTAGGCTTAATAACATTATTAAATTTCTTCTATTAAACTTGACATAGATACATTATCAAATCAACAAAATAGAATGTACCCATATAAGTTTAAAAATATATTAGAGAAAAAGATTGAATGAATTTTATATATAAAAAAAAATGAGTACATTTTATATTAAAAAAGAGTACATTTCTTATAAAACAAATTGGTATATTTAGAATGGGTACATATGATAGGAGCATATTTAGGCGACTTACTTAGCTTGTTTTCGTGCATCTATGTTGTTAATTCATAGTTGTTTTAGTAGTTTAAGCCATTTTCGTGTGTTTTTAGGTTCATATGGCTAAGGAAGCAAAAAGATGCATTTTGGAGCATTTTGGAGCAAAATTGGGCTTGGAATGGATAGCATATGATTGGAGCCAAAGTGTTGGACGAATTTGAAGGCCTTGTATTCATTTTGGACATAAAACAAAGGGCCTAGCCCATTCTCTCTTAAACCAACCCCAAGGCCATGCACTTCCTTCCAATTCCAAAGCCCACAATCACTTCAAAAGCCATGCAAAGAACCATCCATTCCATCAAAAACAATCCATCAATTCACATGCAAAACCACCATTAACACACATGCACCCAAACAAAGCCAACCTAGCTAACCCTACATGCATTCTTTATGCAACTCTTCATCATTCCACCATTCATTCTTTATTCCACAAACAAGTCACATGCATTTCCACCTTCCTACTTCATCATTTCACCACATTCTCCCTCTTTAACTCATTTCATTATTCATTCACTTTGCATTCATTAAATTCCACCCCACATGCACCCTTTATTCTTCATCATTGCAACCATGGCACATTTACACCAACAAAACAACTCTCATGCCATGGCCTACTCATATTCCCATTTCCTTTCCAACATCTCACATGCATTTCCACCTTCCTACTTCATCATTTCACCACATTCTCCCTCTTTAATTCCACATGCATTCACTTCATCATTACACCACCACTCATTCTTTAATTCCACATGCAATTCTTCATCATTCCTTCACACAAATGCTTAAACAAACATCCATATGTTCCCTCCACTCCTCCTATAAATACCCTTGCATTCCCATTCATTCAAATCATCTCATTCACAACACAACAACACACCACAAACACATTCCTTTCTCCCTTAGAATCCAAAAATCATCTTCCATTTCCACCAATCCTCATCCATTTCCATAATTCCCCAACACTTCCATCCCCCCAACCAACCTATCCTTAAACCTTGTGCTACAACAACGAGGAAGAGAAGAGTGCCTAAACGTTCATACAATTCAAGTTTTGAGTTGTTGGAATGTTTAGGTGTTTCTTTGATTTCAAAGTTTCATTTTAATTCTCTTTGTTTTGTACGTATGAGAAATGGAAGAAAAGAGTGCTTAAACGTTCATACAATTCAAAGTTTTGAGTTGTTGGAATGTTTAGGTGTTTCTTTGATTTCAAAGTTATGAGGAACTAAACCCCCTTTAGCTAGGGGGTGATTCGAAACTATGTTTATGTTTGTAATATGATTTGATTACTTTTAATTACGTTTCATAAGTTGTGAATTCAATTTGTTTAACTGTTTGATTGATAACCTATTTATGTATGTTTATTAAGAATGAACGCTTAATTTTCATGCATGAATTTGACGCTAGAATATAAGTGAGTTTCACGTAATAGTTATGAACTTATATTCACAAGTAGTGGAGGTTGCTTATAAACAATCGTGTTAAACATATTCTTGGCATAAGTTTCATGCAATCATAGTAACGAATGCCTCGTCAACACTTATAGTTTTCATGATGCTTAATGATTCTTGCTTGTATCTCTATTATGCAATTCATGTAGGGAACTTGTGAGGAATGCTTTGGATTGTCGTATGCAATCATCCAATTCATTAACTTAAGGAAAACTTGACGGTTAATTTAAGCGGACCTAATTAACCCGGGGCGTTGAGAATTCATGGTTTATTGAAATGCAATTAGAAATCTTTTTATTATGCAAGTGTAACATGTGTGGAGATAAACCCCTTGGCTAGCATCCATTCATTCCATTTCATTAATTTCATATTTACATTATGTTTTAATTGCAATTTGTTCATTTAGTTTAATTCCGTCCAAAACTCAATCCCCCTTTACTTTATTGTTCAATTTAGTTAGAAATCATTTTAGTTTGTGTTTTTAAAGCATATATGTGTGAACTGCATGTTGCTTCTGTTTCTTATGGAAACATAGGATTTTTTGCAACCACATCTTTTGTAATCAAGAACGTTCAACTTCGTCATGTTAATTGTACGGTGTCTTTTCATATTAGCTCTGTTGAATGTATAACCAAGCTGCTTTTCTTACCGACCTCTTTCACTCATCTATCTCTTTGTTCATTCATGATTATGTTTAATTTATTCAAGTTAAATGTTTCTTATTCATATAGTTAAGGCTATTGCATTCAAGTCGCGCAGCAATGCGTGGGCTATTATCTAGTAAGTTCTAATCCACAAGGATCGGGATAATATCTGTAATGACATGTGTCGCTGTTGTATTGGTCAAAAGTGCCACGTTGACAAGCTTGTCAGAAGGATGATTGGTTAGTTCGTTAAGCAGTTAGGCGAATATCTCCAAGCAAGCCTGTCAGAAGAATGATTAGTATCTTTGTAATGAAACACATGAATAAGTATTGACAAGCAAAATTGCTCCTTACGGAAAAAGTCTCATACAAATCCTTAATGCTAGTTGAAAAGTTGAAAAACGAATGAGTGGACGAAAAAGTTAAATCCAAAATAAGAGTTGTTACCTACTATAATCTTTGTGGAAAAAGCGGTGCTAAAAAAAGTTAAAAGCAAAAATGTTGTTCTTATTAACAATGTTAGGCATGGTTTTAAAATACGTTAGGTGCTAGGGCTTTCCCCGCAGCTCGTTTAGTGCCTAAGTGATTTTATAGTTTTAATTAAATTTAGGGACATTTTGGATGCATTTCCTAATTACCAATGTTCTTTGATTGAAACTTTTGTGATTTTTAGTTTTTTATCGAAGTTCCTGATATTAATATAATAATGTATTTTTATGTAGGTTATTATATTTTTAAATTAAAAATGAAATTTGTAGTTATTTATATTAATGAGATTTAAAATAAAACCCATAATTTATGAGATTAAAAATATTAAGATCAATTATACTCTCCAATATATTGTGTGTGCATATATAAACATAAATGCATACATTCATAAAAAAATTAACCAAACAATTATTGTACCAAAAAATGGGTACATTTTGCCAGAAAAAAAAAAAAAAAAAAGAAGAAGAAGAAGAAGAAGAAGAAGAAGATATTAGGCTTAATAACATTATTAAATTTCTTCTATTAAACTTGACATAGATACATTATCAAATCAACAAAATAGAATGTACCCATATAAGTTTAAAAATATATTAGAGAAAAAGATTGAATGAATTTTATATATAAAAAAAAATGAGTACATTTTATATTAAAAAAGAGTACATTTCTTATAAAACAAATTGGTATATTTAGAATGGGTACATATGATAGGAGCATATTTAGGCGACTTACTTAGCTTGTTTTCGTGCATCTATGTTGTTAATTCATAGTTGTTTTAGTAGTTTAAGCCATTTTCGTGTGTTTTTAGGTTCATATGGCTAAGGAAGCAAAAAGATGCATTTTGGAGCATTTTGGAGCAAAATTGGGCTTGGAATGGATAGCATATGATTGGAGCCAAAGTGTTGGACGAATTTGAAGGCCTTGTATTCATTTTGGACATAAAACAAAGGGCCTAGCCCATTCTCTCTTAAACCAACCCCAAGGCCATGCACTTCCTTCCAATTCCAAAGCCCACAATCACTTCAAAAGCCATGCAAAGAACCATCCATTCCATCAAAAACAATCCATCAATTCACATGCAAAACCACCATTAACACACATGCACCCAAACAAAGCCAACCTAGCTAACCCTACATGCATTCTTTATGCAACTCTTCATCATTCCACCATTCATTCTTTATTCCACAAACAAGTCACATGCATTTCCACCTTCCTACTTCATCATTTCACCACATTCTCCCTCTTTAACTCATTTCATTATTCATTCACTTTGCATTCATTAAATTCCACCCCACATGCACCCTTTATTCTTCATCATTGCAACCATGGCACATTTACACCAACAAAACAACTCTCATGCCATGGCCTACTCATATTCCCATTTCCTTTCCAACATCTCACATGCATTTCCACCTTCCTACTTCATCATTTCACCACATTCTCCCTCTTTAATTCCACATGCATTCACTTCATCATTACACCACCACTCATTCTTTAATTCCACATGCAATTCTTCATCATTCCTTCACACAAATGCTTAAACAAACATCCATATGTTCCCTCCACTCCTCCTATAAATACCCTTGCATTCCCATTCATTCAAATCATCTCATTCACAACACAACAACACACCACAAACACATTCCTTTCTCCCTTAGAATCCAAAAATCATCTTCCATTTCCACCAATCCTCATCCATTTCCATAATTCCCCAACACTTCCATCCCCCCAACCAACCTATCCTTAAACCTTGTGCTACAACAACGAGGAAGAGAAGAGTGCCTAAACGTTCATACAATTCAAGTTTTGAGTTGTTGGAATGTTTAGGTGTTTCTTTGATTTCAAAGTTTCATTTTAATTCTCTTTGTTTTGTACGTATGAGAAATGGAAGAAAAGAGTGCTTAAACGTTCATACAATTCAAAGTTTTGAGTTGTTGGAATGTTTAGGTGTTTCTTTGATTTCAAAGTTATGAGGAACTAAACCCCCTTTAGCTAGGGGGTGATTCGAAACTATGTTTATGTTTGTAATATGATTTGATTACTTTTAATTACGTTTCATAAGTTGTGAATTCAATTTGTTTAACTGTTTGATTGATAACCTATTTATGTATGTTTATTAAGAATGAACGCTTAATTTTCATGCATGAATTTGACGCTAGAATATAAGTGAGTTTCACGTAATAGTTATGAACTTATATTCACAAGTAGTGGAGGTTGCTTATAAACAATCGTGTTAAACATATTCTTGGCATAAGTTTCATGCAATCATAGTAACGAATGCCTCGTCAACACTTATAGTTTTCATGATGCTTAATGATTCTTGCTTGTATCTCTATTATGCAATTCATGTAGGGAACTTGTGAGGAATGCTTTGGATTGTCGTATGCAATCATCCAATTCATTAACTTAAGGAAAACTTGACGGTTAATTTAAGCGGACCTAATTAACCCGGGGCGTTGAGAATTCATGGTTTATTGAAATGCAATTAGAAATCTTTTTATTATGCAAGTGTAACATGTGTGGAGATAAACCCCTTGGCTAGCATCCATTCATTCCATTTCATTAATTTCATATTTACATTATGTTTTAATTGCAATTTGTTCATTTAGTTTAATTCCGTCCAAAACTCAATCCCCCTTTACTTTATTGTTCAATTTAGTTAGAAATCATTTTAGTTTGTGTTTTTAAAGCATATATGTGTGAACTGCATGTTGCTTCTGTTTCTTATGGAAACATAGGATTTTTTGCAACCACATCTTTTGTAATCAAGAACGTTCAACTTCGTCATGTTAATTGTACGGTGTCTTTTCATATTAGCTCTGTTGAATGTATAACCAAGCTGCTTTTCTTACCGACCTCTTTCACTCATCTATCTCTTTGTTCATTCATGATTATGTTTAATTTATTCAAGTTAAATGTTTCTTATTCATATAGTTAAGGCTATTGCATTCAAGTCGCGCAGCAATGCGTGGGCTATTATCTAGTAAGTTCTAATCCACAAGGATCGGGATAATATCTGTAATGACATGTGTCGCTGTTGTATTGGTCAAAAGTGCCACGTTGACAAGCTTGTCAGAAGGATGATTGGTTAGTTCGTTAAGCAGTTAGGCGAATATCTCCAAGCAAGCCTGTCAGAAGAATGATTAGTATCTTTGTAATGAAACACATGAATAAGTATTGACAAGCAAAATTGCTCCTTACGGAAAAAGTCTCATACAAATCCTTAATGCTAGTTGAAAAGTTGAAAAACGAATGAGTGGACGAAAAAGTTAAATCCAAAATAAGAGTTGTTACCTACTATAATCTTTGTGGAAAAAGCGGTGCTAAAAAAAGTTAAAAGCAAAAATGTTGTTCTTATTAACAATGTTAGGCATGGTTTTAAAATACGTTAGGTGCTAGGGCTTTCCCCGCAGCTCGTTTAGTGCCTAAGTGATTTTATAGTTTTAATTAAATTTAGGGACATTTTGGATGCATTTCCTAATTACCAATGTTCTTTGATTGAAACTTTTGTGATTTTTAGTTTTTTATCGAAGTTCCTGATATTAATATAATAATGTATTTTTATGTAGGTTATTATATTTTTAAATTAAAAATGAAATTTGTAGTTATTTATATTAATGAGATTTAAAATAAAACCCATAATTTATGAGATTAAAAATATTAAGATCAATTATACTCTCCAATATATTGTGTGTGCATATATAAACATAAATGCATACATTCATAAAAAAATTAACCAAACAATTATTGTACCAAAACATGGGTACATTTTGCCAGAAAAAAAAAAAAAAAAAAGAAGAAGAAGAAGAAGAAGAAGAAGAAGATATTAGGCTTAATAACATTATTAAATTTCTTCTATTAAACTTGACATAGATACATTATCAAATCAACAAAATAGAATGTACCCATATAAGTTTAAAAATATATTAGAGAAAAAGATTGAATGAATTTTATATATAAAAAAAAATGAGTACATTTTATATTAAAAAAGAGTACATTTCTTATAAAACAAATTGGTATATTTAGAATGGGTACATATCAATTTTTTATAAAAATTTAATGGGTACAAATTTATTCTAATTTTATTTTTTATATTTTGGAAATATTTGAATTGAAAATTAATTAGGAGTTTAATAAGGGTGTGAGTATTAAAACTCTAAATCAATTACTAATTTTTATTATAAAAATTATGTAACTTACATACAATTCATTAATATATTAATGTTAGGGACTTAAAGTTGATAAGTTCTGAATCAATGACCATTAGAAACTAGGGACATGAAACTAATTTTTCGTTAAATTTATTATGTAACATAAATAAATGTTTGTTATACTTAAAAAATATATATAATGGTACTGAGATACATAAATTACCAAATAGAATAACATATAGAATAAAAAGTATTTGAAAACATGGGGAACAAGTACATAATGAGTGTTCATCCAAGTATCCAACAACTCTTACATTTATTAAAACAATAAAAAGAAAAATGAAAATTATCTATTTTTTATCTAAGCAGGCACCTAGGTCTAGGGGTTCTTTCTTAATTTTCAAACTCTTAGGAATTAATCGGGATGGTGGCCAGGCCAGCCACCTAGCATAGATTTTTAGGACAGTGATGTTAGGCATGCTGTATCTAAATTTCGCGAGGTTTTTCACATGCAAGTGTATAGTAAGTTCACAGGATAAAGAAAAACACTTTAAACTCAACTTTGTTGTATAAATTTATAGGGGGGGGAAAAGAGAGATTGCAGAGTAAAAAGAGACATACATGCTTGAGGAATTTACATTAGGAAAGATCTTCATGTGTGCAACTAAATATGTTTTTTTTTCTTATTTTACTATAACTTTTCCTTAATGAGTACGGATGATAGCTCAAAAAAGAAAAAGACATATAAAAAGAAAGGAAGAGAAAAGGTAGGAGAACATGGGGAATGTAGAGGGAGGAAGAGGGTGAGAAACGTGGGGTTTATTTATTTATTTTTAAATTTTAAATAGGATATAATACATTTACATGGCTATGATGTTTGCCACATTTCGACCCAAGGTCCGCCACATTCCGGGTCCACTCCACCACCGTAGCATGATATTGTCCGCTTTGGGCCTCGATCACGCCCTCACAGTTTTTTTATTCTGGGAACTCACACGAGAACTTCTCATTGGGTCACCCATCGTGGGAGTGTTCTCGCGCGCTACTCGCTTAACTTCAGAGTTCCAATGGAACCCGAAGCCAGTGAGCTCCCAAAATGCCTCGTGCTAGGTAGGGATGAGAATATACATATCACTCCCCTGGGCGATGTGAGATCTTACAATCCACTCCCCTTAGGGGCCCGACATCCTCGTTGGCACACCACGCCCAAGGTGAGGCTCTGATACCAAACTGTCACATTCCGACCCGGGGTTCGCCAAATCCTGGGCCCACTCCACCATCGTAGCACGATATTGTCTGCTTTGGGCCTTGACCACGCCCTCACGGTTTTTTGATCCTAGGAACTTACAGTAGAACTTCCATTAGGTCACCCATCATGGGAGTGTTCTCGCGTGCTACTCGCTTAACTTTGGAGTTCCCCTGGAACCCGAAGCCAGTGAGCTCTCAAAAGGCCTCGTGCTAGGTAAAGATGGGAATATACATATAAGGATCACTCCCTTGGGTGATGTGGGATCTTACATGTTAGTATAAAAAACAGTAAAATTTGTGTTAGGTGTAATTATTAAACTGTCCACATTTTTTATTTTTGTTCAGTTCTGATGAGAAGGTTAAAGTGGTAATTTACTAGAATTTTTGTTAACAAACAAAGTTTTATTAGTATGTAGCTTTCTAAATCTCATAAGATTTCTACATAATCTTTACTTAGGATTTTAACAACTACATATTTAATTAGATTAGAATTGCAACAAACTTTACCAAATAAAAAAAATGGGTAAAGTACAAAAAACTATCTCAACTATTGGTGTCATGACACTTTCATACCTCATTTTTTAAAATTGACAATATCATACTTCATCTTACAAATTTGTGACAATGTCAAACCTCCATCAGTTTTTCTGTTAAGTGCTGACATGGCTTAATTTGGAGCCCGCTTTCTATTAAAATATTATTAAAAACTAAAAAAAAATATTTAATATTTTTTAAATATTAAAATAATAAATAAAAGTAAAAAAAAAAAAATCCTTAATCGTCCTTTCCCCCCTCACTCTCTTCCCCACCTTCATCTTCTTCCTGCTTAATCTTTAACACAAAAAAAAAAAAAAAAAAATTGAAAACCCAACCCCCCAACCCCACCCGCCCCCAGGAGAAGGAGGAAGAACCAAAGAAGAAGAAGGAGGAGGAAGAGGAAGAAGAAAACCCAGCAACTCAACCCCCCTCCCGCCCCGCCCTCGGAAGAAGAAGAAGAAGGAGGCGAAGAGGAAGAAGAGGAGGAGGAGGAAAAAAAAAAACCCAAACTGCAACCCAGAAGAAGGAAGAAGGAAAAAGGAAAAAGGAAAAAGAAGAAGAAAAAAAAATTAAAACACCCCTTCCTACAAAGGAAGAAGAAGGAGGGAAAAAAAAAAAAAAAAAAAAAACCCAACCCAACCCAATTCGTCCCCCCCCAACCCAACGCACACTCATCTCTCTTCCCCCATCTTCATCTTCTTCCCCTTTTTCCTCTACCTGCAACTCAGAAACAAAAAAAAAAAACAAAAAAAAAAAAAAAATTTCGAACCCAGTTTCAGCCCAAGAAGAAGAAGAACCCTCTCTGTCTACCCCTCATCTTCATCTTCGTCCCCTTTTCCCTCTCCCTCTACAACAGCTCCACCGGGCGATGCCTCTGGAAATACGACGCGACGCCTGAAATTCTCTCCTGCATCCGCCGTGACCCCTTCGATTCACGCCATTTCTATGTCGTCAGGCTCAAAGGATTCCTGCTCTCTGTCACTGTGTTAGGCGAGACAAAATCCGATGTCATCATCAAGGAACTTCAGATTTGAACCGACTCTACCGAGTTGCTGAAGCTGGAGAGGGACTTGGTCGGTGGAGTCTCCGGGAACTCGTCGTCGGCCTCAGCGGCATTCCTGATCTACGCCGTGAGGTTCGTATTCTCACCACAGTGGCAGCACATTCTTTTCGTCTCGTTCCCGAGGGAGCTAGTGGTGTTCGATTTGTAGTATGAGATGCCACTTTTCTCTGCCACATTGCCTCGCTTCTGCGGCAAGTTTCTCGATATGCTTCCGGATCCGAATCACGAGTTCTTCTACTGTGCTCATCTTGACCGGAAGCTCAGTACTTGGCGCCGAAAAGAGTGAGTCTTTTGAAATTCGATAGATTGTACCCTTTTCAATTTCCATTGTTCAAATGTAGGATGTAGAATGTGAAATTATATTGGAATCTATAGGAAATTTTTCTTTGTTTTTTTATTCTTAATTTTTTAATATTTAATTATTAAAATATATTTAATTATTTTTTAATCCAGCTGGATTAGTGAGTGGTCCCCGTCTCTTGCCACGTCAACACTTAACAGAAAAACTAACAGAAAAATTGATGGAGGTATGACATTGTCACAAATTCGTAAGATGCGGTATGACATTGTCAATTTTAAAAGATGAGGTATGAAACTGTCGTGACCCTAATAGTTGAGGTAGTTTTTTGTACTTTACCAAAAAAAAATCTATATTTAGAAAGAAAAAACATACGATTATCAAAACTTATAATTGTCAGAGTGTCTAGTACTACAATATTGATATTGTTGTAAATATTCCTAATTTAAGTGTGATTGTGTAAATCCTAGATTATATTTTATTCTAGTTATCATTTCCAATTGTATCTTGTATTCCTTGGGGATGAAGGAATATCCTTATATTACTATAAATAAAGGCACAATGTAGGAGGGATAACAACACACACACATTGTGACATCCCACATAGCCCAGGGGAGTGATCCTTATATGTATATTCTCATCTCTACCTAGCACGAGGTCTTTTAGGTGCTCACTGGCTTCGGGTTCCGTTGGAACTTCGAAGTTAAGCGAGTAGCGCGCGAGAGCACTCCCATGATGGGTGACCCACTGGGAAGTTCTCATGTGAGTTTCTAGAAACAAAACTGTAAAGGTGTGCTGGGGGCCCAAAGCGACAATATCGTGCTAAGGTGGAGTCGGGCTCGGGAAGTGATCCCGCCTGGGTCGGGATGTGACACACATTCCCCTACAATTCTACAAACACATGTCTCTTTTCTTCTCCTTGACGCCATTCTCTCTCTCCTTATCAAATAAAATTGACCATAACAGATATAAAAACGAAAAATAAAGAAGAAAAGGCAACTTTGTAGTAAGACGTACGGTAAGATGAGGAAAGTAACACGAAGAACATGAACACAGATAGCCTTAATGGATCCATTTGTGGCTAAAATATGTTCGATATGATTGAAATTTGAATGTGGTCAAATATCCTTGTGAATAGAGTGTTGGGTTTCTACCTATGCATATGAGTTAGGATCTTCCCCTCCTTAAAATGATGGTAATAGTTTCAAACTCTCTCCCTTTCCTTAATAATAATAATTTTAAAAAAAAATATGTTAGTAAAATTCTTTTGTTCAATGTATGCAATGGCAATTAACAACTATATATCTATTTGGGTAAATTACAAAAAAACTACCTCAACTATTGGGTCATTAACTTCATACCTCGTCTTTAAAAAGTTTCAATGTCATTCCGTATCTTTTGAATTTGTTGCAATGTCATACCTTCTGTCAGTTGTCTGTCAATTCCTTTGCTAAATGCAAACGTGGCGTGTGACATTGCATACTTTCTATTAAAAACTAAAAAAATATTATTAAAAAAAAAAAAACCAACCCCTTGCAACCCAGAAGAAGAAGAAGAAAAAGGAAAAAAAAAAACCCCAAACCAAACCCAGTTCGTCCAGAAGTAGGCCTGGCAATTTCTGACACGACCCGATAACCCGACACGACACGACACGAAATTAACAGGTGTTTGGGTCGACACGATAACGAATCGGGTAACCCGATAAGCACCTGTTAAGATAACGGGTTGGTTCGGGTATACACGTGGGTAACACGATACACGATAAGCAGAATATTATTTTTATAATTTTATAACCCTAAAAAAATACTATAATAATTATATACATTAATTTTACAATTTTATACCCCTAAAAATTATAATAAATATATATATATATATATATATATATATATATTAAATTAACTATAAAATTTATAATAATTATAATAATTATATATACTATAATAATTATACCCCCAAAATATTAAGTCTATCTATAATAATTATATATATATATATATATTAAATTTTATAAAAACTATAATAATTATTAATTAATAATTTAATATGCATGATGCATTGCATGATTTTGCATCCATTGAAATTTGATGTGATCTCTTTCCATTCAAATTTCAATAATCAATTTCTTGCCGTTGCCAACTTGCCGCCCTTTTTGAAAAAAAAAATGGAGGGAAAATGAAAATGTTAAGAAAAGTTGAAAATGAAACAAAAAAGTGAGGGAATTAGGGAAAGATGTTGGAGGGAAAAGTGAAAATGATAAGAAAAAGTTGAAAAGGAAACAAAAAAGAGACGGAAAAATGAAAATTAATAGAAGTGGTGAGAAATTTTTTTTTTTTTTAAGTTATTAACTTTTTATCACACACATGACACGTGATGTATGTACTATTCCGTGTACCAGTCAATTATAATTTATATGTACAAAATAAATAGATTTAAATCTACTTAATAAATATATATATACACACACACACGGAAATTGATTGATGGCATACGAATTCTCCAAAACTAATTTCAACGATCCAAACCATCAAAATTGTTTGTATATGCTTGGAGATCACATCAGCAAAAAATCACAAAAAAAAAAAAACATATAGAGATCAAGTAACGGGACAAAGCTTTTCAACAGTTATAAACGAAAAATCACAATTTAACGGTTATTTTAACTCCAATTTTGATGATTTTTTATAACTACACTCCTTGACCCTATATGAATACAATGAATGAATTCGATCTTCAATTTAAAATATTTACACAAGTGGATACCACAAAATCTTATGTTATACTTAATGAAAGTATAAATAAACTCTAAGTGTTAGTCAATCTATCGTTTTACGAATTCTCCAAAACTAATTTCAACGATCCAAACCGCCAAAATTGTTTGTATATGCTTGGAGATCACATCAGCAAAAAATCACAAAAAAAAAAAATTCAGAGATCAAGTAACGGGACAAAGCTTTTCAACGGTTATAAACGAAAAATCACGATTTAACGGTTATTTTAACTCCGATTTTGATGATTTTTTATAACTACACTCCTTGACCCTATATGAATACAATGAATGAATTCGATCTTCAATTTAAAATATTTACACAAGTGGATACCACAAAATCTTATGTTATACTTAATGAAAGTATAAATAAACTCTAAGTGTTAGTCACTATCGTTTTACGAATTCTCCAAAACTAATTTCAACGATCCAAACCGTCAAAATTGTTTGTATATGCTTGGAGATCACATCAGCAAAAAATTACAAAAAAAAAAAAACATTCAGAGATCAAGTAACGGGACAAAGCTTTTCAACGGTTATAAACGAAAGATCACGATTTAACGGTTATTTTAACTCCGATTTTGATGATTTTTTATAACTACACTCCTTGACCCTATATGAATACAATGAATGAATTCGATCTTCAATTTAAAATATTTACACAAGTGGATACCACAAAATCTTATGTTATACTTAATGAAAGTATAAATAAACTCTAAGTGTTAGTCAATCTATCGTTTTACGAATTCTCCAAAACTAATTTCAACGATCCAAACCGCCAAAATTGTTTGTATATGCTTGGAGATCACATCAGCAAAAAATCACAAAAAAAAAAAATTCAGAGATCAAGTAACGGGACAAAGCTTTTCAACGGTTATAAACGAAAAATCACGATTTAACGGTTATTTTAACTCCGATTTTGATGATTTTTTATAACTACACTCCTTGACCCTATATGAATACAATGAATGAATTCGATCTTCAATTTAAAATATTTACACAAGTGGATACCACAAAATCTTATGTTATACTTAATGAAAGTATAAATAAACTCTAAGTGTTAGTCACTATCGTTTTACGAATTCTCCAAAACTAATTTCAACGATCCAAACCGTCAAAATTGTTTGTATATGCTTGGAGATCACATCAGCAAAAAATTACGAAAAAAAAAAAACATTCAGAGATCAAGTAACGGGACAAAGCTTTTCAACGGTTATAAACGAAAGATCACGATTTAACGGTTATTTTAACTCCGATTTTGATGATTTTTTATAACTACACTCCTTGACCCTATATGAATACAATGAATGAATTCGATCTTCAATTTAAAATATTTACACAAGTGGATACCACAAAATCTTATGTTATACTTAATGAAAGTATAAATAAACTCTAAGTGTTAGTCAATCTATCGTTTTACGAATTCTCCAAAACTAATTTCAACGATCCAAACCGCCAAAATTGTTTGTATATGCTTGGAGATCACATCAGCAAAAAATCACAAAAAAAAAAAAATTCAGAGATCAAGTAACGGGACAAAGCTTTTCAACGGTTATAAACGAAAAATCACGATTTAACGGTTATTTTAACTCCGATTTTGATGATTTTTTATAACTACACTCCTTGACCCTATATGAATACAATGAATGAATTCGATCTTCAATTTAAAATATTTACACAAGTGGATACCACAAAATCTTATGTTATACTTAATGAAAGTATAAATAAACTCTAAGTGTTAGTCACTATCGTTTTACGAATTCTCCAAAACTAATTTCAACGATCCAAACCGTCAAAATTGTTTGTATATGCTTGGAGATCACATCAGCAAAAAATTACAAAAAAAAAAAAACATTCAGAGATCAAGTAACGGGACAAAGCTTTTCAACGGTTATAAACGAAAGATCACGATTTAACGGTTATTTTAACTCCGATTTTGATGATTTTTTATAACTACACTCCTTGACCCTATATGAATACAATGAATGAATTCGATCTTCAATTTAAAATATTTACACAAGTGGATACCACAAAATCTTATGTTATACTTAATGAAAGTATAAATAAACTCTAAGTGTTAGTCAATCTATCGTTTTACGAATTCTCCAAAACTAATTTCAACGATCCAAACCGTCAAAATTGTTTGTATATGCTTGGAGATCACATCAGCAAAAAATCACAAAAAAAAAACATTCAGAGATCAAGTAACGGGACAAAGCTTTTCAACGGTTATAAACGAAAAATCACGATTTAACGGTTATTTTAACTCCGATTTTGATGATTTTTTATAACTACACTCCTTGACCCTATATGAATACAATGAATGAATTCGATCTTCAATTTAAAATATTTACACAAGTGGATACCAAAAAATCTTATGTTATACTTAATAAAAGTATAAATAAACTCCAAGTGTTAGTCAATCTATCGTTTTACTAATTCTCCAAAACTAATTTCAACGATCCAAACCGTCAAAATTGTTTGTATATGCTTGGAGATCACATCAGCAAAAAATCACAAAAAAAAAACATTCAGAGATCAAGTAACGGGACAAAGCTTTTCAACGGTTATAAACGAAAAATCACGATTTAACGGTTATTTTAACTCTGATTTTGATGATTTTTTATAACTACACTCCTTGACCCTATATGAATACAATGAATGAATTCGATCTTCAATTTAAAATATTTACACAAGTGGATACCACAAAATCTTATGTTATACTTAATGAAAGTATAAATAAACTCTAAGTGTTAGTCAATCTATCGTTTTACGAATTCTCCAAAACTAATTTCAACTATCCAAACCGTCAAAATTGTTTGTATATGCTTGGAGATCACATCAGCAAAAAATCACAAAAAAAAAACATTCAGAGATTAAGTAACGGGACAAAGCTTTTCGACGGTTATAAACGAAAAATCAAGGTTTAACGGTTATTTTAACTCTGATTTTGATGAATTTTTACAGCTACACTCCTTGACCCTATATGAATACAAATAATGAATTTGATCTTCAATTTAAAATATTTACACTAGTAGATGTGGATATCACAAAATCTTATGTTATAATTTATATACTTAATAAAAGTATGAATCAACTATAATATTAATAATTATATACATTAATTTAATAATTTCATATCCCTATAAAGTAAAAACTATAATAATTATATAGATGTAGGTGTAAATTGAATACAATTTCATGATGATCGATTTAAATTGAAGATTTTGTAAATGGAGGTGTAAACTTTTGAGAAAGACTTACAATCTTAAAAACAAAAACTCTTTATTCTTGCACATTTAATATTTGTAATATATTAGTGGTGTATGTATTATTTTTTTTATTAGGCTTTTATTTTCGAGTGTAGATATAGTACTTGAACGAGAAATGTTTTAATGTTTTGAAGTAATATTTATGTGGCAATGTGTGGTATGTGCAAATTTAAAAAAAAAATATTTTTTTCTTAACGGGTCATAATGGGTCATAACGGGTCGGGTCACTTTACCCGTTGGGTAAAGTGACACGACCTGTTAAGGACCCGTTAAGATAACGGGTGTGACACGACACGACCCGTTAAGATAACAGGTGTTACACGAACACGATAGACACGACCCGTTTGCCAGGCCTATCCAGAAGGGGAAAAAAAAACCCAAACCGAACCTAGTGTACCTGGCACCCCCTCCACCCCCCCCCCCCAACAACCCAACCCCCTGCAACCCAGAAAGAAGAAGGAGGAGGAGGAAAAAGAAGAAGAAGGAAAAAAAAAACACCCAAACCAAACCCAGTTCATCCCCCCTCCCCCAACCCTTAGCAACCCAGAAAGAAGAAGAAGAAGAAGAAGAAGAAGGAAAAAAAAAAGAAAAACAAACCCAGTTCGTCCCCCCCGGCCACCCCCCCGGCAACCTAAACCCCTTCTCCCCCACCCAACTTGCAACCAAGAAGAAGAAGAAGAAGAAGAAGAAGAAGAAGAAAATGGATATTTTTTTTTTTTTTTTTTTTTGGGTTGCTGGTTGGGCTCGGGGTGAGGAAAGATGGGAAGATAGGTGTGTGGAGGAGGTGGAGGATGGGTAGCAGGTTAGGGTCCAGTTTTGGTTTTTTTTTCTTCTTCTTTTGCTTCTTCTTTTGGGTTGTAGGGGGTTGGATTTTTTTTAAATTTTTTAATTTTTTTATTTTTTAATTTAATTTTAAAAATATATTTAGTTAATATTTTTAATATTTTTTTATGTTTTTAATAATATTTTATTAATTTTTAATAAAAAAAAGGGACCTCGCCTCATGCCACGTCAGCATTTAACAGAGGAATTGACAGTCAACTGACGGAAGGTATGACATTGCAACAAATTCGAAAGATACAATATGACATTGAAACTTTTTAAAGACGAGGTATGAAATTGTTAATGACCCAATAGTTGAAGTAATTTTTTGTAATTTATCCTATCTATTTATACAAGTCATTTTCATAAAAAATGATCACACGTGAGCCGTGAGGATGTGAGGAATGCCTCACACAACGAAAGAATACGACCATGATGAAAATGACTTAATACGTTGACTAATCTGCTCTGACACCATAAAAAAAAAAATTTACTATAAAACTAATTAATAATATATTGATCTAGTGGGCGAAATCTGACATGCAAAATTATAAAATTCTAGTTGTAGAGTATTCTTCAGATCCTCATGGAGCATGCATCATGCATGCATTAGTAATATTACGTACTAGTCAGTTGGATTTGGAAGATTCAAAGTATGACAGACTCCTATTTTCTGGTCCTATTAAACTCTGTCTTCCATGATGAATTATACATACCAGGCAAGTCTACCCCGCTACAAGCTGGCCTTGAGTCATTGGGGAAGTGATCACTTAATTTCATAAACTCGGGACTTTGACATTTTTATCTTCTTCACGACCAACAATTGTATAAAAAGGGTAAATTACAATGGCAGAGCTACAAATTTTTCACCGGATGGATTAGCTTAAAAATTTAAATTTTTATAAACAAAAAAACTTGATACTATATTTTTTACGATATCAGCTAACTTAAGAAAATTTTCACAAGATGAGCCAAGAACTTTCGTTATTCAAACAAATTCAAACTTGTACATGTACAAGAAGCAATGAGAAAAAAGATGTGAGAAAAAGAGATGGTTTGTAAACTATATTATATAATTAAACCGAGAGAATTCAATTCAATGACTAAATATAAGGTGGGCTACATTCGAAAATCAATAAAAATTACATTTAAAATTTTTTTTTCTATGAAAAGCTACCTTGTGACAGCCCGTTCAGAAATTTTTAAAACGTACGCGTGAAAAGACGATTTTGCCTCTAGTGTGATTTTTACGTTGTATGTTGTTTTGAGCTTGGTGTGGCTGGTTGTGGACCACACACACTTCCCCATACATTTTCTTCACCCTTTCCCTGCCCTGCTACCTGTCCAGTGCCATTTCCTTTCCCATTTTCCATCCAAACATACGGACACACCCCAAAACCCATCAAATCTTCACAGATCGAAGAAACAAAGTACATATCCATGCTCGTGAGGTCTATAGGAGTTCAACCATACCCATTTCAGGTAAGGATACCTTTGCTTTCACGTCGAACTTGGGATACCCCGATTTTGTCACTGTTCATGCACACGTAAATTCTTATGTTTTTGGGAATTTCAAGCTTGTAGGAAG
Source organism: Pyrus x bretschneideri (assembly GCF_019419815.1). NCBI lineage: Eukaryota > Viridiplantae > Streptophyta > Magnoliopsida > Rosales > Rosaceae > Pyrus > Pyrus x bretschneideri. The sequence continues at coordinate 2,879,458 of NW_025999501.1, forward strand.
CTTGGTGAGGTCCTTAGGAGGCTCGGGGTGGTTCGTTTGAAGGTTTTGGACGTCTGGATCATGAGTTTCGAGGTTGGCTGGAGTTGGGGGTGTTTTCCCAACGAGATTTTGTGGATTTTAGCACTTGAAAGTGGTATGAACTTGTTCCTCTCGTTGTAAGCTTCAATTTGGTACCAATTTTGTGAAATTTGGTTGAAAAACGAAGAAGATAAGACGATTTGAAGTTTTCCCGATTTTCTGGCGCCGTCGACGGCGCCGGAGCCTCGCCGGAGAAGACGATGGAATATTCCGTCAAAACTGACGGAATATTCCTAACGGCGTTAATGGAATCCATTAAAGTTAACGGAATATTCCTGACGATGTTAACTGACGCCGTCAGCGTGCCAGGCACGTGCCTGCGTATGGCCAGCGCGTGTGGCCGTGCCTTGGCCGGCGCGTGGGGGCACGTGCGACGGTGAAATTTTTTTCTAAAAATATGGGGATGTTCCTGAGGTTGAGTAGATCACGTTGGTGTATTCATACACCCCATTTGAGCATTGTATGAGAAGTTATTTCATAAGGTTGGTTATGTGCTTTAAAATTAACATTTTCGTAGTTGTTTCGCATATAGGTGAGACGTACCCCGAGGACGAGCGTGGTCACTCGAGGCAAGGGGGTTACGACCCTTCTACATACCAGTGAGTGGGCTTTTGGTTTTCCGTATATACCTATATACTCATGTTTTTCCAAAAATTGATTTGAAACGCTTATTCGTTTATATGCCGTGTTTATTGTTTGCCATCATTTACGTATTATTAGTTGCATATATATATATGTTTGGCGCTGTGGACGCACAGGTAAGTGTCAGGTGAGTATGATTTATATTTACGTTCAGTAGTGATTCTAGATACATAGAGAGCTCATAACCTGCACCCCGGTGTTAGTGTTCCCGCCCAGAGTCGGGCACAGTCCTTCACGTGATGTTCACCTCCCGCACCACACGCTCATCTTGGATCCAAGTTAGGTGCACAATCCTGTCGTACAGACCACTTTAGGTGGTTCCGACTCGTAGGTGACCCACGACTATTCGCCCAGCCTTCACGTGATCGTAGCACTTGAGCGTACTTATATTACACCCAGGCCTGTCGTACAGACCACTTTAGGTGGTTCTGACTCGTGTGCAGGTATAGTTAGTGAGATGGAGATTCGAGCTCTAGATTCAGCCGTACATGTCACGTTAGGTGACTCCGGCTGACAGTTTACATGGTATTGATTTGACATTTCTTGAGCACTTGCATTTTATTTCGAGACTTTTGACATGACATATTTCCGGGCATGATTTACATATATGTATATGCTATTTTCTGGGAAGTATACAGGTTTTACGGCGAGGGGTTAGAACTTGTTTTGAAATGGTTTTTGAAAAGCTTTGTTTTTGCCCACTCACGCTTTTGTTTTGTGCCCCTCCAGGTTCTAGTTGGCTAGCACGTTTGGTGGCTTCCCTGAGGACTTCCCCGACATATTTGACAGACTGTCACCAGTGTAGGACCACCTTCGGGTGTACATTTGTTGTGTCGTTTTCTCCCAGACTACATTAGGTTTTCATGCTTTGAACGTTGTTTTCACACTTTACTTGCACATGTATGTTATTACCTTGTGTTAAGCTGGGTTTTATTTATTCGTATTATTTTTATTATTATTATTTTATTTGCTCCCGCACTGTGCACATGGCTACGTCACTTCCACGTGACGGCCAGCATGCCCTGATCTCGATCGGGGTGTGTCATACCTGGGATATAGCCCAGGGTAACCCTTAATGTGGCTCCGCCGGTGGTAAATTATATAAAATTACCTCAATTATGGGTTGAACCACAATCTCATACCTCATATTTTAAACATTGCAATGTCATATCTCATCTTACAAATTCGTTGCAATATCAGACATGCGTTAAAAAATCTGTCAATATGTCTGTTAACTACTAATGTGGCAGACGTGGGACCCACTCCCTCTCTAATTAGATTAAGAAATTAATTAAATATTAATAAATATTTTTAATAAAATTAAAATTAATATAAAATATAACCCCTTTAGTGCAGCAATCAGAGTTCTTCTTGTCCTTTACGTCAGCTTCCTCCCCCATGACCTCTTCTCCCATTTGTTCCCTACGCCGGCAACCTCTATCGCGGCAATCAATGTTCTTGTTCGGAACCCTTTTGATATCTATTTTGATATTAGTGAGCGATAGCCTTTTGAAGTTAAATTGGGTCATCACCATGTCAGGTGCATCAACCAGAGCCCTATTTTGGTTGATTCATGACGAGCCTGCCGTAGTTGACAAGTGCAATGATAGGGATTTCACCATCTGTAAAAAGTAGGGATAGAAACGCTTAAAAATACTTGCAAGAGAACAAGGTAGTTGTAGTATAAACGGTTCAAGTAAGGTCATTTTTCCGCAGGAATTGAATAAATAATTTGTATTTAAACTAATTCTTAATTAATTATTTGAAAACAAAATTGGTAAGAGCTTGATTTTGAATTTAAAAATGATTTTCGGTTGGTCTTTCGATGAATTATCAAACTCAACACCCCGGGTTAATTAGGTCTGCTTAAATTAACCGTCAAGTTTTCCTTAAGTTAATGAATTGGATGATTGCATGCGACAACCCAAAGTATTCCCCACAAGTTCCCTACATGAATTGCATAATAGAGATACAAGCAAGAATCATTAAGCATCATGAAAACTATAAGTGTTGACGAGGCATTCGTTACTATGAATTGCATGAAACTTATGCCAAGATTTACTTAACGCGATTGTTTATAAGCAACCTCCACTACTTGTGAATATAAGTTCATAACTATTAGGTGAAACTCACTTATATTCTAGCGTCATATTCATGCATGAAAATTAAGCGTGCACTCTCAATAAACATACATAAATAGGTTATCAATCAAATAGTTAAACAAATTGAATCACAACTCATGAAATTCCAACCAAAGGTAATCAATTCATATTGCAAGCGTAAACATGGTTTCGAATCACCCCTAGCCAAGGGGGGGTTTAGTTCCTCATACGTACAAGACAAAGAGAATTGAAATTAAACATTGAAATCGAGGAAAAGCAACACCTAAAAATTCCAACAACTCAAACTTGAATTGTATGAACATTTAGGCACTCTTCTCCTCCTCTTTGTTGTGGCACAAGGTCTAAGGATAGGTTTTGGGATGTGTTTGTATGTGGAATGGATTTGGGATGGTAGGATAGTGTTTTGGAGGGATGGGGAATGGTTGAAATGGAAGGATAGATGCTGGAATTGGAAGGGTTGCACGGCAAGAGATGTGATTGTTGTTGTGTGTTGTGGTAATGGGAATGCATGGGTTTTATAGGAGGAATGGAGGTGTATATGGCTGTTTGTTTAAGAATGCATGTGGCTCTTATGATTGAGAGTGCATGTAGCTGAAATAATGATGGAAAAACAGCTAGAAAAGTTGGTGGAAAGCTGGAAATGAATGGGGGGTGCACGACAAAGCTTGTTCTAAGTGATGGGTGCATGTGTTGGCTGAATTAATGAAGGGAATGCATGTGAAAAACAGCTAGGTTGGTTGATGATGAATGCATGTGGAATAAAGAGTGAATGGTGGCTGCAATAATGAAATGGAATGCTGGAAAGTGGAGTGAAATGCACGGCAATGAAGTGTTGTTGGTGCTGGAATTGTTATGCACGGTTTGAAGTGATTGTTGTTTGTGTGAAGTGTGTGTGAATGCATGTGAGTGGCAACTAGGGTGAATGATTGAGGAATGCATGTGGATTAAAGAGTGAATGGTGGATGCAATGATGGTGTGGAATGCTGGAAATGCAAGGGGAAGGTACGGCTAAGGGTTGTTGTTTGTGTGAAGTGTATGTGAATGGTGGTTTTGCATGGCTTTGATGGATTGTTTGATTGGGCTAGAGGTTTTGCATGGCTCAAAGGATTGTTTGATTGGGCTAGGCCCCTTGTTTTATGTCCAAAGTGCATACAAGGCCTTCAAATTCGTCCAACACTTTGGCTCCAAGCATATGCTATCCATTCCAAGCCCAATTTTGCTCCAAAATGCTCCAAAATGCATCTTTTTGCTTCCTTAGCCATATGAACCTAAAAACACACAAAAATGGCTTAAACTACTAAAACAACTAGGAATTAACAATATAAATGCACGAAAACAAGCTAAGTAAGTCGCCTAAATATGCTCCTATCAAATTCCCCCACACTTAGCTTTTGCTAGTCCTCGAGCAAAACAAAACAACAAAAGAACACGAAACTAGTCAAAATGAACAAAACACAACTTACACCTTCCAACAATGGTCTCATGGATTTTTAATGCACATGACATGTTAAAAAAATCATTATCTCCACAGATTTTAGTCATCTTCACACTTAAGTACATTCTTAATCATAGTCACCACATACTAGTTCACAATTAAGCATTTAAAACCATGTTTTGAATGTAGTACATGCTTTAGAGAATTTGCTCAATTCCTTACAAGATATGCACTCAATTTTCACTCAGATTTTCTAACTACACACCCTAATCTAGTCATATGTGAGAAGATTGATGTAAACATGAAAGATTAGTACTCACATATGTTATACAAAGAACGCAATTTCTGGAGTAATTAAACGTGTTTAGATATGATCTCGTGAATGGAATGCTACTACTTAGATGCGAGAACCAGGGACACCATATGCTCATACCAAATTCAAACTCCACAATTGAAATGCACATCACTCAAGATAGAAGTCAAGGGTTGTAACGGGGCTTGGGGTTTTGGCTCACAAGGAAAGGTAGGGATAAACAAAAGTTCTTTAAAAAATAGCAAGCAAAGTAATGAAATTAAGACTTAGAATTCACTTGGCATGCAGAAATCAACTCTTAGACATAAGGGGGAGATTCAACAACTCTTAGGGCCTAATTCATTGTTTTGGGCCCTTACTTTAACAAACAATACTTTTCAACTCTTTTTTCATTTTTCTTTTCTTTCTTTCCTTTTTTTTTTTTTTTAGCCGTGCCTATGGCACATCAACTCACATAAATACTCTTTCCCCCACACTTATTTTCTGCAAATACCTTAATCAAAAGGACTTCATTGCTTACTATGCTTCAAGAACAAGGGTAATGATGGTCATATTCTAGGCTAGGTGAGGATAAAGTGGGTTAACAAAGAACATGGGCTAACACGGCTCAATGGGTTAAACTTAAACACAAAATGAGTTAAGGGCACATGGCTTTTTGGCTTTGATGGTGGTCACTACACAACTTCATCTTGAATATGTGTTATGCAAATCAATAACATGCTTTGAATGAAATGGGCATGAGTTCTAGCATTTGGAACTATATGATGAAACGCCTTCTAAGTAGTAACCAAGCAAAGAATAATGAGATCATGCAACGACTTTAGAAAACAATAATGCACAGATTTTAACTCTCCAAATAACGTTTAGGCTCAAGTCTCACAAGGTTGTAGCGTTTGTTTGAGTTCCTTCCTTCAAGCATGTTACAAAAACTAATTTTTCTTTTATGATTGCATGTGAAGTCATACATTATAACCATAACCAAGCATATACCAAGAGTAAATCAAACTTTTCTCCATGCTTATAACTCTTCTTAACAGTCATGCAATTAAAAACCAAATCCTCATCATTGTGTTGGAAGGTACCCTAAGACACAAACACACAAAAACGACTCAAAACACTCTTTTTAGGCTTTTCAAAACATGTTTTTCAAATTTTTATGTGATTTTCGGAGTTATAAAACAAAACACACTAAAACACTCCAAATCAGCTTAAAAACATTTTAAAACAGCAAGGAACAACACTTGAAGTTATGGGTGATAAAATCCAACGAATTTGCATCAACATACTTAGTTACCCCCCCCACACTTCAATCAAACATTGTCCTCAATGTTTTAAGCTTAAAACACACCAAATAAAAGTAAACACATAAACAGCAACTAAACATACTAAACATGGCATAATGTATCTAACAGAGAGAAGAGTTTAGGGATGCAAATCTGGTTATGGAGTGTAAATTCCATCTTCTCCTTGGTGATTGCATTGAGGCTTGATCGTGAGTTTTTCCACAGGCTAATCTTGAACTGGGCTGGAGGGTTCTGACACATGGCAGGCAAGCACGAGGTGGAAGTGATGACCTGTTTCTTTGTTCAATCTTTCCAATTCGTACTGAAGAGGGTAGATCGGAAGACTGACTCCAAGTGCCGGCTGATTGCTCTTTTTACTTTGCCATGAGAGTAATAGCAAAGGCAAAGGAAAAGACAGGGAAAGATCATGATATGAGATACCTTTGCTTTTGAAGAAGCAGCGAATGAATCAGCACATATATTTGTTGCGCTTGTCTCCACATGCTTCGATCCACCGTTTCCTCTTGCCTCATCTGTACTCCAGGCATCTGGTATCTTCTTTGGGGGTACATCAATGGTAGAATAGGTGCTCTCAAGGGAAGAAGAAAACTGAGCATGTTTGAGAGGGTTGGTTGCAGTTACATTCTCGGCCGAGAAGGGAAGTCATGTGTTTTTGGGTGTATGCCTTGCCATGAATGTTGATGTATATAGGAATTGTAATGGCAAGTGGCAGTGCGGATGCGGCAATGACCTCCACGCGTCTTCAACTTTGTCAGAGATCTTTTGACAAAGTTGCACGCGTTTTCTGAAAAGCCGGGATTTCAGCTTTGTCACCCACGCTTGTCGGCAAAAGTGTGTAGCTGCTTTCTCGGCCTCCACGCGTCTTCAACTTTGTCAAAAATCTTTTGACAAAGTTGCACGCTTTATTTGAAAAGCCGGGATTGCGTCTGAAGAGTTGGCGATCTTTACGTCGGAAAATCCGGTTTTGAAGAGTGGTGTCTCTTCAATTCTGAATCGGTGATTGTGTCGCCTCTCCTTTTATAGAGGTGATCGATTACCTCTAACATGCACACTTTGAAGATTGCCCATTCGTGAAAATCTTCTCCGACCCTTTGAGATTTTACTCCATCCAACCCTTCTCTTTTAACTTCTTGAAAATGGCTAACTCATCTAACCCATCTAACATTTGCTTAGATTTGAGTCTCAGCAGTGATCCGGTCGCGCAGCGTCAGGGTAAGGTATGGTGCCCGTCTTTCTTATCTTTTAATGGTCCTCTTACAAGTGAAGACTCTGTGATGACGGATGCAACAACAGCTACGATAGTAGCTCGGAACCTCCTCACTCCTAAAGATAGTCAGCTGCTTTCAGGACGGTCCGATGAGTTGGCCGTTCAAGAGTCCCTAGCTCTCAGTGTTCAGTGCGCGGGCTCTGTGTCCAACATGGGCCAACGCCTACTTGCTCGCTCCCGTAAGGTTGAATCATTGATGACAGAGGTGGAAAATCTCAAGCAAGAGATCAAACAGCTTAAGCATGAGAATAGAAGTTTGCACGTGCTTGCAAATAATTATTCGACAAGCATGAAGAGGAAGCTTGATGAGATGCAAGAATCTCAAGGTCGAATTCAAAATAACCGTCAAAGGCTTGCGTCTTTCTTCCAGAGGTACCTTTTTCCTGCGTCATCTAGCGTTCCACCAAGGATTGGGGCCTCGAATGATCTATCTTCGGTGCCTCCCGCTCCTATGCCTCTCGCTCCGATGCCTCTCGCTCCGATGCCTCCTACTCCGATGCCTCTTGCTCCTAGAGTGTTGCCACGTAGTGGGGCTTCACGTACATAACCTTTGTGAAGGCTCCATCTTTCTCTTTCTTTGTTAGATACAAATTTTTTTTTTCCGCACTTGTAATTCTCGAAAATCAATGAACATGCTTTGTTTTATTCAGTGCATTGTGTTGCCTCCCAAGTAGCGCTTTCTTTTACGTCTTGCAGCCGAACGAGACCTTCTTTTCTCACTTAGGACCCACAACATGCAATTGGATCTCCTCCACAACATGCTCAATCAAGTTCTCATAGTACGGCTCAATGAATGGGAGAGGATAGTGATCCTCCCTGATTCTGGCGTTTGGATTCCTAAAGTCCCTGTAACTGATCCCACCACCTTGAAATTGATTAGGTACCTGCACCAAAGAATCAAGAATATCAATAGAGAAACATAAGTGATCATCATTAGGAAATTTCATAGTTTCAGAAATATTGAAATCAATCACTTCCCCATCGAATTCCATCGTTAAAGTGCCTTTAAACACATCTATCTTTGTTCGGGCTGTCTTCATGAAGGGTCTCCCAAGAAGAATCGGCAAAGATGGAGCATGGCTAGTTTCTTCCATTTCAAGAACGTAGAAATCCGCCGGAAATATCAAATTATTTACCTGCACCAAGACATCTTCCAATACGCCCTTTGGATAGGCATTAGATCTATCGGCCAACTGAATAATTACACCATCATTTTTCAATTCACCAAGGTTCATTGAAGCATAAATAGAATATGGCATGACGTTAATTGAAGCGCCTAAGTCTAACATAGCATGTTCGAACTTAGTTTGACCAATAATACAAGGAATTGTAAAGCTACCTGGATCTTTGCACTTTGGTGGTAACTTCCTTTGTAAAACAGCGGAAACGTTTCCACTTACCCTTACTACCTCTTTATGTGACGCCCTCTTCCTTGTAGTGCACAATTCCTTCAAGAACTTAGCGTATTTGGGCACTTGCTTTCTGGCATCTAGGAGCGGGATATTGACTTGCACTTTCCTAAACGTTTCAAGAATGTCCTTCTCATGCTCCTCCTTCTTTGTTTGCAAAAATCTGTGAGGAAAAGGAACATTGGGTGGAACGGGGTTAGAATTAATCAAATTTGAACCCAACTTACCTTTGGTGGCCGAATGGGATGCATTGGATGAATTTGGGTCCTTGTGTGCTTGCGGCAAAGGAGGTTGTGTCCTTCCCGTGGGCTTCCCTTCAGCCTCCTCTTCATGTTGCAACGTTTCTTCTTCGTTAGGACTTGTTGTGGGTGGTGTAGATGTGGTGCCAACCTCTTTTCCACTACTCAAAGTGATTGCTTTGGCAGATTCAAACCCTCCCTTTGGATTGACAATGGTTGAGCTTGGAAGCTTGCCTTGGTCCCGGAATTGTCCCACAAACTCCGCAATCTGCCCTATTTGCTTCTCTAATTGGTCCACCCTTTTGTCTTGGTTTTGCATCGCCTTGTTTTGATTCTCTTGTCCCTGAGACAAACTAGTAAGTAACTTAAGAATGGTAGCATTATCTAAAGACGTACCTTGATGGCTTTGGCCGGATTGTGGTTGGTTTTGGTCTTGGCTGTGGGTTTTGGTGTAAAACCCCAGGGGTTGTTGTCTAAAGCCTCCTTGTTGCTGAGGTTGTTGGGGCTCCCTCCACTTGAAGTTTGGATGGTCTCTCCAACCCGGATTGTATGTGTTGGAATATGGATCATTCCTTGGTTGATTGTGGCTTGGAAATCCAATGGCATTTGCATTCTCCCATCCCCCATTCTCAATCAATTGAGGGCACCTTTCCGAAGGGTGTCATTGGATAGAACATACACCACATACAATTGGTCCTTGTATCTTCATTCCTTCGGCCATCTGAGACATAATAGAAGTAAGATTAGCTAATTGAGATTGAATATTGGATTGAGAACTTACCTCATTCAATTGTTGCCGTGGGGGGTCCCTTTGCCCAAGTCCTTCATATTGTTGTGCATTTAGAGCACGGTTTGCAATTAGGGTCTTGGCTGCCATAGGAGTTTTGTCCATCAATGCACCTCCCGCCGAAGCATCGAGCATTTGCCTTTCAATGGGAAGAAGGCCCTCATAGAAGTATTGAAGGAGAAGCTCCTCCTTCATTTGATGTTGAGGACATGATGCAACAAGGGCTTTAAAACGCTCATAGTATGCCGGAAAAGATTCTCCTTGACTTTGTTGGATTCTGCTAATTTTTTTCCTCAAGAGAATGACTCTTGAAGTAGGGAAGAACTTCTCCAAGAACGCTCTCTTCATGTTTTCCCAAAAAGTCACTGTCCTGGGTGCCAATTCATAAAGCCAATCCTTAGCCTTTTCCACAAGAGAGAATGGAAAAGCTTTCATCTTCAAAATATTCCCATCAACATTAATGGTTGTCATGCTTGAGCATATAACTTCATACTCCTTCAAATGCTTGTTTGGATCTTCCATGGACATCCCATGGTACTTAGGAATATGATGCAGCAAGCTTGACTTCAATTCGAACTCATCGGTCTTGCCTTGAGCCGCCCTAGGATATTGAATACATAGGGGTGCGGCATTGTCCAATCCTGAAGCGGAAAGCTCCTTGATTGTTCGGTTGTCCGTTGCCATGTCTACTTCATCCACTGTTGTCTTGGGTTTCTCTTCTTCAGATTCAGAAACGGACTCGGAGCTTTCACTTGATTCGCTAGGTTCTGGGTTCTTTCTCTTTCGTCTCAATTCTCGCTCGAAATCGGCGTCAAAGTCCGAGATATGTTCACGAATCGGATGAGAACTTTGAGTCATAAACTAGTACCTAAAACAAGAAACAAAACAAGATTAAGAATCTGGAATAAAATAAAAACAAACGAAAATAAAACAATCCAAGAGATTAGCAAAGTTGCTAATCCCCGGCAACGGCGCCAAAATTTGATGCGAGAATTATACGCACTCAAATTAAACCCTCTTTTTGACAATTGTAGTATAGATATAAGTAGGGATCGTTCTAGGCCGGGGATTAGGAGGGATTGCTAATCTAATGAAAATTGACTCAAAGATGTAAAAATATGTTTTAAAACACTTTAAATAGACTCACAAGACTCTTACTAACTTATATGACTCAAAACAAACTTTAAAGACTCAAAACAACCAAAAACTCAATTTAGACTCTAGGACTTAATTTGGACGAAAATACACTTGGTTTTGACTCTAAAGATTCAAAAGGACTCTTTTGGACAGATTTGGAACAAATAAGAAGGGGGGTTTTGATTTTGGATGAATTTAAAAAAAAACAACTGACTTAAAACTTTAAAACAGATTTTGGACGAAAATAAGAAAAACTAATGGATGATGGGATAGCCAAGGGATACTTCTCCACACATGTTATACTTGCATACAAAATGATTTTCGGTTGGTCTTTCGATGAATTATCAAACTCAACACCCCGGGTTAATTAGGTCCGCTTAAATTAACCGTCAAGTTTTCCTTAAGTTAATGAATTGGATGATTGCATGCGACAACCCAAAGTATTCCCCACAAGTTCCCTACATGAATTGCATAATAGAGATACAAGCAAGAATCATTAAGCATCATGAAAACTATAAGTGTTGACGAGGCATACGTTACTATGAATTGCATGAAACTTATGCCAAGAATTTACTTAACGCGATTGTTTATAAGCAACCTCCACTACTTGTGAATATAAGTTCATAACTATTAGGTGAAACTCACTTATATTCTAGCGTCATATTCATGCATGAAAATTAAGCGTGCACTCTCAATAAACATACATAAATAGGTTATCAATCAAATAGTTAAACAAATTGAATCACAACTCATGAAATTCCAACCAAAGGTAATCAATTCATATTGCAAGCGTAAACATGGTTTCGAATCACCCCCTAGCCAAGGGGGGGGTTTAGTTCCTCATACGTACAAGACAAAGAGAATTGAAATTAAACATTGAAATCGAGGAAAAGCAACACCTAAAAATTCCAACAACTCAAACTTGAATTGTATGAACATTTAGGCACTCTTCTCCTCCTCTTTGTTGTGGCACAAGGTCTAAGGATAGGTTTTGGGATGTGTTTGTATGTGGAATGGATTGGGGATGGTAGGATAGTGTTTTGGAGGGATGGGGAATGGTTGAAATGGAAGGATAGATGCTGGAATTGGAAGGGTTGCACGGCAAGAGATGTGATTGTTGTTGTGTGTTGTGGTAATGGGAATGCATGGGTTTTATAGGAGGAATGGAGGTGTATATGGCTGTTTGTTTAAGAATGCATGTGGCTCTTCTGATTGAGAGTGCATGTAGCTGAAATAATGATGGAAAAACAGCTAGGAAAGTTGGTGGAAAGCTGGAAATGAATGGGGGGTGCACGACAAAGCTTGTTCTAAGTGATGGGTGCATGTGTTGGCTGAATTAATGAAGGGAATGCATGTGAAAAACAGCTAGGTTGGTTGATGATGAATGCATGTGGAATAAAGAGTGAATGGTGGCTGCAATAATGAAATGGAATGCTGGAAAGTGGAGTGAAATGCACGGCAATGAAGTGTTGTTGGTGCTGGAATTGTTATGCACGGTTTGAAGTGATTGTTGTTTGTGTGAAGTGTGTGTGAATGCATGTGAGTGGCAACTAGGGTGAATGATTGAGGAATGCATGTGGATTAAAGAGTGAATGGTGGATGCAATGATGGTGTGGAATGCTGGAAATGCAAGGGGAAGGTACGGCTAAGGGTTGTTGTTTGTGTGAAGTGTGTGTGAATGGTGGTTTTGCATGGCTTTGATGGATTGTTTGATTGGGCTAGAGGTTTTGCATGGCTCAAAGGATTGTTTGATTGGGCTAGGCCCTTTGTTTTATGTCCAAAGTGCATACAAGGCCTTCAAATTCGTCCAACACTTTGGCTCCAAGCATATGCTATCCATTCCAAGCCCAATTTTGCTCCAAAATGCATCTTTTTGCTTCCTTAGCCATATGAACCTAAAAACACACGAAAATGGCTTAAACTACTAAAACAACTAGGAATTAACAATATAAATGCACGAAAACAAGCTAAGTAAGTCGCCTAAATATGCTCCTATCAGAACCCTTTTGATATCTATTTTGATATCAGTGAGCGATAGCCTTTTGAAGTTAAATTGGGTCATCACCATGTCAGGTGCATCAACCAGAGCCCTGTTTTGGTCGATTCACGACGAGCCTGCCGTAGTTGACAAGTGCAATGATAGGGATTTCACCATCTGTAAAAAGTAGGGATAGAAACGCTTAAAAATACTTGCAAGAGAACAAGGTAGTTGTAGTATAAACTGTTCAAGTAAGGTCATTTTTCCGCAGGAATTGAATAAATAATTTGTATTTAAACTAATTCTTAATTAATTATTTGAAAACAAAATTGGTAAGAGCTTGATTTTGAATTTAAAAATAATAAAAATGAATATAATTAAAAACAATTAAATAAATTGGCAAATAAAAGAAAACAAAGGAAAATAGGATTATGCCATCCCCTTAACAATCCTATATACATTTACTAATTACTTATGAATTACCCATGCAACTTTGAAGGTCCGGTTTTCCTAATGCATATTCTACTTGTGATATTCAAGCTAGAACGTATATCAAACATGTAATCCGTTTGTGGCATTCAAATCAAATATAAACATGCATGATTCATTACGCTTCGTGAAAACACTTTGAAAAACCATGCAACCCCTAAGACGTGGTATTCATCCTAGGTGAAATTACAAATATCAACCACAAGAAGCAATACTCAATTCCCCAATGGTATTCTGACCGAATTGCATCCGATTACTTATCTAAACATCATAATGATAGCTAAACATTAAGATATAGAGACAGTTTAAAGCACAATGATTAATAATTCAAAGCATGCATGCACAATATCATAAGCAATTAAATAAAAATTACATATTCATGCTAAGGCTTAAGGCATCGCCCTAGCAAATGAAAATTAGGTACTAGCAACCATAAAACAAAAGGAAATTATTGAAATAGAAAAATGATAGAAAACACCTTCAAAATACAAAACGTCAAAGCCTAACTAAATTCTCCACGTACGTTCCCCCAATGTTGCTTAGAGAACCCTAATGGCTAACAAACCTTATTTATACTACTATAATTAAAATCCTCCTAGCAAAAGGTCTTAGAATAAAACTACGAAACATAATTAAGTGATAAAACAGGAAATAAAAGGTTTCCTATTTGAACTAGAATTCGGAGTTCTCAGAAAATCACACTTTTGACTAACCAAATCAACTCCGATTTGGTCCAAAAATGTCTCTTTTGAAAGCTGAAGATGTCCCCTACAAATGATCAGAAGGAATCTTCCTCAAAATACTCCATCTTGACCTCCAAAATACTCAAAATGTCCAAAAACGTCAATCTGGAAAAGTTGCGTGCTGGGCCATTATTTCATCGCCACGTTCAAACGGCTTGGTAAAAAAACCTAGAATTTTAACAATCATCTTGAAAAGCACACGAACATCCTCCAATTAAAATCACTCCAAAATTCATCCTTTTGATCACTTTTTGCTTCAGAGGAAGTCGAATGTCCTACATTGAAAATACATAACAAAGTATCAAAATTCTACCCAAAAAACCAATAAATTAATATTAAGATTGGGGCAAAATATATGGTATAATATGGACTCATCAAATACTCCCAAACTTAGCTTTTTGCTTGTCCTCAAGCAAAACAAAACTGAAAAAAAACAAAGATAAAAACTAGCAAACTTAAAAACTTTATTAAAACTCAACTAAGATAAAATTTTCATCTTCAAGTTGCAATCCATAGAAAACAATAAAAATTAAAACATCTTTCCAAAAGTTCCAACGAATCCCACCACAAAGTTTAAGCCATTTAGAATCAATTAGAAAATAATTCATGAACTTCCTTTTCGTGGAAAGTGAACCAATATTGTTAAGGAGACTCGACTAAAACTCATACCTTTCATCTTTTTATTTAACACTTCACACACATAATAACCTGATATATTTTTTTCTCTTTTCGAATTTTCTCTTCTTTTTTATTTTTTTAATTTTATTCTTTCGATTTTTTTTTTCTATTTTTTTATTTTTCAAGTAACAATAGTGGTCGTGCAATGTTAGTTCACTTAAGCTTTCGATCCAACCCATGTAGTGAGCTTTAGGTCAATGACTCCCAAACCACAAAGGCTTTAGGGCACTAGGTGTAGAACACCCCTAAGAACTTACTAACTCGAGTTAAAAGGGTTACGAAACCAACTAATCACCCTGCCCCATGCCAAGACTCTACTGTTTGATGCGAGAATCACTGTTGATCAGGCATGACTGGCCTGGTTACTAAGCAAAGTCTAGGTTGGAACAATTATTACTTTATTTATAACACATACTAAACTTTACTTGAAACAAAAATTAAAATTAAACTTAGACTAAAAGTAAGTGTTTCAATCTCACTCCCCACAAACCATGTTGATGTGAATGTGCAAACTTTCAAAGTGTTAACTCATGAATTAGTGTCTAAGCAATGAGAAATAGAAAAGACTCTACTATGGGATTAATTTTCACCATGTCCATTTGTTATAAAACTAACTATGGTTTTTAACTTAAAATTTGAAAATTTTTATTTGACTCAAAAATTAAAAATTTCTTATTTCCCACCCCCAAACTTAAATCACACATTGTCCTCAAGGTGCGGAAAAATAAAATAAATGAAAAGGAACAAAAATAATAAGTCCTAAAATAAAAACCTAAAACAACTAACAAATATAAAGAAAATAAACTAGGACACGAAAAATAGGAAATAAAAACAGAAAACAATAAAAGAAATATAAAATAACAAATAAAACAGAAAATAAGAGAAAACAAAGAAACTGACACACTTGGGATTCAAACCTGGGACCTGGATCATAGCAAGATGCTTCATTAGCCCATGCTCCTTCATTTCCCATTTATGCCGTTGGGCTCTTCTCCCCTCTTCTCTATAGCCTCGAGCCCAGAGCCGTGTCTCATTTATCTCAGCCCTCTCTTCCTTTTCTCCCTCATTTCTCGCAGGCCTCTCTCTAACCAAGGACTCGAACATTTCCTACCTAGCTCTCTAGTCATTCCAAATCTTCCAATGGTCCTGGATTTGTCGAATCCAAACACAGATACCCAGCCGTGCCTCCATAGCTGTATCTCTATTCATTTCCATCTCTGTCCAAAGCCGAACCCAGCCATGGCGATCATTGATTCCAGCCCAGATTGTACCATCCTGCATTTTCTCTGCGATTATGGTCTCCACTTGGCGATATCTGAAATTCTAACTCATGCATGTCCAACTCTGTGCCCAGGAAAACTCGAGTGACAAAGAGAACTTAAGCACCGATTTGAGGGAGAAAAGTTTTGGCAGAGTCCACGATTTTCAGATCCAAAAGGAAGGTAAATAGCCGACAACCCCCAAACTTATTCCCTTGTTTCTTGATCTGAATCTGTGAAAGGTAGTCACTGGATCTGTGTATAATGTGATGCATCAGCATACTGTCCTTTGAATTTTTTTTCTCTGTGTTCATGTATGACTGAATTTATTTTGCATGCCTCCTGATTATGAATGCCGAGGAAAATCTGCGCAAAACTTGATCTGCGATACGTGGACCCTTCTGCACACTTGGATCCCCTATTGTAGAATCATGCATGTATTATAGGTTTTCATATGGTCATGTATATTGGTGAATGAACGGTTAATGTATGAATCCACACGTAGTTGAGATTAGACCGAATCAGTTCCGAATGCAGCCTGCAATCACAAATCAAAAACCTAATTAGATAAGTAAAGAAAAATAACAAGAATTAAAAATTGCAATTTTTTTTCCTTCAATTTCTGATTTTTTTTATTTTTATTTTTATGATTTTTGTAATTAGGAATAAAAACAGGAAAATAAAATAAACGAAATAAAAAGAAAAGAGTTAGAAAAATTGGGTTGCCTCCCAATTAACGTTTTAGTTAACGTCTATAGCTAGACATATTGGAATGAGGTTTGTCATCACGTCACTTGTTCTTTTAGAGATTACCACTTCTTGATAGCATCATACGGCAACAGTAGATATGGAATGAGTTGTTTATCAGTGGTTGCATTCTTCATAATTACCCTTATATGTGAATGAGTCTTTGTGATCAAATAGGTTCCCCTACAGCAAGGTTTACGCCTACGCCGAACTGGCTTAAACCTTGTATTTAACGCCCACAATTTCTGTATAGATGGAATGTCTTGACTTGACGAAAGATTGGGTTGCTGTTAAGCTTTTTCTTCTTCCCGTTGCAGAATGTAGCTTGCTGGATGGACCTGCCCAGATTCGCTTTAAATTTTATGGGCTGTGTATGTGCACTGTCATGTGAATTTCCAGATTTTGATTTGTTATGTACAACCCCTTGCAACACGTCAGTTATGATGAATTCCGGCAGCTTGGTTGGTTTCTTTGCAGCCTCTTGATCGGGCATGGGTGGCATATAAACTTGGGTAGCAATGGGTTTTGTGGAAATTTCAGAATCAGCATGTGTTGTTTCCTTCGTTGGGTGTGAATAACACATGCCGAATGCTCAATTTCTGCACGAATCTCCTCTTGATCATCAAAGCTTTTCCCATAGCTTAATGCTTGAATCTGAAATCCTTCATTGGTTATTTTTATGTATGACTGAGTTGATTCCAACAATTTAGAGAGCTTTTCCTCCACTAAAAGCTCTTGCAGCATATTAGACTGCTCAAAATAGAGCTCAAGATGCTTTTGCAAACTTGGCGTATAGAACTCTGAATATGGATTGTTCATATTTCCTTTTGAGTCGCTTATCATATTGGTATGCTCTTGGGCAAACCCTGGAAAATATCCCCTTTTGGGACATTGCAAAATATCATGAGTCTTCAAACAGCAAAGTGCACAAATTCTAGGTTTAAATCCATAAAAACCCCATTCTGCAAATTTGACCCATAATGGCAGCCCTTCGGGTTGTATATTGAATTCAGGAGGATGTGCAAATTCCATTGTGGCACAAATTGTAACCTAAAAAATAAAATAAAATCAAGTAAATAAAAAGATATATACAAAAATAATTGAAGAGTTAATAAACACAAATTATTTAAAACAATCCTTGGGGACGGCGTCAATTTATTAATAGGGATTTTACCACCTGCAAAAGTAAAGATTAAAACACTTAAAAATACTTGCAAGAGAAATACTTAAAAATACTTGCAAGAGAACAAGGTAGTTGTAGTATAAACGGTTCAAGTAAGGTTGTTTTCTGCAGGGATTGAATGAATAATTTGTATTTAAACTAATTTTTAATTAATTATTTCAAAACAAAATTAGAATGGGCTTGATTTTGAATTTAAAAATAATAAAAACGAATTTAATAAAAAACAATTACATAAATTGGCAAAGAAAAGAAAAGAAAACAATTAAATAAATTGGCAAAGAAAAGAAAACAACGGAAAATAGTTTTGAAAACCAAACTGTAAAAGTCTAGGGTTCTGCCGTCCCCTTAACAATCCTATGTACATTTACCAATTACTTATAAATTACTCATACAACTTTGAATGTTAGGTTTTCCTAATGCATATTCTACTCGTGGTATTCAAGTTAGAACGTATATCAAACATGCAATGCGTTTGTGGTATTCAAATAAAATATAAACATGCATGACTCATTATATTTTGTGAAAACCCTTTGAAAAATCATGCAACCCCTAAGACGTGGTATTCATCCTAGGTGAAATTACAACTATCAACCACAAGAAGCAATAGTCAATTCCCGGTGGTATTCCGACCGAATTGCATCTGATTACTTATCTAAGCATCATAATGGTAGCTAAGCATTAAGATATAGAGACAGTTTAAAGTAGAGTGATTAATAATTCAAAGCATGCATGCATAATATCATAAGCAATTAAATAAAAATTACATATTCATGCTAAGGCTTAAGGCATCGCCCTAGCAAACGAAAATTAGGTACTAGCAACCATAAAACAAAAGGAATTTATTGAAATAGAAAAATGATAGAAAACACCTTCAAAATATAAAACGTCAAAGCCTAACTAAATTCTCCACGTACGTTCCCCCAATGTTGCTTAGAGAACCCTAATGGCTAACAAGCCTTATTTATACTACTATAATTAAAATCCTCCTAGCAAAAGGTCTTAGAATAAAACTAGGAAACATAATTAAATGATAAAACAGAAAATAAAAGGTTTCCTATTTGAACTAGAATTCGGAGTTCTCAGAAAATCACGCTTTTGACCGACCAAATCAACTTCAATTTGGTCTCAAAAGATCTCTTTTGAAAGCTGAAGATGTTCCCTACAAATGATTAGAAGAAATCAATTTGGGAAAGCTGCGCGCTGAGTCTTTATTTCATCTCCACAATCAAATGGTTTAGTAGAAAAATCTGGAATTTCGACACAATCATCTTGAAAGGTACACGAACATCCTCCAATTGGAATCACTCCAAAATTCATCATTTTGATCACTTTTTACTCTAGAGAAAATCGAATGTCCTATATTGAAAATACATAACAAAGTATCAAAATTCTATGAAAATTACTAATAAATTAATAGGATAAAATATAAGGTATAATATGGACTCATCAAGCAACTTGTCCGATCTGCACATCTCTTGAACGGCATATTTTCAGACGATCTGAAAAAATCGAGGCAGAGGAATCGAATAAGATGAGTGAGAGGCAAGAGACTCGCTGCCATCTCCAATTGCTTGGATCCGGAGATTCTGTACCTGTTCAAGACCCCTGAGTGCACCAATGTAGACTCGCCGCCATACCTAATTGCTTCAGTGAGCGTCGTGGTCCTCACGACCCAGCTGCAGACCCACCGCCTCCATCTCGCTGTTCCTGTTCCCGAGAATTTAAAATTTGAAATGAAATTATCGTGATTCCCAGGCTCATTGGAAGTGGAAAATCGTTGATATTCAAATTGAGATTCCTGTCGAAGCCATTGCTGAGCTTCGAAACCTCAGAGGAAGTGCTAGCATTTACTGAACCTTTGAAGATCTTGGTGCTGTTTCAGCTGGGCAAGGTTTTGTAGGGGATTATTGTTGGGAGAATTGGTTTCCGGCAAACTGGGAAAGGAATTCGGTGGGGAGGAAGATGGAGAAGGGTTCTATTTTTATTAATTTTAATTTTATTAAAAATAAATCTTAATTTATTAATATTTAATTAATTTCTTAATCTAATTGGAGAGGGGTGGGTCCCATGTCCGCCCCTTCAGCGGTTAGTAGACATATTGATAAATTTTTTAACAGAGGTTTGACATTGCAACGAATTCGTAAGATGAGGTATGATATTGTAATATTTAAAATATGATGTATGAGATTGTGGTTCGACTCATCGTTGAGATAGTTTTGTGTAATATTATGTGTGCATTAAACATAACATTAAGTATGAGTCCTGTTTGTGTATGTGTCTAGATTTCTCATATAAGTTTCTTAAACAATAGTTGATATAGGACTTTATGATTTGGTGATGTTATTTGGAGACACAAAGTTGACACACATTAAGAACTCTATATTACATCTGTGTCTCACATATTATAATAAAGTTTAATTATAATTAAAGAAACGGATAATACTTAATTAGGCGACGAAACAAAATCCTAAACTCTAAAACCTAATTAAGCCTTTACGCAAAGAAACTTTTTGAGGTTCCTCGGTCAAGATTTCACACCCTACGCACCAATTTTTCCTTGACGCCAAATGTTTGCCTAACGCTGACTTGCCCTACTAAATGACTCAATCGCGCATAGCCTTTGACAAAACCCTAAATGTTGACCATTTTTGCCCAATCAATTGAAATTTTCGTCAGGTAAAATTACATTACCCGACGAATTTTGATTCATAAAGCAAAAATTTGTAAGACAAATAATAATTTTCTGGTAGTGTGACAGACTCCTGTATTCTGGTGCAATCAGACTTTGTTTTTTTTTTCTTCCATGCTTAATTGCGTAATATATCAGGCGTTGACATAGTGATCACAGTCGACATTGAAAATGTCACATCCCGCCCTGGGGCAGATCACTTCCCGGGCCCAACTCCACTACCGTAACACGATATTGTCCGCTTTGGGCTTACCATTCCCTCATGGTTTTGTTTTTGGGAACTCACGAGCAACTTCCCAATGGGTCACTCATTATGGGTTTGCTCTAGCCCCCTTCTCGCTTTACTTCGGAGTTCCTACAGAACCTGTAGCCAGTGAGCTCCCAAAAGGCCTCGTGTTAGGTAAGGATGGGAATATACATATAAGGATCACTCCCCTGGGCAATGTGGGATGTTACAATCCACCCCCCCTTAGGGGCCCGATGTCCTCGTCGGCACACCACGACCAGGGTTAGGCTCTGATACCAAATTGTCACATCCCGGCCCGGGGCGGACCACTTCCCAGGCCCAACTTCATTATCGTAGCACGATATTGTCCACTTTAGGCTTACCATCCCCTCACAGTTTTGTTTTTGGGAACTCACGAGCAACTTCCCAATCGGTCACCCATCATGGGATTGCTCTAGCCCCCTTCTCGCTTAACTTCGAAGTTCCTATGGAACTCGACGCTAGTGAGCTCCCAAAAGGCCTCGTGCTAGGTAGGGATGGGAATATACATATAAGGATCACTCCCCTGGACGATGTGAGATGTTACAGAAAACCTCGTAAATAATAACAAGAAGAAATTTTGTTGTGCATAATTCCATCAACACTTGATTTTGACAGTTTTATTTTATTATCTCGAAATTATGTGGATATTTTGTGGATGACTTTATGGGCATGCAGAAACCTTGACCTAGCAATAACATTTGGCTACCTAAAAGGCGTTTATATATGTATAAATAGCTTTCCTTAGGGGAATGAAGGAGCCAAACTTTATATCTCTACTAATGAAAATGGTTCCCTTCTTTGTATTGCTATTGTTATCGTCACAATTAGTCTTTGCCAATGTTTCAGAGGATCCAATACAGAGTTACCCTCTCTCTCTTTCTCATGCATATTAAATTATGTTTAGAAGCCGTTTGAAATTTCAAAAAAATGAAAAATAAAACAAAAAGCTGAGAGCTATTTTGTGTGTATGTGTTTTCATTAATATATGCTTTGATTTTGGTTTTCAATTTTTATTAAACACTTACCAAGCAAGTTTCTAAAAACTAAAAATTAAAAATTAAAATAGTTGTTGAATGACCCTTAACATCTAGCTTGTCATCTATAAAGGTGAAAGTTTCTTCTTGTTATTGCAGAGTATGCAGGGAAGATGGTCATCAGTAGGTGGCATCTGCAAATGGAGATGTTTCGGGCAAGAAGGATGGGACCTGCAAGACCCGTAGCACCAGTAGAAGACCCTAGGCACCCTGGAAACACTGGGAGCCCTGTAACGGGAAATTAGCTACAGTGACATGTGTCGTTGTTCTATTGGTTAAAAGTACCGCATCAACAAGCTTGTCAGACCATCTCTAATGGTTGGGCTAAAAGTCAAATTTTTTAGCCCAAAAAATTTAGCTTTTAGACCAGAAACAAATTTTCTGCTCCAACCATTTTAGCCTAAAATTTTAGTCCAGGATTATTAAAGAATGAACTTAGGCTATTTTTTTTGTTAAATTAATTTTTTTTTTAAAAATAAATTTGTAGACTATCGTAAATTAATTTTATGAACATTTTAATCTAACAAAATATAAATTCCGATAAATATTAGGTGGAGTCCACTCCGATTTCTGGGCTAAATTTTGAGGAGAATTTGTCATTGGTTCAGCATTTAGCATTTAGTCCAAAATTTCTCCTTGGGTTGGAGTGGGTTTGGGAGGAAATTTTGGAGAGTAATTTGACTTTTATCCCACCATTAGAGTTGGTCTCAGAAGGATGAATGTTTTATTAAGCGAGTCTCTCCAAGAAGAATGATTGGTATCTTTATTATTATCAATATTATATATATATATATATATATATATTTTTTTTTTCCTACCCCATCCTTACCCACCCCGTTTCGAACCTAGGACCTTATGCTACCCCACCCCTTATCCACACCCTCACCACTAGGCTAGCCCTAGTGGCAGAATGATTGGTATCTTTGTTTGTAAGAGAACTTTTTACATGTTTATAATAAAACAATTCTAAATAAGAAAAACTAATGAAAAGAAATTAAAATTTTTGAGTTTTAACGATAAAGTAAAAATAAAGGATAAAGTGAATAGTACCAGGTTTGACTTTTAAGTGTAAAAATATGATTTTTTGTTAAAGTGAACAGAATCCGGTGTGAAGAATAGAGCGTAAATGACAATCGACAGTTAAATATAAATCTAGGGTTTATGGATTCTGTTATCAGATTTCAGATTTGACCCCTTTATAAAAGTTATAAAACTTGTTATTACGAGTGATTGTATATATTTTTTTACATTTTTCACACTTCCACATTAATTATTATGAGCGTTTGCATTATTTTTTTTTAATGATTATGAATTTTTTCATGTGCTTTGGTATCTTAAAATTTATTTGGAATTTTTTAATCTCCCGTATGTGATATTAAGAGAATAAAATATTTATGAGTATGAGAGTTAAAAACTTTGCTAGATTAACTCTAAAATTGTCAGCCTAACAATCTTTTTGTTGTATACAAGTTGATTTGAACAGCATCCCAGGTAAAATTTATCCCACTTCTTGTAATAAAAAATAAATAAAGTTTAAATATATAATCATTTTTGACGGCATGTAGTTCCTCTCACAAATACACAACCAATTCTAACAACAACTAATAACCATAAAAAATAAAGAAATTACTACTGACGACCGCTTGTTTCCCTTAGAAACAAACAATTACTTTCAACAATTTAAACATGCCCTTGAAAAAAAATACAACTATTACTGACGAATACAAGTAAATAAATGTGGCGTCAAAAATTCCCTCTGAAAAACAGCTATTTCCTACGGTGATGGAACCCTTTTCCAAGGGCATTTTGAGTGTAGAAAATAATATGCCTCTTGTCAAAATATTTTCGACGGAGCATAATTTTGGGTCGGAAATAATGATTTTTTCAACGGTATTCGTAGGTCCTAGGACAAAGTTGGTCACAAATGACGATTTTTTTTGTAGTGTGTATGCAACGAAATTTACACGCCTATAACCATATTAATTCAATTAAAATAATAAACTATGTTTAGCCTATGACCCTTTGGCTCCTTCGGTTGGAGATGGTTTTTTTCCATAAGACTATGTTTGGCCTATGACCCTTTGACCCCCTCCGTTGGAGATGATACAAAATATGATCTGACACTGTTCATTAAAATATAATTTCTTGGATGGCTATAGGGTTAAAGGGAACCCTCTGATTCTATAAAGATGACCTTAGTAATGACTAATGAGTTAGTTGGGGGTTAGGAATATTCAAAGTATGACATTGACATGCTTGTATTTTTGGTCCAATCTGCAAACTTTAGTTTTATTTTCTTCCATGCTTAATTCCACATTGGACATTTCGACATTGAAAACCTCAACCATAATAACAAGAAGAAATTTCCATAAATTCATCAATACGTGATTTTGACAGTTTTGTTATCTTGAAATTAAGTGCAAGTCATCGGGACATAAATTCAAGTGGGGCGTTCATAGATGACTTAATGGCCTTGCAGGATCCTTGAATCAACGTTTCAAATTTCTTCAATACAATCTATATTTTTGTGAAAATATCCGTAAAATTAGAGAAAGAAATAGAAATGAGAGTGAAGTCTAACCTTCACCCTATATAGGAGAAACTCTTGAATTTAAGTTAAAATCGACATATTTCGTCGATATTTCTCACATATCGGTTAAATATAAGAGAAATTCTTGTCTTTTTTTCTAAACCAGTATTTGACATTCCTTAAAACTTCATTTCAAATTTTCATAATTTCCGTCTAAAACAACCGATATTAATATCAGTATCGATATATCCATCGATATTTTCACAAATTTACACTTTGATGTCTTTACCTATTACCTTGAACTAACAATAACATGCAATAATTGGTTCCATGTCAAATAAGTATTAATAATAATTGGCTATAGATAAAATGCGTTTAGATATGTGGTGTACGTTCCCTTCGTGATAAAACTCACATGCTATATGTGTATAACAAAAATTGGAATTAAATAGTTTTAATTGAATGAAAAATAAAATAAAAAAGGTAAAAAGTAGGAAGTGGGAGAGAGAAAGTGGAAGAGTAAAACTATGGTCACATTTGGGTAAGAGGATAAAAAATGACAAAAAAATTTCCCCAATTTATATTTCTATTTTATTTGTGATATTTTTCGATCTGTTTTAGTTGACAAATAAAATTTTATTAATAGTCTATATTATAAAATAATGTAGTTTCAATCGTTTACCACATATGTTTATGTTTTTTTGTTCTCTTTTTTTTTTTAAATTTTTTTTAAAATTTTTTTTTTAAATATAGATTCGTACCTTTATATGAACAAAAAGAAAAGAAAGAAGCAAAGACAGCTGCCGGATATTTGATGTTACAACAAGGAGATTGATTTATGAAATATATAAGGGACTTAAAGAATGAGGAGTATGAAAGAGAAAAAATGAATGAGAAAATCACCTCTTAATAATTAATTCACCAAGCTTGTAAGTGTATTCTCTCTATAAGAGAGAGATGGCGACTAGGAATTAGTACATGATATTAATCTTTCACTTTGGACATTTCAACATTGAAAACCTCATACATAATAACAAGAAGAAATTTCGTTTTGCATAATTTTATCAACACTTGATTTTTATTTATTATCTTGAAATTATGTGCAAGTCGTTTGGACATGAATTTGAGTGGGGCATTTATGGAGGACTTAATGGGCATGTAAAAACCTCGACCTAGCATGCAGTACTTGATGCGAGAATTACTTGACACTCAAATTAAACCCTTGTTTGACAATCGTAGTAGAATGGATAAGTGAGGGATCGTTCTAGACCGGGGATTAGGAGGGCTTGCTAAAACCTTCTAAATTGACTTAAAAACATAAAAACTCAATATAAAACACTATTTAATGCTCGAAGAAAGCAAAACTAAAAATAAGAAAGATTAAGACTAAGACTTCAACGAAATAGGGGGGAATTGGATTTGGACGAATTTAAACTAAAATGGATACTTGGAAACAAAACAAATTGTAAATATGGATAGATTGTAAACAAGTGTTGTGAAATTAGATGGTTGGTGAATTAGCTAGAGGTTCTTTCTCCACACATGATATTTATGCATATGAATCAATTTCCAGTTATTCCTTTATTGAATTATGAACGACAATGCCCCAAATTAACCGTGACATCACTAGTTAACCCTCAGATTTTCCTTATATTATTGGATTGGATGACATCATTCGACAACCCAAAACATTCTCAAAAGTTCCCTACATGTCATCATAATAGAGATACAATCGAAGATCATTAAGAATAATGAAAACCATAAGCATTGACAAAGCATTTGCAACTATGACATCATGTTACCCATGCTAAGAATTAAACTTAACGCGATCGTGACAAGCGACCTTCACTACTTTCAAGTATAAGTTAGTAACGATTATGTGAAACCTTCATAAACTTTAGCCACATATTCATGCATGCTAATTAAGTGTCGATCCTCAATCAACAAACACAAATAAGTTAATCATCAAATAGTTAAGCCAATTGCATTCACGAATCAAGAGTTCATAACCGGAATTCATCAATTCATATTACATAAATAATCATGGTATTGAAATCACCCCTAGCCAAAAAGGGTTTAGTTCCTCATAACTTTGAAATCAAAGAAACACCTAAACATTCCAACAACTCAAACTTGAATTGTATGAACGTTTAGGCACTCTTCTCTTCCATTCCTCATATTACAAAACAAAGAGAATTGAATTTAAACATTGAAATCAAAGAAACGCGTAAACATTCCAACAACTCAAACTTGAATTGTATGAACGTTTAGGCCCTCTTATCTTCCTCTTTATTGTGGCACAAGGACTAAGGGATGTTGTTGGTGTGTTGAATGGATTGGGGGATTATGGAAATGGATGAGGAGTGGTGGAGAAAATGGTGCAGAAAATGGAGAGAAACTCACGGTTAGGGAGAAGATGGAAGTGTTTGTGGTGTGTTGTGTATGAAATGAGATGATTTGTGAATGAATGAATGCAAGGGTATTTATAGGAGGAGTGGAGATGTATATGGCTATTTGTTTAAGGTGTTTGTGGCTGCAATGATGAAGAATTGCATGTGGAAATAAAAGGGAAAATGTGGTGAAATGATGAAGTAGGAAGGTGGAAATGCATGTGAGATGTTGGAAAGGAATTGGGAATATGAGTAGGCCACGGCATGGGAGTTGTTTTGTTGGTGTAAATGTGCCATGGTTGCAATGATGAAGAATAAAGGGTGCATGTGGGGTGGAATTGAATGAATGCAAAGTGAATGAATAATGAAATGAGTTAAAGAGGGAGAATGTGGTGAAATGATGAAGTAGGAAGGTGGAAATGCATGTGACTTGTTTGTGGAATAAAGAATGAATGGTGGAATGATGAAGAGTTGCATAAAGAATGCATGTAGGGTTAGCTAGGTTGGCTTTGTTTGGGTGCATGTGTGTTAATGGTGGTTTTGCATGTGAATTGATGGATTGTTTTTGATGGAATGGATGGTTCTTTGCATGGCTTTTGAAGTGATTGTGGGCTTTGGAATTGGAAGGAAATGCATGGCCTTGGGGTTGGTTTAAGAGAGAATGGGCTAGGCCCTTTGTTTTATGTCCAAAATGAATACAAGGCCTTCAAATTCGTCCAACACTTTGGCTCCAATCATATGCTATCCATTCCAAGCCCAATTTTGCTCCAAAATGCATCTTTTTGCTTCCTTAGCCATATGAACCTAAAAACACACGAAAATGGCTTAAACTACTAAAACAACTATGAATTAACAACATAGATGCACGAAAACAAGCTAAGTAAGTCGCCTAAATATGCTCCTATCAAACTCCCCCACACTTATCTTTTGCTAGTCCTCGAGCAAAACAGAATAAAAACAAATAAACAAAACGACACTAAACACGTAAAACACAACCTACACCTTCCAACAATCGTTTCAGGGATTTCCAATGCACATGACAAGTTAAAAATCATTATTCCCACAGAATTTAGCCATCTTTACCCTTAAGTACATTCTTAATCATAGTCACCACATACTAGTTCACAATTAAGCATTTAAAACCATGTTTTGAATGTAGTAACATCCCTTAGAGAATTTGCTCA
This sequence comes from Pyrus x bretschneideri, assembly GCF_019419815.1. Classification (NCBI taxonomy): domain Eukaryota; kingdom Viridiplantae; phylum Streptophyta; class Magnoliopsida; order Rosales; family Rosaceae; genus Pyrus; species Pyrus x bretschneideri. The sequence goes on from NW_025999501.1 coordinate 2,907,364, forward strand.
ATTCCTTACAAGATATGCACTCAATTTTCACTCAGATTTTCTAACTACACACCCTAATCTAGTCATATGTGAGAAGATTGATGTAAACATGAAAACGAACACTCACATATATGTATCACAAAGAACGCAATTTTTGGAGTTAATAAGCATGTTTAGATTATGATCTCATGAATGGAATGCTACTACTTAGACGCGAGAACCAGTGACACCATATGCTCATACCAAGTTCAAACTCCACAAATTGAAACACATAACACTCAAGATTGAAGTCACAGGTTGTAATGGGGCTTGGGGTGTGTGGATAACAAAGAAGGGATATGGAAAACAAAGGTTCTTAAAGAAATAGTGAGCAAGGCAATTGAATCAACTTAGAATTCACTTTTGAATGAAAACTCAACTTTGGAACAAAAAGGGAGACAATTTAGGGCCAGAATTGGTGTTTTGAGCCCTTACTTCAATCACTCATTCTTTCATTTTTTTTCAAGCTCTTTTTTCTTTCTTTCTTTTCTTTTCTGTTTTTCTTTTCTTTTGAAACTCAAAACATACTTAAGAACAAGCATTCCTTCTCCCACACTCATTTTCTTGCATAATGTAACTCAAAAGGAATTCATTTAAGTCATGCTCACTATCTTCTAAGAACAAAGGTGTGGATTGTCCTAAACTAGGCTAGGTGAGGATAATGTGGGTTGACAAAGAATAAAGGCTAAACAAAGCTCAACGGGGGTAAAACTTACAACATATACGAAATATGGGAAGTGAGGTTATTTGGCTATGGTGGCAATTACACAACTTCATCTTGAATATGTTATGTAAATCAATAACATGCTTTGAATGAAATGGGCATGAGTTCTAGCATTTGGAACTATATGATGAAACGCCTTCTAAGTAGTAACCAAGCAAAGAATAACGAGATCATGCAACAACTTTAGAAAACAAGAAATCATAGATTATACTCTCCAAAGAACGTTATAGGCTCAAGTCTCTCAGGGTTGTAGCGTTTGTTTGAGTTCCTTCTTTCAAGCATGTTACATAACTAATTTTTTTTCTTTTATGATTGCATGTGAAGTCATACATTATAACCATAACCAAGCATATACCAAGAGTAAATCAAACTTTTCTCCATGTTTATAACTCTTTTCAACAGTCATGCAATTAGAAACCAAATCCTTATCATTGTGTTGGAAGGTGACCTACGACACAAAAACGACTCAAAACACTCTTTTTAGGCTTTTCAAAACATGTTTTTCAAATTTTTATGTGATTTTCGAATTTTTAAGTCAAAACACACTAAACACACTTAAAAACAGCAAGAAACAACATTTGAAGTTATGGTGGATAAAACCCTACGAATTTGCATCAAAACACTTTAGTAACTCCCCCACACTTAAAACAAACATTGTCCTCAATGTTAAAAACCACACTAAACACAAACAAACATATAAACAGCAATTAAACATACTAAACATGGCATAATGTATCTAACAAAGAGAAGAGTTTAGATATGCAAATCTGGTTATGGAGTTTTCGTTCCATCTTCTCCTTGGTGATTGCAGTGAGGCTTGGATCTTTGTGATTCCACAGGCTTACTCTTGAACTGCGCTGCTCCCATCGTTGATTTTCCTTTGTGCTACTTTTGAACTGGGCAGCAGGCTTCCTTTGGTCTCCCCCGAAGGTCTGAGCTTCCTCCTCTTATCTGTTTCTTTGTTCAATCTCTCCAATTCGTATTGAAGAGGGTTAGAGGATAGCTCAGCAAAGCTAGGTAAGCAACCAGGGAATAGAGTCCAGATAGACTCCAAGTGCCGGCTGATTGCTTCTTTAACTTTGCCATGCAAGTAATATCAAGGACAAAGGAAAAGACAGGGAAAGAGCATGATATGAGATACCTTTGCTTTTGCCCTTGATGATATGAGATACCTTTGCTTTCGAAGAGGCAGCAAATGAATCCACATGCTTCGATCCACCGTTTCCTCTTCCTCATTCGTACTGCAGGCATTTGGTATCTTCTTTGGGGGATACATCCATGTTTGAAAGTGTGTTCTCAAGAGAAGGAGAAATCTGAACATGTTTGAGAGGGTTGGTTGCAGCTTACATTTTCGGTCGAGAAGGAAAATTATGCATTTGTGGGTGTATGCCTTGCCATGAAGGTTGATGTATATAGGAATTGTAATGGCAAATGGCAGTGCGGATGCTGCAATGTCCTCCACGCGTCTTCTGAAAAGCTGGGAGTTTTTGATAAAGTGGCACGCGTCTTCTGAAAAGCCGGGAGCTTTTGACAAAATTGCACTCGCTTTCTGGAAAGCCGGGAGCTTTCGGCTTTGTCACCCACGTTTGTCGGCTAAAGTGTGCAGCTGATTTCTCGCCTTCCACGCGTCTTCTGAAAAGCTGGGAGCTTTTGACAAATTTGCACACGCTTTCTGAAAAGCCTGGATTGCGTCTGAAGAGCTGGCGATCTTTACGCCGGGAAATCCGGTTTTGAAGAGTGGTGTCTCTTCATTTCTGAATTGGTGAACGTATCTCCTTTAATAGAGGTGATCGATCACCTCTATCTGCACACTTTGAAGACTTCCCAAAAATCATCTTCGGCCCGTCGAGATTTTCCTCCATCCAACCCTTTTCTTTTAACTTCTTGAACAATGGCTAGCTCATCCAACCCATCGAACATTTGCTTAGATTTGAGTCTAAGCAGTGACCCGGTCGCGCCTCGTCAGGGTAAGGTATGGTGCCCGTCTTTCTTATCTTCCCATGGCCCTCTTACAGATGAGGACTCTGTGATGACGGATCCCACAACGGCTACGATAGTGGCTCGGAACCTCCTCACTCCCAAAGACAGTCAGCTGCTTTCAGGACGGTCCGATGAGTTAGCCATTCAAGAATCCCTGGCTCTAAGTGTTCAATGCGTTGGCTCTGTGTCCAACATGGGCCAACGCATTCTTGCTCGCTCCCGTCAGGTTGAATCCTTGATGGCGGAGGTGGAGAGTCTTAAGCAGGAGATCAAACAGCTTAAGTACGAGAACCGAAGTTTGCACGTGCTTGCCAACAATTATTCGACAGGCATGAAGAGGAAGCTTGATGAGCTTGATGACCGTCAACGGTTTGCAGCTTTCTTCCAGAGGCACCTTTTTCCTGGGTCATCCAGCGTTCCACCAAGGCTTGGGGCCTTGAATGATATATCTTCGGTGCCTCCTGCTCCTATGCCTCTCGCTCCGATACCTTCTGTTCCGATGCCTCCTGCTCTGATGCCTCTTGCTCCGAGAGTGTTGCCACGTAGTGGGGCCTCACGTACACAACCTTTGTAAAGGCTCCATCTTTCTACCATGTTTTTTTTTTTTTTTTTTTTTTTTTTTTTTTTTTTTTTGTAATCACTCGGAAATCAATGAACAAGCGTTATTCACTGTAATGGGTTGCCTCCCACGAAGCGCTTTCTTTTACGTCTTGCAGCCGGATGAGTACTCTCTTCAATCTTCATTTGAGCCCACGGAATGGAAAGGAATGTCTTCCACCACATGCCCCACACCATGCTCGTAATATGGCTTCAACCGATGCCCGTTCACCTTGAATTCTACGCCATTCCTTAAGCTTTTTATGTGGACTGCACCATAAGGTAAAACGTTAGTAACAACAAACAGGCCAATCCATTTAGAATGCAACTTACCAGGAAACAAACGTAGGCGAGAGTTGAAAAGTAACACTTTCTGCCTAACTGTGAAGGTCTTGGTTCGAATCATTTTATCATGGAATGCTTTGGTCTTGGCTTTGTACATCCGGGCATTCTCATAGGCTTCATCCCGAATCTCCTCAAGTTCATTCAATTGGAGCTTCCTATGAACTCCCGCTGCATCTATGTCCATGTTGAAAGTCTTCACGGCCCAATGTGCCTTGTGCTCTAACTCTACGGGCAAATGACATGGCTTACCATAGACGAGCCGAAAAGGTGACATCCCAATGGGTGTTTTGTACGCCGTACGATATGCCCACAGTGCATCATCTAAACGTAAGCTCCAATCCCTCCTTGTTGGTCCAACGGTCTTCTCCAAAATTTGTTTGATTTCTCGGTTAGACACCTCGGCTTGGCCATTTGTTTAAGGATGGTAAGGTGTGGAGACCTTATGGTTGACATGGTACTTTCTTAGCAACGCCTCAATGGTCCGATTGCAAAAGTGAGACCCTCCATCACTTATGATTACTCTTGGCATTCCAAACCTAGAAAAAATGTTAGTTTTCACGAAATCTGCAACCACCTTAGAATCGTTAGTACGGGTGGCTTTTGCTTCCACCCATTTAGAAACATAATCAACGGCTAGCAAGATATAAGTGAAACCATAAGATGGAGGGAAAGGGCCCATGAAATCAATGCCCCAAACATCAAAAATTTCAACATTAAAGACAGGGGTTTGCGGCATTTGGTCCTTGGTACCTATGTTACCCATTCGTTGGCAACGATCACAAGACATACAAAAGGTTCTAGCATCCCTAAATATAGTCGGCCAATAAAAACCACACTCTAGAACCTTGAGGGCAGTGCGTTGTGTGCCAAAATGACCACCACATGCATATGTGTGACAAAAGCTTAGAATTGAGTGAAATTCAGAATCATGCACACATCTACGTACAATTTGATCTGAGCAATACTTCCACAAATAAGGGTCATCCCAAACATAGAAACGTGCATCATTTTTAAGCTTATCACGTTGGTGCTTGTTTAGTTCATTTGGAAATTGTTTAACCACCAAGTAATTCACTAAATCTGCATACCATGGTTCACTTACCTCAATGGATAGCAGCTGCTCATCGGGAAAAGTTTTAGGGATAGGTACGGCATGTTCATGCTCCTCGTGGATCATTCGGCTTAAATGGTCAGCCACTACATTCTCGCTTCCTTTCTTATCCCGGATTTCAATATCAAATTCTTGAAGAAGAAGAATCCAACGGATAAGCCTCGGCTTTGCTTCCTTTTTCGTGAGCAAGTACCTCAAAACTGCATGATCAGAATAAACGATTACTTTAGTACCAATTAAATATGAACGGAATTTATCTAAAGCAAAAACCACAGCTAGAAGTTCTTTTTCCGTCGTGGAGTAGTTCAATTGGGCATCATCGAGAGTCCGAGAGGCATAGTATATGACATGCGGCCGCTTGTCTCTTCTTTGTCCTAGAACAGCTCCTAATGCATAGTCAGATGCATCGCACATGAGCTCGAACGGAAGGCTCCAATCTGGAGGTACAATAATGGGGGCCGAGACTAGCTTCTCCTTGAGTTGGTTAAATGTCGAATTACACTCTTCATCAAACTTGAATGGCACATCTTTTTGAAGCAATCGGCAAAGAGGGTTGGACATCTTGGAGAAGTCCTTGATAAAACGCCTATAGAACCCTGCATGGCCAAGAAACGAACGTACCTCTCTAACCGAAGTAGGAGAGGGTAAGTGACGTATAAGGTCTATTTTCGATTTATCTACTTCAATTCCTTTTTCTGAAACAATATGTCCTAAAACTATACCTTGTTTCACCATAAAGTGACATTTCTCCCAATTCAAGACAAGGTTAGTTTCAACACATCGTTTCAAAATTAAGGTCAGATTATCCAAGCAATTATCAAATGAACTCCCAAACACACTGAAATCATCCATGAAAACCTCAATGATCTTTTCAACAAAATCGGAAAATATACTTACCATACACCTTTGGAAAGTGGCCGGTGCGTTGCATAAGCCAAATGGCATGCGACGATAAGCAAATGTTCCAAAGGGACATGTGAATGTGGTCTTCTCTTGATCATCCGGGGCTATCACAATTTGGTTATATCCAGAGTATCCATCAAGAAAACAGTAAAAAGCATGACCGGCTAACCTTTCGAGCATCTGGTCGATGAATGGCAAAGGAAAGTGATCTTTCCTAGTCATGGCATTTAGCTTCCGGTAATCGATACATACTCGCCATCCAGTCTGAATGCGTGTAGGCACGAGCTCATTCTCATCATTCTTGATAACAGTTACTCCGGACTTCTTGGGAACGACTTGAACTGGAGAGACCCAACGGCTATCGGAGATAGGGTAGATCACTCCGCAATCCAAAAGATTGATTATTTCCTTCTTCACCACTTCCATCATCGGAGGGTTGAGACGGCGTTGAGCCTCTCGGGATGGCTTAGTCCCCTCCTCAAGAAGTATACGGTGCATGCATGTGGTAGGGCTTATTCCTTTAATGTCGGCCAAAGTCCACCCTATGGCCGTTTTGTGTTCTCGCAGCACCCTCACAAGCTTCTCCTCCTCTATTGCCGTGAGACTTGATGAAATGATGACGGGCAATGTTTTGCCTTCTCCCAAAAACACATACTTCAAATGGTCCGGCAACGACTTAAGTTCAAGTGATGGTGCCTGAACAACAGAAGGTAGCATCTTAGTGGAAACTGAATTTGAAAGTGAGAGTGGAACCTTACCATATTGTTGTGGCAATGACTCAAGGGCTGCCACAACCTCAATTATTTCTTCATTAGAACCCATGGCAAAGAATTCCTCCTCCTTGCCGTGACCTTGCATTGGCCCAAATCCGTCATTTTTGCACTCTATGGCCTTAGTGATGGTTGTTTCCAGGGCGTCCTCGTTCAATTCTTCAAGGTATACCTGCGCCAAAGTATCGATAACATCAATGGAAAAACAAGAATGGTCATCAACGGGATATTTCATAGTTTCAGAAATATTAAAATCAATCACTTCCCCATCGAATTCCATTGTCAAGGTGCCTTTGTATATATCAATCTTCGTTCGGGCCGTCTTCATGAATGGCCTACCAAGGAGAATCGGCAAAGATGTAGAATGGGCTGAATCCTCCATGTCTAGGACGTAGAAATCAGCCGGAAAAATTAAATGGTTCACCTGCACAAGCACATCTTCCAAAACTCCTTTTGGATACGCGTTAGAACGATCGGCCAGTTGTATAATTACACCATCTTGTTTTAATTCACCCAAATTCATAGATGCATAAATAGAATAAGGCATGACACAAGGAATTGTGAAACTACCGGGGTCTTTGCACTTGGTAGGCAGTTTACGTTGCAAAACAGCGGACACATTCTCGCTTACCTTCACTACCTCTTTGTTTGCCCTTCTTCTCTTTGTATTGCATAGGTCCTTGAGGAATTTAGCATACTTTGGAACCTGTTTGATTGCATCGAGAAGCGGTATGTTCACTTGCACCTTCCGGAACGTTTCAAGAATGTCCTTCTCGCTTTCTTCCTTTTTTTCTTGCATGAACCTGCGAGGAAAAGGTACATTGGGCAGATTAGGACGTGAAGTACATGAATTTGAATTTAAATTACCTGATTTGGCCGAGTTAGGGTGATTGGGGGCCTGCGGCATTGGGTTTTTCACTCTTTCCGTGGGTTAGCTAGACACTTCCTCAGGTTGTGTCGTCTCTTCATCTACTTTCTGGGCAGATTTGGGATTGTTCGGCTCGGTCCCAACTTCTTTTCCACCCCTTAGGGTGATGGCCTTGGCGGATTCGAATCCTCCCTTTGGATTGACTGTGGTTGAGCTAGGAAGCTTTCCTTGCTCTTTAATCTGTCCAAGGAACTCAGAAATCTGCCCTATTTGTTTCTTCATATCCATCATCTCCTTCTCGTTATTTTCTATCCGGTTGTTTTGATTTTGCAACCCCTGCGAAATAGAGGTTAGTAATTGCATAGCTTGATTACTTTCCAAGGACGTACCTGAATGAGATGATGCCAAAGGTTGTTGGGGTTGTTGGGGTGCATACGGCTTGGAATAAAAACCAGGGGGGGTTTAGCCTAAATCCTCCTTGTTGGGCAGCTTGTTGTGGCTCCCTCCATTTGAAGTTTGGATGGTCCCTCCATCCGGCATTGTAAGTGTTCGAGTATGGGTTGTTTTGATTTTGTCCTTGGAAACCAATTGCATTGGCAGATTCCCACCCACCATTCTCGATTAGTTGAGGGCACTTGTCGGATGGATGCCCTTGAATTGAGCACACGCCACAAACTTGGTGTTCTTGTGCATTTGGACCAATCACAACCTGAGAAACAAGAGAAGTAAGATTAGCAAGTTGTGATTGAATTTCAGAAATAGCACTCACCTCATTTACACTTTGTTGCCGTGGGGCTTCCCTTTGGCCCACTCCTTCATATTGTTGAGCGTTGAGCGCTCGGTTGGCTATGAGAATCTTGGCATCCCTTGGTGTTTTGTCCACCAATGCTCCTCCCGCTGATGCATCAAGCATTTGACGTTCGATAGGAAGGAGGCCCTCATAGAAATATTGAAGGAGAAGTTCCTCTTTCATTTGATGTTGAGGACATGAAGCTACAAGGCCCTTGAAGCGCTCATAATAAGCCGGGAATGTCTCACCATGATTCTGTTGAATACCACTAATTTTCTTCCGTAGGAGAATCACTCTCGAAGTAGGGAAGAATTTCTCCAAGAAAGCACGCTTCATACTCTCCCACGAAGTCACAGTTCCTGGGGCTAGTTCGTAGAGCCAATCTTTGGCCTTGTCCATAAGTGAAAATGGAAAGGCCTTCATCATCAATATACTCCCATCCACAGTGACGGGGGTCATGCTCGAACAAACCACCTCGAACTCCTTCAAGTGTTTGTTGGGGTCTTCCATAGATAAGCCATGGAACTTCAAAATATGGTGTAACAAACTGGATTTGAGTTCAAACACCTCAGTCTTCCCCTCTGCAGCCGTGGGGTATTGGATACAAAGAGGCAATGCATTATCCAAACCCGAGGCCGAAAGCTCCTTGATGGTTCTATTATCTGCTGCCATGGCTTGTTCTCCTTCAAAAATCTGATCCGTGGGCTTTTCTTCTACACCTACTTCGTCTTCTTCAAGCCCAGGTTGTGGTGGAGGTTGTGGTGGCTCTTGTTGACTCCTCGTTCTCCTCAAAGTGCGTTCAAAATCACCGTCAAAGTCGGAGATGTTCTCTATAATAGGCCGAGAGCTACGAGTCATACACAGTACCTGAAAAACAAGAAAACAAACAAACTAAGAATCTGAAATAGGAATGCACGAAAAACAAAAAAAAATAAAAATAAAGACAAGGGACTAGCAAAGTTGCTAATCCCCGGCAACGGCGCCAAAATTTGATGCGAGAATTACTTGACACTCAAATTAAACCCTCGTTTGACAATCGTAGTAGAATGGATAAGTGAGGGATCGTTCTAGACCGGGGATTAGGAGGGCTTGCTAAAACCTTCTAAATTGACTTAAAAACATAAAAACTCAATATAAAACACTATTTAATGCTCGAAGAAAGCAAAACTAAAAATAAGAAAGATTAAGACTAAGACTTCAACGAAATAGGGGGGAATTGGATTTGGACGAATTTAAACTAAAATGGATACTTGGAAACAAAACAAATTGTAAATATGGATAGATTGTAAACAAGTGTTGTGAAATTAGATGGTTGGTGAATTAGCTAGAGGTTCTTTCTCCACACATGATATTTATGCATATGAATCAATTTCCAGTTATTCCTTCATTGAATTATGAACGACAATGCCCCAAATTAACCGTGACATCACTAGTTAACCCTGATGCGAGAATTATACGCACACAAATTAAACCCTCTTTTTATCAATTGTAGTATAAGTATAAGTAGGGATCGTTCTTAACCGAGGATTAGGAGGGATTGCAAAATCACTTGGAAACTGACTCAAAAACGTAAAATAAAGTTTAAAACACTAAACTAGACTCAAAGAATGCAAAACTAAACATTCAAAACACTAAAACAAACCAAAGGACTCAAAACAGCCCCAAAACACTCAAAACTGCCTTAAAAACACAATCTGGGCAGTTTTGAGCACTTTGGTGAATTTGGACGAATGTGTGTAATAAATTGAATCAAAACACTTATAAACACAAACTAAGACACTTTAACACTAAACTAGACTCAAAGAATGCAAAACTAAACACTTAAAACACTAAAACAAACCAAAAGACTCAAACAGCACCCAAAACACTCAAAACTGCCTTAAAAACACTTTCTGGGCAGTTTTGAGCACTTTGACTACTTTGGACGAAATTGGGTAATAAAATGAATCAAAACACTTAGAAACACAAACTAAGACACTTTCTAACTAAGTTGGACACTAAAGCAAGGGGGGATTGAGTTTTGGACGAAATTAAACTAATTGCATAGATTCTAATTAAAAACAGAATGTAAATATGAATTTGATGAAATGGAATGAATGGATGCTAGCCAAGGGGTTCATCTCCACACATGTTACACTTGCATAATAAAAAGATTTCCAATTGCATTTCAATAAATTATGAAACTCATCACCCCGGGTTAATTAGGTCCGCTTAAATTAACCTTCAAATCTTCCTAACGTTATTGAATTGGATGATTGCATACGACAACCCAAAACATTTCCCACAAGTCCCCTACATGATTGCATAATAGAGATACAAGCAAGAATCATTACGCTCTATGAAAATTATAAGTGTTGACGAGGCATTCGTTACTATGATTGCATGAAACTTATGCCAAGAATTCGTTTAACGCGATTGTTTATAAGCAACCTCCACTACTTGTGAATATAAGTTCGTAACTATTAGGTGAAACTCACTTATATTCTAGCGTCATATTCATGCATGAAAATTAAGCGTGCATTCTCAATAAACATACATAAATAAGTTATCAATCAAACAGTTAAACAAATTGAATCCACGACTTATGAAATGCAATTAGAAGTAATCAAATCAAAACGCAAGCATAAACATATATTTCGAATCCCCCCCTAGCCAAGGGGGGGTTTAGTTCCTCATGATACAAAACAAAGAGAATCAAAGAAACACCTAAACATTCCAACAACTCAAACTTGAATTGTATGAATGTTTAGGCCCTCTTCTCTTCCATTCCTCATTCGTACAAAACAAAGAGTATTGAAATTAAACATTGAAATCAAAGAAACACCTAAACATTCCAACAACTCAAACTTGAATTGTATGAACGTTTAGGCCCTCTTATCTTCCTCTTCGTTGTAGCACAAGGTCTAATGGATAGTTTGATGGTGTGAATGGTTTGGGGAGTGGTGAAAATGAAAGGAGGAGGCCACGGCAATGGGATGATTTCTGGTGTGGTGTTTGGATTATTAGGGAGAGAGCATGGCACAAGGGAATGGTTGGTGTTTGTGACTGAAATGTGTATGGAAGAATGAATGAGAATGAGTGGGAATGAATGCTTATTTATAGGCGAAATGGGGGGGAACATGACAGCTAGGAGGGAATGTGGCTGCATGTTTGAATGATTAAAGGGACATGTGAGGGTGCAATGATGAAGGAATAATCTGAAATGGGAGAGCATGTGGGTGGAAATGGATGTGGGTTAAAGTGGAATGATGACGGGAGATGCATGTGGCTGATTTATGCATGTGATTAAAGGGAGTGCATGTTTGAATGATTAAAGGGACATGTGAGGGTGCAATGATGAAGGAATAATCTGAAATGGGAGAGCATGTGGGTGGAAATGCATGTGGGTTAAAGTGGAATGATGATGGGAGATGCATGTGGCTGATTTATGCATGTGATTAAAGGGAGTGCATGTGCAATGGTTATAGGAAAGGTTTAAATGTCCTAGAACTAAAGGGAACAAGGTTCCAACACTTTGGTCTTCAATTAGGTCTTCAATTTCGTCCAACACTTTGGCTCCAAGCATAAGCTATCCATCCTTAGCCCAAAAGTGCTCCAAAAGTCTCCAAAATGCATCTTTTTGCTCCTTTAGCCCTTTGGACCTACAAACACACGAAAATAGCTTAAAGTACTAAAATAACTAAAGAAACATAACGTAAATGCACGAGAACAAGCCATTTAAGTCGCATGAATATGCTCCTATCAAATACCCCCACACTTATCTTTTGCTAGTCCTCGAGCAAAACAAAACAAAAACAAATAAAAAAAACGACACTAAACACGTAAAACACAACCTAAACCTTCCAACAACCGTCTTAGGGATTTCCAATGCACATGACATGTTAAAAATCATCATTCTCACAGATTTTAGTCATCTTCACACTTAAGTACATTCTTAATCATAGTCACCACATACTATTTCACAATTAAGCATTTAAAACCATGTTTTGAATGTAGTAACATGCCTTAGAGAATTTGCTCAATTCCTTACAAGATATGCACTCGATTTTCACTCAGATTTTCTAACTACACACCCTAATCTAGTCATATGTGAGAAGATTAATGAAAACGAACACTCACATATATATATCACAAAGAGAGCAATTTCCGGAGTTAATAAGCATGTTTAGATATGATCTCATGAATGGAATGCTACTACTTAGATGCGAGAACCAGTGACACCATATGCTCATACCAAATTCAAACTCCACAAATTGAAACACATAACACTCAAGATAGAAGTTAAGGGTTGTAATGGGGCTTGGGGTGTTGGTTAACAAGGAAAGGATAGGGAAAACAAACGTTCTTCAAGCAATAGTAAGCAAAGCAATGAAATTGAGACTTAGAATTCACTTAGATTGCAGAAATTAACTTTAAAACACAAGGGAAAGATTTAGACAACTCCTTAGGGCCGAATTCATTGTTTTGGACCCTTACTTCAACAAACAATACTTTGGAACTCTTTTTCTCAACTTTTCAACTTTTTCTTCATTCATTTTTTTTTTCTTTTTCCACGAATTTTTTTTTTCGTGCCTATAACACACAATTCCTCATGAAAAACACTTCCCCCACACTTGTTTTCTGCCAACATAAATCAAAAGGACTTCAATTTGAATCATGCTTTGCTATGCTTCAAGAACAAGGGTATGGATAATCTAGGCTAGGTGAGGAAAACATGAGTTAACAAATAATGACGGCTAACAAGGCTCAATGAGGTTAAAAACCTACAAAACATAATGACACAGGGCACACGGCTTTTTGGCTAAGGTGGTGGTCACTACACAACTTCATCTTGAATGTGTGTTATGCAAATCAATAACATGCTTTGAATGAAATGGATATAAGTTCTAGCATTCAGTTCTATCATGATACAATTGCATTCTAAGTAGCAACCAAGCAAGGAATAATGAGATCATGCAACAACTTTAGAAAACAAAGAATCACAGAAAATAACTCTCCAAAGAACATTTAGGCTCAAGTCTCACAAGGTTGTAGCGTTTGTTTGAGTTCCTTCCTTCAAGCATGTTACAAAAACAATTTTTTTCTTTTATGATTGCATGTGAAGTCATACATTATAACCATAACCAAGCATATACCAAGAGTAAATCAAACTTTTCTCTATGTTCATAACTCTTTTTAACAGTCATGCAATTACAAACCCAATCCTTATCATTGTGTTGGAAGGTACCCTAAGACACAAACACACAAAACGACTCAAAACACTCTTTTTAGGCTTTTCAAAACATGTTTTTCAAATTTTTATGTGATTTTCGGAGTTATAAAAACAAAACATATTAAAACACTCTAAAACATCTTAAAAACACCTTAAAACAGCAAGGAACAACATTTGAAGTTATGGGTGATAAAATCCCACGAATTTGCATCAAATATACTTAGTTACCCCCCCACACTTAAATCAAACATTGTCCTCAATGTTTTAAGCATAGATTCACACAAAACATAAGTAAACGCACAAAAAGCAACTAAACATACTAAACATGGCAGAATGTAGTTAACAAAGAGAAGAGTTTAGAGACGCAAATCTGGTTATAGAGTGTAAATTCCATCTTCTCCTTGGTAATTGCATTGAGGCTTGGATCTTTGTGATTCCACAGGCTTACTCTTGAACTGCGCTGCTCCCATCGTTGATTTTCCTTTGTGCTACTCTTGAACTAGGCAGCAGGCTTCCTTTGGTCTCCCCAGAAGGTCTGAGCTTCCTCCTTTTACCTGTTTCTTTGTTCAATCTCTCCAATTCGTATTGAAGAGGGTTAGAGGATAGCTCAGCATATGCAGTTGTTGCTTGTCTCCACATGCTTCAATGTGTCATTTTCACTTGCCTTACTTGCTCCCCTTTGTAGAAGTGGTCCCTTCTTTGGAAGTGTATCAACCGTTGAAGATGACTACTCGAGAGCAACGCTAGGTAAGCAATCAGGAAAGGGATTCCCGGCCGTCGGAAGACTGACTCCAAGTGCCGGCTGATTGCTTCTTTTACTTTGCTATGCAAGTAATAACAAAGACAAAGGAAAAGACAGGGAAAGAGCATGATATGAGATACTTTTGCTGACCTTGATGATATGAGATACCTTTGCTTTTGAAGAAGCGGTGAATGAATCAGCACATGTATTTGTTGTGTTGTTTCCTCCTGGGTCATCTGCACTCTAGGCATCTGGTATCATCTTTGGGGAAGAAGAAAGAATTGAGTATTTCGAAAAGCTTTGCTGGGAGTGCGCCCTCAAAAGTGAGGAAAAGTTGGGCATTTTCTTCAGGTTTGCCTTGCCATAAAAGATGAAGGTCGACATATATAGGGATTTCCCAATAGCAAGTGGTGGTATTGTTCTTTTACCCTTGTCGACAACGTTTTGATCCCGCAAATCCGGCTTTTTGAAATAGTGACGCCTCTTCGATTTCTGAACGACGCCTCTTCGATTTCTGAGCAGGCGCCCTTCGATTTCTGAGCGACGCCCCTTCGCTTTCTGAACGACACGTAGTAGTGCGGATGCAGCTCTTTTGACAAAGCTGCATGCGTTTTTTGAAAAGTAGAGAAAGCGTCGTCGAACTTTGCGTTTGTCGGCTAAAGATGTGTAGTTGCGATGATGGCCTCCACGCGTTTTCACTTTGTCAGAGATCTTTTGACAAAGTGAACGCGTTTTCTGAAAAGCCGAGAGATCGTCGCCGAACTTTGCGCAGGAAATTCCGGCTTTTTGAATTGGTGGACGCGTCGCCTTGGCTTTTTATAGAGCTACCGATCACCTCAAACATACACACTCTGCAGACTGCCCATTTTTGAAAATTGTCTCCGGCCCTTTGAAATTTAACTCCATCCACCCCTTCTCTTGAACACCTTTGAAAAATGGCAAACCCATCGAACCTTAGCTTAGAATTGAGTCTCAGCAGTGATACGGGCGCGCCGCGTCAAGGTAACGTATGGCACCCTTCTTTCTTATCTTCTAACGGTCCTCTTACAGGTGAAGACTCCGTGATGCAGGATGCCACAACAGCTACAATAGTAGCTAGGAACCTCCTCACTCCCAAAGATAGTCAGCTGCTTTCAGGACGGTTTGATGAGTTGGCCGTTCAAGAATCCCTCGCACTTAGTGTTAGTGTGCGAGCTCTGTGTCCAACATGGGCCAACGCCTGCTTGCTCGGTCCTGTCAAGTGGAATCATTGATGGCAGAGGTGGAAAATCTTAAGCAGGAGATCAAACAGCTTAAGTACGAGAATAGAAGTTTGCATGTGCTTGCAAATAACTATTCGTCGGGCATGAAGAGGAAGCTTGATGAGCTACAAGAATCTCAAGGTCGCGTTCAAAGTGACCATCAAAGGCTTGCGTCTTTCTTCCAGAGGCACCTTTTTCCTGGGTCATCTAGCGTTCCACCCAGTATTGAGGCCTGGAATGCTCTAGCTCCGATGCCTCCCTCTCCGATGCCTTCCGCTCCGATGCCTTCCACTCCGATGCCTGCCGCTCCGACGCCTTCTGCTCCGACGCCTTGTAGTGGGGCTTCACGTAAACATCCTTTGTGAAGGCTCCATCTTTCTCCATGTTTAGTATCTTTTTTTTTTTTTTTTTTTTTATGAACATGCTTTGTTTTATTCAGTGCATTGGGTTGCCTCCCAAGTAGCGCTTTCTTTTACGTCTTGCAGCCGGACGAAGAACCCAATCACTCCAGGATATGTTCACGAATCGGATGAGAACTCCGAGTCATAAACTAGTACCTAGAACAAGAAACAAAACAAGATTAAGAATCTGGAATAAAATAAAAACAAACGAAAATAAAACAATCCAAGGGATTAGCAAAGTTGCTAATCCCCGGCAACGGCGCCAAAATTTGATGCGAGAATTATACACACACAAATTAAACCCTCTTTTTATCAATTGTAGTATAAGTATAAGTAGGGATCGTTCTTAACCAGGGATTAGGAGGGATTGCAAAATCACTTGGAAACTGACTCAAAAACGTAAAATAAAGTTTAAAACACTAAACTAGACTCAAAGAATGCAAAACTAAACATTCAAAACACTAAAACAAACCAAAGGACTCAAAACAGCCCCAAAACACTCAAAACTGCCTTAAAAACACTTTCTGGGCAGTTTTGAGCACTTTGACTACTTTGGACGAAATTGGGTAATAAAATGAATCAAAACACTTAGAAACACAAACTAAGACACTTTCTAACTAAGTTGGACACTAAAGCAAGGGGGGATTGAGTTTTGGACGAAATTAAACTAATTGCACAGATTCTAATTAAAAACAGAATGTAAATATGAATTTGATGAAATGGAATGAATGGATGCTAGCCAAGGGGTTCATCTCCACACATGTTACACTTGCATAATAAAAAGATTTCCAATTGCATTTCAATAAATTATGAAACTCATCACCCCGGGTTAATTAGGTCCGCTTAAATTAACCTTCAAATCTTCCTAACGTTATTGAATTGGATGATTGCATACGACAACCCAAAACAATTCCCACAAGTCCCCTACATGATTGCATAATAGAGATACAAGTGATAGGAGCATATTTAGGCGACTTACTTAGCTTGTTTTCGTGCATCTATGTTGTTAATTCATAGTTGTTTTAGTAGTTTAAGCCATTTTCGTGTGTTTTTAGGTTCATATGGCTAAGGAAGCAAAAAGATGCATTTTGGAGCATTTTGGAGCAAAATTGGGCTTGGAATGGATAGCATATTTTTGGAGCCAAAGTGTTGGACGAATTTGAAAGCCTTGTATGCACTTTGGACATAAAACAAAGGGCCTAGCCCAATCAAACAATCCTTTGAGCCATGCAAAACCTCTAGCCCAATCAACAAGCCTTAGCCACATGCATTCACATGCATCACAACCCCAAAACCATCAAGAAACACCCATTCACACACACATGCACTCACATGCATTCACATGCATTTCCACCTTCCTACTTCATCATTTCACCACATTCTCCCTCTTTAACTCACATGCACCCAAACAAAGCCAACCTAGCTAACCCTACATGCATTATTTATTCACTCTTCATCATTGCATTCATCACCAAAGAACTCCCCATCATTGCCATGCATTCCCCCTAATTCCATCCATCTTCCACACCTTTCCAACCTAGCCACATCCTTTAATCATCCCCCCTTTAAGTTATGATTTTATTTCCTAACCCTACATGCATTATTTATTAACTTTTCATCATGCATCCACATTCATTCCAACACAAAACACACACATGCACTTATTCTTTCATCATTGCACCACCAATTCACCCACATGCATTTCCAACCATTCACACCCCTTTAATCATTCTCCTAGCTATCATTCACATGCTCTCCCATCCATTCTCTCCCTATATGTTCCCTCCACTACTCCTATAAATACCCTTGCATTCATTCATTCATTCATCATCTCATTTCATACACAACACACCACAAACACTTCCATCTTCTCCCTAGCCGTGAGTTTTTCTTCCATTTTTCCTCCATTTCTTACATTTCCATAATCCCCCAATCCATTCAACACACCTACAACATCCCTTAGTTCTTGTGCCATAATAAAGAGGAAGATAAGAGGGCCTAAACGTTCATACAATTCACGTTTGAGTTGTTGGAATGTTTACGCGTTTCTTTGATTTCAAAGTTTAAATTGAATTCTCTTTGTTTTGTAATATGAGGAATGGAAGATAAGAGGGCCTAAACGTTCATACAATTCACGTTTGAGTTGTTGGAATGTTTAGGTGTTTCTTTGATTTCAAAGTTATGAGGAACTAAACCCTTTTTAGCTAGGGGTGATTTCAATACCATGATTATTTATGTAATATGAATTGATGAATTCCGGTTATGAACTCTTGATTCGTGAATGCAATTGGCTTAACTATTTGATGATTAACTTATTTGTGTTTGTTGATTGAGGGTCGACACTTAGTTAGCATGCATGAATATGTGGCTAAAGTTTAAGAAGGTTTCACATAATCGTTACTAACTTATACTTGAAAGTAGTGAAGGTCGCTTGTCACGTTCGCGTTAAGTTTAATTCTTAGCATGAGTAACATGATGTCATAGTTGCAAGTGCTTTGTCAATGCTTATGGTTTTCATTATTCTTACTGATCTTTGATTGTATCTCTATTATGATGACATGTAGGGAACTTTTGAGAATGTTTTGGGTTGTCGAATGATGCCATCCAATCCAATAATATAAGGAAAATCTGAGGGTTAACTAGTGATGTCACGGTTAATTTGGGGCATTGTCGTTCATAATTCAATGAAGGAATAACTGGAAATTGATTCATATGCATAAATATCATGTGTGGAGAAAGAACCTCTAGCTAATTCACCAACCATCTTATTTCATCAATTACATTCTTGTTTCGTTATTTCAATTTTCATCAAACCTCAATCCCCCTTTTGCTTTAATGTGCAATATAGTTAGAAATCAATTTAGTTTGTGTTTTTAAAGCATTTTGATTCTTTTGGTTTGTCTTAGTGTTTTAACGTTTAGTTTCATATTCTTTGAGTCTAGTTTAACGTTTTATATTGTTTTTACGTTTTAGTTTAAATTTGTCCAAATCCAATTCCCCCCTATTTCGTTGAAGTCTTAGTCTTAATCTTTCTTATTTTTAGTTTTGCTTTCTTCGAGCATTAAATAGTGTTTTATATTGTGTTTTTATGTTTTTAAGTCAATTTAGAAGGTTTTAGCAAGCCCTCCTAATCCCCGGTCTAGAACGATCCCTCACTTATCCATTCTACTACAATTGTCAAACGAGGGTTTAATTTGAGTGTCAAGTAATTCTCGCATCAACAAGCAAGAATCATTACGCTTTATGAAAATTATAAGTGTTGACGAGGCATTCGTTACTATGATTGCATGAAACTTATGCCAAGAATTCGTTTAACGCGATTGTTTATAAGCAACCTCCACTACTTGTGAATATAAGTTCGTAACTATTAGGTGAAACTCACTTATATTCTAGCGTCATATTCATGCATGAAAATTAAGCGTGCACTCTCAATAAACATACATAAATAAGTTATCAATCAAACAGTTAAACAAATTGAATCCACGACTTATGAAATGCAATTAGAAGTAATCAATTCAAAACGCAAGCATAAACATATATTTCGAATCCCCCCCTAGCCAAGGGGGGGGTTTAGTTCCTCATGATACAAAACAAAGAGAATCAAAGAAACACCTAAACATTCCAACAACTCAAACTTGAATTGTATGAACGTTTAGGCCCTCTTCTCTTCCATTCCTCATTCGTACAAAACAAAGAGTATTGAAATTAAACATTGAAATCAAAGAAACACCTAAACATTCCAACAACTCAAACTTGAATTGTATGAACGTTTAGGCCCTCTTATCTTCCTCTTCGTTGTAGCACAAGGTCTAATGGATAGTTTGATGGTGTGAATGGTTTGGGGAGTGGTGAAAATGGAAGGAGGAGGCCACGGCAATGGGATGATTTCTGGTGTGGTGTTTGGATTATTAGGGAGAGAGCATGGCACAAGGGAATGGTTGGTGTTTGTGACTGAAATGTGTATGGAAGAATGAATGAGAATGAGTGGGAATGAATGCTTATTTATAGGCGAAATGGGGGGGAACATGACAGCTAGGAGGGAATGTGGCTGCATGTTTGAATGATTAAAGGGACATGTGAGGGTGCAATGATGAAGGAATAATCTGAAATGGGAGAGCATGTGGGTGGAAATGGATGTGGGTTAAAGTGGAATGATGACGGGAGATGCATGTGGCTGATTTATGCATGTGATTAAAGGGAGTGCATGTTTGAATGATTAAAGGGACATGTGAGGGTGCAATGATGAAGGAATAATCTGAAATGGGAGAGCATGTGGGTGGAAATGCATGTGGGTTAAAGTGGAATGATGATGGGAGATGCATGTGGCTGATTTATGCATGTGATTAAAGGGAGTGCATGTGCAATGGTTATAGGAAAGGTTTAAATGTCCTAGAACTAAAGGGAACAAGGTTCCAACACTTTGGTCTTCAATTAGGTCTTCAATTTCGTCCAACACTTTGGCTCCAAGCATAAGCTATCCATCCTTAGCCCAAAAGTGCTCCAAAAGTCTCCAAAATGCATCTTTTTGCTCCTTTAGCCCTTTGGACCTACAAACACACGAAAATAGCTTAAAGTACTAAAATAACTAAAGAAACATAACGTAAATGCACGAGAACAAGCCATTTAAGTCGCATGAATATGCTCCTATCAAACCCTCAGATTTTCCTTATATTATTGGATTGGATGGCATCATTCGACAACCCAAAACATTCTCAAAAGTTCCCTACATGTCATCATAATAGAGATACAATCGAAGATCATTAAGAATAATGAAAACCATAAGCATTGACAAAGTATTTGCAACTATGACATCATGTTACCCATGCTAAGAATTAAACTTAACGCGATCGTGACAAGCGACCTTCACTACTTTCAAGTATAAGTTTGTAACGATTATGTGAAACCTTCTTAAACTTTAGCCACATATTCATGCATGCTAATTAAGTGTCGACCCTCAATCAACAAACACAAATAAGTTAATCATCAAATAGTTAAGCCAATTGCATTCACGAATCAAGAGTTCATAACCGGAATTCATCAATTCATATTACATAAATAATCATGGTATTGAAATCACCCCTAGCCAAAAAGGGTTTAGTTCCTTATAACTTTGAAATCAAAGAAACACCTAAACATTCCAACAACTCAAACTTGAATTGTATGAACGTTTAGGCACTCTTCTCTTCCATTCCTCATATTACAAAACAAAGAGAATTGAATTTAAACATTGAAATCAAAGAAACGCGTAAACATTCCAACAACTCAAACTTGAATTGTATGAACGTTTAGGCCCTCTTATCTTCCTCTTTATTGTGGCACAAGGACTAAGGGATGTTGTTGGTGTGTTGAATGGATTGGGGGATTATGGAAATGGATGAGGAGTGGTGGAGAAAATGGTGCAGAAAATGGAGAGAAACTCACGGCTAGGGAGAAGATGGAAGTGTTTGTGGTGTGTTGTGTATGAAATGAGATGATTTGTGAATGAATGAATGCAAGGGTATTTATAGGAGGAGTGGAGATGTATATGGCTATTTGTTTAAGGTGTTTGTGGCTGCAATGATGAAGAATTGCATGTGGAAATAAAAGGGAAAATGTGGTGAAATGATGAAGTAGGAAGGTGGAAATGCATGTGAGATGTTGGAAAGGAATTGGGAATATGAGTAGGCCACGGCATGGGAGTTGTTTTGTTGGTGTAAATGTGCCATGGTTGCAATGATGAAGAATAAAGGGTGCATGTGGGGTGGAATTGAATGAATGCAAAGTGAATGAATAATGAAATGAGTTAAAGAGGGAGAATGTGGTGAAATGATGAAGTAGGAAGGTGGAAATGCATGTGACTTGTTTGTGGAATAAAGAATGAATGGTGGAATGATGAAGAGTTGCATAAAGAATGCATGTAGGGTTAGCTAGGTTGGCTTTGTTTGGGTGCATGTGTGTTAATGGTGGTTTTGCATGTGAATTGATGGATTGTTTTTGATGGAATGGATGGTTCTTTGCATGGCTTTTGAAGTGATTGTGGGCTTTGGAATTGGAAGGAAATGCATGGCCATGGGGTTGGTTTAAGAGAGAATGGGCTAGGCCCTTTGTTTTATGTCCAAAATGAATACAAGGCCTTCAAATTCGTCCAACACTTTGGCTCCAATCATATGCTATCCATTCCAAGCCCAATTTTGCTCCAAAATGCTCCAAAATGCATCTTTTTGCTTCCTTAGCCATATGAACCTAAAAACACACGAAAATGGCTTAAACTACTAAAACAACTATGAATTAACAACATAGATGCACGAAAACAAGCTAAGTAAGTCGCCTAAATATGCTCCTATCAGTGATGATTTAAAGAATAGGTATGCATGTGAATTAGGTTGGAAAGAGGTGGGTGTGCATGTGAGTTGAAATGCATATGTTTAAATGGTTGAAATGTTAGATAATTATGAGTATGATAAGTGATAAGTGTATGGTTATGATAAGTGATAAGTGAATGATATGTGGTGATAAATGAATGATATGTGGTGAGTGATAAGTGAATGGAAGTGATAAGTGATAAGTGTATGATATGATAAGTGAATGATATGATAATTGAATGATATGTTAAGTGAATGATATGATAAGTGAATGCTTTAAGTGTTTAAAATAGGGAACAAAGCCCTTCCTTGCATGGCAAGGAAGGGAGACACAAGGAAACACACGACAATGTCCTAAGGTTGCAAGGAATGTTGTTTTTGTGTTCTAAAATGCGTAGGAGTCTTCAATGATGCTTAAACATGAGGTCTTTTAGGATTTAACTTTCCTACTTCAAGTCTTTAATTTCGTCCATCCTCTTGGCTCCAAGCATATGATATCCAATCCATGCACAAAAATGCTCCAAATAGCCTCAAAATGCACTTTCTTGCTCCCTAAGCCCTTAGAACCTGAAAACACACAAAAGAAGCATAAATGACTAAAATAACTATGAATTAACAACATAGATGCACGAAAACAAGCTAAGTAAGTCGCCTAAATATGCTCCTATCAAACTCCCCCACACTTAACTTTTGCTAGTCCTCGAGCAAAACAGAATAAAAACAAATAAACAAAACGACAATAAACACGTAAAACACAACCTAAACCTTCCAACAACCGTCTTAGGGATTTCCAATGCACATGACATGTTAAAAATCATCATTCTCACAGATTTTAGTCATCTTCACACTTAAGTACATTCTTAATCATAGTCACCATATACTAGTTCACAATTAAGCATTTAAAACCATGTTTTGAATGTAGTAACATGCCTTAGAGAATTTGCTCAATTCCTTACAAGACATGCACTCGATTTTCACTCAGAATTTCTAACTACACACCCTAATCTAGTCATATGTGAGAAGATTGATGTAAACATGAAAACGAACACTCACATATATGTATCACAAAGAACGCAATTTTTTGAGTTAATAAGCATGTTTAGATATGATCTCATGAATGAAATGCTACTACTTAGACGCGAGAACCAGTGACACCATATGCTCATACCAAATTCAAACTCCACAATTGAAATGCACAACACTCAAGATAGAAGTCAAGGGTTGTAACGGGGCTTGGGGTATTGGCTCACAAGGAAAGGTAGGGATAAACAAAAGTTCTTTAAACAATAGCAAGCAAAGTAATGAAATTAAGGCTTAGAATTCACTTGGTATGCAGAAATCAACTTTTAGACATAAGGGGGAGATTCAAGAACTCTTAGGGCCTAATTTATTGTTTTAGGCCCTTACTTCAACAAACAATACTTTTCAATTTTTTTTTTTCTTTTTTTTTTTCTTTTTGGCCGTGCCTATGGCACATCAACTCACATAAACACTCTTTCCCCCACACTTATTTTCTGCAATACCTTAATCAAAAGGAAATCATTGCTTATTATGCTTCAAGAACAAGGGTAATGATGGTCATATTCTAGGCTAGGTGAGGATAATTATGGGTTAACAAAGAAAGTAGGCTACACAATGCTCAACGGGGTTAAATCCTAAAAAACAAATAAAATCGGGAAATATGGCAATTTGGCTTTGGTGGCGATCACTACACAACTTCTTCTTGAATATGTGTTATGCAAATCAATAACATGCTTTGAATGAAATGGGCATGAGTTCTAGCATTTGGAACTATATGATGAAACGCCTTCTAAGTAGTAACCAAGCAAAGAATAATGAGATCATGCAACGACTTTAGAAAACAAGAAATCACAGATTATACTCTCCAAAGAACGTTATAGGCTCAAGTCTCTCAGGATTGTAGCGTTTGTTTGAGTTCCTTCCTTCAAGCATGTTACAAAAATGAATTTTTCTTTTATGATTGCATGTGAAGTCATACATTATAACCATAACCAAGCATATACCAAGAGTAAATCAAACTTTTCTCTATGTTTATAACTCTTTTTAACAGTCATGCAATTAGAAACCAAATCCTTATCATTGTGTTGGAAGGTGACCTATGACACTAAAACGACTCAAAACACTCTTTTTAAGCTTTTCAAAACATGTTTTTCAAATTTTTATGTGATTTTCGAATTTTTAACTCAAAACACACTAAACACACTTAAAAACAGCAAGAAACAACATTTGAAGTTATGGTGGATAAAACCCTACGAATTTGCATTAAACACTTTAGTAACTAATACCCCCACACTTAAATCAAACATTGTCCCCAATGTTAACAACCACACTAAACACAAACAAACATATAAACAACAATTAAACATACTAAACATGGCAGAATGTATCCAACAAAGGGAAGAGTTTAGAGATGCAAATCTGGTTATGGAGTGTTCGTTCCATCTTCTCCTTGGTGATTGCAGTGAGGCTTGGATCTTTGTGATTCCACAGGCTTACTCTTGAACTGCGCTGCTCCCATCGTTGATTTTCCTTTGTGCTACTCTTGAACTGGGCAGCAGGCTTCCTTTGGTCTCCCCCGAAGGTCTGAGCTTCCTCCTCTTATCTGTTTCTTTGTTCAATCTCTCCAATTCGTATTGAAGAGGGTTAGAGGATAGCTCAGCAAAGCTAGGTAAGCAACCAGGGAATAGAGTCCAGATAGACTCCAAGTGCCGGCTGATTGCTTCTTTCACTTTGCCATGCAAGTAATATCAAGGACAAAGGAAAAGACAGGGAAAGAGCATGATATGAGATACCTTTGCTTTTGCCCTTGATGATATGAGATACCTTTGCTTTTGAAGAAGCGGTGAATGAATCAGCACATGTATTTGTGGTGCTGTTTCCTCCTGGGTCATCTGTACTCCAGGCATCTGGTATCATCTTTGGGGAAGAAGAAAGAATGGAGTATTTCGAAAGGCTTTGCTGGGAGTGCGCCCTCAGAGGTGAGAAAGAGTTGGGCATTTTCTTCAGTTATGTCTTGCCAAAAAAAAATGAAGGTTGACATATATAGAGAATTCAATAGCAAGTGGTGATACTGTGCTTTTACCGTTGTCGACAAACATTTTGATCCCGCAAATCCGGCTTTTTTGGAATAGTGACGACTCTTCGATCTTTGAAGACGCCTCTTCGATAAAGCTGCACGCGTTTTCTGAAAAGCAGATAAAGCGTGGCCGAACTTTGCGCTTGTCGGCTAAAGACGTGTAGTTGCGATGATGGCCTCCACGTGTTGAACGCGTTTTCTGAAAAGCCGAGGCTTTTTGAATCGGTGGACGCGTTGCCTTGGCTTTTTATATAGCTATCGATCACCGCCAACTCACACACTCTGAAGATTTTCCATTCTTGAAACTCGTCTCCGGCCCTTTGAAAATCTACTCCGTCCGCCCCTTCTCTTTTAACTTCGTGAACAATGGCTAGCTCATCCAACCCATCGAACCTTCGTTTAGATTTGAGTCTAAGCAGTGATCCGGTCACGTCTCATCAGGGTAAGGTATGGTGCCCGTCTTTCTTATCTTCTCATGGCCCTCTTACAAATGAGGACTCTGTGATGACGGATCCCACAACGGCTACGATAGTGGCTCGGAACCTCCTCACTTCCAAAGACAGTCAGCTGCTTTCAGGACGGTCCGATGAGTTGGCCGTTCAAGAATCCCTGGCTCTGAATGTTCAGTGCGCTG
Organism: Pyrus x bretschneideri; assembly: GCF_019419815.1. Taxonomy (NCBI): domain Eukaryota; kingdom Viridiplantae; phylum Streptophyta; class Magnoliopsida; order Rosales; family Rosaceae; genus Pyrus; species Pyrus x bretschneideri. The sequence goes on from NW_025999501.1 coordinate 2,933,138, forward strand.
GCTCTGTGTCCAACATGGGCCAACGTCTTCTTGCTCGCTCCCGACAAGTTGAATCCTTGATGGCGGAGGTGGAGAGTCTTAAACAGGAGATCAAACAGCTTAAGTACGAGAACCGAAGTTTGCACGTGCTTGCCAACAATTATTCAACAGGCATGAAGAGGAAGCTTGATGAGCTTGATGACCGTCAACGGTTTGCAGCTTTCTTCCAGAGGCACCTCTTTCCTGGGTCATCCAGCGTTCCACCAAGGTTTGGGGCCTTGAATGATCTATCTTCGGTGCCTCCCGCTCCTATGCCTTCCGCTCCAATGCCTTCTGCTCCGAGACCTCCTGTTCCGATGCCTCCTGCTCCGAGAGTGTTGCCATGTAGTGGGGCCTCACGTACACAACCCTTGTGAAGGCTCCATCTTTCTGCCATGTTTAGATACAATTGTAATTTCTCAAAAATTAATGAACAAGCTTTTTTTTTTTTTTTTTTTTTTTGGATTACAATCACTCGGAAATCAATGAACAAGGTTTATTCACTGTATTGGGTTGCCTCTGAAGGAAAATTTGTGAAAAACATGTTCATTTAAGCAACATCAATAGCATGCAATTAACAATTAAAGGCGGAATCATGCTTGTATGCACTTAAAACAAAACATTTACCCATGAAATTCAAAGCCTAGTAGATAGGTGAATCAAGACTCAACTCAAAACAAAGTGAGTTGAGAAATCAATACCTTTGTAGATTCCTCTTTGCATAAGCAAAGGCTAATCACCCAAAGAGAGGGCCTTCATTCCTTGCATCTTGGATCCATGGATTTGGATGGATGAAAAGGTTTCTCCAAGTTCCCAAAATTGAGAACCTCTAAGTCTCCACACCAAGGTATATTGAAGAAGAAATGAGTGACCTAGAGGAAGTAAGATTGCTAGATTTTCCCCTCTAGATTGGCCAAAATTTTAGAGAGAAAGGAGAGCTTGTGTTCTCATCCTTTCCCCCAAAAATAACCCTTAGTAAATTTTAGGCTATAAAGTCCTTTATATAGTCCCTTCAAATAAGTGACCTAATGGACCAAAAGCCCTATTCTTTTACACATGGCTAGCCTATAGGTTTATTGGGCTTTCAAGCCCTTTGTTTTATTCAAGTTGTCATACAACTTGAGTTAATGGGCTTGACATTCAAATCCCATTGGGCCTTGCGGCCCAAAACTAACCCGAGGTCTTTAACGAACTTATTCGTTTGATTAATTAACATATTAATTAATCCTAGCCTTAGATAAATAATTAAACCATTTAATTATTCTTACTCATCTCCGTTGAATCTTCAAACTCTACCTTACACGGTGTACGATCCATTAGGTTCCTTTTAGCGAGGCAGTGGGCAATTCAAACTCTTTCAAATCGATTGTGAATTGAAACTTACTTTCAATTCTCCCGTTAGTGATAATACACTTTTAGGGCTTCCACAAACCATGAGTGATACCTAGCAGCATATCATGGTTACCCAAGCTAATCAGAAGAGGTGGAGAACCTATTCAGTTTAGGATTACAAATGCAATACGGTCTTTCTCTAATACAATACTCTTGACCACATTGTTTGGTTTGATAGTTTATTCATGTCTACTATCCAATGTGAATCTTGTGCTTATATGATTACCTTGAATGTGATCTGGAACGCATTCCAACATTTCATTCATACTCTGGCCAGAGATTCCAAATCATATCATAGAGTATTCTCCCTCAAACAGTTTGAAGGTTAGAGATCCCTTGTTGCGCATTCACTTGCCTCCATGGCTAAGTGGCTTAACCCCGACGATGCCGTGGACACCCTGATAGAGTGACTTTGACATAATCAAAGATTAAGGACCTAACCACAAGACAACTGTGATGCCTCAGGTCAAAAGACTAATTTGCATTATCCCAACCATGAGTTCTCATGTGACATGAATATGAGAACTCTTCGTTGATCGTGTTCAGTGAACTCATTCTCTATTGAGCACCTACGTACTTGTCTTGATGTCACACACACCAATGACTCGAGACTAGTCACTCTCCCTGAGAGAAGACATAGCACGTACTGATCTTAACGGACTGTCAATGCCCAATTGACAATCCTATGATCAGGAACGTTTAGGATGTGTCAACGAAAGAATGGTCTCATGAATCTAACTTCTTTAGATCGCATTCTTCCAATCACATATTCCTTGGACTTATCGTTTAAGCATATAACATTTATATGAGACGGCTCAAACAATAATGTTTGCCCTTTAAACTACATTAGTTTGAAATGTCCGTAAAGTATCATCATATGATTGGTTTTAGGGCACATTTCCAACAATCTCCCACTTGCACTAGAGCCAATCAGCTTAGTCATCATTGATGATACCTCTTCTGTAATTCATTTCATAAATGGCTGAGTAGTAGGCCTAAACAATGGATATCTATATGTTATCCATAGAAGCAACCTTGAGAATAACGACGTCACCATTATACATGATTCTCAATCATGTGGTTCAGTCTCTCATTTGAGTTCGGACCTTGATGAGACCTTGATTCCCTGGCTTGAGCTATCGCCCCATTAGTGTCATACACTTTCTGGTTGGAACCGAATGAAGAGTTCATGAATGAACTTTCCCATCCAAACAACAATGTTGTAAGCTTCTATATGGCAATATATTTTGCATACATGATGGAACACATTAAAGTCATTTACTTTTAACGTTTCCACCCAAATATCTCTTTAGTCATAATAAAGAGATATCTCATTATCACTTCATTCATAATGAAGAGATATTCTATGATGGATTAGATTCATAATCTAATACATTTACGCTTTCATTACGTTACTCTAATTCTTCCTCATTCTTGAGGAATCCATCCTTAGTATTTCTTAAATACCTAAGGATTCACTTGACAGTTGCCATGGTTCTGATCCTGGGCTTGCACTGATATCATCTTGTACCGTTCTAGGTACGACTTATATCAATGTTTTCATACAATATGAAATACATAAATCACCTTTCTGCGTATGCATAAAGGATTCTATTTACGCATTATTTCTTTGGGAGTCAAAGGGTACATTCCCTTTGAGAAGAACAACTTCCTAGTCTCACTAGAATTGTCATTCTAATTGAAGTTTATCATCATATGAGAAACTTCCTAGCATCTCTTGTCTATTTTAGGGATTGATATAATCCAATTATATCTTGAAATCTATCATTATAGATTTCCATCCCATGTATATAGACTATGTCTCCCATATACATTCTATCATTATAGAATGTTTAAAGTCATAACTTTAACGATGAAGAATTCCTTTCATTTTCAAAATTAATATATATCATGTATATATATATATATATATTCAAATTTAGGAATATGATCAACTCCCACTAATCTTTTGTAAACCTAGTAAACAAAAGATTCATTTACATCTTTATGAGAAATCAAACAATTGATCTTTTCTCATAAGACACTTATAGCTCCCACTAGCTTGCTAAGATCCATGATGGATGGATCTTCTTACAACTAACATGTCTTAGAAGTATATATCATATATATATATGGGTAATTGATAATGTCCAACGAACTAAATCTTATTTATGTTCATTCTTCTCCTAATGGAGAAATACATTATCTTACGATGCTACTTTCCTTGATATTTTTCAAGAAAATTAATCTAAAGTGTTACTTTTTCCTTGGATCAAATCTAAGGAGGTAAATACTTTAGACGTCTTACTCATCTACTTACATTTCTTGAATTCTTTGAAACCTTTTGCAAAGTATTCGGACTTATGTTTATTCAAAATAAACTATAGTCCAACCGAGAGTGATCTTCGGTGAATGTCATACAACATGAGTAGTATTATGTTGTGGACAAGTGCCACTAACATCTAAGTGAATTAACCTCAACAACTTTGTGATTCTTTCTTCTTTCCAAAAGAATAAAGATTCGAACATTTCGCCTCTATGCAATTTTTAACAAGAAGGTCTTGGATCCGGATCTAACGATCCAAAGCATCCATCTATGACCAACTCGTAACTTATGTTTTAGAGGTTTCACAACTCAGTTGGGATTAGTCACTACCTTGCAACCTTTTGGGTTTTAAGCATCATCGTATTCTAAACAGTTAAACTACCACATCATCTCTACTATAGAGACAACCAATTAAATTACAATAATCTAATTATTGATTAATAAAGAACAATGTTTTTGTCAAACAAAACATTTATCTATCTCTACTATAGTGACGGATTTAAGTTCCTTAAAATTGGAATGTAAAGACAATCTTTAGTATTTTCCAATTTCTTTGGTAGTTCATATGAGGAAGTAAGTACAATCCGCTTTCGCAGAGATCTATATTCGATTCACGTTTGGAATGTGAAGTACTTTCTCTTCTCTCATTAATCTTCTACTTCTTATTAGCACACTTTTACTACAATTGTAAAACATAGTTACTAATACGGAATCATACATTCAAGTAGAAGAACCAACTGTTTTGAATTATTCAAGAACATTTTATAACACCTTCGAAAGGTGTGTTCTTGACACTTGCAAGACATTTCTTGCAAATACCCCTTCCAATGTCCATCCTTTCATAAAGAAAGTTTGTTCCCTTGGAGTTATTTTGCCTTCTTCATTTGACTTCCCTTTTGACTACAATAGTCATGGTCCCTAAACTCCCACTATCTCTCTTGAAACTCATTTCAAATGTGTTATATACATCAAACGATTTGGAGAGCGTGCGGTTATTTGTTCACTATATAGTTTACAATAAACTTAGTGAACCATTAGGATAGGGACACAAAGGTGAAGTCCTTGCCTAGTTTCCGTCTCGTTAAGTGGTTTAACACTTCAACACTCAATGATTCAAAATCATCATAAGTCCATATAAATGGACTATTTTTGTCAACCAACCATTATGTTCTAAACATAATAACAAACTTTCAAGAGTTGTTCAAGGCAACTCTCATTTCTTCATACAACATTTTGTAAGTGAAGAATCATGGCACATAAAGTGTCCATGCCCTTGTGCTTACTTCTCAAGTTCCTTGTTCGTGTAACAAAGAGACAAGCACTAGAGTTTGCATTGTCCTCTTCATGGTAGACTTATCTAACATGTTCTTCCATTGATACATTATCAATAGGAAGATTGTGAGGATGAGACTACTTAGTTACATCTACAAGCCATTAAAGACAATCTATGGGATTGTAGAACTAAGTCTGGAAATTAAAGCGTTTGGTTTTTCTTTGTCAAGTTTTGGATAGCGTTTGCAAATATATTGGTAAACAAATACATAACGAATATAAATTGATTGATTTTAAGCCATTTGATTCGGGTCTTTAAATCAAATAGCACCACCCACTATTTTTGGCAAATTCCATATCCCTCATCGGAATTCGAGAGTTTTGGAGGAAACTCTTAGTAGGGTATGGGAGGCTCACCATTACCAAGCCCACCTCACGATTATACGATGTTGGTTAGCAAAAATAATGATGAGAGAATAACGCTTTACTCATTTACAACTCTTGTAATTACCCATCTAGTTTGGCCTCTAGAGAATGAATGCCTCAGAATTATATCATGTTGGCACCATTGCACTTAGTTAAGTTATTCCCACCATGCTTAGTTTATGTAGAGGTTCAAGCACAACCTCAGAATTATATCATGTTGGCCATACTCGTTGTCTACACTCACCTCATCATATGCGTATAGACTCCTCCTGAATGTAAGCATGCACTTTGTACTCCCCCATTATAGGGTGAAGCCGGTGTACAAGTCACAAACGATTGGAGCCTACCACGGTGGAAGGCCACGAAGAGATATTCAAAGCATCTCTCGCTTATCAACTTAATATTGATTTGTTGAGGGTTTTAGGTCTCATCACATATAAACATACATTTTAATCTAATTAAAACATTTTGGTCCTATTACAACTATTGGTCCATTTGATTGATTTAGTTGTATATAATACTCCCACTAAGCTTTTAAAACGGTTTTTAAAGCAAGAGTATATGATACTACTAACATAAGGTTTGCATTCATTGATGGACTATATAGTTGCCTTAGGGCCTTAGGATGACTATGAACCTTTGATTTGATTCAACACGAGCCTAGTGTTGAATCTCGGTCTAGGGATGGTGATTGATTTTAGTTACGCGTTTAATCACATTAAGGCGTGTTGTCTTATTGGGCGTTGGACCCAACTACTCCAATTTCATGCATATCGAATAAAACAAGAAAGGAGTACTTCAAAGTAAATAAGAGCTTATGCTCTTTTACAACAATTGATCAAATCAAATTACTTTAAAGTAAAGAAGAGCTTATGCTCTTTTACAACAATTGATCATATCAAATTACAACCAAAATTTAATCTACACATTCCCATGGTTCAAACAAATTTGAAACGGCCTTTCACATAGCTCAATTATCGTAGGCTAAGGTTCATAATCACCCTTTCTTTAATTAATTAACGCTTTAACTAATTAAACTTGAATGCAACATTTTCATTTGGTTTTTGTATCCATAGAATTGATTTAAATGGAGCTAAATGAAATGAAAATCCAATTCTCATTTAAAGAAACAAAACAATTTTGTTCTCTACCTAATTTGGGCCAAAATGCTATGACCTCAACTTGTTTGGGCCATAGTGCAATTAACCTCAACTTTTGGGCTATTTTGCAAAAACTTAAACTCTTGGGGTCACTTTGTAAAAACACAAAAGTCCACTACTTCATGTAATTACAACTAGAACCCAAAATTTTCCACAAAAAATAAAACTTCATTAAAGGAGCAAAACAATTTGTCCTTTTAGTGATTTTGGACCTTTACGTAAAAACGTAAACTTTTGGGTCAAAATGCAAATACACAAAAGTATCAAAACTTTATATAATTGCATGAAAGCCCCACAAGGACCCTAATTGAGTAGGGTGGCTGATTTTGAAGCAAAGTAATAAAAAAAATTTCAAAGTTTTTGTAAGTGGGGTGTGTGTAATGGAATAAATCATTACACACCAACCCACTAAAATTTCTTTAATTTTTCAAAATAAATATCTAATATATTTAAACATAAGAAATATTTCAAAACAAAAACTTTATGAAATAAATCAAAACTTTGAATCAAACACCAAACCTTTTGTTCTTGGCAAGAACATATCAAGAACAATGAAGAACATTCATGAAAACCCATAAGAGCTCCATGAACATTCTTCACCCAAAAACATACCAAAACCACTCAAACTTAAGGGAAATAACATACAACCATACTAGGGTACATAGGGGTTCCAAAAGTCACTTTAAAACACTTTTAACAAGTCAAACAAGAACCCAAAATTCCACCCTTTGGATTTGGCCGAATTTCCCCAAAAAACATGGCACCAAATTTTAGCTCCAATTTCATGCTCATATGAACTACATCTACAACATTTGAGATGGCAAATTTTCTAACAAAATTTACATTCAAAGAAGCAAGAATAAAGCTTGTAACAATTACAACATTCAAATCATAAACTATGAACTACAAAACCCAAAAGGATTCACCAACTACTAGACTTAGGCTCTTGATACCACTTGAAGGAAAATTTGTGAAAAACATGTTCATTTAAGCAACATCAATAGCATGCAATTAACAATTAAAGGCGGAATCATGCTTGTATGCACTTAAAACAAAACATTTACCCATGAAATTCAAAGCCTAGTAGATAGGTGAATCAAGACTCAACTCAAAACAAAGTGAGTTGAGAAATCAATACCTTTGTAGATTCCTCTTTGCATAAGCAAAGGCTAATCACCCAAAGAGAGGGCCTTCATTCCTTGCATCTTGGATCCATGGATTTGGATGGATGAAAAGGTTTCTCCAAGTTCCCAAAATTGAGAACCTCTAAGTCTCCACACCAAGGTATATTGAAGAAGAAATGAGTGACCTAGAGGAAGTAAGATTGCTAGATTTTCCCCTCTAGATTGGCCAAAATTTTAGAGAGAAAGGAGAGCTTGTGTTCTCATCCTTTCCCCCAAAAATAACCCTTAGTAAATTTTAGGCTATAAAGTCCTTTATATAGTCCCTTCAAATAAGTGACCTAATGGACCAAAAGCCCTATTCTTTTACACATGGCTAGCCTATAGGTTTATTGGGCTTTCAAGCCCTTTGTTTTATTCAAGTTGTCATACAACTTGAGTTAATGGGCTTGACATTCAAATCCCATTGGGCCTTGCGGCCCAAAACTAACCCGAGGTCTTTAACGAACTTATTCGTTTGATTAATTAACATATTAATTAATCCTAGCCTTAGATAAATAATTAAACCATTTAATTATTCTTACTCATCTCCGTTGAATCTTCAAACTCTACCTTACACGGTGTACGATCCATTAGGTTCCTTTTAGCGAGGCAGTGGGCAATTCAAACTCTTTCAAATCGATTGTGAATTGAAACTTACTTTCAATTCTCCCGTTAGTGATAATACACTTTTAGGGCTTCCACAAACCATGAGTGATACCTAGCAGCATATCATGGTTACCCAAGCTAATCAGAAGAGGTGGAGAACCTATTCAGTTTAGGATTACAAATGCAATACGGTCTTTCTCTAATACAATACTCTTGACCACATTGTTTGGTTTGATAGTTTATTCATGTCTACTATCCAATGTGAATCTTGTGCTTATATGATTACCTTGAATGTGATCTGGAACGCATTCCAACATTTCATTCATACTCTGGCCAGAGATTCCAAATCATATCATAGAGTATTCTCCCTCAAACAGTTTGAAGGTTAGAGATCCCTTGTTGCGCATTCACTTGCCTCCATGGCTAAGTGGCTTAACCCCGACGATGCCGTGGACACCCTGATAGAGTGACTTTGACATAATCAAAGATTAAGGACCTAACCACAAGACAACTGTGATGCCTCAGGTCAAAAGACTAATTTGCATTATCCCAACCATGAGTTCTCATGTGACATGAATATGAGAACTCTTCGTTGATCATGTTCAGTGAACTCATTCTCTATTGAGCACCTACGTACTTGTCTTGATGTCACACACACCAATGACTCGAGACTAGTCACTCTCCCTGAGAGAAGACATAGCACGTACTGATCTTAACGGACTGTCAATGCCCAATTGACAATCCTATGATCAGGAACGTTTAGGATGTGTCAACGAAAGAATGGTCTCATGAATCTAACTTCTTTAGATCGCATTCTTCCAATCACATATTCCTTGGACTTATCGTTTAAGCATATAACATTTATATGAGACGGCTCAAACAATAATGTTTGCCCTTTAAACTACATTAGTTTGAAATGTCCGTAAAGTATCATCATATGATTGGTTTTAGGGCACATTTCCAACAGCCTCCCCAGTAGCGCTTTCTTTTACGTCTTGCAGCCGGACGGTACCTCCGTTTAAGCTTGACTAGGTTCCAAGGCATAGAGGGGTACCTCCTCCACGACATGCTCCTCAAACGTCTCGTAATAGGGCTTCAATCGATGCCCATTCACTTTGAATTCTTGCTGCGTCCTTGAACTTTTGATTTGCACTGCACCATGAGAGAAAACATTAGTGACAATAAAAGGGCCAACCCACTTTGAACGTAACTTACCGGGGAATAATCGAAGACGAGAATTGAATAACAACACTTTCTGCCCAATTGAGAAGGTTTTGCCTCTAATCATCTTGTCATGGACGGCCTTGGTCTTCTCCTTGTAAATCCGGGCATTCTCATATGCTTCATGCCTAATCTCTTCAAGCTCGCTCAATTGTAGCTTCCTATGGTTTCCAGCCGCGTCCACATCCATATTGAAGGTCTTGACCGCCCAATGTGCCTTGTGCTCAAGCTCTACGGGTAGATGGCACGGCTTGCCATAGACTAGCCGAAATGGGGACATACCAATGGGCGTTTTGTACGCCGTTCGATAGGCCCATAGTGCATCCTCCAAGCGCAAGCTCCAATCTTTTCTATTCGGCCCAACGGTCTTTTCCAGGATTTGCTTGATTTCTCGATTTGAAACTTCGGCTTGGCCACTGGTTTGGGGGTGATAAGGTGTGGAAACCTTATGCATCACGTTGTACTTCTTGAGCAATGCTATAATGGTGCGGTTGCAAAAATGAGTCCCACCATCGCTTATGAGCACTCGAGGCATCCCAAATCTAGAGAAAATGTTAGATTTTACAAAGTCTGCAACAACTCTAGAATCGTTAGTTCGGGTGGCTTTAGCTTCCACCCACTTTGACACATAATCAACGGCAAGTAAAATGTACGTAAAACCAAAAGACATAGGGAATGGACCCATAAAATCAATACCCCAAACATCAAAGATTTCAACAACAAGGATTGGGGTTTGCAGCATTTGGTCTCTTTGGCCTATACTTCCGGTCTTTTGACATCTATCACATGTTAAGCAAAAAGCCCTAGCATCTCTAAACAATGTAGGCCAATAAAAACCACTCTCAAGAACCTTAAACGATGTGCGTTGTGTGCCAAAGTGTCCACCACATGCATATGTATGGCAAAAACTCAAAATGGAATTAAATTCAGATTCATGAACACAACGACGCACAATCTGATCAGGGCATATTTTCCACAAATAAGGGTCGTCCCAAACATAAAAACGTGCATCCTTTTTTAATTTATCACGTTGAGCCTTGCTTAAGGTGTTAGGAACTTGCTTAGACACCAGAAAATTAACCAAATCAGCATACCAAGGCTCACTTACCTGGATAGACATTAGTTGCTCATCGGGAAAGGTTTCAGAAATTGGCGCTACTTCCTCATGTACCATTCGACTTCGGTGGTCAGCCACCACGTTCTCACTCCCTTTCTTGTCTCGAATTTCAATATCAAACTCTTGGAGAAGAAGCATCCATCTAATTAGCCGTGGTTTAGCCTCCTTTTTAGTGAATAAGTACCTAAGAGCTGCATGGTCAGAAAATACAATCACTTTAGTGCCAAGTAAATATGAACGAAACTTATCTAAAGCAAACACAACGGCAAGAAGTTCTTTTTCCGTGGTAGAATAGTTTAGTTGAGCATCATTCAAGGTCCTAGAAGCATAGTAGATGGCGTGGGATTGCTTATTCTTCCTTTGACCCAAAACAGCCCCTATTGCATAATCGGATGCATCACACATGAGCTCGAAAGGCAACGTCCAATCAGGTGGAAGGATGATAGGTGCCGTGGTAAGCTTGTTCTTGAGAAGCTTGAATGCCTTCTCACACTCCTCGTTGAACTCAAACGTCACTTCTTTTTGCAGGAGACGGCATAAGGGTTGTGCAATCTTGGAGAAATCTTTGATAAATCGCCTATAGAATCCTGCATGGCCAAGGAAAGAACGAACCTCTCTAACAGAAGTAGGAGAGGGTAAGTAACGTACAAGATCTATTTTAGACTTATCAACTTCAATTCCTTTTTCAGAGATGATATGACCCAAAACTATGCCTTGTTTAACCATAAAATGACATTTTTCCCAATTTAAAACAAGGTTAGTTTCCACGCATCTTTTCAGGATTAAAGTAAGATTATGCAAGCAATCATCAAATGAGTCCCCGAAGACACTAAAATCATCCATAAATACTTCAATTATCTTTTCAACATAATCTGAGAATATACTTATCATGCATCGTTGAAAAGTGGCTGGTGCATTGCATAAACCAAATGGCATACGACGATATGCAAAAGTACCAAATGGACAAGTAAAGGTGGTCTTTTCTTGATCATTTGGCGCTATGACAATTTGATTATATCCCGAATAACCATCAAGAAAGCAATAAAAAGAATGACCGGCTAACCTTTCAAGCATTTGATCAATGAATGGCAAAGGGAAGTGATCTTTCCTTGTTGCAGTATTTAGCTTCCTGTAATCAATACAGACACGCCAACCTGTTTGGATACGGGTTGGCACAAGCTCTTGTTCTTCATTCTTCACCACCGTGACTCCGGACTTCTTCGGAACAACCTGCACAGGTGACACCCAACGACTATCAGAAATAGAATATATAACACCACAATCAAGCAATTTTATAACCTCCTTTTTCACTACTTCCAACATGGGTGGATTAAGGCGACGTTGAGCTTCACGAGATGGCTTGGCTCCCTCCTCCAAAAGGATGCGATGCATGCACGTGGTGGGACTAATGCCTTTGATATCCGCCAAGGTCCATCCAATGGCAGATTTGTGCTCCTTTAACACCCTTATCAACTTGTCTTCTTCTTGGGCCGTGAGTGATGAGGAGACAATGACGGGCAATGTCTCGTTGTCTCCCAGAAAGATGTACTTTAAATGATCGGGCACTGGTTTAAGCTCAAGTACGGGTGCCTGAATCACTGAGGGTAACAACTTATTAGTGGGAACTGAAATTGAAATTGGGTTAGAAGGCTTACCATGGTGTTGAGGTAGTGACTCAAGGGCAGCCACTATCTCGGCCTCCTCCACACTTCTAAGCACGGCAAAACTAGATTTTTGCCCAATTCCTTGTGCAATTGTTGTTTCAAGTGTATCCCTCTCCAAAGAATCGAGAAAATCCTGCGCCAAATCATCAATTATATCAATAGAAAAGCATGAATGATCCTCACTAGGGTATTTCATGGAATCAGAAAGATTAAAATTAACAACTTCCCCATCGAATTCCATGGACAAAGTTCCACTATACACATCAATCTTCGTCCGGGCCGTCTTCATGAATGGCCTTCCAAGTAGAATGGGCAGCGAAGGAGCATGGTCCGATTCATCCATTTCGAGGACATAGAAATCCGCCGGGAAGACCAAATGATTAACCTGCACAAGAACATCTTCCAAAACTCCCTTTGGATAGGCGTTAGATCTATCGGCCAATTGTATTATTACCCCATCATTTTTCAATGCTCCTAAGTTCATAGATGCATAAATGGAATATGGCATAACATTTATAGAAGCACCTAAATCAAGCATGGCAGATTCAAATCTAGTATTCCCAATGACACAAGGAATGGTAAAGCTACCTGGATCTTTGCATTTGGGAGGTAGTTCGCGTTGCAAGATGGCGGACACATTCTCACCTACCTTTACCACCTCTTTAGTCGACATCCTCTTCCTAGTGGTACACAACTCCTTCAAGAACTTAGCATACCTCGGAACTTGCTTGATTGCATCTAACAAAGGTATGTTAACTTGCACTTTCCGAAATGTTTCAAGGATGTCCTTTTCGGCTTCTTCTTTCTTCATTTGCCTGAACCTACTAGGAAAAGGAACATTTGAAGGGAAAACATTAGTAGGAACTGAATTTAACACATTTTTACCTTTATTGGCCGAATTGGGCGGATTTGGGACCATAGGGACTTGCGGCAAAGGTGGAATCACCTTTGCCGTGGGCAACCTTGTTTCTTCCTCTTCCATTTGCAAAATTTCATCCTCGTTATGACCTATTTTTGATGTAGGACCTGCCTCAACTTCCTTACCACTTCTTAGGGTGATTGCTTTGGCTGATTCGAAACCTCCCTTTGGATTGACTGTGGTTGAGCTAGGAAGCTTTCCTTGCTCTTTAATCTGTCCAAGGAACTCAGAAATCTGCCCTATTTGTTTCTTCATATCCATCATCTCCTTCTCGTTATTTTCTATCCGGTTGTTTTGATTTTGCAACCCCTGCGAAATAGAGGTTAGTAATTGCATAGCTTAATTACTTTCCAAGGACGTACCTGAATGAGATGATGTCGAAGGTTGTTGGGATTGTTGGGGTGCATACGGCTTGGAATAAAAACCAGGGGGATTTGGCCTAAATCCTCCTTATTGGGCAGCTTGTTGTGGCTCCCTCCATTTGAAGTTTGGATGGTCCCTCCATCCAGCATTGTAAGTGTTCGAGTATGGGTTGTTTTGATTTTGTCCTTGGAAACCAATTGCATTGGCAGATTCCCACCCACCAGTCTCGATTAGTTGAGGGCACTTGTCGGATGGATCCCTTGAATTGAGCACACGCCACAAACTTGGTGTTCTTGTGCTTTTGGACCAATCACAACCTGAGAAACAAGAGAAGTAAGATTAGCAAGTTGTGATTGAATTTCAGAAATAGCACTCACCTCATTTACACTTTGTTGCCGTGGGGCTTCCCTTTGGCCCACTCCTTCATATTGTTGAGCGTTGAGCGCTCGGTTGGCTATGAGAATCTTGGCATCCCTTGGTGTTTTGTCCACCAATGCTCCTCCCGCTGAGGCATCAAGCATTTGACGTTCGATAGGAATGAGGCCCTCATAGAAATATTGAAGGAGAAGTTCCTCCTTCATTTGATGTTGAGGACATGAAGCTACAAGGCCCTTGAAGCGCTCATGATAAGCCAGGAATGTCTCACCATGATTCTGTTGAATACCACTAATTTTCTTCCGTAGGAGAATCACTCTCGAAGTAGGGAAGAATTTCTCCAAGAAAGCACGCTTCATACTCTCCCATGAAGTCACAGTTCCCGGGGCTAGTTCGTAGAGCCAATCTTTGGCCTTGTCCATAAGTGAAAATGGAAAGGCCTTCATCTTCAATATACTCCCATCCACAGTGACGAGGGTCATGCTCGAACAAACCACCTCGAACTCCTTCAAGTGTTTGTTGGGGTCTTCCATAGACAAGCCATGGAACTTCGGAATATGGTGTAACAAACTGGATTTGAGTTCAAACACCTCAGTCATCCCCTCTGCAGCCGTGGGGTATTGGATACAAAGAGGCATTGCATTATCCAAACCCGAGGCCGAAAGCTCCTTGATGGTTCTATTATCTGCTGCCATGGCTTGTTCTTCTTCAAAAATCTGATCAGTGGGCTTTTCTTCTACACCTACTTCGTCCTCTTCAAGCCCAGGTTGTGGTGGAGGTTGTGGTGGCTCTTGTTGACTCCTCGTTCTCCTCAAAGTGCGTTCAAAATCACCGTCAAAGTCGGAGATGTTCTCTATAATAGGCCGAGAGCTACGAGTCATACACAGTACCTGAAAAACAAGAAAACAAACAAACTAAGAATCTAAAATAAGAATGCACGAAAAAAAACAACAAAAAAAAATAAAAATAAAAATAAAGACAAGGGACTAGCAAAGTTGCTAATCCCCGGCAACGGCGCCAAAATTTGATGCGAGATTTACTTGACACTCAAATTAAACCCTCGTTTGACAATTGTAGTAGAATGGATAAGTGAGGGATCGTTCTAGACCGGGGATTAGGAGGGCTTGCTAAAACCTTCTAAATTGACTTAAGAACGTAAAAACAATATAAAACACTAAACTAGACTCAAAGAGTGCAAAACTAAAATTTAAAACATTAAGACAAACCAAAAGACTCAAAACTAATTTTGGACGAATTTAAGATTATGGCTTGATTCAAAATACTTTAAAACATAAACTAAACAGATTCTAAGCACTAAAGAACAAGAAAGTAAAGGGGGGGAAAAGTTTTGATTTGACGAAAATTGAAATAACAAAACAAGTTAATAAAGTAAGCGGAATGTAAATATGAATTTGTGATGGAATGAATGGAATGAAGGCTAGCTAAGGGGTTCTTCTTCACACATGTTATACTTGCATACAAGATTGATTCTCAGTTGGTCTTTCGATAAATTATGAAACTCAACACTCCGGATTAATTAGGTCCGCTTAAATTAACCGTCAAGTTTTCCTTAAGTTAATGAATTGGATGGGTTTGCGCAACGCAATTCACAACATTCTCCAAAAGTCCTTTACGTGAACAGCACAATAAAGATACAATCAAAGATCATTAAGCATTATGAAAACTATAAGTATTGACGAGGCATTCGTTACTATGATGAGCATGAAACTCGTGCCAAGAATTCATTTAACGCGATTGTTTATAAGCAACCTCCAATACTTGTGAATATAAGTTCATAACGATTAGGTGAAAATCACTTATATTCTAGCGTCATATTTATGCATGAAAATTAAGCGCGCATTCTTAATAAACATTCATAAATAAGTTATCAATCAAACGGTTAAACAAATTGAATTCACAACTTATGAAATTCCAACGAAAGTTAATCAATTCATATTGCAAATATAAACATAGTTTCGAATCACCCCCTAGCTAAAGGGGGTTTAGTTCCTCATAACTTTGAAATCAAAGAAACACCTAAACATTCCAACAACTCAAAACTTGAATTGTATGAACGTTTAAGCACTCTTCTCCTCCATACATACAAAACAAAGAGAATTAAAATGAAACTTTGAAATCAAAGAAACACCTAAACATTCCAACAACTCAAAACTTGAATTGTATGAACGTTTAAGCACTCTTCTCTTCCTCGTTGTTGTAGCACAAGGTTTAAGGATAGGTTGTGTGATGGTATGAAGTGTTTTTGAGGGATGGGAAGTGGTTGGATAGTGGCTGCAATGGAGGAGAAAAACTGCACAGGAATGGAAGGGGAAGTGTTTGTGTATTGCAATGGAAAATGAGATGATTTTAATGAATGGGAATGCAAGGGTATTTATAGGAGGAGTGGAGGGAACATATGGATGTTTGTTTAAGCATTTGTGTGGAGGAATGATGGAAAAACAGCTAGGACACATGTGAAAACTGAATTGCACAAGGGAAGCAAAGGGAACCCACGGCATGGATGGATTTGTGCATGTGTTGGCTGATTTGTTTGTTGGGGAAGCATGTGTTTGCATGTGGATGTTGTTTGTGTGAAGTGTGTGTGAATGCATGTGGATTAAAGAATGAATGGTGGTTGAAATGATGAAGTAGGAATGTGGAGATGCATGTGAAATAAAAAGGGAAAAACTGGAAATGCTCAAGGAATGCACGGCATTGTTTGTTTGATGATGATGCATGTGTTGAATGATTAAGATTGTGGAAATGCAAGGGAATGCACGGTTTAGGCTTGAAGAAAAGGTGTGTGAATGGGGTAATTGAATGATTAAAGTGCATGTGAGTTAGATATTTAAAGGATGGAATGCATGTGAACTAAGTTGGAAAGTTGGAATGATGAAGTGGGAGTGCACGACATTGAGTGTTTGTGTGTTGTGGTGGGTTGATGAAAGAATAATGTCAAGGTATGGGATTGTTTAAAGAGGGAAATGCATGTGCAAGGATGAAGAAATGATTATGGATGCATGTTTGAAGGTTTAAAGGGATGTGGGGTGTAATGCATGTGACTTGTTTAAGTTGGAAAGCTAGAAATCTGAAAATGCAAATGGGAATGCTGAAATGCAAAGGTGGCCACGGTTTTGAGTGTGTTTTATGTTGGAAATGCATGTGAATGCATGTGAATGTTGTTTGTGTGAAGTGTGTGTGGGTTAAAGAGTGAATGGTGGCTGAAATAATGATGGAAAACAGCTAGGAGAAGTATGGAATGCATGTGATGCATGGCAATGTTGTCTTTTGGTGCATGTGTGTGTTGAATGGTGTCCTTTAATTATGGACGGTTTAGGGTTGTTAAGGGGAGAGAAATGGGAGTGAATGTGGCTTAATGATGAAGGGGGAAAGCTTGGAAAGCATGTGGCAAGGTTGGTTACATGATGATGATGCAAGTGATGATTTAAAGAATAGGTATGCATGTGAATTAGGTTGGAAAGAGGTGGGTGTGCATGTGAGTTGAAATGCATATGTTTAAATGGTTGAAATGTTAGATAATTATGAGTATGATAAGTGATAAGTGTATGGTTATGATAAGTGATAAGTGAATGATATGTGGTGATAAATGAATGATATGTGGTGAGTGATAAGTGAATGGAAGTGATAAGTGATAAGTGTATGATATGATAAGTGAATGATATGATAATTGAATGATATGTTAAGTGAATGATATGATAAGTGAATGCTTTAAGTGTTTAAAATAGGGAACAAAGCCCTTCCTTGCATGGCAAGGAAGGGAGACACAAGGAAACACACGACAATGTCCTAAGGTTGCAAGGAATGTTGTTTTTGTGTTCTAAAATGCGTAGGAGTCTTCAATGATGCTTAAACATGAGGTCTTTTAGGATTTAACTTTCCTACTTCAAGTCTTTAATTTCGTCCATCCTCTTGGCTCCAAGCATATGATATCCAATCCATGCACAAAAATGCTCCAAATAGCCTCAAAATGCACTTTCTTGCTCCCTAAGCCCTTAGAACCTAAAAACACACAAAAGAAGCATAAATGACTAAAATAACTATGAATTAACAACATAGATGCACGAAAACAAGCTAAGTAAGTCGCCTAAATATGCTCCTATCAACTGTGCCCTACTATGGGCGGGAGCACTAACACCAAGGGTGCAGGTTATGAGCTCTCTATGCATCTCGCATAACCACTAATTCACAATCATACATCATAAACTTACCTGGCACTTACTGTTGGAAATGTGCCCTAAAACCAATCATATGATGATACTTTATGGACATTTCACATGTTAAACTAATCTAGTTTAATATTAAGGGCAAACATTATTGTTTGAGCCGTCTCATATAAATGTTATATGCTTAAACGATAAAGTCCAAGGAATATGTGATCGGAAGAATGCGATTTAAAGAAGTTAGATTCATGAGACCATTCTTTCGTTGACACATCCTAAATGTTCCTGATCATAGGATTGTCAATTGGGCATTGATAGTCCGTTAAGATCAGTACGTGCTATGTCTTCTCTCAGGGAGAGTGACTAGTCTGGAGTCATTGGTGTGTGTGACATCAAGACAAGTACGTAAGTGCTCAATAGAGAATGAGTTCACTGAACATGATCAACGAAGAGTTCTCATATTCATGTCACATGAGAACTCATGGTTGGGATAATGCAAAGTAGTCCTTTGACCTGAGGCATCACAGCTGTCTTGTGGTTAGGTACTTGATCTTTGATTATGTCAAAGTCACTCTATCAGGGTGTCCACGGCATCGTCGGGGTTAAGCCACTTAGCCATGGAGGCAAGTGAATGCGCAACAAGGGATCTCTAACCTTCAAACTGTTTGAGGGAGAATACTCTATGATATGATTTAGAATCTCTGGCCAGAGTATGAATGAGATGTTGGAATGCGTTCCAGATCACATTCAAGGTAATAATATAAGTACAAGATTCACATTGGATAGTAGACATGAATAAACTATCAAACCAAACAATGTGGTCAAGAGTATTGTATTAGAGAAAGACCGTATTGCATTTGTAATCCTAAAACTGAATAGGTTCTCCACCTCTTCTGATTAGCTTGGGTAACCATGACATGCTACTAGGCGTCAACCATGGTTTGTGGAAGCCCTAAAAGTGTATTATCACTAACGGGAGAATTGAAAGTAAGTTTCAATTCACAATCGATTAGAAAGAGTTTTAATCGCCCACTGCCTCGCTAAAAGGAACCTAATGGATCGTTCACCGAGTAAGGTAGAGTTTGAAGAAACAACGGAGATAAGTATGAATAATTAAATGGTTTAATTATTTATCTAAGGCTAGGATTAATTAATATGTTAATTAATCAAACGAATAAGTTCGTTAAAGACCTCGGGTTAGTTTTGGGTCGCAAGGCCCAATGGGATTTGAATGTCAAGCCCATTAACTCAAGTTGTATGACAACTTGAATAAACAAAGGGCTTGAAAGCCCAATAAACCTATAGGCCAGCCATGTGTAAAAGAATAGGGCTTTTGGTCCATTAGGTCACTTATTTGAAGGGACTATATAAAGGACTTTATAGCCTAAAATTTACTAAGGGTTATTTTTGGGGGAAAGGATGAGAACACAAGCTCTCCTTTCTCTCTAAAATTTCGGCCAACCTTGGAGGGATCATCTAGCAATCAAACTCCTCCAAGGTCACTCATTTCTTCTTCATTATGCCTTGGTGATGAATAATTAGAGGTTCTCAATTTTGGGAACTTGGAGAAACCTTTTCATCCATCCAAATCCATGGATCTAAGATGCAAGGAATGAAGGCCCTCTCTTTGGGTGATTAGCCTTTGCTTATGCAAAGAGGAATCTACAAAGGTATTGATTTCTCAACTCACTTTGTTTTGAGTTGAGTCTTGGTTCACCTATCTACTAGGCTTTGAATTTCATGGGTAAATGTTTTGTTTTAAGTGCATACAAGCATGATTCAGCCTTTAATTGTTAATTGCATGCTATTGATGTTGCTTAAATGAACATGTTTTTCACAAATCTTCCTTCAAGTGGTATCAAGAGCCTAAGTCTAGTAGTTGGTGAATCCTTTTGGGTTTTGTAGTTCATAGTTTGTGATTTGAATGTTGTAATTGTTACAAGCTTTATTCTTGCTTCTTTGAATGTAAATTTTGTTAGAAAATTTGCCATCTCAAATGTTGTAGATGTAGTTCATATGAGCATGAATTTTGGAGCTAAAATTTGGTGCCATGTTTTTGGGGAAATTCGGCCAAATCCAAAGGTTGGATTTTTGGGTTCTTGTTTGACTTGTTAAAAGTGTTTTAAAGTGACTTTTGGAACCCCTATGTACCCTAGTATGGTTGTATGTTATTTCCCTTAAGTTTGAGTGGTTTTGGGATGTTTTTGGGTGAAGAATGTTCATGGAGCTCTTATGGGTTTTCATGGATATTCTTCATTGTTCTTGATATGTTCTTGCCAAGAACAAAAGGTTTGGTGTTTTGATTCAAAGTTTTGATTTATTTCATAAAGTTTTTGTTTTGAAATATTTCTTATGTTTAAATATATTAGATATTTATTTTGAAAAATTAAAGAAACTTTAGTGGGTAGGTGTGTAATGATTTATTCCATTACACACACCCCACTTACAAAAACTTTGAAATTTTTTTTTTATATACTTTGCTTCAAAACCGGCCACCCTACTCAATTAGGGTCCTTGTGGGGCTTTTGTGCAATTATATAAAGTTTTGATACTTTTGTGTATTTGCATTTTGACCCAAAAGTTTACGTTTTTACGTAAAGGTCCAAAATCACTAAAAGGACAAATTGTTTTGCTCCTTTAATGAAGTTTTATTTTTGTGGAAATTTTTGGGTTCTAGTTGTAATTACATGAAGTAGTGGACTTTTGTGTTTTTACAAAGTGACCCCAAAAGTTTAAGTTTTTGCAAAATAGCCCAAAAGTTGAGGTTAATTGCACTATGGCCCAAACAAGTTGAGGTCATAGCATTTTGGCCCAAATTAGGTAGAGAACAAAAATTGTTTTGTCTCTTTAAATGAGAATTGGATTTTCATTTCATTTAGCTCCATTTAAATCAATTCTATGGATACAAAAACCAAATGAAAATGTTGCATTCAAGTTTAATTAGTTAAAGCGTTAATTAATTAAAGAAAGGGTGATTATGAACCTAAGCCTACTATAATTGAGCTATGTGAAAGGCCGTTTCAAATTTGTTTGAACCATGGGAATG
Source organism: Pyrus x bretschneideri (assembly GCF_019419815.1). NCBI lineage: Eukaryota > Viridiplantae > Streptophyta > Magnoliopsida > Rosales > Rosaceae > Pyrus > Pyrus x bretschneideri. Next base: position 2,954,387 of record NW_025999501.1, read on the forward strand.
TGTAGATTAAATTTTGGTTGTAATTTGATATGATCAATTGTTGTAAAAGAGCATAAGCTTTTCTTTACTTTAAAGTAATTTGATTTGATCAATTGTTGTAAAAGAGCATAAGCTCTTATTTACTTTGAAGTACTCCTTTCTTGTTTTATTCGATATGCATGAAATTGGAGTAGTTGGGTCCAACGCCCAATAAGACAACACGCCTTAATGTGATTAAATGCGTAACTAAAATCAATCACCATCCCTAGACCGAGATTCAACACTAGGCTCGTGTTGAATCGAATCAAAGGTTCATAGTCATCCTAAGGCCCTAAGGCAACTATATAGTCCATCAATGAATGCAAACCTCATGTTAGTAGTATCATATACTCTTGCTTTAAAAACCGTTTTAAAAGCTTAGTGGGAGTATTATATACAACTAAATCAATCAAATGGACCAATAGTTGTAATAGGACCAAAATGTTTTAATTGGATTAAAATGTTTGTTTATATGTGATGAGACCTAAAACCCTCAACAAACCATTATTAAGTTGATAAGCGAGAGATGCTTTGAATATCTCTTCGTGGCCTTCCACTGTGGTGGGCTCCAATCGTTTGTGACTTGTACACCGGCTTCACCCTATCATGGGGGAGTACAAAGTGCATGCTTACACTTAGGAGGAGTCCATAAACATATGATGAGGTAAGTGTAGGCAACGAGGATAGCCAACATCGTATCATCGTGAGGTTATTCTTGAACCCCTACACGAACTAAGCATGGTGGGAATAACTTAACTAAGTGCAATAGTGCCAACATCGTATCATCGTGAGGCAACATTCTCTAGAGGCCAAACAAGATGGGTAATTACAAACGTTGTAAATGAGTAAAGCGTTATTCTCTCATCATTATTTTTGCTAACCAACATCGTATCATCGTAAGGTGGGCTTGGTAATGGTGAGTCTCCCATACCCCGCTAAGAGTTCAATAAAACTCTCGAATTCCGATGAGGGATATGGAATTTGCCAAAAATAGTGGGTGGTGCTATTTGATTTAAAGACCCGAATCAAATGGCTTAAAATCAATCAATTTATATTCGTTATGTATTTGTTTACCAATATATTTGCAAACGCTATCCAAAACTTGACAAAGAAAAGCCGAATGCTTTAATTTCCGGACTTAGTTCTACAATCCCATAGATTGTCTTTAATGGCTTGTAGATGTAACTAAGTAGTCTCATCCTCACAATCTTCCTATTGATAATGTATCATTGGAAGAATATGTTAGATAAGTCTAACATGAGAAGGACAACACTTTTAATGTCATAATTCTTCAAATACAAATTGTTGTATGAAGAAATAAGAGTTGCTTTGAACAACCCTTAATCAACACAAACTTTAGTGCTTGTCTCTTTGTTACACGAGCAAGGAACTTGAGAAGTAAGCACAAGGGCATGGACACTTTATGTGCCATGATTCTTCACTTACAAATTGTTGTATGAAGAAATGAGAGTTGCCTTGAACAACTCTTGAGAGTTTGTTGTTATGTTTAGAACATAATGGTTGGTTGACAAAAATAGTCCATTTATATGGACTTATGATGATTTTGAATCATTGAGTGTTGAAGTGTTAAACCACTTAACGAGACGGAAACTAGGCAAGGACTTTACCTTTGTGTCCCTATCCTAATGGTTCACTAAGTTTATTGTAAACTATAGTGAACAATAACCGCACGCTCTCCAAATCGTTTGATGTGTATAACACATTTGAAATAAGTTTCAAGAGAGATAGTGGGAGTTTAGGGACCATGACTATTGTAGTCAAAAGGGAAGTCAAATGAAGAAGGCAAAATAACTCCAAGGGAACAAACTTTCTTTATGAAAGGATGGACATTGGAAGGGGTATTTGCAAGAAATGTCTTGCAAGTGTCAAGAACACACCTTTCGAAGGTGTTGTAATATGTTCTTGAAATAGTTCAAAACAGTTGGTTCTTCTACTTGAATGCTTGATTCCGTATTAGTAACTATGTTTTACAATTGTTGTAAAAGTGTGCTAATAAAAAGTAGAAGATTAATGAGAGAAGAGAAAGTACTTCACATTCGGAAAGTGAATAAAACATAGATCTCTGCGAAAGCGGATTGTACTTACTTCCTCATATGAACTACCAAAGAAATTGGAAAATACTAAAGATTGTCTTTACATTCCAATTTTAAGGAACTTAAATCCGTCACTATAGTAGAGATGGATAAATGTTTTGTTTGACAAAACATTGTTCTTTATTAATCAATATTTAGATTATTGTAATTTAATTGGTTGTCTCTATAGTAGAGATGATGTGGTAGTTTAACTGTTTAGAATACGATGATGCTTAAAACCCAAAAGGTTGCAAGGGAGTGACTAATCCCAACTGAGTTGTGAAACCTCTAAAACATAAATTACGAGTTGGTAATAGATGGATGCTTTGGATCGTTAAATCCGGATCCAATGCCTTCTTGTTAAAATTGTATAGAGGCGAAATGTTCGAATCTTTATTCTTTTAGAAGAAAGAATCACAAAGTTGTTGAGATTAATTCACTTAGATGTTAGTGGCCCTTATCCACAACATAATACTACTCATGTTGTATGACGTTCACCAAAGATCACTCTCGGTTGGACTATAGTTTATTTTGAATAAATACAAGTCCGAATACTTTGCAAAAGGTTTCAAAGAATTCAAGAAATGTGAGTTGATGAGTAAGACGTCTAAAGTATTTACCTCCTTGGATTTGATCCAAGGAAAGATAACACTTTAGATGAGTTTCCTTGAAAGATATCAAGGAAAATAGCATCATAAGATAATGAATTTCTCCATTAGGAGAAGAACGAACTTGAATAAAATTTAGTTCGTTGGATGTTATCTATTACCCATATATAGGATATATATATACTTCTAAAAACAATATGATTGTAAATTAGAAGATCTTCCAAAATTTTCATAACTCCATAAGATGTAGTTGGAAAGAAAGACAAATCTTAAACATGTTAAGATTTGGGGTTGTGTGCTAATAAGCAATATTTGTTTCATATGATCAACAAAATAACAACCTAGTTCCCACACCACAAGCTCCAAGGTAGTCGAGAAGGATTTATAAACCGTCTCAGTTGAATGGTTTGAACTTTATGACTATGTCATAGAGTTACACCTCTTAATTCGAAAGAAATAAGAATGAAAATCCTTATGACTACACTGAGTGTATATATATGATATATACTCAAGGAAATGGTAAAGTACCATTTGAATCGAAATAATGAAACCTTAATGGCTAATCAGTAGCTTAAGGTGACTACACTCAAAGAAAATGGTTGACTTTGAAGAAACCGTCTTTGACATAGTCTTAGTTTCAATTAATTTGAAGATTGCTAGAAACAACTAAATGGTGATTCAATGTTTGGACATAATATGGGTTTCCGAAACCATTATCAAGATAGTCTTGATAATATATGTCTAAAACTAAGAATCACAAGACATATAAGTTGTAGAGATCCATCTATCATGAATCTCAGCAAGTTAGTGGGAGCTATAAGCATCTTATGAGAAAAAGGATCAAATCGTTTGATTTCTCATAAAGATGTTGATAGGAGCATATTTAGGCGACTTACTTAGCTTGTTTTCGTGCATCTATGTTGTTAATTCATAGTTGTTTTAGTAGTTTAAGCCATTTTCGTGTGTTTTTAGGTTCATATGGCTAAGGAAGCAAAAAGATGCATTTTGGAGCATTTTGGAGCAAAATTGGGCTTGGAATGGATAGCATATGATTGGAGCCAAAGTGTTGGACGAATTTGAAGGCCTTGTATTCATTTTAGACATAAAACAAAGGGCCTAGCCCATTCTCTCTTAAACCAACCCCAAGGCCATGCATTTCCTTCCAATTCCAAAGCCCACAATCACTTCAAAAGCCATGCAAAGAACCATCCATTCCATCAAAAACAATCCATCAATTCACATGCAAAACCACCATTAACACACATGCACCCAACCAAAGCCAACCTAGCTAACCCTACATGTATTCTTTATGCAACTCTTCATTATTCCACCATTCATTCTTTATTCCACAAACAAGTCACATGCATTTCCACCTTCCTACTTCATCACTTCACCACATTCTCCCTCTTTAACTCATTTCATTATTCATTCACTTTGCATTCATTCAATTCCACCCCACATGCACCCTTTATTCTTCATCATTGCAACCATGGCACATTTACACCAACAAAACAACTCCCATGCCATGGCCTACTCATATTCCCATTTCCTTTCCAACATCTCACATGCATTTCCACCTTCCTACTTCATCATTTCACCACATTTTCCCTTTTATTTCCACATGCAATTCTTCATCATTGCAGCCACAAACACCTTAAACAAATAGCCATATACATCTCCACTCCTCCTATAAATACCCTTGCATTCACTCATTCACAAATCATCTCATTTCATACACAACACACCACAAACACTTCCATCTTCTCCCTAGCCGTGAGTTTCTCTCCATTTTCTGCACCATTTTCTCCACCACTCCTCATCCATTTCCATAATCCCCCAATCCATTCAACACACCAACAACATCCCTTAGTCCTTGTGCCACAATAAAGAGGAAGATAAGAGGGCCTAAACGTTCATACAATTCAAGTTTGAGTTGTTGGAATGTTTACGCGTTTCTTTGATTTCAATGTTTAAATTCAATTCTCTTTGTTTTGTAATATGAGGAATGGAAGAGAAGAGTGCCTAAACGTTCATACAATTCAAGTTTGAGTTGTTGGAATGTTTAGGTGTTTCTTTGATTTCAAAGTTATGAGGAACTAAACCCTTTTTGGCTAGGGGTGATTTCAATACCATGATTATTTATGTAATATGAATTGATGAATTCCGGTTATGAACTCTTGATTCGTGAATGCAATTGGCTTAACTATTTGATGATTAACTTATTTGTGTTTGTTGATTGAGGGTCGACACTTAATTAGCATGCATGAATATGTGGCTAAAGTTTAAGAAGGTTTCACATAATCGTTACTAACTTATACTTGAAAGTAGTGAAGGTCGCTTGTCACGATCGCGTTAAGTTTAATTCTTAGCATGAGTAACATGATGTCATAGTTGCAAATGCTTTGTCAATGCTTATGGTTTTCATTATTCTTAATGATCTTCGATTGTATCTCTATTATGATGACATGTAGGGAACTTTTGAGAATATTTTGGGTTGTCGAATGATGCCATCCAATCCAATAATATAAGGAAAATCTGAGGGTTAACTAGTGATGTCACGGTTAATTTGGGGCATTGTCGTTCATAATTCAATGAAGGAATAACTGGAAATTGATTCATATGCATAAATATCATGTGTGGAGAAAGAACCTCTAGCTAATTCACCAACCATCTTATTTCATCAATTACATTCTGTCTAGTTATTAACTTGTTTCATTATTTCAATTTTCGTCAAACCTCAATCCCCCTTTTGCTTTAATGTTCAATATAGTTAAAAATCAATTTAGTTTGTGTTTTCAAAGCATTTTGATTCTTTTGGTTTGTCTTAGTGTTTTAACGTTTAGTTTCACATTCTTTGAGTCTAGTTTAGTGTTTTATATTGTTTTTACGTTTTTAAGTCAATTTAGAAGGTTTTAGCAAGCCCTCCTAATCCCCGGTCTAGAACGATCCCTCACTTATCCATTCTACTACAATTGTCAAACGAGGATTTAATTTGAGTGTCAAGTAATTCTTGCATCAAATTTTGGCGCGTTGCCGGGGATTAGCAACTTTGCTAGTCCCTTGTCTTTATTTTTATTTATTTATTTTTTTTGTTTTTCTTATTTCAGATTCTTAGTTTGTTTGTTTTCTTGTTTTTCAGGTACTGTGTATGACTCGTAGCTCTCGGCCTATTATAGAGAACATCTCCGACTTTGACGGTGATTTTGAACGCACTTTGAGGAGAACGAGGAGTCAACAAGAGCCACCACAACCTCCACCACAACCTGGGCTTGAAGAAGACGAAGTAGGTGTAGAAGAAAAGCCCACGGATCAGATTTTTGAAGAAGAACAAGCCATGGCAGGAGATAATAGAACTATCAAGGAGCTTTCGGCCTCGGGTTTGGATAATGCATTGCCTCTTTGTATCCAATACCCCACGGCTGCAGAGGGAAAGACTGAGGTGTTTGAACTCAAATCCAGTTTGTTACACCATATTCCGAAGTTCCATGGCTTGTCTATGGAAGACCCCAACAAACACTTGAAGGAGTTCGAGGTGGTTTGTTCGAGCATGACCCCCGTCACTGTGGATGAGAGTATATTGATGATGAAGGCCTTTCCATTTTCACTTATGGACAAGGCCAAAGATTGGCTCTACGAACTAGCCCCGGGAACTGTGACTTCGTGGGAGAGTATGAAGCGTGCTTTCTTGGAGAAATTCTTCCCTACTTCGAGAGTGATTCTCCTACGGAAGAAAATTAGCGGTATTCAACAGAATCATGGTGAGACATTCCCGGCTTATTATGAGCGCTTCAAGGGCCTTGTAGCTTCATGTCCTCAACATCAAATGAAGGAGGAACTTCTCCTTCAATATTTCTATGAGGGCCTCCTTCCTATCGAACGTCAAATGCTTGATGCATCAGCGGGAGGAGCATTGGTGGACAAAACACCAAGGGATGCCAAGATTCTCATAGCCAACCGAGCGCTCAACGCTCAACAATATGAAGGAGTGGGCCAAAGGGAAGCCCCACGGCAACAAAGTGTAAATGAGGTGAGTGCTATTTCTGAAATTCAATCACAACTTGCTAATCTTACTTCTCTTGTTTCTCAGGTTGTGATTGGTCCAAAAGCACAAGAACACCAAGTTTGTGGCGTGTGCTCAATTCAAGGGCATCCATCCGACAAGTGCCCTCAACTAATCGAGACTGGTGGGTGGGAATCTGCCAATGCAATTGGTTTCCAAGGACAAAATCAAAACAACCCATACTCGAACACTTACAATGCCGGATGGAGGGACCATCCAAACTTCAAATGGAGGGAGCCACAACAAGCTGCCCAACAAGGAGGATTTAGGCCAAACCCCCCTGGTTTTTATTCCAAGCCGTATGCACCCCAACAACCCCAACAACCTTCGGCATCATCTCATTCAGGTACGTCCTTGGAAACTGATCAAGCTATGCAATTACTAACCTCTATTTCGCAGGGGTTGCAAAATCAAAACAACCGGATAGCAAATAACGAGAAGGAGATGATGGATATGAAGAAACAAATAGGGCAGATTTCTGAGTTCCTTGGACAGATTAGAGAGCCAGGAAAGCTTCCTAGCTCAACCACAGTCAATCCAAAGGGAGAATTCGAATCCGCCAAGGCCATCACCCTAAGGGGTGGAAAAGAAGTTGGGACCGAGCTAAACAATCCCAAATCTGCCCAGAAAGTAGATGAAGAGACGACACAACCTGAGGAAGTGTCTAGCTCACCCACGGCAAGGGTGAAAAACCCAATGCCGCAGGCCCCCAATCACCCTAACTCGGCCAAATCAGGTAATTTAAGTTCAAATTCATGTACTTCACGTCCTAATCTGCCCAATGTACCTTTTCCTCGCAGGTTCATGCAAGATAAAAAGGAAGAAAGCGAGAAGGACATTCTTGAAACGTTCCGGAAGGTGCAAGTGAACATACCGCTTCTCGATGCAATCAAACAGGTTCCAAAGTATGCTAAATTCCTCAAGGACCTATGCAATACAAAGAGAAGAAGGGCAAACAAAGAGGTAGTAAAGGTAAGCGAGAATGTGTCCGCTGTTTTGCAACGTAAACTGCCTACCAAGTGCAAAGACCCCGGTAGTTTCACGATTCCTTGTGTGATTGGACATAATCGTTTTGAACATGCCATGCTTGATTTAGGTGCATCCATAAATGTCATGCCTTATTCTATTTATGCATCTATGAATTTGGGTGAATTAAAACAAGATGGTGTAATTATACAATTGGCCGATCGTTCTAACGCGTATCCAAAAGGAGTTTTGGAAGATGTGCTTGTGCAGGTGAACCATTTAATTTTTCCGGCTGATTTCTACGTCCTAGACATGGAAGATTCGGCACACTCTCCATCATCACCACTCTTACTTGGACGACCTTTCATGAAAACAGCTCAAACCAAGATTGATGTGGCCAAAGGAGCAGTCACTATGACCTTTGGTGGTGATATGATTAACTTTAAGATTCCTGAATCGATTGATGATACTAATGATGTTCGTTCTTGTTGTGCCATGATGCGAGATTTATACGCACACAAATTAAACCCTCTTTTTGTCAATTGTAGTATAAGTATAAGTAGGGATCGTTCTGGACCGGGGATTAGGAGGGATTGTTAATCACTTGGATTTTTGACTCAAAAACGTAAAAACAATATAAAACACTAAACTAGACTCAAAGAATGTGAAACTAAACGTTAAAACCTTAAGACAAACCAAAAGACTCAAAATTCTTTAAAAACACAAACTAAATTGATTTCTAACTAATTTGACAATAAAGTAAAGGGGGGATTGTGTTTGGACGATATTAAATTAAATGGACAAATTGTAATTAAAGGCAAAACGTAAATATGAATGAGATGAAAATATTGATGATGGAATAGCCAAGGGGTTCATCTCCACACATGTTATACTTGCATACAAAATTGATTCTCAGTTGGTCTTTCGATAAATTATGGAACTCGACACTCCAAGTTAATTAGGTCCGCTTAAATTAACCTTCAAATTTCCCTAGAATCATTGAATTGGATGAATATGCATCGCAAACAAATTATTCCTAACAAGTTCTCTATATGAACAGCATGATAAAGATACAAGTTAGAATCATTACGTTCTTTGGAAATTATAAGCATCGACAAGGCATTTGTAACTATGAAAAGCATGATACTCGTGCCAAGAATTCATTTAACACGATTGTTTATAAGCAACCTCCACTACTTGTGAATATAAGTTCATAACGATTAGGTGAAATTCACTTATATTCTAGCGTCATATTTATGCATGAAAATTAAGCGCGCATTCTTAATAAACATTCATAAATAAGTTATCAATCAAACGGTTAAACAAATTGAATCCAACATTCATGAAATCCCAACCAAAAGTAATCAATTCATATTGCAAGTATAACCATGGTTTCGAATCACCCCCTAGCTAACTAGGGGGATTTAGCCTCTCATGTTCACAAAAAGAGAATTACAAATGAATTTAAACATAAAGCACAAAGGATTGATTACACCTAGAACGCCCAACGAATCCACGTGAATTGGTGCGCGTCGAAGCTCCTCTTTCCTCTTCTCCTTCTGCGGCAGATTGGTTAAATGGATGATTTGGATGTTATTTTGGGTTGGGGATGGATTTAGGGAGGATTGGTGGTGTAGGAAAGTGTGTAAGGTGATGTGTAGAGGTGTGGAATGGAAGAAAAAATGGAATGGGAAGCTACGGCCGAGAATGGAAATTATGGGATATGGCACGGCTTATTGAGTGAATAATGTGTGAAAAGTTTGGTGGAAAGGCTGCACGGTTTTTAGGTTATGGAATGCTGAAATTGATGGGAAAAAGCACGGATGATTTAAAAATGGAAAGTGATAGTTAGGTGGAATGGTGGATGAATCATTAGGGTTAGTGCCATGCACGGATTGTTTTCTTTTTGGTTTATTAGGGTTAATGGCTGATTTGTTATAGGTTAGTGGAATGCACGGATGAAGTGGATGTTTGTTTAAGGGATGGTGGAAGGGAAAAGGTAATGCACGGGTTTTGGGGGGATATGAATGGGATAATGGGAAATGGACGGTTTGAATGGGAAGTGGATGGCTTAATGTGGATGGTGGGAGATAATGGATAATGCATGGAATATTAGGTTAGAAAAATGGCAGATTATTTTAGGGTGAATGGATGCCACGGTTTTGGTTAGAATATGGAGGAATATGGTGGAATAAAATGGGATGAAAGTGTAATGGAATTAATGGGATTTTTGGGTGCATAATCAAATGGTTTATTAGGGTCCAATCTTAATGGGAGGCCACGGCTAGAAAGGCAAAATAGGTTTTGTGGCTAAAGTGCCTATAAGGCCGTCAAAGTGGCTAGAAAATACGGACGTTTAAGTTTAGGAAAGGTAACCAAAACGGGAAACTTAGGGTTAACTTTCCTAAAATAGGAAACCTTGTTTGAGTAGGATTCCTCGTTTTGGTAAGAATTCATCGTTGGAGTAGGATTTCATCGTTTCTTCAAGTCTTCAACTCATTCGTTCCTCTTTCGCTCCAAAAGGCTCCAATTTGCATCTTCTTGCATACTTTGGCCTTATAATCTGAAAATACATAAAAGTGGCCTTAAACACTAAAACAACTAAGTAAACACAACATAAATGCACGAGAACAAGCTAATTAAGTCGCATGAATATGCTCCTATCATGCCATTAATGTAATTGAACACATAGGGACGGAGTATTCAACAAAGATCAAGAAGGAGGTTTCTCGAACTACCACCGAGAAGGAACTTGGAGTAGAGCACAAGGAATGCACGGCTCCAACCTTGAAAGCACCACAATTGGCCATGAACAACCCTTGTGCATCCGTCCATTGTGCTACCACTTCTTTGTCGTACAAAGGTAAGCCACCTATTCCAAATTCGATTCCCATTTCAACTAATAGGTTGTTACCTCGTGTGGTGCAGGTACCTAATCGAATTCAACGTCGTGGGAGAATTCGTGTTGATGTAGAAAAGCAAAACACAACAATAAGAAAGGATCATTATCCCACTCCATTCAAGGACCCAAAACATGAAGTGGTTCGTCAGACAGATTGTAGTTGCACCCCTCCATGCCGTGGGGTTCCATAAACCTTCAAGGGAGCATCGTCCGGCTGTACGACGTTAAAGCAAGCGCTACTTGGGAGGCAACCCAATACAGTAAATAAAACTTTTGCTTGTTCATTGATTTTTTTCGATAAATTACAATTGTATCTAAACATGGCAGAAAGATGGAGCCTTTACAAAGGTTGTGTACGTAAGGCCCCACTACGTGGCAACACTCTTGGAGCAAGAGGCATCGGAGCATGAGGCATCGGAACAGGAGGTCTCGGAGCAGAAGGCATTGGAGCAAGAGGCATCGGAGCGGAAGGCATAGGAGCGGGAGGCACCGAAGATAGATCATTCAAGGTCCCAAACCTTGGTGGAACGCTGGATGACCCAGGAAAGAGGTGCCTCTGGAAGAAAGCTGCAAGCCTTTGACGGTCATCAAGCTCATCAAGTTTCCTCTTCATGCCTGACGAATAATTGTTGGCAAGCACGTGCAAACTTCGGTTCTCGTACTTAAGCTGTTTGATCTCCTGCTTAAGACTCTCCACCTCCGCCATCAAGGATTCAACCTGACGGGAGCGAGCAAGAAGGCGTTGGCCCATGTTGGACACAGAGCCAGCGCACTGAACACTCAGAACCAGGGATTCTTGAACGGCCAACTCATCGGACCGTCCTGAAAGCAGCTGACTGTCTTTGGGAGTGAGGAGGTTCCGAGCCACTATCGTAGCCGTTATGGGATCCGTCATCACAGAGTCCTCATCTGTAAGAGGGCCATGGGAAGATAAGAAAAACGGGCACCATACCTTACCCTGACGAGGCGCGACCGGGTCACTGCTTAGACTCAAATCTAAGCAAATGTTCGATGGGTTGGATGAGCTAGCCATTGTTCAAGAAGTTAAAAGAAAAGGGTTGGATGGAGGAAAATCTCGACGGGCCGAAGATGATTTTTGGGAAGTCTTCAAAGTGTGCAGATAGAGGTGATCGATCACCTCTATTAAAGGAGATGCGTTCACCGATTCAGAAATGAAGAGACGCCACTCTTCAAAACCGGATTTCCCGGCGTAAAGATCGCCAGCTCTTCAGACGCAATCCAGGCTTTTCAGAAAGCGTGTGCAAATTTGTCAAAAGTTCCCAGCTTTTCAGACGACGCGTGGAAGGTGAGAAATCAGCTGCACACTTTAGCCGACAAACGTGGGTGACAAAGCCGAAAGCTCCCGGCTTTCCAGAAAGCGAGTGCAATTTTGTCAAAAGCTCCCGGCTTTTCAGAAGACGCGTGCCACTTTATCAAAAGCTCCCAGCTTTTCAGAAGACGCGTGGAGGACATTGCCGCATCCGCACTGCCATTTGCCATTACAATTCCTATATACATCAACCTTCATGGCAAGGCATACACCCACAAATGCATAATTTTCCTTCTCGGCCGAAAATGTAAGCTGCAACCAACCCTCTCAAACATGCTCAGATTTCTCCTTCTCTTGAGAACACACTTTCAAACATGGATGTATCCCCCAAAGAAGATACCAAATGCCTGCAGTACGAATGAGGAAGAGGAAACGGTGGATCGAAGCATGTGGATTCATTTGCTGCCTCTTCGAAAGCAAAGGTATCTCATATCATCAAGGGCAAAAGCAAAGGTATCTCATATCATGCTCTTTCCCTGTCTTTTCCTTTGTCCTTGATATTACTTGCATGGCAAAGTTAAAGAAGCAATCAGCCGGCACTTGGAGTCTATCTGGACTCTATTCCCTGGTTGCTTACCTAGCTTTGCTGAGCTATCCTCTAACCCTCTTCAATACGAATTGGAGAGATTGAACAAAGAAACAGATAAGAGGAGGAAGCTCAGACCTTCGGGGGAGACCAAAGGAAGCCTGCTGCCCAGTTCAAGAGTAGCACAAAGGAAAATCAACGATGGGAGCAGCGCAGTTCAAGAGTAAGCCTGTGGAATCACAAAGATCCAAGCCTCACTGCAATCACCAAGGAGAAGATAGAACGAAAACTCCATAACCAGATTTGCATCTCTAAACTCTTCTCTTTGTTAGATACATTCTGCCATGTTTAGTATGTGTAATTGCTGTTTATATGTTTGTTTGTGTTTAGTGTGGTTTTTAACATTGAGGACAATGTTTGTTTTAAGTGTGGGGGAGTTACTAAAGTGTTTTGATGCAAATTCGTAGGGTTTTATCCACCATAACTTCAAATGTTGTTTCTTGCTGTTTTTAAGTGTGTTTAGTGTGTTTTGACTTAAAAATTCGAAAATCACATAAAAATTTGAAAAACATGTTTTGAAAAGCCTAAAAAGAGTGGTTTGAGTCGTTTTTGTGTCGTAGGTCACCTTCCAACACAATGATAAGGATTTGGTTTCTAATTGCATGACTGTTGAAAAGAGTTATAAACATGGAGAAAAGTTTGATTTACTCTTGGTATATGCTTGGTTATGGTTATAATGTATGACTTCACATGCAATCATAAAAGAAAAAAAAATTAGTTATGTAACATGCTTGAAGGAAGGAACTCAAACAAACGCTACAACCCTGAGAGACTTGAGCCTATAACGTTCTTTAGAGAGTATAATCTGTGATTTCTTGTTTTCTAAAGTTGTTGCATGATCTCATTATTCTTTGCTTGGTTACTACTTAGAAGGCGTTTCATCATATAGTTCCAAATGCTAGAACTCATGCCCATTTCATTCAAAGCATGTTAATGATTTACATAACATATTCAAGATGAAGTTGTGTAATTGCCACCATAGCCAAATAACCTCACTTCCCATATTTCGTATATGTTGTAAGTTTTACCCCCGTTAAGCTTTGTTTAGCCTTTATTCTTTGTCAACCCACATTATCCTCACCTAGCCTAGTTTAGGACAATCCACACCTTTGTTCTTAGAAGATAGTGAGCATGACTTAAATGAATTCCTTTTGAGTTACATTATGCAAGAAAATGAGTGTGGGAGAAGGAATGCTTGTTCTTAAGTATGTTTTGAGTTTCAAAAGAAAAGAAAAACAGAAAAGAAAAGAAAGAAAGAAAAAAGAGCTTGAAAAAAATGAAAGAATGAGTGATTGAAGTAAGGGCTCAAAACACCAATTCTGGCCCTAAATTGTCCCCCTTTTTGTTCCAAAGTTGAGTTTTCATTCAAAAGTGAATTCTAAGTTGATTCAATTGCCTTGCTCACTATTTCTTTAAGAACCTTTGTTTTCCATATCCCTTCTTTGTTATCCACACGCCCCAAGCTTCATTACAACCCGTGACTTCAATCTTGAGTGTTATGTGTTTCAATTTGTGGAGTTTGAACTTGGTATGAGCATATGGTGTCACTGGTTCTCGCGTCTAAGTAGTAGCATTCCATTCATGAGATCATAATCTAAACATGCTTATTAACTCCAAAAATTGCGTTCTTTGTGATACATATATGTGAGTGTTCGTTTTCATGTTTACATCAATCTTCTCACATATGACTAGATTAGGGTGTGTAGTTAGAAAATCTGAGTGAAAATTGAGTGCATATCTTGTAAGGAATTGAGCAAATTCTCTAAGGCATGTTACTACATTCAAAACATGGTTTTAAATGCTTAATTGTGAACTAGTATGCGGTGACTATGATTAAGAATGTACTTAAGGGTAAAGATGGCTAAATTCTGTGGGAATAATAATTTTTAACTTGTCATGTGCATTGGAAATCCCTGAAACGATTGTTGGAAGGTGTAGGTTGTGTTTTACATGTTTAGTGTCGTTTTGTTTATTTGTTTTTATTCTGTTTTGCTCGAGGACTAGCAAAAGATAAGTGTGGGGGAGTTTGATAGGAGCATATTTAGGCGACTTACTTAGCTTGTTTTCATGCATCTATGTTGTTAATTCATAGTTGTTTTAGTAGTTTAAGCCATTTTCGTGTGTTTTTAGGTTCATATGGCTAAGGAAGCAAAAAGATGCATTTTGGAGCATTTTGGAGCAAAATTGGGCTTGGAATGGATAGCATATGATTGGAGCCAAAGTGTTGGACGAATTTGAAGGCCTTGTATTCATTTTAGACATAAAACAAAGGGCCTAGCCCATTCTCTCTTAAACCAACCCCAAGGCCATGCATTTCCTTCCAATTCCAAAGCCCACAATCACTTCAATGCCATGCAAAGAACCATCCATTCCATCAAAAACAATCCATCAATTCACATGCAAAACCACCATTAACACACATGCACCCAAACAAAGCCAACCTAGCTAACCCTACATGTATTCTTTATGCAACTCTTCATCATTCCACCATTCATTCTTTATTCCACAAACAAGTCACATGCATTTCCACCTTCCTACTTCATCATTTCACCACATTCTCCCTCTTTAACTCATTTCATTATTCATTCACTTTGCATTCATTCAATTCCACCCCACATGCACCCTTTATTCTTCATCATTGCAACCATGGCACATTTACACCAACAAAACAACTCCCATGCCATGGCCTACTCATATTCTCATTTCCTTTCCAACATCTCACATGCATTTCCACCTTCCTACTTCATCATTTCACCACATTTTCCCTTTTATTTCCACATGCAATTCTTCATCATTGCAGCCACAAACACCTTAAACAAATAGCCATATACATCTCCACTCCTCCTATAAATACCCTTGCATTCATTCATTCACAAATCATCTCATTTCATACACAACACACCACAAACACTTCCATCTTCTCCCTAGCCGTGAGTTTCTCTCCATTTTCTGCACCATTTTCTCCACCACTCCTCATCCATTTCCATAATCCCCCAATCCATTCAACACACCAACAACATCCCTTAGTCCTTGTGCCACAATAAAGAGGAAGATAAGAGGGCCTAAACGTTCATACAATTCAAGTTTGAGTTGTTGGAATGTTTACACGTTTCTTTGATTTCAATGTTTAAATTCAATTCTCTTTGTTTTGTAATATGAGGAATGGAAGAGAAGAGTGCCTAAACGTTCATACAATTCAAGTTTGAGTTGTTGGAATGTTTAGGTGTTTCTTTGATTTCAAAGTTATGAGGAACTAAACCCTTTTTGGCTAGGGGTGATTTCAATACCATGATTATTTATGTAATATGAATTGATGAATTCCGGTTATGAACTCTTGATTCGTGAATGCAATTGGCTTAACTATTTGATGATTAACTTATTTGTGTTTGTTGATTGAGGGTCGACACTTAATTAGCATGCATGAATATGTGGCTAAAGTTTAAGAAGGTTTCACATAATCGTTACTAACTTATACTTGAAAGTAGTGAAGGTCGCTTGTCACGATCGCGTTAAGTTTAATTCTTAGCATGAGTAACATGATGTCATAGTTGCAAATGCTTTGTCAATGCTTATGGTTTTCATTATTCTTAATGATCTTCGATTGTATCTCTATTATGATGACATGTAGGGAACGTTTGAGAATATTTTGGGTTGTCGAATGATGCCATCCAATCCAATAATATAAGGAAAATCTGAGGGTTAACTAGTGATGTCACGGTTAATTTGGGGCATTGTCGTTCATAATTCAATGAAGGAATAACTGGAAATTGATTCATATGCATAAATATCATGTGTGGAGAAAGAACCTCTAGCTAATTCACCAACCATCTTATTTCATCAATTACATTCTGTCTAGTTATTAACTTGTTTCGTTATTTCAATTTTCGTCAAACCTCAATCCCCCTTTTGCTTTAATGTTCAATATAGTTAGAAATCAATTTAGTTTGTGTTTTTAAAGCATTTTGATTCTTTTGGTTTGTCTTAGTGTTTTAACGTTTAGTTTCACATTCTTTGAGTCTAGTTTAGTGTTGTTTTTACGTTTTTAAGTCAATTTATAAGGTTTTAGCAAGCCCTCCTAATCCCCGGTCTAGAACGATCCCTCACTTATCCATTCTACTACAATTGTCAAACGAGGGTTTAATTTGAGTGTCAAGTAATTCTCGCATCAGATGTAAATGAATCTTTTGTTTACTAGGTTTACAAAAGATTAGTGGGAGTTAATCATATTCCTAAATTTGAATATATATACATGATATATATTAATTTTGAAAATGAAAGGAATTCTTCATCGTTAAAGTTATGACTTTAAACATTCTATAATGATAGAATGTATATGGGAGACATAGTCTATATACATGGGATGGAAATCTATAATGATAGATTTCAAGATATAATTGGATTATATCAATCCCTAAAATAGACAAGAGATGCTAGGAAGTTGCTCATTTGATGATAAACTTCAATTAGAATGATAATTCTAGTGAGACTAGGAAGTTGTTCTTCTCAAAGGGAATGTACCCTTTGACTCCCAAAGAAATAATGCGTAAATAGAATCCTTTATGCATACGCAGAAAGGTGATTTATGTATTACATATTGTATGAAAACATTGATATAAGTTGTACCTAGAACGGTACAAGATGATATCAGTGCAAGCCCAGGATCAGAACCATGGCAACTGTCAAGTGAATCCTTAGGTATTTAAGAAATACTAAGGATGGATTCCTCAAGAATGAGGAAGAATTAGAGTAACGTAATGGAAGCGTAAATGAATTAGATTATGAATCTAATCCATCATAGAATATCTCTTCATTATGAATGAAGTGATAATGAGATATCTCTTTATTATGACTAAAGAGATATTTGGGTGGAAACGTTAAAAGTAATGACTTTAATGTGTTCCATCATGTATGCAAAATATATTGCCATATAGAAGCTTACAACATTATTGTTTGGATGGGAAAGTTCATTTATGAACTCTCCATTCGGTTCCAACCAGAAAGTGTATGACACTAATGGGGCGATAGCTCAAGCCAAGGAATCAAGGTCTCATCAAGGTCCGAACTCAAATGAGAGACTGAACCACATGATTGAGAATCATGTATAATGGTGACGTCGTTATTCTCAAGGTTGCTTCTATGGATAACATATAGAGAATGAGTTGGTGTGTATGACATCAAGACAAGTACGTAGGTGCTCAGTAGAGAATGAGTTCACTGAACACGATCAACGAAGAGTTCTCATATTCATGTCACATGAGAACTCATGGTTGGGATAATGCAAAGTAGTCCTTTGACCTGAGGCATCACAGCTGTTTTATGGTTAGGTACTTGATCTTTGATTATGTCAAAGTCACTCTATCAGGGTGTCCACGGCATCGTCGGGGTTAAGCCACTTAGCCATGGAGGCAAGTGAATGCGCAACAAGGGATCTCTAACCTTCAAACTGTTTGAGGGAGAATACTATATGATATGATTTAGAATCTCTGGCCAGAGTATGAATGAGATGTTGGAATGCGTTCCAGATCACAATCAAGGTAATCATATAAGTACAAGATTCACATTGGATAATAGACATGAATAAACTATCAAACCAAACAATGTGGTCAAGAGTATTGTATTAGAGAAAGACCGTATTGCATTTGTAATCCTAAAACTGAATAGGTTCTCCACCTCTTCTGATTAGCTTGGGTAACCATGACATGCTGCTAGGCGTCAACCATGGTTTGTGGAAGCCCTAAAAGTGTATTATCACTAACGGGAGAATTGAAAGTAAGTTTCAATTCACAATCGATTAGAAAGAGTTTTAATCGCCCACTGCCTCGCTAAAAGGAACCTAATGGATCGTTCACCGAGTAAGGTAGAGTTTGAAGAAACAACGGAGATGAGTAAGAATAATTAAATGGTTTAATTATTTATCTAAGGCTAGGATTAATTAATATGTTAATTAATCAAACGAATAAGTTCGTTAAAGACCTCGGGTTAGTTTTGGGCCGCAAGGCCCAATGGGATTTGAATATCAAGCCCATTAACTCAAGTTGTATGACAACTTGAATAAACAAAGGGCTTGAAAGCCCAATAAACCTATAGGTCGGCCATGTGTAAAAGAATAGGGCTTTTGGTCCATTAGGTCACTTATTTGAAGGGACTATATAAAGGACTTTATAGCCTAAAATTTACTAAGGGTTATTTTTGGGGGAAAGGATGAGAACACAAGCTCTCCTTTCTCTCTAAAATTTCGGCCAACCTTGGAGGGATCATCTAGCAATCAAACTCCTCCAATGTCACTCATTTCTTCTTCATTATGCCTTGGTGATGAATAATTAGAGGTTCTCAATTTTGGGAACTTGGAGAAACCTTTTCATCCATCCAAATCCATGGATTTAAGATGCAAGGAATGAAGGCCCTCTCTTTGGGTGATTAGCCTTTGCTTATGCAAAGAGGAATCTACAAAGGTATTGATTTCTCAACTCACTTTGTTTTGAGTTGAGTCTTGGTTCACCTATCTACTAGGCTTTGAATTTCATGGGTAAATGTTTTGTTTTAAGTGCATACAAGCATGATTCCGCCTTTAATTGTTAATTGCATGTTATTGATGTTGCTTAAATGAACATGTTTTTCACAAATTTTCCTTCACTTACTTGTGCGTCTGCAGCACCAAACATACATATATGCAACTACTAATGCATAAATAAATAGGCAACCGCTATGCATGGCATTTAAAACATATAAACACTCTATTTCATTTTCTGGGAAAAACCACAAGTATATAGGTATATACGGAAAACCAAAAGCCCACTCACTGATATGTGGAAAGGTCATAAACCCCTTGCCTCAAGTGACTACGCTCGTGCTCCGGATGGGTCTCACCTATATGGAAAACAACTATGAAAACGTCAATTTAAAGCACATAACCAAAACTAGGTAATAACTTCTCATACAATGCTCAATGGGGTGTGTGAATAACCAACGTGATCTACTCAACCTTACGAACATCCCCATATTTTAAAAATAATTTTTGGACTACCCAAGCACCGCCATGCGCGGGCACGTGCCGGGCACACATGTGGTAACTCTAACGGCGTTAGGGAATATTCCATCCAAAAATGTAATATACCGTTATATATACCCTGATGCCGTTAGTATATTCCGTCAAAATTGATGGAATATTCCTTGTCTTCTTTAGTGAGTCACGCCGGCCGCCGCCGTTCGCCACCTTTAGCCGCCGTCAGCGCTGCCGTCTGCAACACGAATTCTCGCTGAAAACTGGAAAATTTTCAAAACTTCATATCTTCTTTATTTCTCAACCAAATTCCATGAAATTGGTACCAAAATGAAGCTTCCAACAAGTAGAACAAAACCTTACCACTTTCAAGCCCTGAAATTCACGGAATCTCGCTGGAGAAACCACAAAATTTTGGCCAAACCTGCAACTCGCCACTCCAGGCCTTCCCGACGTCCAATTTTTTCCAAAATGATATTCCGAACTTCGTGAGAGTATTTAGAAGCTTCCTATGACCTTAGAAACTTCTAAAACCCCCACGATCACGTGTGCATGAAAGTGCACAAAATTGGGGTTCCCTGGTTCTTAGGTTTTCAAGGGTTTCACGTCCAACCAACACCACCAATCGACTCCTGAGCTCGAAGGGAGTCCAAAAACACCAACAATGGTCACAATCCGTGCCAGAAATGGTTGAATGGAAGCTCATCCGTACGAGTTGTAAGGAAAATGGAATGATGTCCGAGAGAGAATAGAGAGAGAGTCACATGAGTGTGTGGTATAGGTGTGTGTGTGTGTGTGTGTGTGTGTGTGTGTCATGTAGAGTCAACCACCAAAAACAACTAAACAACACCCCACAACACCAATTAACGTCCAAGGGCATTTTAGTCTTTTCGCACCTACGATACAAATAATTCGGGACAAGCTGTCATAAATTTAATTAAAAATAATTAAATAAATTGGCAAAGAAAAGAAAACAAAGGAAAATAGTTTTGAAAACCAAATTGTAAAAGCCTAGGGTTCTGCCGTCCCCTTAACAATCATATGTACATTTACCAATTACTTATGAATTACCCATGCAACTTTGAAGGTTAGGTTTTCCTAATGCATTTTCTACTCGTGGTATTCAAGTTAAAACGTATATCAAACATGCAATCCGTTCGTTGTATTCAGATAAAATATAAACATGCATGACTCATTATGCTTTGTGAAAACCCTTTGAAAAATCATGCAACCCTAAGACATGGTATTCATCCTAGGTGAAATTACAACTATCAACCACAAGAAGCAATACTAAATTCCCGGTGCTATTTCGACCGAATTGCATCTGATTACTTATTTAAACATCATAATGGTAGCTAAGCATTAAGATATAGAGACAGTTTAAAGCACAGTAATTAATAATTCAAAGCACGCATGCATAATATCATAAGCAATTAAATAAAAACTACATATTCACGCTAAGGCTTAAGGCATCGCCCTAGCAAACAAAAATTAGCTACTAGCAACCATAAAATAAAAGGAATTTATTGAAGTAGAAAAAGCATAGAAAACACCTTCAAAATACAAAGCGTCAAAGCCTAGCTAAATTCTCCACTTATGTTAGACCTAACATTCATGTCATGTTTCTTGTGTTCATGTCGTTTTCGTGTCATACCCGATAGCTTAACAGGTCGTGTCGTGTAATACCTGTTAAAGTAAACAGATAATATGACCCGACCTGAAATCAACCCATTAATATTATCAGGTAATATGACCTGACCCGTTACCCGTTAAGAAAAATATATTTTAAATCAATAAAAATGAAAATGAAAAACATAATTTGACCCAAAAAAATGTAAAACATAATACTAAATTAGTATATACATACTAAATTTCGGAGTTGAACCCTTTATGAAAGTTGAAAAGCTTTTCATTACGAGTGATTACATTTTTCACACTTTTACAATAATTATTATTAATTTTATTAATTTTGCACTCAAATAGAAAATAATGTTCATGAGATTTGGAGGGTTTTAAAAATCTAAACAAGCATGTAATCATCGTCTAAGTGTTGAGGATGCAATTATGAACGTTTATTATGCTTTCACGTCTTTCAGACTTATACATTAATGATTATGAATTTTGTTTATTTTGAACTCCCTTAAAAATACTATTCATGGGAGTTTGTATGGTTTTAAAAATTCAAACGATCATATACCCATTCTCAAAGCGTAGAGGATGCGATTACGAGCGTTTGTATATTTTTTTTCATATTTTTAGCATATGTAAATTAATTATTATAATTTTTTTATGTGTTTGGTATTTTTAAATTACTTGATATTTTTATTTTTAATGTGTTTTATGATTTTTAATCTCAATCTTTGCCTATAATATACTATAAAAATAAATAAATAAAACTTAAATTTTAAAATTTATATAGAATAATAACTAATAAACAATATATGCATATTCATTATATCTATTGCATTTTATAGTAAGTTTTTTTAGTAGTTTAAAAAATTAAAATCATCAAAATAACTTTTTTCTTATCGTGTCAAAACATGTTACTCGCGTGTTTGATAGGAGCATATTTAGGCGACTTACTTAGCTTGTTTTCGTGCATTTATGTTGTTAATTCATAGTTGTTTTAGTAGTTTAAGCTATTTTCGTTTGTTTTTAGGTCTTAATGGCAAAGGGAGCAAGAAAGTGCATTTTGAGGCTATTTGGAGCATTTTTGGACATGGATTGGATAGCTTAATCATGGAGCAAAGAGGATGGACGAAATTGAAGCCTTGTATGCTCTTTAGGACATAAAACAAAGGGCCTAGCCCAATCAAACAATCCTTTGAGCCATGCAAAACGCCTAGCCCAATCAAACAATCCTTTGAGCCATGCAAAACGCCTAGCCTAATCAAACAATCCTTTGAGCCATGCAAAACCCCTAGCCCAATCAAACAATCCATCAAAGCCATGCAAAACCACCATTCACACACATGCACCCAAACACTTCCTTTGTCGTGCATTCCCAATCCCTTTCCAGCATTTCACATGCATTTCCACCTTCCTACTTCATCATTTCACCACATTCTCCCTCTTTAATCCACATGCATTCATCATCATTCACTCTAGTTTCAATTCACATGCAAACACATGCATTTCAAGCACCAAAACCTTGTTGCCGTGCCTTTCCCTTCCACTTTCCAGCCATTCCATTTCATTATTGCAGCCACCATTCACTCTTTAACTCACATGCATTCATCACCAACCAACCTAGTTGTCACTCATATGCATTCCCTTCAATAAATCAGCCAACACATGCATTTCCAACACAAAACACCTTCCTTGCCGTGCACTCCCACATGCATTTCCAGCTTTCCTCCTTGCAATTCCACATGCATTTCCAACCTAGCAACACCCCTTTAATCATTCCTAGCTGCAATTCACATGCTCTCCCATCCATTCTCTCCCTATATAAACCACACACACTTCATTCATTTGTCATTCAATTCACTCTCCATTCACCTCATTCCATTGTACATACCACAACACAAACACAACTTCCCCTTCTTGTCGTGGCCTTCCTATCCATTTCTGCACCATTCTCTCCTCCATTGCATCCATTTCCATAACTCCCCACTCCATTCCACACTTCCATTCTCCCAAAACACTATCCTTAGACCTTGTGCTACAACAAAGAGGAGGAGAAGAGTGCCTAAACGTTCATACAATTCAAGTTTGAGTTGTTGGAATGTTTAGGTGTTTCTTTTCCTCGATTTCAATGCTTAAATTTACTTATCTTTGTTTTGTACGTATGAGGAACTAAACCCCCCTTAGCTAGGGGGTGATTCGAAATACATGTTTATGCTTGCAATATGATTTGATTACTTCCAATTGCGTTTCATAAGTTGTGAATTCAATTTACTTAACTATTTGATTGATAACCTATTTATGTATGTTTATTGAGAGTGCACGCTTAATTTTCATGCATGAATATGACGCTAGAATATAAGTGAGTTTCACCTAATAGTTATGAACTTATATTCACAAGTAGTGGAGGTTGCTTATAAACAATCGCGTTAAGTAAATTCTTGGCATAAGTTTCATGCAATTCATAGTAACGAATGTCTCGTCAACACTTATGGTTTTCAAAGAACTTAATGATTCCTGCTTGTATCTCTATTATGCAATTCATGTAGGGAACTTGTGGGGAATGCTTTGGGTTGTCGTATGCAATCATCCAATTCATTAACTTAAGGAAAACTTGACGGTTAATTTAAGCGGACCTAATTAACCCGGGGTGTTGAGAATTCATGGTTTATTGAAAAGCAATTAGAAATCATTTTGTGTGCAAGTATAACATGTGTGGAGATGAACCCCTTAGCTAGCTTTCCATTCCATTCATTAAATCCAAATTCGTATTTACAATTTGTTTTCTTTGCAATCTATCCATTTTAGTTTAATCTCGTCCAAACCTCAATCCCCCCTATATTTTTTTTAAATCTTAGTCTTAATCTATCTTATTTTGTGTTTTTAAGTATTTTGAGTCTTTTGGTTTGTTTTGATGTTTTAAAGTTTAGTTTTGCATTCTTCGAGTTTAGTATAGTGTTTTAAACTTGTTTTTACGTTTTTGAGTCAAATCCAAGTGATTAACAATCCCTTCTAATCCCTGGTCCAGAACGATCCCTACTTATACTTATACTACAATTGACAAAAAGAGGGTTTAATTTGTGTGCGTATAATTCTCGCATCAGTGTTACTTTCGTGTAAACTTGTTAAGAACCTGTTATTAACGGGTTATTATTGCGTGACCCGATAATGACCCGAATCGTTATCGTATTGACTCGAAACCCATTATTTTCATATCGTTTACATGTCGTGTTAACAGGTCGTGTGAGAAATTGACAAGTCTAACGTACGTTCCCCCAATATTGCTTAGAGAACCCTAATGGCTAACAAGCCTTACTAATACTACTCTAATTAAAATCCTCCTAGCAAAAGGTCTTAGAATAAAACTAGGAAACATAATTAAATGATAAAACAGAAAATAAAAGGTTTCCTATTTGAACTAGAATTCGGAGTTCTCAGAAAATCATCCTTTGGACTAACCAAATCAACTCCGATTTGGTCCCAAAAGGTCTCTTTTGAAAGCTGAAGACGTCCTCTACAAATGATCAGAAGGAATATTCCTCAAAATACGCCATCTTGACCTCCAAAATACCCAAAACGTCCAAAAACATCAATTTGGAAAAGCTGCGCGTTGGGTCTTTATTTCATCTCCACGATCAAACGGCTTAGTAGAAAAATTTGGAATTTTGACACAATTATCTTGAAAGGCACAAAAACATCCTCCAATTGGCACTCCAAAATTCATTGTTTTGATCACTTTTTGCTCCAGAGAAAGTTGAATGTCTTACATTGAAAATACATAACAAAATATCAAAATTTTAGTAAAATAACTAATAAATTAATAGGATAAAATATAAGCTATAATATGGACTCCAACTTGTCCGATCTGCACATATCTCTTGAACGGCATGTTTTCAGACGATCTGAAAAAATCGAGGCAGAGGAATCGAATAAGATGAGTGAGAGAGGCAAGAGACTCGCTGCCGTCTCCAATTGCTTGGATCTGGAGATTCTGTACCTGTTCAAGACCCCTGAGTGCACCAATGTAGACTCGCCGCCATACCTAATTGCTTTAGTGAGCGTCGTGGTCCTCGCAACCCAGCTGCAGACCCACCGCCTCCATCTCGCTGTTCCTGTTCCCTAGAATTTAAAATTGGAAATGAAATTATCGTGATTCCCAGGCCGAAACTCATTGGAAGTGGAAAATCGTTGATATTCAAATTGAGATTCCTGTCGAAGCCATTGCGGAGCTTCGAAACCTCAGAGGAAGTGCTAGCATTTACTAAACCTTTGAAGATCTTGGTGCTGTTTCAGCTGGGCAAGGTTTTGTAGGGGATTATTGTTGGGAGAATTGGTTTCCGGCGAACTGGGAAAGGAATTCGGTGGGGAGGAAGATGGAGAAGGGTTCTATTTTTATTAATTTTAATTTTATTAAAAATAAATCTTAATTTATTAATATTTAATTAATTTCTTAATCTAATTGGAGAGGGGTGGGTCCACGTCCATCGCTTCAGCAGTTAGCAGATATATTGATAAATTTTTTAACTGAAGTTTGACATTGCATCGAATTCGTAATTTTATTAAAAATAAATCTTAATTTATTAATATTTAATTAATTTCTTAATCTAATTGGAGAGGGGTGGGTCCCACGTCCACTGCTTCAGCAGTTAGCAGACATATTGATAAATTTTTTAACGGAAGTTTGACATTGCATCGAATTCGTAAGATGAGATATGACACTGCAATGTTTAAAATATGAGGTATGAGATTATTGTTCGACTCATCATTGAGATAGTTTTGTGTAATAATAACATTAAGTATGAGTCCCGTTTGTGTATGTGTCTAGATTTCTCGTATAAGTTTCTTAAACAATAGTTGATATAGGACTTTATGATTTGATGATGTTATTTGGACACACAAAGTTAACACACATTAATAACTCTCTATTACATATGTGACTCACATATTATAATAAAGTTTAATTATAATTAAAGAAACGGATATTACTTAATTAGGCGACGAAACAAAATCCTAAACTCTAAAACCTAATTAAGCCTTTACGCAAAGAAACTTTTTGAGGTTCCTCAGGCAAGATTTCACACCCTACGCACCAATTTTTTCCTTGATGCCAAATGTTTGCCTAACGCTGACTTGCCCTACTAAATGACTCAATCGCGCACAGCCTTTGACAAAGCCCTAAATGGTGACCATTTTTGCCCAATCAATTGAAATTTTCGACGGGTAAAATTACATTACCCGACGAATTTTGATTCGTAGAGCAAAAATTTGTAAGGCAAATAATAATTTTCTGGTAGTGTGACAGACTCCTATATTCTGGTCCAATCAGACTTTGTTTTTTTTTTCTTCCACGCTTAATTGCGTAATATATCAGGCATTGACATAGTGATCACTGTCGACATTGAAAACCTCATAAATAATAACAAGAAGAAATTTCATTGTGCATAAATCCATCAACACTTGATTTTGACAGTTTTGTTTTATTATCTCGAAATTATGTGGATGTTTTGTGGATGACGTTATCGGCATGCAGAAACCTTGACCTAGCAATAACATTTGGCTACCTAAAACGCGTTTACATTTGTATAAATAGCTTTCCTTAGGGGAATGAAGGAGAGAAACTTTATATCTCTATTAATGAAAATGGTTCCCTTCTTTGTATTGCTATTGTTATCGTCACAATTAGTCCTTGCCAATGTTTCAGAGGATCCAATACAGAGTTACCCTCTCTCTCTCTCTTTCTCATACATATTAAATTATGTTTAGAAGTTTGATAACTATTCTATCTTTAATTTCAAAAAATAAAAAATAAAACAAAAAGCTGAAAGCTATTTTGTGTGTGTGTGTGTGTGTTTTCATTAGTATGTGCTTTGATTTGGTTTTCAATTTTTATTAAACACTTACCAAGCAAGTTTCTAAAAACTAAAAATTAAAATAGTGAAAGTTTCTTCTGGTTATTGCAGAGGATGCAGGGAAGATGGTCATCCGTAGGTCGCATCTGCGTATGAGGATGGCTATGGCAAATACAGCACCAAGCGAAGACCCTCAGCACCCTGGAACGGGAAATTAGCTACAGTGACATGTGTCGCTGTTGTATTGGTTAAAAGTGCCACATCAACAAGCTTGTCAGAAGGAAGAATGGTTTATTAAGCAGTTAGGCGATCTCTTGGAGAAGAATGATTGGTATCTTTATTATTATTATCAATATTAAATATATATATATATATATATATATATATATATATATCTTTATTATTATCAATATTATGCTACCCCACCCCTTATCCACACGCTCACCACTAGGCTAGCCCTAGTGGCAGAAGGATTGGTATCTTTGTTTGTAAGAGAACTTTTTACATGTTTACAATAAAATAATTCTACATAAAAAAAATAATGAAAAGAATTTGAAAATTTTAAGTTTTAACCATAAGAAAAAAAATAAAGGGTAAAGTGAATATTACCAAGTTTGATTTTTTAGTGTAAAAATATAAATTTTCATTAAAATGAACAGTATTACGTTCTTTTCGTTAAAACTCTCTTCTAAATAAGCATTTATAAGAAAAAGTGTTTCTTCGAGATAAAGTCTCAAACGAATCCTTCATACTAGCTGTAAAGTTGGAAAGCCAAAGATAATTTTATTTTTTCAACGAACGTATGGACGAAAAAGGTAAATCCAAAATAAGAGTTGTTACCTACTATAATCTTTGTTTATTTTTTCAACGAACGTATGGACGAAAAAGGTAAATCCAAAATAAGAGTTGTTACCTACTATAATCTTTGTTTTTTTGTTTTTTTTTTTTTGGGGGGGGGGGGGCGGTGGTTTTGGGGGGGGGGGGGGGGGGAAGAGTGCTAATAAGAATGTTAAACTTTGCTGTAGCTAAATTTTGCGAGGCTTTCCAAGTGCAAGTGTTTAGTAACTCCACAATTTAAAGAAAAACACTTTAAACTCAACTTCGTCGTTATATAAATTTATAGGAGAGAAGGGAGAGAGATTGGCAAAGAGAAATTAAAGAGAGTAAAGACTTGAGGAATTTGGTTATTGATATTCCTAATACTTTGTACTTTTATTTATATTAGTGACGGAGAGAGAAACTTATTCTCTTAGTAATACAAATACTAATGGGAAAGATCTTTTAGGTCTTATAGGATTTATACAATAATCTTTATTTAGGATTTACACGATCAGATTTATAATTAAATTAGAACTGCAACAACACTGTCGAATAAAATAAAATCCATATTTTTGAGACAAAAACATACAATTTCAAAAGAGTACCATTACACTTACCATTTAAATACACCACATTCAGTGTACCACCTTACGTGGCATCCTAGTTGTACAGCCTAGTGTAATTCTTATTTTATTTACAAAATAGAAATTACACTAGGCTGTCTTCATTTGTTACAAAAAATAATATAAAGTTATGATATATTTAGATGGTAATAATATTAGTATTAATTACGAAACTTGCAATTGTCGAAGTTTTCGGTACCATATAATTGCTATAAAGACGAAATCTGACATGCAAAGTAATGAAATTCCCGTTGTAGAGTATTCCTCAGATCCTCCTCCTGGAGCACGCATTTGGTCAGTTGAGTTTGGAAGATTCAAAGTATGACATACTCCTATTTTCTGGTCCAATCTGACTTTTTCTTCCATTCTCAATTCTATGTAGTAGGCAGGTCTGCCCCGCTACTTGGCCATGAGTCATTGATTAAGGGACCCCTTAATTTCATCACATTTATATCTTCATCAAGACTAACAATATAGTAAAAAGTAAGGAAATATCCTAAAATAAGACAATTTCGTAATTTTGGGACAGAACTAAGACAAACTGACCATGCACAAGCCATGCACACCATGCACAAAATTAAAATTACTAAAATACGCACATATAAATACTAAAAATCATCAACCCATTGCATCACTGTTCTCATTTGGAAGAGAGGGTTGTCGAGAGAGCTTTGTGAGCTCTAGGTTTTTGGGTTGAGCTCAGATCTTTTAGCTTTGATTTCGAAAAAATGGAAGTCCAAAGAGAGGCAAGAAGAGTGAGCTGGGTTTTGGGTTGACCTCATATCTCTGATTTCAAACAAAGAGATGTGAGAGAGAGAAGAAAAGTGAGCTGGATTTTGTATCATATTTTCTGTTTTGGCTGAAAAGTTCCAATTTTTTTTCCAGTGCAACTTTGGCAAGCATAGTAAGGTAGGGTGTTTAGTTCCAAGTTCCTTCATCAATGATTTATGGAATAAATGGTTGTTTGTAAGATGAATTATTACTTAGAAGTTAAATTTAGGGTTTGTGTTTCATGTTGGCAGCATATAGGTTATGGAATAAATTTCAAGTTTTGACGTGCTAGAAAATTGGGCTGGAACAATTTCTAGTTCAAGTGTCCAACTGCAGAAATTTGTGAAATTTTTTCCATAATGTGCAAGTGGTGTGCATATGGTGTGCATGGCTAGATCTTAATATGAGTATCAGGAATATTCACTAGTTATGATGCAAGTATGTTGTGCCCTGGAATTTAGTGAGTATGACCACAACTTAGTTGGCCTCAGTGAAAAAAAAAATTTTAAAAAAAAACTTAGAGGACATTAAGGTTCATGCGTGTCCATGAAATAACGACAACGAGTATCATGTTTCCCAAGTGCACAGTTAAGTGATGGTTGACATACGTAACAAGACTTTTCAAACTGTCACTATAACCTTATATATGTAACAATTATGTTTTAATTGTATCCACTATACCAATACGTTGTTGTTAAAGTTTTTCCCGTTCTGTGCATATCATGTGCATGTATTGTACATATTTTGTGCATGTTGTGTGCATATAGCGTATATGGTGTGTATTTACATCCTCGACTCTCTTCGCATTAACGTAGCTTACTACTTTTTCCTTTGATTCAGAGGCAGACCTTGCAAATACAAAAAAAAAGCGAACGAGTTCGTGAAACAATTTCCTTTTATTCAGTCGGGTTCTTTCGTGCCCAATCCTTGAAATATTTGAACCCAATCAAACTGTATATCAAATTCAAATTAATGAATCATCGATTCTTCATATAAAGTTTGGGGTCATTTATCTGATTGCGTCATTTTTCTGATTTCGAAAAGAGGGTTGTGAGCTATGGGTTTCTGGGTTGAGTTCAGATTTGTGAGCATAATATGTGCATGTCATGTGCATGCCATGTGTGTGTTGTGTATATACAGTGTATGAGGGAGCGTAATATGAAGAGAGCAAACGAGTACGCGAAACAATTTCATCCATATCCTTTTCTCTCTTTTCCTTCAAATTAATCTCTTCTCCAAAAGGCAACTAACCTTTAATATGTTTTTTTCATTTAAATGCAGCAAAAGCCAAACCCTATTTTGGTATTTGTAAATTTGGATCGAGAAAGGGAGTAGAAGGAATGAGAAGACAGAAGAAATGAAAACCCACATATAAATCAAAGAAATGATAAAAAATAAAAAATAAAAAATGAAGAATTTGGGCCACCTCCAAGAAATACCAAACGAATTGCTTCAACTCCAAAAATCCATCAATTAAAAATCAAAATTAAGCAAACCCAGTTCACAAAACCTACAAATGAAAAGGTAAAAATCGAAGAAGATGGGTAGGTTAGAGAGAGCTCTTGCACATACTCGAAATATAGAGAGAGGAGAGAGAGAAATAAAGAAAGAAAGAGAGAGAGAGAGAGAGAGAGAGAGAGAGAGAGAGAGAGAGAGAGCTTGGATGAAGAAGATGGGTGGGTTAGAGAGAGAGCTCTTGGATGAAGAAGATGGGCGGGTTAGGGTTCTTCGAATTGGAATTGGGAAAGAGAGATTCTCTCTCTCTCTCTCTCCTCTCTATTTCTCTCTCTACAAAATGAGAAATGAATGCTGGAATTTCTAGATAACCTGTTTATATGTGAGGACAATTTGGTCATTTCAAGGTGTAGGAAAAATCCTATTTCCGTCCGATTGTTGTGCTTGGCGTGTACATATTCAAAATGTCCTATTTTTATCCCAAGATTAAGAAATTGTCCCATTTTAAGGTATTTTCCTAAAAAGTGTTGCGTGTGCAAGAAATAAAAATCTAGATTTGTGTCTCATTTATGCATGAGTTTAGATTTCTTGTTTAAGTTTCTTAAACAATAGTTGACATTTTTGGTCTTTCTCCCTGTCTCTAATAGCATAACATGTCACACATATTATAAATATGTACTCATTTTATGGCCTAAGAGTCATTACACCAAAGTTGAGCTATAATGGCGTGTGATTTATAGCATAGAAATATGCGGGTTTTTTTATTTTTTTTATTTTTTAATATATATATCACGGTTGGTCTCTGAAATTGGACCTTCTAATCAAAATGGTCTCTAAAGTAGAAAATTTATCACTTTAGATCCTAAAAAGGAGTTCTGCAAGTCAATTTGATAATTCCGTTGTCTTTCCATCAAAGTTTATGTTAGTGTACTGATTTCACATGAGTGGGGACTTACCCATCCGATCATATGGTGCCATGTAGATTAATCATAAAAACCAATCTCTAAAAGATTACCACATACATACATACATGTTGTATCAATATTTGGATATTGGATATAGTTCATCCATGTTGTACCAATATTTGGATATTGGATATAGTTCATCAGACCCACTAAAATTTTAGGTTCTAAACCTACCCCAACTTGCTTCAACCTTGGACCAAATATGAGTTTTAACCAAAAATTCATTTTTGGGGCAAATTTAGACCAGAATTCCCACTATTTATGTGTATTTTTTTTTGTTTGTTTTATTTCAACCCTTAACTACTACTCTAGTGTGTCACAAATATTATTTTCATCGGAAAAAATAAAATAATAGACATTTCCAATGGAAATTGAGGCAAGAAATATGTGATTTTTGGTAAAAATTCCATTGAGCATTGTTTAAAGATTGTTTTGTATGATCATTAATAAAAACAAACGTATATAAGATCAATGTGATAAAGCCAATACATTCATTACAAACCTAAGATATCTGTTTGAACATATTAACACTAGTCCTCAAACTCCGAATGCAGACTTGAATTCTTTCAAAGACGTGCAGATAAAAACATCTTCCCTTTTGTATATACAATGTAATGTATGTAGCTCCTTCATCACTCCTTCATATAGCTTTGTCATCACTTTCATATAGCTTTTTCATCACTCCTTCATATAGCTACTTCATGTATCTCACTACTTCATGCAGCTCGCTATAGTTTATGTAGCTCCTTCATCACTCCTTATATCTCACTACACCAAAACCACACAACCACAAATTTAATTATGATACAAATATCAGAACAATTCAAAGAATATATGTGTGTATCTGTGAAAACAAATGTCAAATTAAAGATGATAGGTTGCATGCCAGGCCAATCCTTGTCTCATGTCCTTGTCTATGGAATGCATCAATTTTAGATCACAATTTCATGGCAGCCATTTTTCCTCCCAGTGAAAGCAGTACAGAAAAACTCCCCAACAGAGCTAAGCCAATGCAAAAGTATATCCTTCAAGGCAAATACACAAGTAACTGCCTAAATAAAAAAGTTGTAAAATTTAAAGGAGACAGTAGTAGAGAGACTATTAACAATGAGTACTTCTATCACAATGAGAACACTTGTAATAAACAAATACAAAGGCATGTTAAAAAATATGCATACTAGAAATGAAAAAAAGTTTTGAGGTACCTCAAGCTCTTTGTCATTTATTATTCTACAAGTAAAACCTGAAAACCAGCAAAGAGAAGGAGAACTTTAAAAATAACATAAATGAAATAAAGATTAACACCATCACTAAATAATCATGAAACTATTACCAGTCTACCGCCGTACACATTGCAGATATTTGAATATAAGTCACAAAGGCTTGGATTCTCTGCTGACTCATCCTTATCCCTGACCCTTTCCTTAGGCACCTTCACTATGAAAAAATCAAAACACCAGCAAACCGAAAGTGAGAACCAATAGCAGAAATGTTCTAATTATAGTCTAAGCCATAGAGAGTTTGCCGTCGCCACTTTTAACACAAAATCTTATCGAAGATGTATGTAAAAAAAAAAAAAAAAAAACACCGTTTTCAGCTACAAACCTAAAATTGCAAACACATAAACGGCTTCCTGCAGAAGTTTAGCTGAAACTAAGAGGCTGGGCAAACATAAACAAAAAATTCCAATCTTTCAACCGAATAATCGAAATAAAAGAGGTATACTTGGTTGGCTTTTCTCCTCCCACCCCTGATTTCCTCCCCAATTATGCAGCATCGCCTACTCCTCATTTCCCTGTAACCTAACCACCAAAGTTCATGCCAATTTCCTAAAAATCGGATTTTTCCGCCATAATTGAACCATTCGATGAGAACCTTCTCAATTTTGCGCTTGAGGTGATGAAATTCAATCGAATTCTTAAAAAAAAAATTGCTAATCACCCAAATTTTAAGTCCAATCTAAAAGAGAAATTGCATCTCCAGGCATGAGAAAGAAGAGATTTTTACCTTTTCTGTTGAAACTGAACTAGGTTTACGTGAAGTTTGAATGGATATGAGCAAAAGGTATTTTAGTCTTGAAAACTCAGAAGCATTCTTATTAAACTAAAAGACTTCAACCAGCTATTAAATAGCTTTACATCAACAAAGGAATAACAGCCCACGATAACAACAACCCTAGAATCGTGGTAAATGACTAATTCAAAACAGATAACAAACTTGTCCCTCAAGTATAGGAGGGTTATTAGCACGTCCAGGGAATGAACCCTAGAAACAAGGAAACCTATCAGCTAGACTCTTTGACAACTTCAACATTTCCTCCCTTAAACTGAATACTGTTGATTCAGTTTATTCCAGGCCATCTGCATACACCCATTTGATCTCGCAGTTTCTGAAATGCTTCAAGTTTCAGTGGCTTTGTCATCACGTCTGCAATCTGCTCCTGAGTAGAACACTGCAGTAGCTCCACTACCTCATCCTTGACAAGATCTCGAAGAAAATGAAACCTTACATCTATATGTTTACTGCGACCATGCATTACTGGATTCTTTGACAGCTTAATGGTTGATACATTATCACAGTAAACCTTTGTTGGACCAGTTTGCCTCAGAGTCAAGCAACTCAAAATTCTTCTTATCCACACCACTTGACATGAACTTGAAGCAGCTGCAATGAATTCTGCTTCAGTAGTGGAAAGAGTGACCACTGGTTGCTTCTTCGAGGACCATGAAACTGCTCCTGAATTCATCATAAATACATAACCTGAAGTACTCTTTCTGTCATCTTGATCACCAGCATAATCGCTGTCTGTATAGCCAATGAGTTCTTCATTTCCTCCCTTCTTGTAAAATACCCCAAAGTCACCAGTTCCCTTCACGTATCTTAAGATCCTTTTGACTGCCAACATATGTGTCTCTGTGGGATTCTCCATATACCTGCTAATTAGACTTACAGCGTACATAAGATCAGGTCGTGTAGCTGTTAAATACATAAGACTCCCAACCATTTGCTTGTACATTGTGCTATCTACTTTTGCTCCCCCTTCATCACGAGTGAGTTTGAATCCAGGTACCACAGGGTTGTGCACTGAGTTGCACTGACCCATGTTGAACCTGTCTAACACTTCCTGTGCATATTTGCGCTGACTTATAAAAATGCCATCTGGTTTCTGTGTTACTTCAATGCCAAGAAAGAATCGCATACTCCCGAGATCAGTCATATCAAATTCTGTCATCATGGATCTCTTAAACTTCTCAAACAGCACACTATCATTTCCAGTAAAAATGAGATCATCAACATATAGGCATACAATCAAAATTTTACCTTCATTGGCTGTCTTGACAAACAGTGTGTGTTCAAAGGGACATTTGCTGAATCCCTCTTTGATAAAATATGCCTCTATTCGACTATACCATGCTCGTGGAGCCTGCTTGAGCCCAGATAGTGCCTTCTTGAGACGATAAACCTTGCCTTCCCTTCCCTTCTGTTCATATCCAGGTGGTTGCTCAACGAAAACCTCTTCATTGATCTCTCCATGCAAGAACGCTGCTTTGACATCGAGTTGGTAAATTTTCCAGCTCCTTTGTGCAGCAATGGATATTACCATTCGAATTGTATCCATTCGTGCCACTGGTGCAAATACTTCAGAAAAATCCACTCCATATCGTTGGCAATATCCCTTTGCAACAAGCCGGGCCTTATACTTGTTCACTTCCCCATTTTCATTCAATTTTGTCTTGAAAATCCATTTGACTCCAATGGTTTTTCCTCCTGTTGGTAAGTCAGTCAATTCCCATGTATGATTCTTCTCTATTGCTTCTATTTCTCTATCCATTGCTTGTTTCCACTTCTCACTTTTCACAGCTTCACAATAGCTAATAGGATCACCATTTGTAAACAAAGCTAAGTGAGCCAAGTTCATACCTTCTTCATCAGAGAGACCTTCACCCGTGTCATAGTCTCTCATCCAACTTGGTGGCCTTCGAGTCCGTCCCTCCGGAGGTGCACTGCCTTCAATTATGACATCTTCTTCTGATTCAAACGAATTATTGTCATCTGACCCATGAACAGCAGTTTCTTCCTCATTTCCTTCATCTCCAGTACCTGCTTCTTCATCAAGATCAGCTAGAATATCTTGCTCATGACTGTCATCCCAATTCCATAGTTGATCTTCTTCAAACAC
This sequence comes from Pyrus x bretschneideri, assembly GCF_019419815.1. Classification (NCBI taxonomy): domain Eukaryota; kingdom Viridiplantae; phylum Streptophyta; class Magnoliopsida; order Rosales; family Rosaceae; genus Pyrus; species Pyrus x bretschneideri. The sequence goes on from NW_025999501.1 coordinate 2,990,238, forward strand.
TACATCTCGACTTATGATGATTTTATTTGAAATAGGGTCAAACAGTCTATAAGCTTTGGACTCCTCACTTACCCCTAACAGTATGCATTTGAGGCTTTTGTCATCAAGCTTCAATCTCTTGCTATCTGGTACGTGCACATGAGAGATGCAACCAAAAACCCTAAAGTGCTCTACTGAGGGTTTGCGCCCACTCCATGCTTCCTCAGGTGTTTTGCTCTTTACTGCAAGGGTTGGACTTCGATTTAGCACGTGGACAGCCCAGTTCACTGTTTCAGGCCAGAAGGTCTTTGGAATTCGCTTCTCTGATAGCATACATCGAACCATATTCATGATGGTTCGATTCTTCCGTTCAGCAACCCCGTTCTGTTGGGGCGTATAAGCAGCTGTTAACTGCCTTTGAACCCCATTCTCATTGCAGAAATCTGTGAATTCATTTGATGTGAACTCACCACCTCGATCTGTCCTCAAACCTCTGATGAATGATCCAGTTTCCTTCTCCACTTTGGCTTTGTATGTTTTGAACACGGTGAAAGCTTCTGATTTCTCCACCAGGAAATAAACCTAAGTTCTTCTACTATAGTCATCAGTAAAAGTGATGAAATATCTCTTCTTACTGTTTGAGATTGGGTTTATAGGACCACAGATGTCAGTGTGTATCAATTGTAGGATCTTTGAGGCTCTCCATGTACTTTCCCTAGGAAAAGATTCACGATGTTGCTTCCCCACAAGGCAGCCTTCACACACGTTCTGAGAAGCTTTGAGCTTTGGCAGCCCCTTGACCATGTTCTTTTGTTGTAACACCTTCAGACCACTCCAACTTAAATGTCCATATCGACGATGCCAGCGATCAGCTTGATCTGTGGTTGTCATGGAAAGACAGCTTTGTTCATTTCCTGGGCAGCGAGCATTCAAGGCAAACATCCTGTTATATGTCATCTCAGTTTCGAGAATGAGACCTTTCTCAGGGTGAAAAATCTTACACTTTCCATGTTGCATGAGCACTGCGAGTCCCCTCTCTTGCAGTTGACCAATACTCAACAAGTTATTCTTTAATTCAGGGACAAAGAAAACGTCTGTAATCACATGCATGATCCCATGCACCTCCATTCGTACTTTTCCCTTTCCTTGCACACTGAGAATGAAGTTGTTTCCCAGCTTGACTGACTCTCGAAAATTAGCATCTATTTCGATAAATGCTTCCTTTCTGCCACACATGTGATTGCTACATCCTGAGTCAAGAAACCAAATCTGCTCCGTTTCAGTTTCCTTGTCATCCACCAACGCCATTAGCAGCATTTCCTCACTTGTTTCTGCAAAGTGAGCATTGGAGTCCCTAGTTTTCTTAGGACATTCCCACTGAAAGTGTCCTAGTTCGTGACAATTGTAGCATTCTATGATAGATTTGTCGAACCCAAATCTACCCCTTCCTCTACCTCTTCCCCGATAGGAGCCACGGCCACCACTCCTTCCTCCTTGTTGGAAACCAGTGGTGATTTGGAGAGCTTGTTCATCCATCACATGTTGACCCATCCTTTGTTCATGCACAAGCAAACTGCTCTGAAGTTCATCAATGGATAGAGTATCCAAATCATTCGACTCCTCAATCGAACAGACCACATAATCGAATTTTGACGTCATAGACCTCAAAACTTTCTCAATGATCACTATATCCTCCATTCTTTCGCCATGTACCCTCATCTTATTAGCTATAGTGAGAGTCCTCCCAAAATAATCATTGACGGTTTCTCCAGCCTTCATATGCAATACTTCGAACTCCTTTCGAAGTGCTTGCAACTGAGCTCGCTTCACACGTGCAGTCCCTTGGTACTTCTGCTTCAAAGAGTCCCATATGTCCTTTGCCGTGTCCTTCTTCAAGATCGTTTCAAGGATAGAACGATCAATGGCCTGAAACAGATAGTTCTTGGCCTTAAGATCTTTCAACTTCAATTCCTCCTGTGCCTTCTTCTGTGAATCACTCGAGTCCGCTCCTCCTGCGACTGCAGTGATCCCCGTCTCCACCAGGTTCCAATACTCCTTGGAACGCAGAAAGTTTTCCATAAGCATGCTCCAGTGATCGTAGTGCCCGTCGAGCCTTGGAATGGCCGGTTGCACAAAACTGTTCTCGGATGTCATATTCTTGTTCTTTCACGTAAGCAACTGTGTTTGCTGGTTTTGGTCAGGCCCCTGTGATGGGGCTCTGATACCAGATGTTGAAACTGAACTAGGTTTACGTGAAGTTTGAATGGATATGAGCAAAAGGTATTTTAGTCTTGAAAACTCAGAAGCATTCTTATTGAACTAAAAGACTTCAACCAGCTATTAAATAGCTTTACATCAACAAAGGAATAACAGCCCACGATAACAACAACCCTAGAATCGTGGTAAATGACTAATTCAAAACAGATAACAAACTTGTCCCTCAAGTATAGGAGGGTTATTAGCACGTCCAGTGAATGAACCCTAGAAACAAGGAAACCTATCAGCTAGACTCTTTGACAACTTCAACATTTTCGTCCTGATGTAAAACGATCCGGACGTGGACTTCATCCATGGATTGCCAGAACACAAAAGCCCCCAAAGTCATAGAGAAGTAGGTTGCCACGTCCTTCACCATCCTCTTAGCCTTCTCGTTTTCTAGTTCCAAATCTCAAATCCAGGCGAGACCTGAAAATATATATGTCAGACCTCATATGATATAAACTAAAAAACAACATGTGTGAGGATTTCAAGGTTTCTATCATCATCACGTATGGATACTAGAGGATGGAGGATAGAGGCTAGGGTTTTGTTTCGGAAGAGGAAATACAGAGAATGTGCGAGAAAGTGATAATCGGCGTTCTCTTTGGAATTAATGAGTTGAGTTTTTGGGCGCTATGCCAAAATTTTTAAAATAGAGAGCTAAAAATAAAGGCGCCATGCCAAAATTTTGGTAGCTCTCCAAAACAAACGGTAATGATTTAATCTCACATAAGTGAGATTAAATCCTATGATTATTATTGTAGTAAAGTTTTTCAATTAATGTCGAAGTGTGAAAAATATAAGAAAAATATACAAATGCTCATGATGACAATCTCTACAACTTTTGTGAAGAGGTCAACTCTGAAATTTGCCATTATCATCCCATAAATCGTAAATTAAATTTTAGCCGTCGATTGCCATTTAAGTTTACGCTCCATTCTTTTTACAAAATTTCATTTTTCAAATTTTCTTTTCAGAAAACATAATCTCTTCTAGTGAATTCAAAAATATGAACGGTTCGAATCGTTGATATCACGTTCAGATTTTTACGGTTAGTAAAACTATTGCTTTGAATTTATAAAGTCTCTAGACACTATATAACATCAACACATATTTCAGTTAACCGTAAATATCGAAACGTGATATCAACGATCTGAACCGTTCATTTGTTTGCATTCGCTAAAAGATCATGTTTTCAAAAAAGAAAATCTAAAAAGCAAAATCCGGTGTGAAGAATAGAGCGTAAATGACAATCGACGGTTAAATATAAATCTAGGGTTTATGGATTCTGGTATCAGATTTCGGATTTGACCCCTTCACGAAAGTTGTAAAGCTTGTTATTATGAGTGATTGTATAACTTTTTTTACATTTTTCACACTTCCACATTAATTATTATGAGCGTTTGCATTATATTTTTTCACGTTTTTCACACTTGTATATTAATGATTATGAATTTTTTCATGTGCTTTGGTATCTTAAAATTTATTTGGAATTTTTTAATCTCAGGTATGTGATATTCAGAGAATAAAATATTTATGAGTATGAGAGTAAAAAACTTTGCTAGATTAACTCTAAAATTGTCAGCCTAACAATCTTTTCATTGTATACAAGTTGATTTGAATAGCATCCCAGGTAAAATTTATCCCACTTCTTGTAATAGAATAAAAAATAAATAAATTTTAAATATATAATCATTTTTGACGGCATGTAGTTCCTCTCACAAATACACAATCAATTCTAACAACAACTAATAACCATAAAAAATAAAGAAATTACTACTAACGACTGCTTGTTTCCCTTAGAAACAAACAATTACTTTCGATAATTTAAACATGCCCTTGAAAAAAATAAAACTATTACTCACGAATACAAGTAAATAAATATGGCGCCAAAAATTCCCTCCAAAAAAACAGCTATTTCCTACGGTGATGGAACCCTTTTCCAAGGGCATTTTGAGTATAGAAAATAATACGCCTCTTGTCAAAATATTTTCGATGGAGCATGATTTTAGGTCGGAAATAATGATTTTTTCAAGGGTATTCGTAGGTCCTCGGAAAAAGTTGGTCGCAAATGACGATTTTTTTTGTAGTGTGTACGCAACGAAATTTACACGCCTACAACCATATTAATTCAATTAAAATAATAAACTATGTTTGGCCTATGATCCTTTGGCTCCCTCGGTTGGAGATGGTTTTTCGCCACAAGACTATGTTTGGCCTATAGCCCTTTGACCCCCTCAGTTGGAGATGATACAAAATATGATCTAACACTGTTCATTAAAATATAATTTCTTGGATGGCTATAGGGCTAAAGGGAACCCTCTGGTCCTCATTCGGTTAAAGATGGCCTTAGTAATGACGAATGAGTTAGTCGGGGGTTTGGAATATTCAAAGTATGACATTGACAGACTTGTATTTTTGGTCCAATCTACAGACTTTAGTTTTATTTTCTTCCATGCTTAATTCCACATTGGACATTTCGACGTTGAAAACCTCAACCATAATAACAAGAATGTTATAAATATGTCAAAGTTAGAGAGATAACCTTTTAATGATAGGTGTGAGGCAGATGTAAAATGTCACACTAAAACTATAGCACAAGAGGATAACAAATAAATACGGAGGAATAAATTATGTTATTGATCTTTCTTTCTTTCTGTCTGTATATTTCTCTGTATGTTTTTCTGTATCTTTTGATTGCAGTCGAGTGCTTTATTTATAGAGCAACTCATATTACTACATTTGAAATTTACAACACATATTACTACATTTGAAATTTACAACACACTTTTTGACAATATGATATCCTGCATTCCCAAAGTTAGTTTTCAATTTGTTATGGGAATTGACAATGTGTGTGTGTGTGTAGTCATAAACAATGCCAATGTTAAAAACCAATCTGTGAAGGCATTGAAAAACTCCACCAAGACACTGTGGGCAATCACTGCCCATCAGCATTTTCGACACTCCCCTTTGGATGCCCACATATCAACATCAGTTGCCTCGTTAAAACCTTGCTTGGAAAAACCCAGTGGGAAAAAACCATAGCGTAGGAAAAAGAGTACAACTTTTCCTGGATTGTTGATATAGTGTTAAGTATGCTTATGTTGCCTCGTTAAAACCTTGATAGGAAAAACCCAATGGGAAAAATCCTAGTCAAAGGAAAAAGAGTACAACAAGCATGTATCATGGATGCTCCCCCTGATATGTATCTCCTCCTGATTCCGCATTCTCTAAAGTTAGCTATTTGGTAAGTCAACGTAATCCAATACTTTGCACTAACTTCTGAAACGTGCATTTTGGTAGAGATTTGGTGAACAAATATACCGGATTTTCATTAGAACAGATTTGTCTGACTTCAATAACTTTAGCCTTCTGAAGCTTATGTGCACTGAAAAACTTTGGAGATATGTGTTTAGTCTTATCGCCCTTGATGAATCCTTCCTTCATTTGGGCAACACAGGCTGCATTATCTTCATGAATGACAGTTGGATTGTCTGTCTTCGAATTTAGACCACATGAATTCCGGATATGATGGATCATTGATCTTAACCAAGAACATTCACGACTTGCTTCATGTAAGGCAATTATTTCTAAATGATTTGAAGATGTAGCAACTAATGTTTGCTTGGTTGAGCGCCATGAGATTGCTGTATCTCCATTCTTAAACACATATCCAGTTTGTGAGCGGGCTTTATACAAATCAGAGAGGAAACCAGCATCTGCATATCCAACAAGGACTTGGTCATTTGTGGAGTTCTTTGAGTAGAAGAGACCCATGTTTGTTGTCCCATGAAGGTATCGCAATACATCTTTGATACCCTTCCAATGGCGAATTGTTGGAGCAGAGCTATACCTTGCTAACAAGTTAACTGAAAAAGTTATATCTGGTCTAGTACATTGTGCTAAATACAACAAAGCACCTACTGCACTCAGATATGGTACTTCTGGACCAAGGACCAGCTCATCATCTTCTTTTGGACGGAATGGATCTTTCTTAATGTCTAAAGAACGAACGACCATTGGTGTGCTGAGTGGATAAGCCTTATCCATACCAAATCGCTTCAGAATTTTTTCAATGTAAGCTGATTGATGGACCAAAATTCCACTAGCACAATGCTCGATTTGCAGGCCGAGACAAAATTTTGTTTTTCCAAGGTCTTTTGTTTCAAATTCGCTTTTCAGATATTCAGCAGTTTTATTGAGCTCTTCAGGAGTTCCAACTAGGTTTATATCATCAACATATACTGCCACTATAGCGAATCCAGAATTGGATTTCTTAATGAACACACAAGGGCAAATGACATTGTTGATATACCCTTCTTTGATCAAATACTCACTAAGACGATTATACCACATTTGTCCAGATTGTTTCAGCCCATACAATGATCGCCTTAATTTGATCGAGAGCGTACCTCGTGGTTTGTTAATTGTTTTAGGAAACTTAAGTCCTTCTGAGACTTTCATATATATGTCAGTATTTAATTTTCCATATAGATACGCAGTGATGACATCCATAAGTTGCATGTCAAGTTTTTCTGAAACCACTAAAACTTATTAAGTAACGGAACGTAATTGTGTCCATTACAGGAGAGTATGTCTCCTCATAATCAATTCCAGGTCCTTAAGAAAAGCCTTGTGCAACGAGTCGTGCTTTATATCTTGCAATCTCATTTTTCTCATTGCATTTCCTTGTGAATACCCATTTGTAACCCACAGGGTTTACACCAGGCGGGGTTTGGACTACTGGTCCAAAAACATTCCGCCTTTCCAAGGAATTTAATTCTGCCTGGATTGCATTTTTCCACTTAGGCCAATCCTGTCTTTGTTTGCATTCATTAACAGAGTGGGGTTCAATATCATCACTTAAGGTGATTTCAGTGGCTACTGCGAATGCAAACATATCATCGATGATTATTTCATTCCGATCCCACAATTCATTTGTACATGCATAATTTATGGAGATTTCTTTCCTTTCATGTACTTCTATCTCTTCAGGGACATGTGTCTCATCAAGGACATTTTCTTTTTTTGGAAGTCCAGAATCATGAATTATGGATTTATCATTCATTTTCTCTTCCTGAATTATTTCATTTAGATTCAGCTGTACCCTCGACTTTCTCTTTCAAGGGGCTGAATCTTTTGAACCTGGGGGTTTACCACGCTTTAGGCATGCACCAGATGAATCATTCGCTGCCACTTTATTTTGTCCAACACGGACATCAATTCTTGCAGGTGCATTTGCAGTTGGTATATGTGATTTTGTCACTCTCATAGCATCATTAAATACATCTAGCATTTGATCGGCAATGCTTTGAAGATGAACGATCATTTTCACATTGAATGCTGCGAAGATCAAAATGAGACAAGGTGGGAACAACCCATGTTAGCTCTTTCCGTTCTTCTGGAACGGTCTTTTCTCCCCTAATTATGGGAAGATTGTCTCATCAAAGTGACAATCAGCAAAACGAGCTGTAAACATATCACCTGTTAAGGGTTCTAAATATCTAATGATAGATGGTGAATCAAAACCCACATAAATTCCCAGTCTACGCTGAGGTCCCATTTTAGTGCGTTGCGGCGATGCAATAGGCACATAAACAGCACAACCAAAAACTAGTAAATGTGAAATGTTTGGCTGATGTCCAAACACGAGTTGTATTGAGGAGTATTGATGGTTGGCTATAGGTCTCAATCAAACCAATGATGCAGCATGTAAGATGGCATGTCCCCATGCAGAGATTGGCAATTTGGTTTTCATAAGTAGAGTGCGAGCTATTAACTGAAGCCGCTTGATCAATGTTTCTGCTAAACCATTTTGAGTATGAACATGAGGAACAGGGTGTTCAACATTAATGCCCAATGTCTTGCAGTAATCATCAAAGGTTTGAGACGTAAATTCACCAGCGTTATCAAGTCGGATTGACTTAATGGGATAATCTGGGAACTGTGCTCGTAACTTAATTATTTGAGCAAGAAGTCTCACAAAGGCTACATTCCGAGTAGACAAGAGACAAACATGTGACCATCGGGTAGATGCATCAACCAAAACCATAAAATATCGAAATGGTCCACAAGATGGTTGAATAGGCCCACAAATGTCCCCTTGAATTCTTTGCAGAAATGATGAGGATTCAGCATCAACTTTTAGTTGTGATGGTCTAATTACCAACTTCACTTGAGATCAAGCTTTGCAAGGATTATCATTTAAGATAGCAATGTGTTTGCTCACTAATGGATGTCCATTAGAGTTGGTAATGATCCTACGCATCATGGTGGATCCTGGATGACCTAGACGGTCATGCCAAAGCATGTAAACCTTTGAATCAATGAACTTCTGGTTCATGACAGCATGTGATTCAATTGTCCTTATGTATGTATAATACAATCTACTCGACATACCACGCAAGTTCTCCAATATATGCTTCTGGGTATCATTGGAGGTAATGCATATATACTCCATATTTTCTGCACTTTTCGTTTCAATGTGGTATCCATTTAAACGTATGTCTTTGAAACTCTACAAATTTTGAGTAGATCGAGTAGCATACAATGCATTCTGTATGGACAATATTGTTCCATTTGGTAACATAATCTGGGCTTTCCCTGAACCTTCAATTACATCTGAAGGTCCTGATATTGTTGTTACCTCTACTCTTGTAAGTATTAAGCTTGAGAAATACTTTCGATCATGAAGTATTGTATGTGTGGTTGCGCTGTCTGCAAGACAAATATCTTCGCCATTTCTCATGTTCTGAGAATAACCACAGTTTTTATCCATGCTTTCTGAGTAAATGGAATCACAGTTAACAAACAATTTATAATAGGAAATGCCACTTTTATTGAACTGAAATGCTAGTTTTCAGCATAATAAAAGTACATTAAACATAAATGATTTAGTCGGACCAGTATACTTCATTCCCCTTTTCCACAATAAATTCTGAACCATCTAGGTGGGTTGTGTGCAACTGCCCTGATAAGTCAAACACTGGATCAGGTATATCCATTGGTCTAGCCTGGTCGATAAAATTGGTCTTGACACCTTTCTCCTTAAGGGAGGCTTGATACAGATCCACTAGATGTTTTGGGGTACGATAAGTACGCGCCCAATGCCCATTGCCACCACACCTATGGCAGGCTCCTTTAGAGTTCTTGGGAGCATTGTTCATATGAGCTTTGCCTCTGTGGCGATTCACATTTTTAAAGTTCGGGCCTGAATTATGCCTAGGAACCTGGTTGTGAAACTGAACTCCATGGTTCTTGCCTTTCCTATTCCACCGACCTCGCTTGTGGCCACGTCCTCGTTTATGATTATCACCACCAGAGGATGTGGCGTTCACTTCAAGGGAAGCAGCATTCACTTCTGGGAATGGTGCAGATCCAGTAGGTTGGGAATGATGGTTTTTCATCAGGAGCTCATTGTTCTGTTCAGCTACTAAGAGCACAAATATCAGCTAGTTGTACTTAGTGTAGCCTTGCGCTTTATACTGCTGCTGCAGGAGCACGTTAGAGGCATGAAATGTGCTGAAAGTCTTTTCCAGCATATGTTTCTCAGTGATAGTATCCCCACAGAGCTTCATCTGAGAGGTAATTCTAAACAACGCAGAATTGTACTCTGCCACTAACTTGAAGTCCTAGATCCTCAGATGAGTCCACTCATAGCTGGCCCTTGGAAGAATCACCGTTGTCTGGTAATTGTATCTGTTTCTCAAGGCATTCCAGAGAGCTAATAAATCTTCAACCGTTAAGTACTCGCTCTTTAGCGCCTCATTAAGATGGCGACGAATGAAAATCATGGCCTTCGCCTGATCTTGAGAGGATGAGCTACTCTTTTCCCTGATGGTAGCTCCAAGATTCCCTGCTTCCAGATGGATCTTGGTATCCAGTACCCAGGTAAGGTAATTCTTCTCGGTAATATCCAGGGCAGCAAATTCAAGCTTTGCCAAGTTCGCCATTTTCTTTTCTGAAAGAAAATGAGATGTGTAAGAACTTGCAATAATATGTATTCCTGGAGGAATATAGTGTTAGAACTTCTAGTTCTTACAAATTTTTCATTTTGATCTTCAGGCCAAAATGATAAGCACTCGAAACTTCTGGCTCGAGATTTTCAGGGTAAATGGGGAGGGTGATTGTACCGCACCATTCTCATTGAAATAATGTAACATAGAATGGGAGATTATTCCGCACCACTCAAGTAGCAGGAAAATTTAAATACACAGAGCAGGGTGGGCGATTATGCTGCACCACCTAAAATTGCAATGAAATTAAATAGCAGGCAAATTGAAATATGCAGGGTAGGGTGGGCGATTATACCGCTCCACCTAAAATTTGCAGTAAAATTAAATCTGCAGTCCAAGATAGGCAATGATACCACACCGTCTTGGATCGCAGTAAGAATAAATTTGCAGTTCAAGATGGGCGATTATACCGCACCATCTTGGATTGCAGTAAAATTAACATAAACACTGGGTTAGTAATCAATATCCAAACCAAACAAGAAATCAAAGATATATGTAACCGTTAGGTTGAGAACTAGGAGCAGGCATGGAGCAAACAGTTCGTCGCGAAGGTATACCGCGCAGTTGAGGCAGAGGAAGAAGATGAACAGTAAAAGCCTTAGGGGAAACATTTTTTTTTCTTTCGTTCGGCGAAGAGAAATGAGAGAAGGATTATATTTTAGAGACTCGTGCTGATAACATGTTATAAATATGTCAAAGTTAGAGAGATAACCTTTTAATGATAGGTGCGAGGCAAATGTAAAATGTCACACTAAAATTATAGCACAAGAGGATAACAAATAAAGACGAAGAAATAGATGATGCTATTGATCTTTCTTTCTTTTTGTCTGTATATTTCTCTGTATGTTTTTCTGTATCTTTTGATTGCAGTCGAGTGCTTTATTTATATAGCAACTCGTATTACTACATTTGAAATTTACAACACACTTTTTGACAATATGATATCCTGCATTCCCAAAGTCAGTTTTCAATTTGTTATGGGAATTGACAATGTGTGTGTGTAGTCATAAACAATGCCAATGTTAAAAACTAATCTGTGAGGGCATTGAAAAACTCCACCAAAACATTATGGGCATTCATTGCCCATCAGCATTTTCAACAAAGAAGAAATTTCCATAAATTCATCAATACGTGATTTTGATAATTTTGTTATCTTGAAATTAAGTGCAAGTCATTTGGACATAAATTCGAGTGGGGCGTTCATAGATGACTTAATGGCCTTGCAGGATCCTTGAATCAACGTTTCAAATTTCTTCAATACGATCTATATTTTTGTGAAAATATTCGTAAAATTAGAGAAAGAAATAGAAATAAGAGTGAAGTCTAACCTTCACCCTATATAGGAGAAACTCTTGAATTTAAGTTAAAATCGACAGATTTCGTCGACATTTCTCACATATCGGTTAAATATAAGAGAAATTCTTGTAATTTTTTCTAAAACAATGTTTGACATTCCTTAAAACTTCATTTCAAATTTTCACAAGTTCCGTCTAAAACAACCGATATTAATATCAATATCGATATATCCATGGATATCCATCAATATATCCATCTTTACCTATTACCTTGAACTAACAATAACATGCAATAATCGGTTCCATGTCAAATAAGTATTAATAAAAATTGGCTATAGATAAAATGCGTTTAGATATGTGGTGTACATTCCTTTCGTGATAAAACTCGCATACTATATGTGTATAACAAAAATTGGAATTAAATAGTTTTAATTGAATGAAAAATAAAATAAAAAAGGTAAAAAGTAGGAAGTGGGAGGAGAAAGTGGAAGAGTAAAACTATGGTCACATTTGGGTAAGAGGATAAAAATTGACAAAAAAATTTCCCCAATTTATATTTCTATTTTATTTGTGATATTTTTATTGAAATGTAAATAAAGAACCAAATTGTTTTTTTTTTTCGATCTGTTTTAGTTGATAAATAAAATTTTGTTAATAGTCTATATTATAAAATAATGTAGTTTCAATCGTTTACCACATATTTCTATTTTTTTTGTTCTCTTTTATTTTTACTTTTATTTTTAATTTAAAAAAAAATATAGATTCGTACCTTTACATGAACAAAAAGAAAAGAAAGAAGCAAAGACAGCTGCCGGATATTTGATGTTAAAACAAGGAGATTGATTTATGAAATATATAAGGGACTTAAAGAATGAGGAGTATGAAAGAGAAAAAATGAAAGAGAAAAAATGAATGAGAAAATCACCTCTTAATAATTAATTCACCAAGCTTGTAAGTGTATTCTCTATAAGAGAGAGATGGCGACTAGGAATTATTACATGATATTAATCTTTCAACTTTGTAAGTAGGAAGAAATTTTTTTGAGTATCCAGTATTCAAGCATGTACTTCGCGTGTTATAAAATAAATAGAGGGACACAAAAACCATATATTTTTCTCTACTTATATTCTGACACATAAAGTACCGCTCGGTTGAATAACTCAATAGCATTCATTGGGAATGAGTTAGTTTGGGGTTTGGAAGATTCGAAGTATGGCATTCATAGGCTCCTATTTTCTGGTCCTATCATACTTCTATTTTCTTCTATGCTTAATTACATGATATAGCAGACATTGACAAGGTGATCACTTTGGACATTTCGACATTGAAAACCTCATACATAATAACAAGAAAAAATTTCGTTTTGCATAATTTTATCAACACTTGATTTTGATTTATTATCTTGAAATTATGTGCAAGTCGTTTGGACATGAATTTGAGTGGTTTATGGAGGACTTAATGGGCATGTAAAAACCTCGACCTAGCACGCAATACTCAGTTCTAAGAAATTACTTGAACAAAAACAAAAGAAAAAAAAAACTTAAAATGTGTATGGAAATTAATGGTTTGTTGTTAGTCGCATTGATAGGAGCATATTTAGGCGACTTACTTAGCTTGTTTTCGTGCATCTATGTTGGTAATTCATAGTTATTTTAGTCCTTTATGCTTCTTTTGTGTGTTTTTAGGTTCTAAGGGCTTAGGGAGCAAGAAAGTGCATTTTGAGGCTATTTGGGGCACTTTTGGGCATGGATTGGATAGCTTAATCATGGAGCAAAGAGGATGGACGAAATTGAAGCCTTGTATGCTCTTTGGGGACATCAAACAAAGGGCCTAGCCCAATCAAACAAATCCTTTGAGCCATGGAAAACCTCTAGCCCAATCAAACATATTATGCCATGCAAACCAACCTATTTTAGGCCCATTCTATGTACTTAAACCCTAGCCCTTTAAACTAGTCCATTTATCACTTATCACTTCCATTCAATTATCACTCACCACATATCATTCATTTATCACCACATATCATTCATTTATCACTTATCAAACCTTTCACTTATCACTTATCATTTCCATTCACTTATCACTCACCACATATCATTCATTTATCACTTATCATACTCATAATCATCTACACATTTCAAACATATGCATTTCATCTCACATGCACACCCACCTCTTTCCAAACTAATTCACATGCATACCTATTCTTTAAATCAACACATGCATTCACACACATGCACATCATTCACTCACATTTCCACCATTCATTCTTTATTCCACAAACATCTCACATGCATTTCCACCTTCCTACTTCATCATTTCACCACATTCTCCCTCTTTAACTCATTTCATTATTCATTCACTTTGCATTCATTCAATTCCACCCCACATGCACCCTTTATTCTTCATCATTGCAACCATGGCACATTTACACCAACAAAACAACTCCCATGCCATGGCCTACTCATATTCCCATTTCCTTTCCAACATCTCACATGCATTTCCACCTTCCTACTTCATCATTTCACCACATTTTCCCTTTTATTTCCACATGCAATTCTTCATCATTGCAACCACAAACACCTTAAACAAATAGCCATATACATCTCCACTCCTCCTATAAATACCCTTGCATTCATTCATTCAAAGATCATCTCATTCACAACACAACAACACACCACAAACACATTCCTTTCTCCCTTAGAATCCAAAAACCATCTTCCATTTCCACCAATCCTCATCCATTTCCATAATTCCCCAACACTTCCATCCCCCCAACCAACCTATCCTTAAACCTTGTGCTACAACAACGAGGAAGAGAAGAGTGCCTAAACGTTCATACAATTCAAGTTTTGAGTTGTTGGAATGTTTAGGTGTTTCTTTGATTTCAAAGTTTCATTTTAATTCTCTTTGTTTTGTACGTATGAGAAATGGAAGAAAAGAGTGCTTAAACGTTCATACAATTCAAAGTTTTGAGTTGTTGGAATGTTTAGGTGTTTCTTTGATTTCAAAGTTATGAGGAACTAAACCCCCTTTAGCTAGGGGGTAATTCGAAACTATGTTTATGTTTGTAATATGATTTGATTACTTTTAATTACGTTTCATAAGTTGTGAATTCAATTTGTTTAACTGTTTGATTGATAACCTATTTATGTATGTTTATTAAGAATGAACGCTTAATTTTCATGCATGAATTTGACGCTAGAATATAAGTGAGTTTCACGTAATAGTTATGAACTTATATTCACAAGTAGTGGAGGTTGCTTATAAACAATCGTGTTAAACATATTCTTGGCATAAGTTTCATGCAATCATAGTAACGAATGCCTCGTCAACACTTATAGTTTTCATGATGCTTAATGATTCTTGCTTGTATCTCTATTATGCAATTCATGTAGGGAACTTGTGAGGAATGCTTTGGATTGTCGTATGCAATCATCCAATTCATTAACTTAAGGAAAACTTGACGGTTAATTTAAGCGGACCTAATTAACCCGGGGCGTTGAGAATTCATGGTTTATTGAAAAACAATTAGACATCATTTTGTATGCAAGTATAACATATGTGGAGATGAACCCCTTAGCTAGCTTCCCATCAATTCATTTCCGTCAAATCCATATTTACAATTTGTTTTGTTTCCAAGTTTCCATTTTTAGTTTAAAGTTGTCCAAATCCAATCCCCCTTTACTTTATTGTTCAATTTAGTTAGAAATCAATTTAGTTTGTGTTTTTAAAGCATTTTGAGTCTTTTGGTTTGTCTTAGTGTTTTAACGTTTAGTTTCACATTCTTTGAGTCTAGTTTAGTGTTTTATCTTGTTTTTACGTTTTTGAAGTCAAATCCAAGTGGTTAACAATCCCTCCTAATCCCCGGTCCAGAACGATCCCTACTTACATCCATACTATAATTGTCAAAAAGAGGGTTTAATTTGTGCGCGTATAATTCTCGCATCAAATTTTGGCGCCGTTGCCGGGGAGGACCACAATGCAGAGTGTCCCTACATTTGGTGCTTCATATAGGCAAGGATTTCAAGCCAATCAATGTCCACAAAGAGATTGGAGGGATCATTTAAACTCTATGTGGTGGGAAGCTCAACAAGTTCAAAGTGAAGCATATTGGCAGCCATATGAGGAGTTCTATTCAAGACCTATGCACCCACCACAACCTCCTATGCAATATGCTCAATTAAATTCAAGTTCGTCAATAGATTATAATCAAATTCTTAATGAATTAAATTCTTTGGTGCAGGGGTCACAAAATCAAGCCAAGGAGGCTCAACAAGAAGCATATTGGCAACCTTACGAGGAGTTCTATACAACACCTATGCAGCCACCACAACCTCCCCCACCACAATTCCAATCAAGTTCAAGTATGTCCATGGAAAGTGATCAAGCTATGCAATTACTAACCTCTATTTCGCAAGGGTTGCAAAATCAAAACAACCGGATAGCAAATAACGAGAAGGAGATGATGGATATGGAGGAGCAAATTGGGCAGATTATGGAGTTCATGAAACAAATTCAAGAGCAAGAAGTGGATGAGGAGCTGCTAATTGAGGAGGAGAAAGAAGACATGCACACGGCAAGGGAAGAACAACCCTTGCTGCAGCCCCCTAAGCCCTCTAAACCACCCACCACAAGTAAGGACGTCCCAATTCCATGTTATTCTGATGTTATTCCACCCAATGTCCCTTTTCCTAGCAGGTTTTTGATTCCCAACCAAGAAGAGAGTAAAAAGGACATCGTGGAAGCCTTCCCAAAGGTTCAAAATGTTATTCCAATTCTTGGTGCAACACAGCAAGTTTTAGATGGTGTTGAATTCTTCAAAGGACTTTGTACACCAAGAAGAATGATTCAAGAGAAGGTAGTGGCTGGAGAAGATGTAGAAGGCATCAAAGAGGACATTAGACAAGGATCAATTCTCACATGCAATCTGGCCAAGTCCAATATCCCTGAAACTTTAAAGGGAGTGGTGTTTATTCTTGAGTTTATGTCAGAGCACACAGGTAAGCCGCCTCCCCGAATTTCAATTTTCTTTTATACTAATATGTTGTTAATGATCCAGGCACCCACTTTAGAATTTGAACCATTACCGGATCATCTCAAGTATCACCCCCCATTCAGAGATAAATTCCATGTCATGGGTCCTAAATGAGCCTAAGAAGGTTTTGTCCGGCTGTACGACGTTAAAGCAAGCGCTACTTGGGAGGCAACCCAATACAGTAAATAAAACAAAGTTTGTTCATTGATTTTTTCGATAAATTACAATTGTATCTAAACATGGCAGAAAGATGGAGTCTTCACAAAGGTTGTGTACGTGAGGCCCCACTACGTGGCAACACTCTCGGAGCAAGAGGCATCGGAGCAGGAGGCATCGGAACAGGAGGTCTCGGAGCAGAAGGCATTGGAGCAAGAGGCATCGGAGCGGAAGGCATAGGAGCGGGAGGCACCGAAGATAGATCATTCAAGGCCCCAAACCTTGGTGGAACGCTGGATGACCCAGGAAAGAGGTGCCTCTGGAAGAAAGCTGCAAGCCTTTGACGGTCATCAAGCTCGTCAAGTTTCCTCTTCATGCCTGACGAATAATTGTTGGCAAGCACGTGCAAACTTCGGTTCTCGTACTTAAGCTGTTTGATCTCCTGCTTAAGACTCTCCACCTCCGCCATCAAGGATTCAACCTGACGGGAGCGAGCAAGAAGGCGTTGGCCCATGTTGGACACAGAGCCAGCGCACTGAACACTCAGAGCCAGGGATTCTTGAACGGCCAACTCATCGGACCGTCCTGAAAGTAGCTGACTGTCTTTGGGAGTGAGGAGGTTCCGAGCCACTATCGTAGCCGTTGTGGGATCCGTCATCACAGAGTCCTCATCTGTAAGAGGGCCATGGGAAGATAAGAAAGACGGGCACCATACCTTACCCTGACGAGGCGCGACCGGGTCACTGCTTAGACTCAAATCTAAGCAAATGTTCGATGGGTTGGATGAGCTAGCCATTGTTCAAGAAGTTAAAAGAAAAGGGTTGGATGGAGGAAAATCTCGACGGGCCGAAGATGATTTTTGGGAAGTCTTCAAAGTGTGCAGATAGAGGTGATCGATCACCTCTATTAAAGGATAGGCGACACAATCACCAATTCAGCATTGAAGAGACACCGCTCTTCAAAAAACCGGATTTTCTGGCGTAAAGATCGCCAGCTCTTCAGACGCAATCCAAGCTTTTCAGAAAGCGTGTGCAAATTTGTCAAAAGCTCCCAGCTTTTCAGAAGACGCGTGGAAGGCGAGAAATCAGCTGCACACTTTAGCCGACAAACGTGGGTGACAAAGCTGAAAGCCCCCGGCTTTCCAGAAAGCGAATGCAACTTTGTCAAAAGCTCCCGGCTTTTCAGAAGACGCGTGCCACTTTGTCAAAAGCTCCCAGCTTTTCAGAAGACGCGTGGAGGACATTGCCGCATCCGCACTGCCATTTGCCATTACAATTCCTATATACATCAACCTTCATGGCAAGGTATACACCCACAAATGCATAATTTTCCTTCTCGGCCGAAAATGTAAGCTGCAACCAACCCTCTCAAACATGCTCAGATTTCTCCTTCTCTTGAGAACACACTTTCAAACATGGATGTATCCCCCAAAGAAGATACCAAATGCCTGCAGTACGAATGAGGAAGAGGAAACGGTGGATCGAAACATGTGGATTCATTCGCTGCCTTTTCGAAAGCAAAGGTATCTCATATCATCAAGGGCGAAAGCAAAGGTATCTCATATCATGCTTTTTCCCTGTCTTTTCCTTTGTCCTTGATATTACTTGCATGGCAAAGTGAAAGAAGCAATCAGCCGGCACTTGGAGTCTATCTGGACTCTATTCCCTGGTTGCTTACCTAGCTTTGCTGAGTTATCCTCTAACCCTCTTCAATACGAATTGGAGAGATTGAACAAAGAAACAGATAAGAGGAGGAAGCTCAGACCTTCGGGGGAGACCAAAGGAAGCCTGCTGCCCAGTTCAAGAGTAGCACAAAGGAAAATCAACGATGGGAGCAGCGCAGTTCAAGAGTAAGCCTGTGGAATCACAAAGATCCAAGCCTCACTGCAATCACCAAGGAGAAGATGGAACGAACACTCCATAACCAGATTTGCATCTCTAAAACTCTTCTCTTTGTTAGATACATTCTGCCATGTTTAGTATGTTTAATTGCTGTTTATATGTTTGTTTGTGTTTAGTGTGGTTTTTAACATTGAGGACAATGTTTGATTTAAGTGTGGGGGAGTTACTAAAGTGTTTTGATGCAAATTCGTAGGGTTTTATCCACCATAACTTCAAATGTTGTTTCTTGCTGTTTTTAAGTGTGTTTAGTGTGTTTTGATTTAAAAATTCGAAAATCACATAAAAATTTGAAAAACATGTTTTGAAAAGCCTAAAAAGAGTGTTTTGAGTCGTTTTTGTGTCGTAGGTCACCTTCCAACACAATGATAAGGATTTGGTTTCTAATTGCATGACTGTTAAAAAGAGTTAGAAACATGGAGAAAAGTTTGATTTACTCTTGGTATATGCTTGGTTATGGTTATAATGTATGACTTCACATGCAATCATAAAAGAAAAAAATTAGTTATGTAACATGCTTGAAGGAAGGAACTCAAACAAATGCTACAACCCTGAGAGACTTGAGCCTATAACGTTCTTTGGAGAGTATAATCTGTGATTTCTTGTTTTCCAAAGTTGTTGCATGATCTCATTATTCTTTGCTTGGTTACTACTTAGAAGGCGTTTCATCATATAGTTCCAAATGCTAGAACTCATGCCCATTTCATTCAAAGCATGTTATTGATTTACATAACATATTCAAGATGAAGTTGTGTAATTGCCACCATAGCCAAATAACCTCACTTCCCATATTTCGTATATGTTGTAAGTTTTACCCCCGTTGAGCTTTGTTTAGCCTTTATTCTTTGTCAACCCACATTATCCTCACCTAGCCTAGTTTAGGAATCCACACCTTTGTTCTTAGAAGATAGTGAGCATGACTTAAATGAATTCCTTTTGAGTTACATTATGCAAGAAAATGAGTGTGGGAGAAGGAATGCTTGTTCTTAAGTATGTTTTGAGTTTCAAAAGAAAAGAAAAACAGAAAAGAAAAGAAAGAAAGAAAAAAGAGCTTGAAAAAAAATGAAAGAATGAGTGATTGAAGTAAGGGCTCAAAACACCAATTCTGGCCCTAAATTGTCTCCCTTTTTGTTCCAAAGTTGAGTTTTCATTCAAAAGTGAATTCTAAGTTGATTCAATTGCCTTGCTCACTATTTCTTTAAGAACCTTTGTTTTCCATATCCCTTCTTTGTTATCCACACGCCCCAAGCCCCATTACAACCCGTGACTTCAATCTTGAGTGTTATGTGTTTCAATTTGTGGAGTTTGAACTTGGTATGAGCATATGGTGTCACTGGTTCTCGCGTCTAAGTAGTAGCATTCCATTCATGAGATCATAATCTAAACATGCTTATTAACTCCAAAAATTGCGTTCTTTGTGATACATATATGTGAGTGTTCGTTTTCATGTTTACATCAATCTTCTCACATATGACTAGATTAGGGTGTGTAGTTAGAAAATCTGAGTGAAAATTGAGTGCATATCTTGTAAGGAATTGAGCAAATTCTCCAAGGCATGTTACTACATTCAAAACATGGTTTTAAATGCTTAATTGTGAACTAGTATGTGGTGACTATGATTAAGAATGTACTTAAGGGTAAAGATGGCTAAATTCTGTGGGAATAATAATTTTTAACTTGTCATGTGCATTGGAAATCCCTGAAACGATTGTTGGAAGGTGTAGGTTGTGTTTTATGTGTTTAGTGTCGTTTTGTTTATTTGTTTTTATTCTGTTTTGCTCGAGGACTAGCAAAAGTTAAGTGTGGGGGAGTTTGATAGGAGCATATTTAGGCGACTTACTTAGCTTGTTTTCGTGCATCTATGTTGGTAATTCATAGTTATTTTAGTCCTTTATGCTTCTTTTGTGTGTTTTTAGGTTCTAAGGGCTTAGGGAGCAAGAAAGTGCATTTTGAGGCTATTTGGGGCACTTTTGGGCATGGATTGGATAGCTTAATCATGGAGCAAAGAGGATGGACGAAATTGAAGCCTTGTATGCTCTTTGGGGACATCAAACAAAGGGCCTAGCCCAATCAAACAAATCCTTTGAGCCATGGAAAACCTCTAGCCCAATCAAACATATTATGCCATGCAAACCAACCTATTTTAGGCCCATTCTATGTACTTAAACCCTAGCCCTTTAAACTAGTCCATTTATCACTTATCACTTCCATTCAATTATCACTCACCACATATCATTCATTTATCACCACATATCATTCATTTATCACTTATCAAACCTTTCACTTATCACTTATCATTTCCATTCACTTATCACTCACCACATATCATTCATTTATCACTTATCATACTCATAATCATCTACACATTTCAAACATATGCATTTCATCTCACATGCACACCCACCTCTTTCCAAACTAATTCACATGCATACCTATTCTTTAAATCAACACATGCATTCACACACATGCACATCATTCACTCACATTTCCACCATTCATTCTTTATTCCACAAACATCTCACATGCATTTCCACCTTCCTACTTCATCATTTCACCACATTCTCCCTCTTTAACTCATTTCATTATTCATTCACTTTGCATTCATTCAATTCCACCCCACATGCACCCTTTATTCTTCATCATTGCAACCATGGCACATTTACACCAACAAAACAACTCCCATGCCATGGCCTACTCATATTCCCATTTCCTTTCCAACATCTCACATGCATTTCCACCTTCCTACTTCATCATTTCACCACATTTTCCCTTTTATTTCCACATGCAATTCTTCATCATTGCAACCACAAACACCTTAAACAAATAGCCATATACATCTCCACTCCTCCTATAAATACCCTTGCATTCATTCATTCAAAGATCATCTCATTCACAACACAACAACACACCACAAACACATTCCTTTCTCCCTTAGAATCCAAAAACCATCTTCCATTTCCACCAATCCTCATCCATTTCCATAATTCCCCAACACTTCCATCCCCCCAACCAACCTATCCTTAAACCTTGTGCTACAACAACGAGGAAGAGAAGAGTGCCTAAACGTTCATACAATTCAAGTTTTGAGTTGTTGGAATGTTTAGGTGTTTCTTTGATTTCAAAGTTTCATTTTAATTCTCTTTGTTTTGTACGTATGAGAAATGGAAGAAAAGAGTGCTTAAACGTTCATACAATTCAAAGTTTTGAGTTGTTGGAATGTTTAGGTGTTTCTTTGATTTCAAAGTTATGAGGAACTAAACCCCCTTTAGCTAGGGGGTAATTCGAAACTATGTTTATGTTTGTAATATGATTTGATTACTTTTAATTACGTTTCATAAGTTGTGAATTCAATTTGTTTAACTGTTTGATTGATAACCTATTTATGTATGTTTATTAAGAATGAACGCTTAATTTTCATGCATGAATTTGACGCTAGAATATAAGTGAGTTTCACGTAATAGTTATGAACTTATATTCACAAGTAGTGGAGGTTGCTTATAAACAATCGTGTTAAACATATTCTTGGCATAAGTTTCATGCAATCATAGTAACGAATGCCTCGTCAACACTTATAGTTTTCATGATGCTTAATGATTCTTGCTTGTATCTCTATTATGCAATTCATGTAGGGAACTTGTGAGGAATGCTTTGGATTGTCGTATGCAATCATCCAATTCATTAACTTAAGGAAAACTTGACGGTTAATTTAAGCGGACCTAATTAACCCGGGGCGTTGAGAATTCATGGTTTATTGAAAAACAATTAGACATCATTTTGTATGCAAGTATAACATATGTGGAGATGAACCCCTTAGCTAGCTTCCCATCAATTCATTTCCGTCAAATCCATATTTACAATTTGTTTTGTTTCCAAGTTTCCATTTTTAGTTTAAAGTTGTCCAAATCCAATCCCCCTTTACTTTATTGTTCAATTTAGTTAGAAATCAATTTAGTTTGTGTTTTTAAAGCATTTTGAGTCTTTTGGTTTGTCTTAGTGTTTTAACGTTTAGTTTCACATTCTTTGAGTCTAGTTTAGTGTTTTATCTTGTTTTTACGTTTTTGAAGTCAAATCCAAGTGGTTAACAATCCCTCCTAATCCCCGGTCCAGAACGATCCCTACTTACATCCATACTATAATTGTCAAAAAGAGGGTTTAATTTGTGCGCGTATAATTCTCGCATCACGCATTATACCTTATTGGGAAGAGAGGATACTCTCTTGAGACTCTCCATGGATTATTTACCACCTCATAATTTTAATGTCAATTCTCGTGTCATCGTTATAAAACGTGTGTAAAAAATATGAGATGACAGAGAGTTTTACTTTTGATCTCCTTAGCATTTCTCGTAAGTTTATTCTTTCTTTTGGTCTCCATAGTATGTTTAATATATACTAAACTATTTTGTATAGTATTATAGTTCAACTAAATTGATATTTGATGGTGTGGAATTAGTGGTCCCAAGTACTCTAATTAGGACCAGAGTCCAAAGTGATTCATTTAGTAATGACTCGCGCTTGTGAAATAGGAATTGATCGAGATGTTGGACTCTTTTGATACGGAGTTGGAGTAATGCTTTGGAATCTAGGTAGGGATTTTTTGAGAAACTTATTATCATTGAGGTATTTGTCTTATTTAAACTTTGTGAAATATGTGTTATACTCGATATGTTTATAACTGTTATAATTGCATGTTTGGAACTTGGTATATTATTGTTGTTGCGAGTAATGTGGATGTTATGATAACGGTGATTATATGCATCTGTCATTGCATATTGGAGTGGATGGAAATATTATTTTGAGTGGTTGAGTTCGACTCTTGTAGGTACCAGCTAGGGTGGAAAAAGTGAAATTATAGAAATTGTATGAAGTAGTGGGGACTCTGGCTACCAAGAGGAGAACAAGATAGCTAATAAAATGAGAATTGTGATGATTGAATTACGGGGGTTACTTTGTAGAATAGAGCATTCAGACCACCGTTGTAGTGGTAAAATGCATGGCATGAGACATGCTATTTTGTGAGTTAACGGGAATGACAAAGAGGTTTGTTCTATTTTATGAGTTATAAATAGGAATAGCCAAAGAGTATTTCATTCTATTCACGCATTGTTATTGATAATGATTTTTTATTTGATTCTATGATTATATGACACTTAATTTAGTATTGTCAATTTACTATGGTAATGTTATGCCCTTATTGAGTTGTTGAAGCTCACCCCTCTATTGTTATCCAGGTTTATGAACTAGACAATCAAGAGGGTAGGCAGGATGAGATCGAATTAGATGTGTTGCCACAAATTTATTTATCTAATTTGGCATTGTAAATAATTCTTGATTTTTATTTATAAAAGAACTTTTTTCACCCCTTTTGTTGCAATCATATTTGGAATACAAATGCGATTGTGTAAATCTTAGTGTATCTAGGAGTATCTTTTATATTCTTTTTGGTAGTCTAATTGCTATTAGAGTTGTAATCCTAAAAGGGTAAAGATTTAACCTATCCTACTACTATAAATAAATGCACAATGGGGTGATACAACACACACCACACAATTAAATCTCTCTATTCTCTGTCTTATTACCGTCGACCTCCCCCTCTCTATTCCCCTAGAATAGTTCTGTTAAATAGGTCTACAACACGTTATCAGCACGCTCTTACCAAAAGCAAAGGAACTGAAGGATCGTAGGAGAAGGCTTTCTTCTACAAAATTCAAGGGCTCTTATTTGTTTTCACGCTTAAAATAAATGAAGATATTTGAAACGTCCATGAAGCATGAAAACATTCCCCATGATGCATAAACCCCTCTATGTTTATATTTTTTTTCCTATATATATATATATTGTATATGTTTCATATATTTTTTAATATATATATATATATATGTTTCATGCATTACGCAATTCTATTGCTATGTGGAATTGTGAGTCAAAGCATATAAATAAGTTAGAAGCATGTTAGGGTTTTTCAAACCCTAGAAAAGTCAGAAAAAAAAAATCTGGGAAATCATGCAGCACGGTTGCTGTACCACCGTCGTGGCATTACCACTGTCCTCCGTGCTAGCCTGCAGCCTAGCCGCGTTGAGCACTCCACCAAGACGAAGTCATTCCATCGTTAGGACCATAACAACAACCTTTTGGGCTTTGCTGCAACTACACGGACACACCAGGCCTTCGGCCTGGCTTACTTACCCGCCCGGGCTTGAAGCCTATCCCATCTCATTAGAAAGCATGTAGCCTTTCTTGAACTTGTCCATGTGTTCCAGGTTTAACGTGTTAGCAGCTTTTGTTGCTGTGCTTTGTCCTGCATCCTTGGCCCGCCTGCAACAAGCCCATCTGCTTGTTGGGCTTTGACCTCGCCTAGGCCTGCTTGCCCGCAGCATTTGCTGCTGGGCTTGGCTTGCCCTTACCCGAAACCAAATTTGGCTAGGTTTCCAGGAGCAACCCAAGGCCAGCTTTTGCAGGGCTGGCACCCGTGTCCAATTTTTGGCCTAATGTTAGCAACCTTGGCTCCTAGGCTTCCCAGGCCACATGGCCCAAGGCTTGCAGCTCTCACTGAGGCCTAATTAGCCTACAACCGTACCTGTAAAGCCCTTTCCCATGTTTTTTTTTTACTCAATGTCAATTTTTGGCATCCTCGCTTCATAAATCCTGCCTAAAATTTTTTAGGGCCCTTTGGTTTATGCTAATTAATTCTAATTTAATTATCACTTGGTTTATCACCAACCGAATCTAATATGACCCGTTTGTCATTATTTTGCTTCCATGATCGACCCCGTTTGGTCCCGATCTATTGAATTAATTAAAAGTGACTTGCAGTCCATTAATCTGATAATTAATCCAAAATTATTGACCTGAATATCACTTTTGGACATTAATGATTCAATAATGTTTTTTAATACTTTGAACCATTGACATCTTTTCGTCGTCCCAAAGTTCTCACACTTAAGTTCCTGAAGCAACTCAAATCCACTACACTTAAATCAACATATTGCATTCTATGTTCTTGCATGAACCTCTCCTTTATGAACTAATCGTTCATAACACTAAATTGAACCTGTAGTTTCATATTTAGTGCCCTTGAGAAACTCGAAGTTTTTCATTCAAAACTTACCACATGAAACATGTAACTTTCATGCATAAATTAAATCAATACATGTTTAGAGAACCCTGAATGTTTTACGATGTATGTTTATGGATTACCAAATGACTAACCACTTTTTGTTGTACCCTCCGTTTTAGGGACATGTCGAACTTGAACAAGCTCGATTTCACCGCTCTCAAAGTATCTGGAAGAAACTACCTGAAGTGGGTTCAAGACGTGAAGCTCCATCTTACTGCAAAGAGTCTTAGAGCCACCATCAAGGAACTAATCGACGGAGCTCAGAAAACTATTGCAATGATCTTCATTCGAAGACATATCCATGATGCTCTACAAACTAAGTACATCGCTGAGGAGGACCTACGCACCCTCTGGCTTGCTTTGGTCCATCGTTTCGATCACCAGAAAGACATCTACTTGCCTAAAGTGAGACACGACTGGCAGCATCTTTGCTTCCAAGACTTTAAGTTCATGAATGAATACAACTTTGAAGTTTGTAGAATCCGATCATTACTGAAGTTCTATAAAGTGGACTTAACCAAATCAAATCTCCTAAAGAAGACCTATTCGACATTCCATGCCACTAATATTGTCTTGCAGCAACAATATAGGGCACAAAAATTCACCAAATTTTTGGATTTGATCTTCGTTTTACTTCTCGCTGAAAAGTAGAACCAGGTTTTCATGAAGAATCATCAAGCTTGACCTATTGGCTCAAACACTGCGCTTGAAGCGTATGCAATCAATTTTAGCTGCCACAAACATGCAAAAATTGTTGTGGCCATGGCAATGGGCGGCAAGCCCCACTATAGGTCCAAGGTCAACAGAATCAAGGCCTACCCAAGGGAGGAAATTTGACCCAGAAGCACCAACCCTTTGCCCCCAAGACCCCAAACTTTAAGAACAAGGGAAAAGCTGCAGTTCAATCGACTTCCATTAAAGTGGACATGTGCTACCGCTGTGGATCAAAGGATTATTGGTCATGCGTATGCAGAGCTAACCCCGAGGATTTTGCAAAGTATCATTCTCATCGTGAGTCTAACTTTGCACTTGTGGATCATCCGGAAGATGCGACTACATCTATGGAGATATCAAACTTTTAGGAGGCATACGCTCCTATGGGTGAATAAATTTAGACATGTTTTAGGGTGTTTTACCCATAGTGGCCGAACCCACTATGAGTGGCTTGACCCCCCCTATTTTCTTGGTTTATGGTTTAATTTTGGACAATTTTTCTAAGTATTTAGAATAATTTGTCTGGTTTTGGTTTGTTTTGAGTTATGGATGATTATTTTATGGATATGATTTCGCAAATTGATTAATTCAATGAATGGAATTATATTTATGCATGTGACCAATCCAATCAATTTATTTCTAGGTATATGTCTAGTGGGAAAGTTAGTTGTCTGGCTGATAGTGCTACCACGCACACCATATTGCGTGAGCGACACTATTTTACTAACTTTATACCTAAGAACACCCATCTGATAACTCTCTTAAGCTCATCCAACCTAATTGAAGGATACAAAAATGCCCGTATCATAATTTCTTATGTTACAGTCTTAACCATTAAAGAGGCACTCTATTCTCCACGCTTCAGAAGAACGTTGCTAAGTTTTAGAGATATTCGAGATAATTAATATCATATTGAAACCACTGAAGATAATATATCTGAATTTCTTTATATCACTTTGTACAAATATGGCCAGAAGCATATTCACGAGAAGTTGGAACGTTTCCCGACTGGGTTGTACATAACAACCATTCGTGACGTAAAAGGCTACCATGTGGCCGACCTTGTGCCTGAGTTCCAGAGCACTTTGCTGCTTTGGCATGACCGTATGGGACATCTCGGACGTGACATGATACGCCATATCCTCAAATCATCACATGGGCATCATTTACCTCCATATATTAGATTCCCGCCATGCAAAGTGTGTTCTTTAGAGAAGTTGAATACAAAACCCTTATTTAGAAAGATTATTCATAACCTCCCTAAGTTTCTTCAGAGGACTCAAGGGGATATTTGTGGACCTATCCAACCAACATACAGAACATTTAGATACTTTATGGTGTTGGTTAATGCCTCGACTCGATGGTTACATGTTTGCCTATTGTCCACATGCAACGCTTTATTTGTGAAATTCCTAGCATAAATTACTAAGCTAAGGGCTCACCACCCTGATTATCCAATTAAGTCGATTCGATTGGATAACGCTGGAGAGTTTACATTACAGACTTTTGACGATTATTGCATGTTAGTAGGGATTGAAGTGGAACATCTTGTACCCCATGTTCTGACCCAAAACAGCCTGGCAGAAGCTTTCATAAAGTGCCTCCAATTAATAGCTCGAATTTTGGTTATGCGAACCAAACTGTCGGTATCTAGCTGTGGCTATGCAATATTGCATGCAGCTATATTGGTCCGCCTGAGGCCCACAGCTACCCAACCTCATTGTAAACATGAAAATTCTATAACGAATAAAACGAGAACATGTGTGCAAAGTAAATTTGTATTGATGAATCTGTAGGGTTACAATCTTTATTTACAACTTTCCTCTGATTTGGTGTTCAAATTTGATGTAGATACGTATGTTGTTGATCCAAGGGTCGCAATGACTTGATCTCAGATGAATGATTGAATGATTGCTTTATGTTTTGAGGTTGAAACAATGCGTGGATAGTTTTCACCTCAAAGTTACAGCAAAGGGTGATGTTGATGCAGGATTTCGTTGCTTCAACAGTCTTTGACGACTTGATCTTGAAACGAACGTCGTTACAAGCTTTAAGCTTGCAACAAAGTCTAGAAAGAATCAGTACAAGTGCTTGTTAATTCTTTAAGGGAGTGCTTTGGCTTTGGTCGATAGAAAGCTTCGTCTTTGGTTGCGCGTTCTTTGAAGAGAGCTTTGGCAGTGTATTAGTCTTCAAAGATTTATGCAGAGGTTCTTCTCAATGTGTAATTTTTGACCCCTTTGGGTCCTTGTATTTATAGACTTCCCAAGCCATGCCTTTGGAAGGATTTGGCTTTGATTTATGTCTTGATTCATCCATGAGAAAATTTAGGCATGTTTTGTATCTTTAATTTCAGTCACCTTCCTCATATTGGCTGAAATTTACAAGCCTTGTTGCCTATTTGTGAGCAATCTTCAATTCTTGCTTATTTTGTGAATATGTTTTGGCTTTCTTTTTGGTTTTGAGAGATTTTGGGCCCCTGCCGATTTTAAGAGGGATTTTCCCCTTTCTACTGAATTTTGGGAATGTTTTACACTTCCTTTGCTTGATTTGTGCCACATGTCATTGATGACTTGTTCATTTGTGATGAGTCATATGCCACGTGGAGCTTTGTGATGCATCATTTGTATGCAATGAAATTTATACGTCTACATTCATTCACTGTTATAGTTGGTTACTGGATATGAGCCTAACGTCTTGCATTTACGTGTGTTTAGGTGCGCAGTTTATGTGCCAATAGTGCCTCCACTATATACTAAAATGGGTACTCAGGGAAGAATAGGAATCTATGTTGATTATGATTCGCCATCAATTGTTGGCTACTTAGAACCCTTGATAGGAGATCTATTTACCGCACGTTTTGTAGATTGTCACTTTAATGAGACAGTCTTCCCGTCGTTAGGAGAAGATAAACATACTAATGTTCCTGGAGAACGCTGAGAATTATCATGGTATGCTCCCACTGTGTCTAATTTAGATCCTCGTACTGCCCAGTCTGAAACTGAGGTGTGATGAATTATAGATCTTTAGAGCATTGCTCAGAGCATACTGGATGCTTTTACTGATCAAGTTAAGGTGACAAGATCACATATACTTGCTGCAAACGCACCTGCAAGGATAGATGTACCCTGTGTACATCATAACACTGCCTGGGAAGGCTAGACTGTAATACCTTGAAAATTTAAATATATGAATATGTGGAGAAAAATCGAAAATAAATTGATTTATGGGTTTGGAAAATTGAATTGAGAACTTTAGATGTTTTGTTTTTGGAAATTTATATAATTTACGTCATAAAATTTACCGATAAGAGGAAGATGACGAAAATGACCTATTTGGTTTAACGTAATTATATGAGGACGTATTTTATCCTCATATATTTTATCGGATTTCTTGACATATTTGGATAGAGGATGATTTCACGAGCGTGCAGGTGCAAACTGTTCGAAAAATGGAGTTACAACGAATGAGTTATTAATGATTGAAGTTGAGGACAAAATGGTCAATTTATCATTTTTGGTAGGCTCCAGATATTAGGAGAAAAATCTGGGATGCCACGTGTGTGGCTGTAATGAAGAGGGAAGGAAAGAAAGGAGAGAAAGGAGGGAAATGAGAGGGTGACCAACCAATCAGGGAGAAAAGAAAGAAGATAAAGCAGGGAAGAGAGGAGGAAGAAAACCGAGTCCTTCATTGACTCGCTGACTTAACACGGACGGATCTTTCGATTTTGGCTATTATTGATGACGATACCGGTGTCAAAATGATCCTTACATTGAACCCAATTGTTCTCTCTCCCATTTACACCCGAAAAACTTAAGAAAATGGGTTGATTTTAAGAGGAACCGCATTGTGGGTGCAGCAATATTGGCTTTGATTCGCCAAAACTCGAAGCTAACTCCTACCATTACCACCACCAATAGTCTCCCCTCAATGTTGGGAACAAAGGCCAAGCAATGGTTAGGGTGTCGGAGTGTGTTTTGAGGTTGAATCGAGAACACCTATTTCTAGGGTTTTTGGTGGTCCAAGGATGATTTCAGGTGTTTCCAGGCCAAATTGGACTTTGGCCTAGGTATGAAAGTTGTTCCTTTCACTAAGCTCTACATTCCTGTAAAATTCGAGAATTTTTTAAAAATAGTGAAATTTTTCGACGAGTCGGGACGGCCGACCGCCACTTGTGGCGGCGCACAGACAGGAAGCTAACGTTGTATTTTATGTGGATTTTGTTATTCCAATTATGTTTTTATTATCTACTTGATGTGTTTCGATTATTAACACGAATATGGAATATTTTGGATTAATTGATTTCTTAGTAAATTGGATTGAAATTAAAATGTGAACTACAAAAGGCTTGATCCCACTCCAGGGTACGTAGACAGTCTAACAAAGTTTAGATGCAGCCTTAAGTGATCGAGACAAATCTTTTGTTGAGAAATTCAAATAAGAAAAAGAATTTGGTGAATAAACTGAGTTTTAGCCTTATGCTTTGGTAAATAAATGTATTCACAATTTTTGTGAGGGATTAAGGTAATTAAGTAAGGAATTGTGTTTAACGGTAGTTAACTAAACAATAATTTAGTTTGGGTCCTATCACCGATATTTTTTCCCGAAAATAAATATTTCGGGGCGGGGCATTACAAATGGTATTAGAGTGAATGATCCTGCTCTACGATATGCAAAATTTCTCGAGTCTTGTTGGTGTGAATTATGATATGCATTGTGGTTGCATGATTTCATAATTTTTGTGAATAAAGTTGCATTCATGTGATACATACATATATATATATATATGTGTGTGTGTGTGTGTGTGTGTGTGTGTGTGTGTGTGTGTGTGAGCGCGCGTGTGTGTGTCAGATACATATATGATTTGCATTGTGTTTGTGGTGAAATTTCCATGGTGATTATGAAAATTTTGTTAATGGGAATTATGATTTGCATTGATATTGCATTATTCACTAAGTTCTTTGTGTAGTGAGAAAGTTATGTGGAATACATATATATCTTGTGAATCATCATGAAATGAAGGGAATTGGATTGACATTGTGTGATGCATTATGGAAATTTTGAATGTTAAGGTGATAGTGGAATTGTGAGAAGTAGATGGAAGAGTTGTATTATTGATAGGAGCATATTCATGCGACTTAAATGGCTTGTTCTCGTGCATTTACGTTATGTTTCTCTAGTTATTTTAGTCCTTTATGCTTCTTTTGTGTGTTTTCAGGTTCTAAGGGCAAGGTATGCAAAAGGATGCCTTTTGGAGCCTTTTGGAGCAAATTAGAGATTGGAATGGATATCATATGCTTGGAGCCAAGAGGATGGACGAAATTAAAGACTTGAAGTAGGAAAGTTAAATCCTAAAAGACCTCATGTTTAAGCATCATTGAAAACTCCTACGCATTTTAGAACACAAAAACAACATTCCTTGCAACCTTAGGACATTGTCGTGTGTTTCCTTGTGTCTCCGTTCCTTGCCATGCAAGGAAGGGTTTTGTTCCCTATTTTTAAACACTTAAAGCATTCACTTATCATATCATTCACTTAACATATCATTCAATTATCATATCATACATTTATCACTTATCACTTCCATTCACTTATCACTCACCACATATCATTCATTTATCACTTAACATATCATTCACCATTCACTTATCATAACCATACAAAGTTCACTTATCATACTCATAATTATCTACACATTTCAACCATTTAAACATATGCATTTCAACTCACATGCACACCCACCTCTTTCCAACATCTCACATGCATTTCCACCTTCCTACTTCATCATTTCACCACATTCTCCCTCTTTAATTCCACATGCATTCACTTCATCATTCCACCATTCATTCTTTATTCCACAAACAAGTCACATGCATTTCCACCTTCCTACTTCATCATTTCACCACATTCTCCCTCTTTAACTCATTTCATTATTCATTCACTTTGCATTCATCACTTCCACCCCACATGCACCCTTTATTCTTCATCATTGCAACCATGGCACATTTACACCAACAAAACAACTCCCATGCCATGGCCTACTCATATTCCCATTTCCTTTCCAACATCTCACATGCATTTCCACCTTCCTACTTCATCATTTCACCACATTTTCCCTTTTATTTCCACATGCAATTCTTCATCATTGCAACCACAAACACCTTAAACAAATAGCC
Organism: Pyrus x bretschneideri; assembly: GCF_019419815.1. Classification (NCBI taxonomy): domain Eukaryota; kingdom Viridiplantae; phylum Streptophyta; class Magnoliopsida; order Rosales; family Rosaceae; genus Pyrus; species Pyrus x bretschneideri. The sequence continues at coordinate 3,022,884 of NW_025999501.1, forward strand.
ATATACATCTCCACTCCTCCTATAAATACCCTTGCATTCATTCATTCAAAAATCATCTCATTCACAACACAACAACACACCACAAACACATTCCTTTCTCCCTTAGAATCCAAAAACCATCTTCCATTTCCACCAATCCTCATCCATTTCCATAATTCCCCAACACTTCCATCCCCCCAACCAACCTATCCTTAAACCTTGTGCTACAACAACGAGGAAGAGAAGAGTGCCTAAACGTTCATACAATTCAAGTTTTGAGTTGTTGGAATGTTTAGGTGTTTCTTTGATTTCAAAGTTTCATTTTAATTCTCTTTGTTTTGTACGTATGAGAAATGGAAGAAAAGAGTGCTTAAACGTTCATACAATTCAAAGTTTTGAGTTGTTGGAATGTTTAGGTGTTTCTTTGATTTCAAAGTTATGAGGAACTAAACCCCCTTTAGCTAGGGGGTAATTCGAAACTATGTTTATGTTTGTAATATGATTTGATTACTTTTAATTACGTTTCATAAGTTGTGAATTCAATTTGTTTAACTGTTTGATTGATAACCTATTTATGTATGTTTATTAAGAATGAACGCTTAATTTTCATGCATGAATTTGACGCTAGAATATAAGTGAGTTTCACGTAATAGTTATGAACTTATATTCACAAGTAGTGGAGGTTGCTTATAAACAATCGTGTTAAACATATTCTTGGCATAAGTTTCATGCAATCATAGTAACGAATGCCTCGTCAACACTTATAGTTTTCATGATGCTTAATGATTCTTGCTTGTATCTCTATTATGCAATTCATGTAGGGAACTTGTGAGGAATGCTTTGGATTGTCGTATGCAATCATCCAATTCATTAACTTAAGGAAAACTTGACGGTTAATTTAAGCGGACCTAATTAACCCGGGGCGTTGAGAATTCATGGTTTATTGAAAAGCAATTAGACATCGTTTTGTATGCAAGTATAACATATGTGGAGATGAACCCCTTAGCTAGCTTCCCATCCATTCATTTCCGTCAAATCCATATTTACAATTTGTTTTGTTTCCAAGTTTCCATTTTTAGTTTAAAGTCGTCCAAATCCAATCCCCCTTTACTTTATTGTTCAATTTAGTTAGAAATCAATTTAGTTTGTGTTTTTAAAGCATTTTGAGTCTTTTGGTTTGTCTTAGTGTTTTAACGTTTAGTTTCACATTCTTTGAGTCTAGTTTATTGTTTTATCTTGTTTTTACGTTTTTGAAGTCAAATCCAAGTGGTTAACAATCCCTCCTAATCCCCGATCCAGAATGATCCCTACTTACATCCATACTACAATTGTCAAAAAGAGGGTTTAATTTGTGTGCGTATAATTCTCGCATCAATTGGGCGAAAGTTGCCCTGTGAATGATGAATTGGGCGAAATGACCCGTGAAATGTGAAGTAACGGATATGTGGGCACAAAGACCCAATGTTTTCAGGAAGAAGCTCTATGTGTGGGCTGTGAGAATGAATTATGGAAGTGATAAAAATGTGTGAAGTGGTCAGGTATATTACAATCTTTTCCAGCCTACTAGTCCTCATTTGAGCTAATAAGATAATGGTGGTGGAATCATTGTTTTGACAATGATAAGTATGGCTAGAAATTTTAAAATTTTGTGGCCAATGATAATTATGGTTGAAAATTTTAGTACTTATTAAAGTTGTAATGACTTATTGAATGGCCAATCATAAGCCTCATTCTTTATCTCCTCAAGCTCATTCAATTGAAGCTTCCTATGGATTCCAGCAGCATCAATTTCCATAGTGAAAGTTTTGACAGCCCAATGTGCTTTGTGCTCCAATTCAATGGGAAGATGGCATGGTTTCCCATAGATGAGCCAAAATGGGGACATCCCAATTGGTGTTTTGTAGGCTATACGATATGCCCACAATGCATCATTCAAATGCAAGCTCCAATTCTTCTGAGTTGGCCCAACGGTCTTCTCCAAAATTTGCTTGATTTCTCGATTAGAAACCTCGGCTTGCCCACTTGTTTGAGGATGATAAGGTGTTGAAACCTTATGCGTGACATTATACTTCATGAGTAACGCCTCTGTGGTCCGATTACAAAAGTGAGAACCTCCATCGCTTATTAGTACTCTTGGCATCCCAAATCTGGAAAAAATATTAGTTTTGACAAAATCTGCAACCACTTTGGAATCATTAGTACGGGTGGCTTTTGCTTCCATCCATTTCGACACATAATCAACCGCAAGTAAAATGTAATTAAAACCATGAGATGAAGGAAAAGGACCCATAAAGTCAATACCCCAAACATAAAAAATTTCGATAGAAAAGATGGGATTTTACAGCATTTGGTTATTTGCACCTGTATTGCCCGTTCTTTGACAACGATCACAAGTCACACAAAAAGTTCTAGCATCCTTAGATATAGTAGGCCAATAAAATCCATATTCTAAAACTTTATGTGTCGTTCATTGAGTGCCAAAATGACCCCCACATGCATAAGTGTGACAGAAAGTTAAAATTGAATTAAACTCCGATTCATGCACATACCTACATAGAATCTGATCAAGGCAATATTTCCTTAAATAGGGTCATCCCACACATAAAACTGTGCATCCTTTTTAAGTTTATCACGTTGGTGCTTATTTAGGTTGCTTGGAACTTGTTTAGACACCAAATAGTTCACTAAATCGGCATACCATGGCACACTTACCTCGATGGACAACAGCTGTTCATCTGGGAATGTCTCTGGGATAGGCACGACATCCTCTTAATGCACCATACAGCTCAAGTGGTCAGCCACCACATTTTCACTTCCTTTCTTGTCTCGGATTTCGATATCGAACTCTTGGAGAAGAAGCATCCAACGAATGAGCCTTGGTTTGGCCTCCTTCTTCGTAAGTAAATACTTGAACGCTGCATGATCAGAGTAGATTATAACTTTAGTACCAAGTAAATAAGAACAAAAATTATCTAAAGCAAAAACAACAGCAAGAAGTTCATTTTCCGTTGTGGACTAGTTCAATTGAGCATCATTTAGGGTCTGGGATGCATAATATATGACATATGGCTGCTTGTTCTTCCTTTGGCCTAAAACAGCTCCTAATGCATAATCTGAGGCATCACACATAAGCTCAAAAGAAAGACTCCAATATGGTGGAACAATGATGGGGGCTGAAGTGAGCATCTCTTTAAGGTGTTTGAAGGCATTCTCACATTCCTCATTGAACACAAGGGGCATATCTTTTTGGAGAAGTCGGCATAGGGGTTGGGATATCTTCGAAAAGTCCTTGATAAAGCATATATAGAATCTTGCATGTCCAAGAAAATAACAAACCTCTCTCACTGAAGTGGGAGAGGGTAAGTAGCATACAAGATCTATTTTCGATTTATCAACCTCAATACCCTTGGCCGAAACAATGTGACCTAAAACTATGCCTTGTTTTATCATAAAGTGACATTTTCCCCAATTTAAAACAAGGTTAGTTTCAATGCATCGTTTCAAGATTAATGTGAGATTATCTAAACAATCATCAAACGAATCACCAAATACGCTAAAATCATCCATGAAAACTTCAATAATCTTTACTACAAAATCTGAAAAGATACTTACCATGCATCTTTGAAAGGTGGCTAGTGCATTACATAAACCAAATGACATTCGATGATAAGCAAAAGTACCAAATGGACAAGTAAAAGTACTATTTTCTTGATCATCTAGAGCTATTACAATTTGATTATATCCCGAATAACCATCAAGAAAACAATAAAAAGAATGATCGGCTAACCTTTCAAGCATTTGATCAATGAACGGCAAAGGGAAGTGATCTTTCCTTGTGGTGGCGTTGAGTTTCCTATAGTCAATGCACACTCTCTAACCTATTTAGATACAAGTGGGCACAAGTTCATTCTTTGCATTCTTTACCACGGTGACTCCAGATTTCTTTGGAACAACTTGAACCAGTGAGACCTACCAACTATCCGAAATAGGATAAATTACTCCACAATCAAGAAGCTTGATAATCTTGTTTTTCATAACTTCCATTATTGGAGGGTTGAGCCGGCATTGAGCCTCTCGAGTTGGTTTAGCCCACTCCTCTAGAAGTATGTGATGCATGCATGTTATAGGGCTAATTCCCTTAATGTCGGCCAAAGTCCATCCAATGGCTGTTTTGTACTCTTTTAACACTCGCACCAATTTCTCCTCCTCCATTGCCGTGAGGGATGAAGAAACAACGACGGGCAACGTCTCTTTTTTCTCTTAAATAGACATACTTCAAATGATCCGGCAATGGTTTAAGCTCAATAATGGGTGCCTGAATCACCGAAGGTAACAACTTGTTAGTAGAAATGGGAATTAGAATTGGGATTTGAGGCTTACCAAGGTGTTGTGGCAATGACTCAAGTGCAACAACCATCTCGGCCTCTTCTTCACATGTAGGCACGGCAAGGACTTCTTTATGCATGTCGTGAGTGTGGTCCTTTCCTACCCCTTTGTTTTTTAGTCCTATCCCTTTTGTACTGGTCGTTTCAAGGGGATCCCTCTCCAAAGAGTCAAGATAATCCTGCGCCAATGAATCGAATACATCAATAGAAAAACAAGAATGATCATCTTTAGAATATTTTATAGTTTCAGACATATTGAAATCAATAACTTCCCCATCAAATTCCATTGTTAATGTCCCCTTGAACACATCTATCTTGGTGCAGGATGTTTTCATGAAAGGTCTCCCAAGTAGGATCGGCAATGGTGTAGAAAGGGCTGAATCTTCCATGTCAAGCACATAAAAGTCAGCTGAAAAGATCAAATTGTTAACCTGCACCAAAACATCTTCCAAAACTCCTTTCAGATATGCATTAGAATGATAGGCCAATTGAATAATCACACCATCTTGTTTTAAGCTCTCCTAAGTTCATAGATGCATAAATTGAGTAAGGCATGACATTAATTGAAGCTTCTAAGTCTAACATAGCATTGATAGGAGCATATTTAGGCGACTTACTTAGCTTGCTTTCGTGCATCTATGTTGTTAATTCATAGTTGTTTTAGTAGTTTAAGCCATTTTCGTGTGTTTTTAGGTTCATATGGCTAAGGAAGCAAAAAGATGCATTTTGGAGCATTTTGGAGCAAAATTGGGCTTGGAATGGATAGCATATTTTTGGAGCCAAAGTGTTGGACGAATTTGAAAGCCTTGTATGCACTTTGGACATAAAACAAAGGGCCTAGCCCAATCAAACAATCCTTTGAGCCATGAAAAACCTCTAGCCCAATCAACAAGCCTTAGCCACATGCATTCACATGCATCACAACCCCAAAACCATCAAGAAACACCCATTCACACACACATGCACTCACATGCATTCACATGCATTTCCACCTTCCTACTTCATCATTTCACCACATTCTCCCTCTTTAACTCACATGCACCCAAACAAAGCCAACCTAGCTAACCCTACATGCATTATTTATTCACTCTTCATCATTGCATTCATCACCAAAGAACTCCCCATCATTGCCATGCATTCCCCCTAATTCCATCCATCTTCCACACCTTTCCAACCTAGCCACATCCTTTAATCATCCCCCCTTTAAGTTATGATTTTATTTCCTAACCCTACATGCATTATTTATTAACTTTTCATCATGCATCCACATTCATTCCAACACAACACACACACATGCACTTATTCTTTCATCATTGCACCACCAATTCACCCACATGCATTTCCAACCATTCACACCCCTTTAATCATTCTCCTAGCTATCATTCACATGCTCTCCCATCCATTCTCTCCCTATATGTTCCCTCCACTACTCCTATAAATACCCTTGCATTCATTCATTCATTCATCATCTCATTCACAACACAACAACACACCACAAACACATTCCTTTCTCCCTTAGAATCCAAAAACCATCTTCCATTTCCACCAATCCTCATCCATTTCCGTAATTCCCCAACACTTCCATCCCCCCAACCAACCTATCCTTAAACCTTGTGCTACAACAACGAGGAAGAGAAGAGTGCCTAAACGTTCATACAATTCAAGTTTTGAGTTGTTGGAATGTTTAGGTGTTTCTTTGATTTCAAAGTTTCATTTTAATTCTCTTTGTTTTGTACGTATGAGAAATGGAAGAAAAGAGTGCTTAAACGTTCATACAATTCAAAGTTTTGAGTTGTTGGAATGTTTAGGTGTTTCTTTGATTTCAAAGTTATGAGGAACTAAACCCCCTTTAGCTAGGGGGTGATTCGAAACTATGTTTATGTTTGCAATATGAATTGATTAACTTTCGTTGGAGTTTCATAAGTTGTGAATTTAATTTGTTTAACTATTTGATTGATAACCTATTTATGTATGTTTATTGAGAGTCGACGCTTAATTTTCATGCATGAATTTGACGCTAGAATATAAGTGAGTTTCACGTAATAGTTATGAACTTATATTCACAAGTAGTGGAGGTTGCTTATAAACAATCGCGTTAAACAAATTCTTGGCATAAGTTTCATGCAATCATAGTAACGAATGCCTCGTCAACACTTATAGTTTTCATGATGCTTAATGATCTTTGATTGTATCTTTATTATGATGTCATGTAAGGAACTTTTGAAGAATGCTTTGGGTTGTCGTATGATGTCATCCAATTCATTAACTTAAGGAAAACTTGACGGTTAATTTAAGCGGACCTAATTAACCCGGGGTGTTGAGAAATCATAATTTATCGAAAGACCAACTGAGAATCAATCTTGTATGCAAGTGTAACATGTGTGGAGAAGAACCCCTTGGCTATTCCATCATCCATATTTTCATCTCATTCATATTTACGTTTTGCCTTTAATTACAATTCGTCCATTTAATTTAATCTCGTCCAAACACAATCACCCCTTTACTTTATTGTCAAATTAGTTAGAAATCAATTTAGTTTGTGTTTTTAAAGCATTTTGAGTCTTTTGGTTTATCTTAATGTTTTAACGTTTAGTTTCACATTCTTTGAGTCTAGTTTAGTGTTTTATCTTGTTTTTACGTTTTTGAGTCAGTTTCCAAGAGATTAATAATCCCTCCTAATCCCCGGTCCAGAACGATCCCTCACTTATCCATTCTACTACAATTGTTAAATGAGGGTTTAATTTGAGTGTCAAGTAATTCTCGCATCAAATTTTGGCGCCGTTGCTGGGGATTAGCAACTTTGCTAATCCCTTGGATTGTTTTATTTTCGTTTGTGTGTATATATTTTTAGTTTTATTTTGTTGATTTTAGAAGCACAACATGGCATTTGATAATGCTTATCTTTTGTCACAGCTCATGGAAAGGTCCCAAATGCAAAACGTTGATATAGTTGATCTTCAATCAAGGAATAACGTGTTTTCCAATACTTACAATTCGGATTGGAGTGATCATTCAACTTCTATGTGGTGGGAACCTCAAAATGTTCAACAAGAAAGATATTGGGAGCCACCTTATATTCAATATGCCCAACCAAACTCAAATTCGTCAATAGATTATAATCAAATTCTTAATGAATTAAACTCTTTGGTGCAGGGTTCACAAAATCAAGCTAAGGAGACTCACCAAGAAACATATTGGCAACCATATGAGGATTCATATGCACCACCACAGCCTTCCCCTCAATCTTCACATCCAAATTCAGGTATATCAAATTATTATAATGAAGTTATTCAACAACTGAATTCTGTGGAGCAGGGCAGGGAAACTCAACCATTTCAACAAGACGCATTTTGGCGACCAATTGAGGATTTCTATCAAGCAAAAAAGTTGGCTGAGTGGAACAGTCAATTTAGGCAGAATGCAGAATGCATGGAACAAATTCAAGAACAAATGGTTGAAGATGAGCCCATGGATGAATTGCTACTGCTCGAAGAGGAGGAGGATGCACAAGGCACGGCAAGGGAAGAACAACCCTTGCCGCAACCTCCCAATATTCCTACACCACCCCATTCAAGTAAGGTTGTTCCAAATTTAATTATTTCTAACTTTGTTCCCCCAAATGCACCCTTCCCTGGCAGGTTCATGCAATCCATGAAAGATGAGGGGAAGAAAGACATCTTGGACACCTTTCCAACAATTCACGAGGAAAAAGTGGTTGAGGAGTATCTTGAATTCATCAAGGAGGAAATTGGAGTGGATCACACAGCCACAACCTTCAAAATGTCCAATCTGAATGAAAACATCCCTTGTGCATTTGTTGAATGTGCTGCGACTTTAGAGCCAATATTGCAGCCCATAGGTAAGCCACCAACTCAAAATCCAAAGTCGTTTTTGACTAATATGTTGTTGATGTCAATGATTAGGGCACCCACTCTTGAAATTCAACCATTGCCGGAACATTTCAAGTATCATCATCCATTCAATGATCAACTCCATGCCGTGGGTTCCATTAAGGCATGATTGTGTTCTTCATCCGGCTACAAGACGTAAAAGCAAGCGCTATTTGGGAGGCAACCTAATACAGTAAATAAAACTTTTGCTTGTTCATTGATTTTTTTCGATAAATTACAATTGTATCTAAACATGGCAGAAAGATGGAGCCTTTACAAAGGTTGTGTACGTGAGGCCCCACTACGTGGCAACACTCTCGGAGCAAGAGGTCTCGGAGCAGGAGGCATCGGAGCAGGAGGCATAGGAGCAGGAGGCATAGGAGCGGGAGGCACCGAGGATAGATCATTCAAGGCCCCAAACCTTGGTGGAACGCTGGATGACCCAGGAAAGAGGTGCCTCTGGAAGAAAGCTGCAAACCGTTGACGGTCATCAAGCTCATCAAGCTTCCTCTTCATGCCTGATGAATAATTATTTGCAAGCACGTGCAAAGTTCTATTCTCGTGCTTAAGTTGTTTTATCTCTTGCTTCAGGTTCTCCACCTCCGCCATCAATGATTCAACGTGACGGGAGCGAGCAAGGAGGCGTTGGCCCATGTTTGACACAGAACCAGCGCACTGAACGCTGAGAGCCAGGGACTCTTGAACGGCCAACTCATCGGACCGTCCTGAAAGCAGCTGACTATCTCTGGGAGTGAGGAGGTTCCGAGCTACTATCGTAGCTGTTGTGGCGTCCTGCATCACGGAATCTTCACCTGTAAGAGGACCGTTAGAAGATAAGAAAGAAGGGCGCCATACGTTACCTTGAAGCGGCACGCCCGTATCACTGCGGAGACTCAATTCTAAGCTAAGGTTCGATGGGTTTGCCATTTTTTTAAAAAAAGTGTTCAAAGAGAAGGGGTGGACGGAGTAAATTTTCAAAGGGCCGGAAACGAGTTTCAAGAATGGGAAATCTTCAGAGTGTGTAAGTTGGCGGTGATCGATAGCTCTATAAAAAGCCAAGGCAACGCGTCCACCGATTCAAAAAGCCGGAATTTGAGGCGTAAAGTTCGGCGACGCTCCCTCAGCTTTTCAGAAAACGCGTTCAACACGTGGAGGCCATCATCGCAGCTACACGTCTTTAGCCGACAAGCGCAAAGTTCGGCGACGCTTTCTCTGCTTTTCAGAAAGCGCCTGCTCAGAAATCAAAGAGGCGTCTTCAAATATCGAAGAGTCATCACTATTTCAAAAAGCCGGATTTGCGGGATCAAAACGTTTGTCGACAAGGGTAAGAGAACAGTACCACCACTTGCTATCCCTATATTTGTCGACTTTCATCTTTTATGGCAAGGCAAACCTGAAGAAAATGCCCAACTCTTTCTCACCTCTGAGGGCGCACTCCCAGCAAAGCCTTTCGAAACACTCACTTCTTTCTTCTTCCCCAAAGATGATACCAGATGCCTGGAGTACAGATGACCCAGGAGGAAGCAGCACAACAAATACATGTGCTGATTCATTCACCGCTTCTTCAAAAGCAAAGGTATCTCATATCATCAAGGTCAAAAGCAAAAGTATCACATATCATGCTCTTTCCCTGTCTTTTCCTTTGTCTTTGTTATTAATCGCATAGCAAAGTGAAAGAAGCAATCAGCCGGCACTTGGAGTCTATCTAGACTCTATTCCCTGGTTGCTTACCTAGCTTTGCTGAGCTATCCTCTAACCCTCTTCAATACGAATTGGAGAGATTGAACAAAGAAACAGATAAGAGAAGGAAGCTCAGACCTTCGGGGGAGACCAAAGGAAGCCTGCTGCCCAGTTCAAGAGTAGCACAAAGGAAAATCAACGATGGGAGCAGCGCAGTTCAAGAGTAAGCCTGTGGAATCACAAAGATCCAAGCCTCACTGCAATCACCAAGGAGAAGATGGAACGAAAACTCCATAACCAGATTTGCATCTCTAAACTCTTCTCTTTGTTAAATACATTCTGCCATGTTTAGTATGTTTAATTGTTGTTTGTTTGTGTTTAGTGTGGTTTTTAACATTGAGGACAATGTTTGATTTAAGTGTGGGGGAGTTACTAAAGTGTTTTAATGCAAATTCGTAGGATTTTATCCACCATAACTTCAAATGTTGTTTCTTGCTGTTTTTAAGTGTGTTTAGCGTGTTTTGACTTAAAAATTTGAAAATCACATAAAAATTTGAAAAACATGTTTTGAAAAGCCTAAAAAGAGTGTTTTGAGTCATTTTTGTGTGTTTGTGTCGTAGGTCACCTTCCAACACAATGATAAGGATTTGGTTTTTAATTGCATGACTGTTAAAAAGAGTTATAAACATGGAGAAAAGTTTGATTTACTCTTGGTATATGCTTGGTTATGGTTATAATGTATGACTTCACATGCAATCATAAAAGAAAAAAAAATTAGTTATGTAACATGCTTGAAGGAAGGAACTCAAACAAACGCTACAACCCTGAGAGACTTGAACCTATAACGTTCTTTGGAGAGTATAATCTGTGATTTCTTGTTTTCTAAAGTTGTTGCATGATCTCATTATTCTTTGCTTGGTTACTACTTAGAAGGCGTTTCATCATATAGTTCCAAATGCTAGAACTCATGCCCATTTCATTCAAAGCATGTTATTGATTTACATAACATATTTAAGATGAAGTTGTGTAATTGCCACCATAGCCAAATAACCTCACTTCCCATATTTCGTATATGTTGTAAGTTTTACCCCCGTTGAGCTTTGTTTAGCCTTTATTCTTTGTCAACCCACATTATCCTCACCTAGCCTAGTTTAGGACAATCCACACCTTTGTTCTTAGAAGATAGTGAGCATGACTTAAATGAATTCCTTTTGAGTTACATTATGCAAGAAAATGAGTGTGGGAGAAGGAATGCTTGTTCTTAAGTATGTTTTGAGTTTCAAAAGAAAAGAAAAACAGAAAAGAAAAGAAAGAAAGAAAAAAGAGCTTGAAAAAAAATGAAAGAATGAGTGATTGAAGTAAGGGCTCAAAACACCAATTCTGGCCCTAAATTGTCTCCCTTTTTGTTCCAAAGTTGAGTTTTCATTCAAAAGTGAATTCTAAGTTGATTCAATTGCCTTGCTCACTATTTCTTTAAGAACCTTTGTTTTCCATATCCCTTCTTTGTTATCCACACGCCCCAAGCCCCATTACAACCCGTGACTTCAATCTTGAGTGTTATGTGTTTCAATTTGTGGAGTTTGAACTTGGTATGAGCATATGGTGTCACTGGTTCTCGCGTCTAAGTAGTAGCATTCCATTCATGAGATCATAATCTAAACATGCTTATTAACTCCAAAAATTGCGTTCTTTGTGATACATATATGTGAGTGTTCGTTTTCATGTTTACATCAATCTTCTCACATATGACTAGATTAGGGTGTGTAGTTAGAAAATCTGAGTGAAAGTTGAGTGCATATCTTGTAAGGAATTGAGCAAATTCTCTAAGGCATGTTACTACATTCAAAACATGGTTTTAAATGCTTAATTGTGAACTAGTATGTAGTGACTATGATTAAGAATGTACTTAAGGGTAAAGATGGCTAAATTCTGTGGGAATAATAATTTTTAACTTGTCATGTGCATTGGAAATCCCTGAAACGATTGTTGGAAGGTGTAGGTTGTGTTTTACGTGTTTAGTGTCGTTTTGTTTATTTGTTTTTATTCTGTTTTGCTCGAGGACTAGCAAAAGATAAGTGTGGGGGAGTTTGATAGGAGCATATTTAGGCGACTTACTTAGCTTGCTTTCGTGCATCTATGTTGTTAATTCATAGTTGTTTTAGTAGTTTAAGCCATTTTCGTGTGTTTTTAGGTTCATATGGCTAAGGAAGCAAAAAGATGCATTTTGGAGCATTTTGGAGCAAAATTGGGCTTGGAATGGATAGCATATTTTTGGAGCCAAAGTGTTGGACGAATTTGAAAGCCTTGTATGCACTTTGGACATAAAACAAAGGGCCTAGCCCAATCAAACAATCCTTTGAGCCATGAAAAACCTCTAGCCCAATCAACAAGCCTTAGCCACATGCATTCACATGCATCACAACCCCAAAACCATCAAGAAACACCCATTCACACACACATGCACTCACATGCATTCACATGCATTTCCACCTTCCTACTTCATCATTTCACCACATTCTCCCTCTTTAACTCACATGCACCCAAACAAAGCCAACCTAGCTAACCCTACATGCATTATTTATTCACTCTTCATCATTGCATTCATCACCAAAGAACTCCCCATCATTGCCATGCATTCCCCCTAATTCCATCCATCTTCCACACCTTTCCAACCTAGCCACATCCTTTAATCATCCCCCCTTTAAGTTATGATTTTATTTCCTAACCCTACATGCATTATTTATTAACTTTTCATCATGCATCCACATTCATTCCAACACAACACACACACATGCACTTATTCTTTCATCATTGCACCACCAATTCACCCACATGCATTTCCAACCATTCACACCCCTTTAATCATTCTCCTAGCTATCATTCACATGCTCTCCCATCCATTCTCTCCCTATATGTTCCCTCCACTACTCCTATAAATACCCTTGCATTCATTCATTCATTCATCATCTCATTCACAACACAACAACACACCACAAACACATTCCTTTCTCCCTTAGAATCCAAAAACCATCTTCCATTTCCACCAATCCTCATCCATTTCCGTAATTCCCCAACACTTCCATCCCCCCAACCAACCTATCCTTAAACCTTGTGCTACAACAACGAGGAAGAGAAGAGTGCCTAAACGTTCATACAATTCAAGTTTTGAGTTGTTGGAATGTTTAGGTGTTTCTTTGATTTCAAAGTTTCATTTTAATTCTCTTTGTTTTGTACGTATGAGAAATGGAAGAAAAGAGTGCTTAAACGTTCATACAATTCAAAGTTTTGAGTTGTTGGAATGTTTAGGTGTTTCTTTGATTTCAAAGTTATGAGGAACTAAACCCCCTTTAGCTAGGGGGTGATTCGAAACTATGTTTATGTTTGCAATATGAATTGATTAACTTTCGTTGGAGTTTCATAAGTTGTGAATTTAATTTGTTTAACTATTTGATTGATAACCTATTTATGTATGTTTATTGAGAGTCGACGCTTAATTTTCATGCATGAATTTGACGCTAGAATATAAGTGAGTTTCACGTAATAGTTATGAACTTATATTCACAAGTAGTGGAGGTTGCTTATAAACAATCGCGTTAAACAAATTCTTGGCATAAGTTTCATGCAATCATAGTAACGAATGCCTCGTCAACACTTATAGTTTTCATGATGCTTAATGATCTTTGATTGTATCTTTATTATGATGTCATGTAAGGAACTTTTGAAGAATGCTTTGGGTTGTCGTATGATGTCATCCAATTCATTAACTTAAGGAAAACTTGACGGTTAATTTAAGCGGACCTAATTAACCCGGGGTGTTGAGAAATCATAATTTATCGAAAGACCAACTGAGAATCAATCTTGTATGCAAGTGTAACATGTGTGGAGAAGAACCCCTTGGCTATTCCATCATCCATATTTTCATCTCATTCATATTTACGTTTTGCCTTTAATTACAATTCGTCCATTTAATTTAATCTCGTCCAAACACAATCACCCCTTTACTTTATTGTCAAATTAGTTAGAAATCAATTTAGTTTGTGTTTTTAAAGCATTTTGAGTCTTTTGGTTTATCTTAATGTTTTAACGTTTAGTTTCACATTCTTTGAGTCTAGTTTAGTGTTTTATCTTGTTTTTACGTTTTTGAGTCAGTTTCCAAGAGATTAATAATCCCTCCTAATCCCCGGTCCAGAACGATCCCTCACTTATCCATTCTACTACAATTGTCAAACGAGGGTTTAATTTGAGTGTCAAGTAATTCTCGCATCAAGCATGTTCAAACTTAGTATTGCCAATAACACAAGGAATTGTAAAACTACCCGGATCTTTGCATTTTGGTGCTAGTTTCCTTTGTAACACCGCACAAACATTCTCACTTACTTGGACCACTTCCTTGTTTGAAATCCTCTTCCTTGTTGTGCAAAGCTCTTTCAAGAATTTGGCATACTTAGGAACTTGCTTGATTGCATCAAGGATCGGGATATTGACTTGAACTTTCCTAAAGGTTTCCAGAATGTCTTTCTCATTCTCTTCTTTCTTTGATTGCCTAAAACTGCTAGGAAAGGGCACATTTAGTGGAATAGAACTAGAAGAATTCGAATTTGGACTTACCTTGGTGGTTTGGGATGGTTTTGGGGCCTTAGGGGGCTGCGGCAAGGGTTGGTCTTCCCTTGCCGTGGCCCTTGCTTCCTGTTCTTCTTCTTGCAGCAACTTTTCATCCTCGTTAAGGCCTTGTTTGGATGGTTTTGGGTGATTTCCAAGCTCTTTGCCACTTCTCAACATAATGGCCTTGGCAGTTTCAAAGCCTCTCTTTGGATTCACAACGGTTGAACTAGGAAGTTTTCCTTGTTCTCGAAACTGCCCAAGGAACTCTGAAATCTACCCCATTTGCTACTCCAATTCATCCACCTTTTTGGCTTGATTTTGCATTGCTTGGGTTTGATTTTGGACTCTCTGCGCCAAAGTGGTTAATAATTGAACAATTTGATCATTATCCATGGACGAACCTGGTTTTGGTTGGGCAGATTGTGGTTGGTTTGGAATTGGCGCGTATGGCCTGGGAAACATCCCAGGGGGTGGTGGACGAAATCCTGCTTATTGTTGAGTTTGTTGAGGCTCCCTCCGCTTCATATTTGGCTGATTTCTCCACCCCAGATTGTAAGTGATGGTGTATGGATCATGCCTAGGTTGATTTTGGCCTTGATAACCCATGACATTGGCAAATTCCCATCCTCCATTCTTAATTAATTGAGGGCATTGCTCAGAGGGGTGTCCTTGCATGGTGCACATGCCACATACACTAGCTTTTTGTACTTTGGATCCATCAATAACTTGTGACACAAGAACAATGAGCTTAGCTAATTGAGATTGAATTTCAAAAATTGCACTTACCTCATTCACTTGTTGTTGCCGTGGGGGGTCGCTTTGTCCAACTCCCTCGTATTGTTGTGCATTCAAGGTTCGATTTGCAATTAAGATCTTGGCGGTCACCGGTGTTTTGTCAACCAAAGCACCCCCTGCCAAGGCATTTAGGATTTATCTCTTAATTGGAAGGAGTCCATCGTAGAAATATTGAATTAAAAGCTCTTCCTTCATTTGATGTTGAGGGCATGATGCAACTAGAGTCTTGAAACACTCATAGTACGCTGGAAAAGACTCCCCTTGGTTTTGTTGGATTCCACTAATCCTCTTCCTCAAAAGAATGACTCTCGAAGTTGGGAAAAATTTCTCTAAGAATGCTCTTTTCATGCTTTCCCAAGAAGTGACGATTCCAGGTGCCAATTCATAGAGCTAATCTTTAGCCTTTTCCAAAAGAGAGAATGTAAAGGCTTTCATCTTCAAAATATTCCCATCCACATTAATGGGTGTCATACTCGAGCATACTACTTCAAATTCCTTCAAATGCTTGTTTGGATCTTCCATGGACAGCCCATGGTATTTGGGGATATGATGCAGCAAGCTTGACTTCAATTCGAACTCATCGGTCTTGCCTTGAGCAGCCCTAGGGTATTGAATGCATAAAGGCACGACATTGTCTAATCCCGAGGTTGAAAGTTCCTTGATTGTTCAATTATCCACAGCCATGGCTTGTTCTTCCTCTTCCACTTCTTCTTCTTCAGATTCGGCTTCAGAGCTAGGTGGACTAGGTTCTGGATGCCTCCTCTTTCTTCTCAACGTCCGTTCAAAATCGTCGTCAAACTCCAATATATTCTCACGAACAGGTTGAGAACTACGAGTCATAAACTAGTACCTAAAACAAAGCAAACAAAACAAAATAAAATCAGCAAACAAAACAAAACAAAATAGAAACAACAGAAAAACACATGGCACTAACTAGGGGAAGATTAACAATTCTGCTAATCCTTAGCAACGGCACCAAAATTTGATGTGAAATTAACTAACACACAAATTAAAACCCTATGATTGTAGTATATGTAAGTAGGGATCATTCTAGGCCAAGTATTAAGAGGGATTGCTAATCTACTTAAAACTGATTCAAAAACACAAAACTAGGCTTAAAAACACTTAACTAGACTCAAAGAACTCAAAACAAGCTAAATAGACTCAAAACACACAAGCTAAGTTAAATTGACTCAAAACAGGTCCTAGAAAGTGATTTGGATGAAAATTGAACTAAAAAGACTCAAAAGACTCAATATGGACATATTCTAATGAATTGAAACAAAACTAACATAAATAAGAACTAATGGGGTATTTAGACGAATTTTGACCTTAACTTGACTCAAAACACTTATAGAACTAAACTTAAACGGATTTTAACTAAGTTCAAACACTAAATACAAAAGGGGCATTGATTTTGACGAAATTAACTAAACTAGGCAGATTGCAAAACTAAACAGGTTAGACACTAAATTGGTTGAACTGAATGGGTAAAGGCTAGCTAGAGGGTCCTTCTGCACACATGCATATATCCAACACAAATTGATTTCCAGTTATTCTTCCTTGAAACCATGAACGACAATGCCCCAAATTAATCATGAGAAGCACAAATTAACTTTCAGATTTTCCTAGTTTCATTGAATTTGATGGAATACGCATCGGCAACCAAATTATTCTTATCAAGTTCCCTACATGAATAGCATAATAGAGATACAATCAAAGATCATTAAGCTTTGTGAAAATCATAAGCATTGACAAAGCATTCGTAACTATGAATTGCATGATACTCTTGCCCATAATTTACTTAACACAATCATGACTAGTGACTTTTACTATTTGTGAATATAAGTTCATAACGATTAGGTGAAATTCCCTTATACTCTAGCATCAAGTTCATGAATGAAAACTAAGTATGCATCCTTAATCAACACACAAGAAGAAGTTCTCAATAAATCAGTTAAGTAAGTTGCACTCACAATTCCAAAAACAATAACTGGAGGAAATCAATTCATATAAAACATATGTCCATGGCTTTGAATTCACCTCTAACTAAGAAAAACTTGGTTACACATGTTCATTTAAAATAAACATGGAAACGAAACGAGGGAAGAAAGAACTTTGAAAGTCTCCAATGGATGCAGGTGGCTTACAGCACAAGGTCCTCATTCTCCAATGGAAGCCATGGCAAAGCTTCTTCTTCTCCAAAGGTTGCGACATAAGATGAATTTCTGAGTATATGGTTTGTGTTGGCTGAATGAATGAGTGAATGGAATGGGTGTGTTTTTTGCGGAAAAACATGAATATATATGTGTGATGCACGGTAAACCCTAAAGATTAAGGCTTGGACTTAGCAGAAACTATGTGGAAAAGGGCTTGGATGGTGAGTCACTCTTTCAATAAAGGGGTTATGGCCCAATTAATTTATGATATGGACTTGCACAATCCAAATCCACAAGGAAAAGGGCCAAGTCAATTCAGAATCCAAAAGGGAAAGGGACACAAGGTGCGGCACTCTTTTGGGGATTCTAGAAACAATGTATTTTGTGGTAGAAATCTGTACTTCTAGAAGGGATAAAGGGGAAGGGTGCGGCACCCTTTTAGGAGCAAATAAAACTTCTAGAAACCAGGTATTTAGGTCCCTTTGCAGCTAGAAATAAGGTAGAACAAGATTAGGTTAGGATAAGATAGGATAAGGTTTGGATAAGATAAGGTTGTTTGGATAATATTCCATGTTTGTTGCTCTTTCCTTATCTCCTTTGTCTTGAACTTGTTTCTCTAGATTTGTAGCATGTTCCTAGCCTCTTTTGACTTCAAATTCGTCCATCCACCTGGTTCCACATGCAAGCTATCCATAATAAGCCCAAAACTGCTCCAAATAGCTCCAAAATGCACTTTCTTGCTTCTTTTGCCATATAAACCTATAAACACACGAAAATAGCTTAAAACACTATAACAAATGGAAACTAACTATGTAAATGCAAGAAAACAAGCTAACTAAGTCGCATAAATATGCTCCTATCAGCCACTCACGGCGGCGGCTGCAGCAGCGTGCGAACAGGAAGCCGACATTGTGTTTTTATGCGAATTTTGTTATTCCAGTTATGTTTTTGGTATCTAATTGACCTGTTTCGATTATTAACATGAATGTGGAATATCTTGGATTAATTGATATCTTGGTGAATTGGATTGAAATTAAATTGTGAATTACGAAAGGTTTGATCCCCCTCCAGGGTACGTAGGCAGTCTAACAAAGTTTAGATGTGGCCTTAAGTAATCGAGATAAATCTTTTGTTGAGAAATTGAAGTAAGAAAGGGAATTTGGTGAATAGATTGAGTTTTAGCCTTATGCTTTGGTAAATAAATGTTTTCACAATTTTCATGAGGGATTAAGGTAATTAAGTAAGGAATTGTGTTTAATAGTAGTTAACTAAATATTTCAGGGCAGGCATTACATGGACTGTCCCTGAAGGTAGGGAGGACACAACTTCCACATGACCTGGTACATTGGCGGCTAGCCAATCATCTGCTCCAACCCTGAAGCATGGTAGGCCCTTTGATTCAAAGGCTTCACAACCTCGGAAGAGGAAATCGGCACCAACTATTGTCCGACTATTGCTTACTCATCTGTTCCAACGCATGTGGTTATTTTAGATTACTATGATGACATAGATGAGACAACCCGACTTCCCGAGAATCATGAGATTTGGGTCTACTACGCAATATTGGATGAGGTTTGGAATCGGAATGAGATGATCGTTGACGATGCATTTTCCTACACAGTAGCTACTGACATCATGCTTAGCGATGACATTGAACCACGTTTTGTTGATGAATGCCGATGTAGAACGGATTGGTCAAACTGGAAACAAACAATCCAAGTCAAACTCGATTCGCTTGCTAAACATAAGGTTTTTGGGCCTATAGCTCCAACTCCACCACATGTGAATCTTGTGGGTGTTTTCGTGAAAGCGTCCTGGGATTGATTACAAAGAGGCGTATTCTCCCGTAATTGGTGTCATAACGTTCTACTATCTAATCAGTTTGGTAGTTTCCGAAAAATTGAATATGCAAGTTATGGACGTGGTAACCGTATATCTCTACGGGTATCTAGATACGAAAATATACATGAAAGTTCCAGAAGGACTTCCATTGAATGGTCCAAATAGTTCTAGACCACAGAACACTATCTTTATTATATTGAGGAGATCACTCTACGGATTGAAACAATTTGGCCAGATGTGGTATAACCGTCTGAGTGAATATTTGACAAGTCAAGGTTATGTGAACAATGAAGTATGCCCATGTGTGTTCATAAAAAAGTCACATCAATCGACCTGGAGATCGAGCATTGTTCGGATGGAATCCTAATACATCAATCGAACTACACCCAAAAGTTGTTACGACATTTTAATGAGGATAAAGCAAAGCCTTCGAGTACTCCTATGGTCGTTTGGACTCTAGATGCTATGCGAGTTCCCTTCCATCCAAATGAGGATGAGGAAAATTTTTGGAACCCGAAGTTCCATACCTAAGTGCAATTGGGGCTTTATTGTACTTGGCTTAATGTTCTAGACCCGACATCTTTTTCGTTGTTAATCTTTTGGCTATATATAGCAATGTGCCCACACACAGACAATGGAATGGTGTTAAAGACATTTTTTCGCTACCTCAAGGGTACGATGGATTTAGGCTTGTTCTACACCCACGAATCTTCAAGAGTTGCCACCCCCTCGGTTCTTAGATTGATTCCCGCCCTGTTGGTTACATAAATGCTGGATATCTGTCTGACCCACATAGGGCACATTCTCAAACAGGCTATGTTTTTACCATTGGAGACACTGCTATATCATGGAGGTCTACCAAACAAACGCTAGTTGCGACTTTTTCGAACCATGTTGAGATTCTCACCCTGCATGAAGCGTTGCGTGAGTAGTTTTGGTTGAGAACATTTATGGAACATATTCGAAGTACTAGTGGTCTTACTTCCATCGTTAACCTTCCTACGACGATCTTTAAAGACATTGCAGCATGTATCCAGCAGTTAAAGAAAGGATACATCAAGGAAGACAACACCAAGCACATAGGACTGAAGTTCTTTTATTCTCATCAGCAACAACAACATCAGAACATTGAAGTCAAGCAAATCTGTTCCCAAGACAACTTGGCCGATCTCTTCACCAAGTCATTGCCCAAGTCTACTTTTCAGAAACTTGTCCAAGGAATCGATATGCGTAAATTATCTGAGTTGAATTGCTTGTAGTTCTCTTATTTGGAAGTTATGTCTAACTTAAAGGGAATATCTTGAAGCATACTCACTTGATCTTAATGTACTCTTTTCCTACGATTAGGAGCATTTTTCCCATTAGGTTTTTGCTACCTAACAAGGTCTTGATGAGGCACCCATCCTAGGATGATCATACTTCGTTGAGTTCATTACTTTCGTCTTGTTTGACGTTTATTTTAGACATTATGCATACTTCTCACTTTTCTCCTTAGTCTATAGGTTTTCCACATGCCTTGGGTTTTACCATAGCGAGGTTTTGTGAGTTTTACTACCAGTGCATACTTTCTTTTAAATTTGAGACTCACATTCACCCATTGTGCCGCCAACTTCATCAATTGTTCTACCTTATATTCTGATGCGATATTTTGTTTGGGTATTTACGCACTCAAGGGGGAGTGTTGCAGTCATATTTGGAATAGGAATGTGATTGTGTAAATCCGAGTATATCTAGGAGAATCTTTTATATTCCCTTTAGTAGTCTAATTCCTATTAGAGTTGTAATCCTAAAGGGGTAAGGATTTAACCTATCCTACTACTATAAATAAAGGCACAATGAGGTGATACAACACACACTTCATAGTTAAATCTCTCTCTTCTCCCCTAGAATAGTTCAGTTAAATAGGCTTACAACATCTTTCAGTTTATTTTTATTTATTTATTTTTACCTTCAGCTTGCGATCTGGAATCGAATTTTATTTTTCTACCTACTCCGGATCTATGGCATGACAGCGAACCCACAAATTAAATCTAAAAAAAACCCCAATATATGAAATTTGTAATTAGAAAAGGTCTGGGACAAACCCACAATTTTGAATGTCTTTTTTCTCTCCCAAAATTGTTATTTTCTGCTATGGATATCTCCATATAACTTCTTAATGCTCTTTGATATTTTGTATCGGGATATTTGATGCAAGATTGATGTGATAAATACATCTTCTATTTTTTGTTGGGTCGATGAATCGATTTTCTTGTTGCAACAATAATTTCTAACTCTAGAGTATGAGTTAATGCTCTTTGATATTTTCTTGTTTGCTTGATTAGTCTTTTTTTATAGAACCATTGAAATTGGAATTTTACGTACATTTGGTTATGTAAAACATTAATTAATCCAAATCAGATTCAACACCAAAACTTCTTCAAAACTCTATAATTACCCGTCCATTTGTTCACTTATCCATTAAAAACTAAAAAAATATCTCAACAATGTTTTTACATCAAAATGTTCGTACAAAAAAACAAAGATTACAAAAAAAATAATTCCTAAATCGTTAGCAAAAAACAAAATTCAAAGAAATACAAAAGTTTAACAAATTATAAAGTTGAGGGTGAGAATTATAGGTCCCTTACGCTTGGAGCAAAATACTTGCTAACCTCAAATGTATAGAGAAATAGCAGAAAATATGGGCCTTGTGGAGCATAAACTAATCCCAAAAATTCTAGAGACGACATGTGAAATTTTATTCAAGAAAGACAAGATTGTCCTCAATAAATGGGTAGGCTTCTCAATGCTCCCACGCATAGCTCACATCCTTGGAGATCTCAGCGGCTGAATATGACTGCCCACAACTCACTCGCCCTTGGCAAGAGATTAAAGACAAGGATTAATTACCAAATCCTTATCTTTAATACATTCCTAATTGAAGATTGACTCCAATCAAGTAAGTAATCATAATTTAAATCAATTAGGGATAATTACCCCATTATCAAAAGATACTATCTCCTATTATATATCTTGGGAATATTTAGAGAACATCTCTCCATTAAACACTCTATGGCCGGCCCTATCCCTATAAATACCCCATATTCTACCAAATTTTCAGGGATTTTGCAAACCTAAAAAGCCTTAAACATTTTGCTCTCTCAGAGAAACTAACTTAGACATCGGAGATTCATTGACCTAACCCCCCCCCCCACCCCACCTCGTGGGCGCGTGAGACTTAGGTCTCTGATCAAAGGTGTTGGTGCATTTTCGCCAAGATTGAAGACGGCGGAAATTTGCATCGACAAATTGGTGCTTTCATTGAGAGCTGATTCAAAATACTCGAAGAAGCCTCTCACATTAGTTTCTTGAATTTTCTGTTACGTTGAATTTCTCACACGTCGTATCAATTAATTTTTCCTAGAAAAGTTTCTTGATCAATCCCTAGAGAAACGATACAATGGTAGGAAATTCAAAAACTGCAATGAATGAAACCCCGTACATACAAGGATTTGGACCGGAGAGTGGAGACGAGGACATAGGCCCACGATGGCGATCCTTAAGGCTTAATGCGATGGCTGGAGGAGCCGCACCACCGCGGAGCCGTACCACCACCATTTTCATGACCCAACAGCCACGGCAAGGCCATCAGGCCACAACCCAAACTCCACCAATGCTGCCCTTGTAGCTCATGGACCAAAACCGTGGGCAGGAGGCCTAGGTCTGTTCCCTAGCCCATGGGCAGGGAGCCCAGGTCATTGGGCAAGCAGCTTGAGCCCAGCCAGCTGCCAGCCTAGCCCATCTAGCTACCAGTGGTGTAAACTTGCAAGTGTACAATATAGTCGTAATATAGCGTTTTGCAAGTCCAACTATCGTTCGCACGAGGATTCTAATTCAATCTCCAATTTGATAAACCAAACCAAATCTAATTATATTAAAGACACACAAACCCAAAAATATAAAATATAAACCCAAACAACGATCTAGACTCGATCTTAATTAATAAATCAATCAAAGATGTGAAGAGTTTGTTGTGATGATTTTATAAACAAATAAAAACAAAACCTTAAATAAAAATTAAAATTAAAGAGAAGCAAACGTTGTGTTTTAAAGCAAGTGATAAAAAAGTCTAGGGATTCAGAATC
This sequence comes from Pyrus x bretschneideri, assembly GCF_019419815.1. Lineage (NCBI taxonomy): Eukaryota > Viridiplantae > Streptophyta > Magnoliopsida > Rosales > Rosaceae > Pyrus > Pyrus x bretschneideri. Next base: position 3,046,343 of record NW_025999501.1, read on the forward strand.
AACCACAAGCAATCTAGTTTAGGTTTCAATGCATTCAATGGATCTTTCCATTCTTTAGATGATAATTCCAGTATCTAAGTCCTTGTCAGGCACATTAGACCATAGTTTTCCTTAAGTGAATGATTCTCTCCTAGTTCAGGCAGAGGTCGTATATCCTAACATGTAATCTATCCTCGTTAAGGCATAAATTTAACAAGTAGGACTCTTTATGCTCTAGAAAACAAGGAAACCAAGCAAACCATTATTCTTTGTCAAGCAACAATGTAATTTACCACACTTAGCCACAAGAAGCTAATTGAATTAAATTGCTAGTTCGGCCTCAAATTCATCTTCCAATCTTACTAGATGCAAAGTCCTAAGGTGATCAATCAAAGAACTCAAGCAAAATGTTACAATTCAAACAGTGATTAAGCATTCATCTAAAAGAAACTAGAAATCCAATGAATAACATTAAAAACCATAAACATCCATACTAGGGCATCATCCTAATCCTAGGAAAAGAGTTTAGTTACTCATAGAATACGAAAACATAATTAAAATTCTGAAAAACATGAAAAACTTAGGAAAGATAGTCGGCGGCTACTGTTTTTCTTCTCCAAATGTCGCAGAGAATCCCCCAAAGAACCCCCTTTTATATGGTAGACAAGTCCTAACATAATTAGGTCTTGTGATATCCTTTGTATTGCATGACTGATTGATGTGGCAAGTAAACTTCCCTATTAAGTACTTCAAACCCATTTGAAATAGGATTAAAGTCAGCTCAACATATTCAATTTTGGGCTTTGGGCTTCGACTGAATCATGACTTGACAAACCCAATAGAATTTGCAATTTTCGCGTAGACTTGGCTGACCGACATCTGGTACAAGAATCACTATAGCTTTTTCTAGAAAACTTGGAATCACAATCCGTAAAATTCCTCTGAAAGCTAACTTTCATATCTTTCCAATGGTATAAGGCTCAACAGCTGGTTTCTCCTGAGGAAGCACAGTTTAATCTGTAAAGTTGGTTGATCTACACAAACAGCTTCTGCTTCTAGCATGCCAAACTCATTTCAATTACAAAAGTGCTCATTTTTCTTCTTTCTTCCTCTTCACTCATCTAATCTAAGAAAAACATAAAACTAAATCAAACAAACTAAATTCACTCAAAAACATAACAAAAATCTAAACTAAAGGGCCTAAAAATGTATGTAATTATGATTATATCAACTAGCTGAGCCCAGCCACCTGCTAACCAAGATCAAACTCGCGAGGAGCAAGGCGCGGCCCAACGCGCAGCGCAAGCCTAAGGCTAGTCGATACATGTGTGAGCCCAACGCACCCCTATGTATATGCCGACCATCCAGCCAGGTTGCCTTGCCCCACGACCTACTCCGACGACTCAGTCGTGGCCTAATCCATTCTGAAGCTATCTTCAACGATCCAGGTACCGACCACAGGTCTCACGATCGATTTCAGGGTTACTTTCACCCCGTTTTTTTGTAGGGATGCCCGTTTTGGGTTCAAGCTGTGTACCTACAGTACATTATACTTCCACCACTGATGCGAGAATTATACGCACACAAATTAAACCCTCTTTTTGACAATTGTAGTAAGTATGTAAGTAGGGATCGTTCAGGACCGGGGATTAGGAGGGATTGTTAATCACTTGGATTTCACTCAAAAACGTAAAAACACAATATAAAACACTATACTAGACTCAAAGAATGCAAAACTAAACTTTAAAACACCAAAACAAACCAAAAGACTCAAAACAGCACCAAAACACTCAAAACTGCCTTAAAAACACTTTCTGGGCAGTTTTGAGCACTTTGAGTACTTTGGACGAATTTGGGTAATAACTTGAATAAAAAAACTTAGAAACACAAACTAAGACACTTTCTAACTATATTGGACACTAAAGTAAAGGGGGATTGAGTTTTTGACGAAATTAACTAAAATGCACAGATTGTAATTAAAAACAGATTGTAAAGATGAATGTGATGGAATTGAATGGATGGGATGGCTAGCTAAGGGGTTCATCTCCACACATGTTACACTTACATAATAAAAAGATTTCCAATTGCATTTCAATAAACCATGAATTCTCAACACCCCAAGTTAACCGTGATGCACTAATTAACCTTCAAATCTTCCTAACGTTATTGAATTGGATGATTGCATACGACAACCCAAAACATTCCCCACAAGTCCCCTACATGATTGCATAATAGAGATATCATTACGCTCTATGAAAATTATAAGTGTTGACGAGGCATTCGTTACTATGATTGCATGAAACTTATGCCAAGAATTCGTTTAACGCGATTGTTTATAAGCAACCTCCACTACTTGTGAATATAAGTTCGTAACTATTAGGTGAAACTCACTTATATTCTAGCGTCATATTCATGCATGAAAATTAAGCGTGTACTCTCAATAAACATACATAAATAAGTTATCAATCAAACAGTTAAACAAATTGAATCCACAACTTATGAAACGCAATTAGAAGTAATGAAATCAAAATGCAAGCATAAACATATATTTCGAATCCCCCCCTAGCCAAGGGGGGTTTAGTTCCTCATACGTACAAAACAAAGAGAATTGAAATTAAACATTGGAATCGAGGAAAAGAAACACCTAAACATTCCAACAACTTAAACTTGAATTGTATGAACGTTTAGGCACTCTTCTCCTCCTCTTCGTTGTAGCACAAGGTCTAAGGAGAGTTTTGGTGTGTTGAATGGATTGGGGAATTATGGAAATGGATGAGGGAGGCCACGACAATGGGATGATTTCTGGTGGTGTTTGGATTGGTAGGGAGGGCACGGCAAGGGTGGTTTGATGGTCTACATTCTGAATATGGAAGAGTGAATTGTGTACGAATCAGAATGAATCCATTGTGGCTGCAATGGATGCTTATTTATAGGTGAAAAGGAGGGAATATGACAGCTAGGAACTTGGTGGAAATCTGGAATGGTGATGGGAGATGCATGTGGCTGATTTGTGAAGGGAATGCATGTGGATTAAAGTGGAATGACAGCTAGGTTATGATGATGAATGCATGTGCAAAGTTGGTTGAATGATTATGGGTGCATGTGGTTGATTTATATGAAGGGAATGCATGTGAGTGACAGCTAGATATGTTGATGAATGCATGTGGAATGAATGTGTGAATGATGGCAGATTGTGTATGTGAATGATTAGGGTGAATGTGCATGTGCTTTGACAGCTAGGTTGAATAAATTAAAGGGAGTGCATGTGGCTTGGCTGGAATGATTGGAATGCAATCTGAAATGGGATGTGTTGGTGTGAATTTCTGGTACAAAGGACCTCCTTTGGTCTTCAATTTCGTCCATCTACTTGGCTTCAAGTATATGCAATCCATTTAACGCCCCAAACTACTCCAAAATGCACCAAAATGCACCCTTTTGCATACTTTGCCCTTAGAACCTGAAAACACACAAAAGAAGCATAAAGGACTAAAATAACTAAAGAAACATAACGTAAATGCACGAGAACAAGCCATTTAAGTCGCATGAATATGCTCCTATCAAATTCCCCCACACTTAGCTTTTGCTAGTCCTCGAGCAAAACAAAGCCAAAGAAACCAAAAACAAAACAAAACGAACAAAACACAACCTACACCTTCCAACAATCGTCTCAGGGATTTCCAATGCACATGACAATTTATAACTCATTATTCCCACAGATTTTAGCCATCTTTACACTTAAGTACATTCTTACTCATAGTGACCACATACTAGTTCACAATTAAGCATTTAAAACCATGTTTTGAATGTAGTAACATGCCTTAGAGAATTTTCTCAATTCCTCACTAGAATGCACTCTATTTTCACACAGATTTTCTGACTTCACACCCTACACTAGGTATATGTGAGAAGATTGATGTAAGTATGAAGACTAACACTCACATATGTTATATCAAAGAAAGCATTTTCTGGATTTACGACAATAATATGAATATGATCTCATGAATGGAATGCTACTACTTAGAACGAGAACCAGTGATTCCATAAGCTCATACCAAATTCAAACTCCACAAATTGAAACACCTAACACTCAAGATAGAAGCATAAGGGTTGTAATGGGGCTTGGGGTGTTTGGCTAACAAAGAAGTGATATGGAAAACAAAGGTTCTTAAAGAAATAGTGAGCAAAGCAATTGAATCAACTTAGAATTCACTTTTGAATGAAAACTCAACTTTTGAACAAAAAGGGAGAATTTAGACAATTTAGGGCCAGAATTGGTGTTTTGGACCCTTTCTTCAATCACTCATTCTTTCATTTTTTTCAAGCTTTTTTTTTTTCTTTCTTTCTTTCTTTTCTTTTCTGTTTTTCTTTCTTTTGAATCTCAAAACATACTTAAGAACAAGCATTCCTTCCCCCACACTCATTTTCTTTCATAATGTACTCAAAAGGAATTCATTTAAGTCATGCTCACTATCTTTTAAGAACAAGGGTGTGGACTGTCCTAAACTAGGCTAGGTGAGGATAATGTGGGTTAACAAAGAATACAGGCTAAACAAGGCTCAACGGGGTTAAAACTTACAAAATATACGAAATATGGGAAATAAGGCTATTTGGCTATGGTGGCAACTACATAACTTCATCTTGATATGTGTTATGCAATTCAATGTCATGCTTTGAATGAAACGGATATAAGTTCTAGCATTTAGTTCTATCATGATACAATTGCATTCTAAGTAGCAACCAAGCAAGAAATAATGAGATCATGCAACAACTTTAGAAAACAAAGAATCACAGATTATAACTCTCCAAATAAGGTAATGGCTCGAGTCTCACAGGGATGTAGCGTTATTATGAGTTCCTTCCTTCAAGCATGTTACAAAAACTGATTTTCCTTTATGATTGCATGTGAATTCATAAATTATAACGACAACCAAGCATAACCCAAAGAGTAAATCAAACTTTCATCCATGTTTATAACTCTCTTTAACAGCCATGTAATTACAAACCGAATCCTCATCATTGTGTTGGAAGGTACCGTAAGACACAAACACACAAAAACGACTCAAAACACTCTTTTTAGGCTTTTCAAAACATGTTTTTCAAATTTTTATGTGATTTTCGGAGTTATAAAACAAAACACACTAAAACACTCTAACACAGCTTAAAAACACTTTAAAACAGCAAGGAACAACACTTGAAGTTATGGGTGATAAAATCCCACGAATTTGCATCAATATACTTAGTTACCCCCCCCCCCACACTTAAATCAAACATTGTCCTCAATGTTTCAAGCATAGACTCACACAAATAACAAACAAACAAACAAAACAACATCTAACAACCTAACATGGCATAAACAAAATCAACAACAAAGAGAAGAGTTTAGGAACGCAAATCTGGAATTGGAGTGCTTTCTCGGCCTTCCTTTGTTGAATGCATGGGCATGATCTTGGTGATTCCACAGGCTTACTCTTGAACTGGGCTGGAGGATTCTTTTGGTCTCCTCCACTCGTTGATTTTCCTTTGTGCTACTCTTGAACTGGGCAGCAGGATTCTTTTGGTCTCCCCCGAAGGTCTGAGCTTCCTCCTTTTATCTGTTTCTTTGTTCAATCTTTCCAATTCGTATTGAAGAGGGTTAGAGGATAGCTCAGCATATGCAGTTGTTGCTTGTCTCCACATGCTTCAATGTATCATTTTTACTTGCCTTACTTGCTCCCCCTTGCAGAAGTGGTCCCTTCTCTGGAAGTGTATCAACCGTTGAAGATGACTACTCGAGAGCAACGCTAGGTAAGCAACTAGGGAATAGATTCCAGGCAGTCGAAACCAGATCGGAAGACTGACTCCAAGTGCTGGCTGATTGCTTCTTTCACTTTTCCATGCGAGTAAGAACAAGGACAAAGAAAAAGACAGGGAAAGAGCATGATATGAGATACTTTTGCTTTTGACCTTGATGATATGAGATACCTTTGCTTTTGAAGAAGCGGTGAACGAATCAGCACATGTATTTGTTATGCTGCTTCCTCCTGGGTCATCTGTACTCCAGGCATCTGGTATCATCTTTGGGGAAGAAGAAAGAATTGAGTGTTTCGAAAGGCTTTGCTGGGAGTGTGCCCTCAAAGGTGAGGAAGAGTTGGGCATTTTCTTCAGGTCTGCCTTGCCATAAAAGATGAAGGTCGACATATATAGGGATTTCCTAATAGCAAGTGGTGGTACTGTTCTTTTACCGTTGTCAACAAACGTTTTGATCCCGCAAATCCGGCTTTTTGAAATAGTGACGACTCTTCGATCTTTGAATGCGCCCCTTCGATTTCTGAACGACGCGTCTTCGATTTCTGAACGAGCGCCACTTTTGACAAAGTTACACGCGTTTTCTGAAAAGCAGAGAAAGCGTCGCCGAACTTTGCGCTTGTCGGCTAAAGATGTGTAGTTGCGATGATGGCCTCCACGTGTCTTCAACTTTGTCAGAGATCTTTTGACAAAGTTAAACGCGTTTTCTGAAAAGCCGAGAGAGCGTCGCCTTGGCTTTTTATAGAGCTATCGATCACCACCAACATACACACTCTGAAGACTGCCCATCTGTGAAAATCGTTTCCGGCCCTTTGAAATTTAACTTCATCCAGCCCTTCTCTTTGAGCACTTTTGAAAAATGGCAAACCCATCGAACCTTAGCTTAGAATTGAGTCTCAGCAGTGATACGGGCGCGCCGCGTCAAGGTAACGTATGGCGCCCTTCTTTCTTATCTTCTAACGGTCCTTTTACAGGTGAAGACTCCGTGATGCAGGATGCCACAATAGCTACAATAGTAGCTCGGAACCTCCTCACTCCCAAAGATAGTCAGCTGCTTTCAGGACGGTCCGATGAGTTGGCCGTTCAAGAGTCCCTGGCTCTCAGTGTTCAGTGCGCAGGCTCTGTGTCCAACATGGGCCAACGCCTGCTTGCTCGCTCCCGTCAGGTTGAATCATTAATGGCAGAGGTGGAAAATCTTAAGCAGGAGATCAAACAGCTTAAGTACGACAATAGAAGTTTGCATGTGCTTGCAAATAACTATTCGTCGGGCATGAAGAGGAAGCTTGATGAGATGCAAGAATCTCAAGGTCGAATGCAAAGTGACCGTCAAAGGCTTGCGTCTTTCTTCCAGAGGCACTTTTTTCCTGGGTCATCCAGCGTTCTGCCAAGTTTTGAGGCCTCGAATGCTCTATCTCTGATGCCTTCCGCTCCGATGCCTTCTGCTCCGATGCCTTCCGCTTCTAGAGTTTTGCCTCGTGGTGGGTCTTCACGCAAACAACCTTTGTGAAGACTCCATCTTTCTCTTTGTTGTTGATAATTTTTTTTTTTTTTGAACATGCTTTGTTTTATTCAGTGCATTGGGTTGCCTCCCAAGTAGCGCTTTCTTTTACGTCTTGCAGCCGGACGAAGAACCCAATCACTCCAGGATATGTTCACGAATCGAATGAGAACTCCGAGTCATAAACTAGTACCTAGAACAAGAAACAAAACAAGATTAAGAATCTGGAATAAAATAAAAACAAACGAAAATAAAACAATCCAAGGGATTAGCAAAGTTGCTAATCCCCGGCAACGGCGCCAAAATTTGATGCGAGAATTATACGCACACAAATTAAACCCTCTTTTTGACAATTGTAGTAAGTATGTAAGTAGGGATCGTTCAGGACCGGGGATTAGGAGGGATTGTTAATCACTTGGATTTCACTCAAAAACGTAAAAACACAATATAAAACACTATACTAGACTCAAAGAATGCAAAACTAAACTTTAAAACACCAAAACAAACCAAAAGACTCAAAACAGCACCAAAACACTCAAAACTGCCTTAAAAACACTTTCTGGGCAGTTTTGAGCACTTTGAGTACTTTGGACGAATTTGGGTAATAACTTGAATAAAAAAACTTAGAAACACAAACTAAGACACTTTCTAACTATATTGGACACTAAAGTAAAGGGGGATTGAGTTTTTGACGAAATTAACTAAAATGCACAGATTGTAATTAAAAACAGATTGTAAAGATGAATGTGATGGAATTAAATGGATGGGATGGCTAGCTAAGGGGTTCATCTCCACACATGTTACACTTACATAATAAAAAGATTTCCAATTGCATTTCAATAAACCATGAATTCTCAACACCCCAAGTTAACCGTGATGCACTAATTAACCTTCAAATCTTCCTAACGTTATTGAATTGGATGATTGCATATGACAACCCAAAACATTCCCCACAAGTCCCCTACATGATTGCATAATAGAGATATCATTACGCTCTATGAAAATTATAAGTGTTGACGAGGCATTCGTTACTATGATTGCATGAAACTTATGCCAAGAATTCGTTTAACGCGATTGTTTATAAGCAACCTCCACTACTTGTGAATATAAGTTCGTAACTATTAGGTGAAACTCACTTATATTCTAGCGTCATATTCATGCATGAAAATTAAGCGTGTACTCTTAATAAACATACATAAATAAGTTATCAATCAAACAGTTAAACAAATTGAATCCACAACTTATGAAACACAATTAGAAGTAATCAAATCAAAATGCAAGCATAAACATATATTTCGAATCCCCCCCAGCCAAGGGGGTTTAGTTCCTCATACGTACAAAACAAAGAGAATTGAAATTAAACATTGGAATCGAGGAAAAGAAACACCTAAACATTCCAACAACTCAAACTTGAATTGTATGAACGTTTAGGCACTCTTCTCCTCCTCTTCGTTGTAGCACAAGGTCTAAGGAGAGTTTTGGTGTGTTGAATGGATTGGGGAATTATGGAAATGGATGAGGGAGGCCACGACAATGGGATGATTTCTGGTGGTGTTTGGATTGGTAGGGAGGGCACGGCAAGGGTGGTTTGATGGTCTACATTCTGAATATGGAAGAGTGAATTGTGTACGAATCGGAATGAATCCATTGTGGCTGCAATGGATGCTTATTTATAGGTGAAAATGAGGGAATATGACAGCTAGGAACTTGGTGGAAATCTGGAATGGTGATGGGAGATGCATGTGGCTGATTTGTGAAGGGAATGCATGTGGATTAAAGTGGAATGACAGCTAGGTTATGATGATGAATGCATGTGCAAAGTTGGTTGAATGATTATGGGTGCATGTGGCTGATTTATATGAAGGGAATGCATGTGAGTGACAGCTAGATATGTTGATGAATGCATGTGGAATGAATGTGTGAATGATGGTAGATTGTGTATGTGAATGATTAGGGTGAATGTGCATGTGCTTTGACAGCTAGGTTGAATAAATTAAAGGGAGTGCATGTGGCTTGGCTGGAATGATTGGAATGCAATCTGAAATGGGATGTGTTGGTGTGAATTTCTGGTACAAAGGGCCTCCTTTGGTCTTCAATTTCGTCCATCTACTTGGCTTCAAGTATATGCAATCCATTTAACGCCCCAAACTACTCCAAAATGCACCAAAATGCACCATTTTGCATACTTTGCCCTTAGAACCTGAAAACACACAAAAGAAGCATAAAGGACTAAAATAACTAAAGAAACATAACGTAAATGCACGAGAACAAGCCATTTAAGTCGCATGAATATGCTCCTATCAACCACACATAGAAACGCCCATTTTCCAGACTCTTCCAATCCAAATGGTGAGCATTACCTGCCTAAGTAAGTCGCCACTTTAACGAACGCCCTCGCGCAATAGACTACCTTGGTGAACCAACTCTTTGAACGCATTGAGATGTAACGCGCCTTAACGAGGCATCTCAAAGTAAGACAAGGGCTGAAGAACATGACTCATTCCAGCGTCATCCTGACAAAGAGCCACTCAGCCCACCACAAACTGTGCATTCAGGTAGTGTGCACTTTCGTTTGGGCCTTCAGGAAAACGTCTTTTCCCACCTAGATGCGCGGAGAAGCGTTCATTCCCGACTCGGCTCACGAGTCAGTGTGCATTCGAGGTTAGGTCCACACTCCGACGAGTACTCAGGACATTCCGAGAGAAGCGTCCACATGAGGGTAGGCCCACAAGGAGATCCACCAACGAGACAACAAAGTAGGCATCAGCCCTATGACGCCCAGAGAAGAGCACGAAAGCACGACGTCGAGCAACACAGCATGAATTAAGTGCACAGCAACTGCGACACAGACGAGCAGGACATGCCGAAGAGCGACAAGAACTAGCAGGTCAACATTGGGGGCAATTAGAAGCTCTGCTGCCTCACCGGACGCAAATCCAGGATGAAGTATAAAAGCTCTTAGCAGAGCAGCTGCTTGGATTCCAACGCATTGATACTAACGATGATGCTCTTCGTAGAGACGTGGCCAACCTAAGCAGGTCACCTTTTACAGACGACATTGAGTAGACTGAAACACCGCGTATACATTTCACCTTATTCAAGGGAGATAAAGATCCGGACATGCACTTGATGTACTACTAAAGTGCCTTAACACTTTACGCCAACAACAAAGTCTCATGCACAAGATCTTTGCCACGACGCTCCAAGGCAAGGTGCAAGACTGGTTCCACACCCTGCTGCCATGTTCAATCCGGAACTTCAGTGAAATTTCCTTAGTTTTCACTAAGGAATATTCGTCATACCGCTCGATTAAAAAGAAGTCTGACCACTTCTTCAACATGAAGAATGACCCGAATGAGTCATTCCGTACATACATTAAGAGATTTAAGGCGGAGAATGTGAAGATTGTCAGATGGGATGAATTGTTACATAGGATGACAGCATCGTATGCTCAACATTTTGAAAGGGGCTCCTAGTAGATCACCCAATTTTCAGAGAATTAATTATGGATAAGAACTTGTCCTTGGAAAATTCTTTTGCTTTAGCAGAAACCACTCCCTCTGAGATAAAGAAAAGCGCTTCCAAAAGCTACGAAGCAGCCATGTAGAGACGCAGAACCGACTCAAAAGAAGGCATGTGATAAACTACTCAACAACAAAAGCAAACCAGGAGACAAATGCAGGGACCAGTCCCCAGCAAAGGGAGTTACAGTGCCTAAGACATACACCAAGTTCTTGGTCCCAATAAACCAGATCCTAGGCCATCCCAAGGATAAACCGTGGTTCAACTTGCCGACACTCATGAAAGGGAACACCTCTAAGAATGACCAGACAAAGTACTGTGTATTCCATAGAGGTCCTGGGCATGCAACCAACTACTGCACTATGTGGAAAACGTACCTTAAGCAGCTTATGAAGGAAGGCAAGTGCAACCAGTATGTCAACAGATCAGCCGCCCGACTAAGGCGAGAAACATATGCCGATGCAGAACCCCCAACCAAGACAATCTAAATGAACGGAATCTTTGCTGAATCCGAGCATCTGGGGGTTACCAACAACTCCAAGAAAAGGAAAATCCAGCAGGCGAGATCAGTCTATCAGGTTCAAGCCATAAATGTTGTACCTGGACCAATCGTCGGCTTTACTGAGCAGGACATTGAAGGAATAGACTTTCCCCAAGACGACACCTTGGTGATTTCAATTGGCCCACGCCATCATTGACAAAATTATGGTGGACAATGACTGGTCAGTTAACATCCTACAACTGCCAGTCATCGAGAAGATGGGCCTAGAAATCACGATCCAACAGAAGGCAGAGATCTTGACTAGATTCAACGAAATTAGCTTAACCACCATTGACATTATCACACTTGATGTAACCAGCCCACCGATTATCTCATCACAGACCTTCATGATCGTCAGCGACCCATTTCCCTATAACGGGATACTAGGCCGACCTTGGCTAGAGAAGATTGGAGCTGTCACCTCGATCGAGTATCAAAAAATCCTATTTCGTATCCCAGAAAAAGCAGTCAGAAAGATCAAAGACGACCAGGCCATGTTTAAGCCATGCACTGTACAAGTTCTTAAGGAGTCAAAGAAGAAGACTTTCACCCCAGCAATATTCTTTCGCCTAATAGCAATTACCGCAGGCAGGTCAAGAAGATGGCATCAAGGTCGACAATGCCCTGGAAGATAAGTTAGGATGGAAACCCAAAAAGGACGCCGAAGACATCATTCTTGACCTTCACCAGCTGAACGAGACGGCTAGAATTGGCTCACGTCCGAGTTCGACGGAGAAGGAAGAACTCACATCTTTCCTTGGGGAAAATCACGATGTCTTCGTATGGTCAACCTTTGCTATGGTCAACATTGATCCAACGATAACTTACCACAAGCCGCAGGTTGATTCCGCTGCCAAACCTGTGATCCAGAAAAAGTGACATTTCACTCCCCAGTGAGTGATGATTATGAGGTGGAAATCAACAAGTTACTAGAGGCCGGATTCATTAAGGAAGTGGCACACGCAGCATGGATGGCCAACGTCATGCTAGTGATGAAAAAAAAAGAGGGCAAATGGAGAGTATGCGTGGATTACACCGATCTTAATAAGGCATGACCTAAAGACAACCACCCGGTTTCCTAGATCGACCTGCTCGTTGACTCAACATCCGGGAACCAGCTGCTCAGCTTCTTGGACGTACTGCAACAAGGAAAATACCACGTTCAGGGTCGACCAAGGCATGTACTGCTACAAGGTCATGCCCTTTGGCCTCAAGAACGCGGGAGTAATCTACCAACGACTCATAAACACGATGTTCAAGAAGCAGAATGGAGTCACCACAAAAGTCTATGTTGATGACATCATGGTGAAAGGCAAGCAGCGGTCAGACCACATTCGCAACTTGGCGGAGACTTTTGACATTCTCTAAGAATACAACATGAAGCTCAACCCATCTAAGTACAATTTTGGCATTTTCTCAGGTCGATTCTTAGGGTACCTTGCAACCCAATAAGGAATCGAGGGTCATCTAAGGAAAATCCGAGCGACCCTGGACATGAAATCACCCACGACTCTTAAAGAGATCCAAAGTCTGACCCGACGAGCAACCACACTCAGTCATTTCCTCTCACGATCCACCAACCAATGTAAGCCCTTTTTCAAGGTAATGAAACAGGCACAAGATGACAAGTGAAACGATGAGTACTAGAAAGCATTTAAGAACCTGAAGCAGTACCTGACAGCACCTCCACTACTATCCAAGCCAGAAGCAGCGGAGAACCTATACATCTATCTGGCGGTATCAGAAGCAGCAGCAAGTTCTGCTCTTATACGATAAGAGTTGGAGGCCCAACTACCTGTATTCTACACATCCAAAGCTCACCTCAATGCGAAAACCAGATACCTGAAGATTGAAAAACTAATTTTGGCGCTAGTTGTTACAGCTCAGAAGCTCAGATCTTACTTTCAAGGGCATCCGATCATCATCATGACCCAGTACCCATTACAATTAGTTATGCATAGTCCAGACGTTTCTCAACGAGTGATGAAGTGGGTATTGGAACTGGGCCGATACGACTTAGTATACCAACCAAGCAAGGCGATAAAAGCCTAAGGCGAATTTCATAGCAGAATTCACCCCAAGTGATGTGATATAAACTAGCACACAAATTAAACTTTCTTTTTGACAATTGTAGTATAGATAAGTAGGGATTGTTCCCAGCCGGGGATTAGGACGGATTACTAATCTACTCAAATTAGACTCAATTACACTTAACTAGACTAAAAAACAATAAACTAGACTCGAATGACTCAAAACAAACTAGAATGACTCAAAAAAGCACAAAACAAGCAAATTGACTCAAACAGAACCTAAAAGGTGATGTGAATTAATTCTAACTTATGTTTACTCAAAACACTAAAAAGAAACCAATTTGAACAGATTCTATCTAAAAGACATGAAATATAAAGGGGGATTTGGTTTTTGACGAATTTAAAGTAAAAACAAACAGATTATTATTCCAATAAACCATGAATGACAATGCCCCAAGTTAACCGTGTACTGCACAAATTAACCATCAAATTTTCCTAAACTCATTGAATTGGACTCAGCGACGCAACCAAATTGTTCTTATCAAGTTCCCTATATGAACTGCATGATAGAGATACATATCAAAGATCATTAAGTTCTATGAAAATCATAAGAATTGACATGACATTCATAACTATGAACTGCATGATACTCCTGCCATAGATTTACTTAACACAATCATGACTATTGACTTCCACTACTTATAAATATAAGTTCATAACGATTAGGTGAAATTCCCTTATATTTTAGCATCAAATTCATGCATGCAAACTAAGTATGCATCCTTAATCAACATACAAGAATAAGTTATCAATTAAACACATAAGTAAATCGCATTCATGTTTTACGAAATAATAATTGGAGGAAATCAATTCATGTCACATATATGTTTATGGCTTTGAATCCATCTCTAGCTAAAACGAGTTTAGTTCCTCATGTTCGCACTTAAACAAAGATAACTTAAATTAAACATTGAAAACAAAAGATAAAATACACCTAGGAATGTTCCAGCAATCCCAAAAGCTTGAATGGCAGGGCGTGTCTCCAAGGGTCTCCTCTCCTTTCTCCTTGCAAAGCTGCGGTACAAGGGTGATTTTTGTGTATGATGGATGTGTGGTGCGAATTGTGGTGAGAAATAGGTGGTGAATTAGTGTTGCAGAATCATGTATTTATAGGAAGAAGGGAAAACATGGCATAGGTTGCGAAGGAGGGGAATTAGGACTCCAAATTAACAAGGAAGAAGGACACTTCTCAATCAGATTCCAGGGAGGAAAAGGAATGGTCCTTGCAGCAGGAAACATAACTTCTAAAAAGGGTGTATGCGGCATAGATTTAGGGATAGGGCTTGGCTTCTAGAAACTTGATTTGTAGGTATCCTAATGTCAGTTAGATGTCCTCCTTGCAGCTGGAATTCAGGTGGGATAAGATTAGGATAGGATAGGATAAGATGAGGTTGGATAATGTTTGGATAAGATAAGGTATTTTGGATAATGTTTCCTTCTTCTTAGCTGATTCCTTATCTTCTTTGATCTTGAATTAATTTCTTCAACTCTTGAGCACATTCCTAGCCTCTTGAACTTCAAATTCGTCCATCCACCTTGCTCCATGCATGTGCTATCCATTCCAAGCCTAAAACTACTCTAAAACGCTCCAAATTGCACTTTATTGCCAACTTCGTCATTTGAACCAAAAAACACACGAAAATAGTTTAAGACACTATAATAAGTAGAAATTAGTTATGTTAGTGCAAGAAAACAAGCTAACTAAGTCGCATAAATATACTCCTATCACCAAGCCTGAAGGATGCGACAACATAGCCCGAAAACCCCCGGAGGCAGTCAAGCACGCCATAGCCGTGCCAACCCCTCCTGATGGAGATTTTTGGTGTTTGCAAGTCGATGGATCATCCAACCACCAAGGATCGAGGGAAGGCCTAGTTCTCACTACTCCGGACAGCTCAATGCTCGATCAAGCAATCACTTTAAGCTTCAAGGCATCAAACAATAAAACATAGTATAAAGCCCTACTAGCAAGTCTTCGATTGGCTAAAGACCTAGGGATGAAAAAGCTCAAGATCTATTCCGATTCCTAGCTAATCACCAACCAAACCTCAAGGGAGTACGCAGCAAAGCATCCAAGGATGGCCAAATACCTAGAAAAGGTACGAGAATAGTTAGTGACCTTCCAGGCGTACACCCTCACTCAGGTTCCAAGAGCAAAAAATGCCCACGTAGACGCACTAGCAAGCCTAGGCTCAACGCTAGAGCATCAGCTCATGCACTCCATCCTTGTCCAGTACTTTGAAAAGCCAGCAATATAGGTGGTGCAGCTCAGCACAACCCCGAGTTGGCAAGATCCCATCATCGACTACATAGTCAATGGAACACTTCCTGCAGATAGCTTAGAGTCCAGAAATCTCTAAATGAAGGTGGCGCACTACTACATATGGAACGGCATCCTCATTCGAAGATCCTTCTCAGGACCACATCTTCGCTGCCTATCACCTCCTGATGACCCGAAGATTCTTAGCTTAATCCACGAAGGCGTATGCGGAAACCACTCTGGAGGCTGCTCCCTGGCGTAAAAAGCTTTTAACGCTAGTTATTATTGGCCAACCATGCATCAAAGTGCCAAGGAGTATGTACAAAGGTGCGACAGCTGCCAGCGCTTCAAGCCCGTGCCCGCACTACTTGCGAATGAACTCTACCAGCAGATGAGCCTTTGGCCATTCATGCAGTGGGTGATTGACCTGGTAGGACCAATGTCGCCTGTTACTGAGGGCAGAGTCATGATGATCATAACGGTCGACTACTTCACACAATGGGTCAAAGCTGAACCCATGACTACAACTACCGAAATAGATAAAACGCTTTATATGGAAGAACATCATCTACCACTTAGGCATCCCACACTTCATTGTCACGAACAATGGTATGCAGTTTGTGGGCAAAGCTTGGCGAGGTTCTTAAAAAAATATGGCATCAAGCAACACATGTCCACGCCTCCGATACCCGTAGGGTAACAGGTAGGTCGAGGCATCCAACAGGACCATCCTCGACTGCCTTAAGAAGACTATCTCCAACAAGCAGGGCAAGTGGCCAGCGGAGCTTCTTGGTGTTCTATGGGCATATCGCACCACAAAAAGAAGAGCAACCGGTGAAAGTCCATTCTCCATGGCGTATAGTTCTGAGGCGATCGTTAATCCCAACGTCGTGGTGCCAAGCATCAACATTGTATTGCCGAATTTCGAGCAGAATGAAAAGAAAATAGCCACTAACTTAGACTTGGCAGTGGAATAGCACAAAAAGGTTA
The DNA here is from genome assembly GCF_019419815.1 of Pyrus x bretschneideri. Taxonomy (NCBI): domain Eukaryota; kingdom Viridiplantae; phylum Streptophyta; class Magnoliopsida; order Rosales; family Rosaceae; genus Pyrus; species Pyrus x bretschneideri. Next base: position 3,063,007 of record NW_025999501.1, read on the forward strand.
TCTCCAGCTACAACAAGAGGGCAAAAATTTGGCAGTTCCAGCCAGAAGACTTAGTCCTCAGAAAAGCCTTCATCACCGCTTAATGGGAAGGCTCCAAAAAGATGGCTCCTATTTGGGAAGGTCCGTACAAAAGCACCCGAGTAGGCGAAAGGGACAGCTACACCCTCACCACTATAAGCGACAAAGAAATTGACAAACAGTGGAATGCCTACAACTTGAGGAATACTATGTGTGACCTCCCACCAATTCTTGGACCCTATTCAAGACGAAAAAATTCGAAGACTCAAGCAGCTCGACGAACAAGACCTTGTATGCCGAGAATTATCAGTTGTTATGCCATTACTGCCTACAAGCAAAGTTAATAAAAGACTCTATTGAAGATTGAATGAATTATTCACAAACTTGGGCCACATGCATAAGCGAACTGACCTACGTTGTGACAAGCAGAAGACGCCTACTGCACTGCAAACATGGTGTAAGCTCTCCAGCACGAGAGGGTAAACTAATTCCCCGACACCTACATGGGTAAGCTCTCCAGCACGAGAGGGTAAACTAATTCCCTGACATCTACTTGGGTCTGCTTTCCAATGTGAGAGGGTAAACTAATATGGAATATCCAGACATGGATTGGTGGTATGACTACTCAGTTTCCTCTGAACACAGCGACTACTTGGGCTAGACAATTCCCAGAATTGGCCACGATAGTCCTTCCCCTGGGATAGACTTAGCTGGCTGAACGATTCAATTCATCAGGATCCTAGGTCTCTAACCGAAAGAGACGTTAGGTGCAGGACCCTTGCCCAATAAAGAGTTCGCGTAACTATATGTTCTGTCTTTGACGTGCAAGTTTTCATGAACGTGGCTTAGTTTTAAAGTGTTGCAATACTAGTTATGTGACCTGCGGAATCAAGCTGCAGCTTGGAAGGATATAGCCTCTGAGGTGTGATTCCACCTACACCTCACGCCTAGAATGCCTCTGAGAGCCAGGGACAACACTTGAAATGGTTACGCAGGTCGTCTGCTTTTGTAAGTAAGAAGCCCAGTTGACGACCCAACAGCTGGCAGCCCACGGTAATCCGTAAGCCGAGACTTACACTTACTATGACTACACGGACTTGCCTACTTACTTAAAAGCAACGCTTCCAGCCGATGACCTACGGTTTAAGTTTTGCTGGAACAAAGTCGAGGTACGATTATAGTGGATACGCGGACCTCCTCTGTTTTTTAGGGGAAGCATGAGTCCGACCAATGACTCTATAAGTTAAACACTTCGCAATATGCCCCGGGAGGGCCAAGGTTTCATAAGCCACTTAAAAACCGGAATACAACCATAATGGCCACAAGAACTCTTCTGCTTTTTACACGAAGCAAGTGTTCGACCGCTGGCCCTATAAGTTAAAATTTTCACAATATGCCCCGAGAGGGCTAAAGCTCACGAAGGTACATAAAGCTAAGATTCACAGCTATAGTAGCTACGCGAATTCGCCTGCTTCCTAAGGAAACAACGAGTTTGGTCGCTGGCTTAAATTTCACATTCTTCCTCTTGCAGGTACAGCTGTATAAGCGTCAGAGCTAAAACTGAAGCGTAAAGTGACCACGCAGGTCAACTACTCCATCAAAGTAGCTAGCTTAACCACCCATCTCATGGTAAAGTTTTGCAAGTCGCCTTAAGTAGGCAAGGCTCCAGAAGCCCCGAAGTTGAAACTCAAACATACGTAACGACGTGGGATCAACTGCTTCGTTAAAGTAAACTCACTCGGCTGCCCATCCTAAGGTAAAGTTTCACAAAAGACATGGCAAAATAGAAGGATAAAGCAAAAACAAGGAAAACTGTTTATTAAATTTCTAGCAAATTGATAAATCGGCTTGAAGGCCAACAAAGTTCAAGCAAAGCAGAACAAAAATGGAAAAGAGAAAACTCCTAAGTCTAAGCAAAAAGACCACTCTTTGGTAGCATGCGCAACCACAGAGTCCTTGATTGCCATGCCTTCAGCAGCCGTACAACTTCTAGCAACCAAAGCTTCTATCAACTCATCCTCAACCGCCCCTGCCTTGACTGCCTGACCCTCAGCTGCTCCACCAAAGGTAGCCTCAAACGAGAAATCAAGTAGATCAATTGGAGAAATGGAAGGAAAACTCATAATCCGACGGCCTACCCTAAAGTTGGTCTACATAGTCAAGCTTGCAGAAATCGGCCTGACAAGAAGCAAACGCCACTTTATGACCAGCTTTCTCATTCTTCAGCTGAACATTCTTCTCGATAGGCCCAATGTGAGCACCCTGAAGCTCATTCAGTTCCTTTTTCAAGTTCTCGCTAGCAGATAACGCACCTTGCAGATCCACTTCTTTGGACTCAAGTTTATTGGCAAACTCCTTGAGACGAGACACTTCAGCATGCATGAAGATAAATTCCTCATCCTTGGCAAGACAAGCGGATCGTAGCTTTGAATTGACATGCTCAAGGTCTTCGATCATCGGAGAAACATAACTGACTTACTTCTCTGTAGCTTCTAACATTGCTTGAGTCGTACTAAGCCTAACATTCAAATGGGCAACCTTCTCACGAATGATCTCCAGCTACAAAGAAGTAGGGGCAGAGACATCAGACCCCTTCAAAACGACTGAGTTCAGATTCGAGCTTTTTGATCTTTTCAGCAACTGAGTGAAACTGAGCCACCAATGCCACTTCGGTCTCCTTAGCACACTTGACAACATCCTAATCAAAGCGCATAGACTTAACTACCAGGATCAAAGTCTTATACATTGTCGCAATCAGGGAGGACCTTCTTGAGTAGGCAGATCATTTCCCAAAGGAGTCTAAGGATATGACAACTTTCCCAACACTGTTAACAAACTTGGCGCATGCATCGACGTTCTTAAGCAGGTCAGCCTTTAGTAGTGCATAAACCTTGGGAAACTCACCAGCCTCAGACTCGATAAATCTCTCACATAACTGCATGTGAGGCAGATTTCCCCTTCTCAACAGATAAGTTAGTTGCGATAGAATGAAGAGCTGGCCCAGACGCCACCTTAGGAGCAGAATCCACCTTCCCATTCTTCATAGCGGCGAGCCTCTTAGAAGCAAAACCAGACTTAGCTCCAAACGGACGCTTCGATACAAACCAAGATACCAGAGGCGTCACCGAACTCTTTCCCTGGGCAAGTTTCTCAACAATGGATGCGATCACCTTTGGAGCAACATGTTTCATAGGCTTAGGCTCAACAGTCATCTTCGCCCCCTTGGGGGAAGTTAGGTCAATGACAAGCTTCTCAGCAGCAGACAAACTCCCACGAGCAATAGAAGAAGTCCTCGGTTTCTTCTCGACCGAAGGCTCATAAGCAGGTGAGGAAGATTTTTTCTTTTCACCCTCATTAGCAGTATGGTGTACAACTCTGATCGGGTGAGCCAACGCCTCATCCTTTATCCGTTTATCTTTTCCCTCGAAGGCAAGCCACTATTCTCTAGGCAAAAAGGGCTGAATAGCCTGTGCTATTCATGGTACTCAGCAGGAATGCCCAAGGCGACATGCACCTTCTTCATATCTACCGAAGTCCTTAAAGTTGAGCTAAACTTCGAATTTACATAAAGTAAGAAAGACGATGATCAATAAAATAAAGTCATAAAGCAGCTCAACAAAAAACTTAAGCAGGACAAGAATAAAGCAGTTCACTTACCATTGATAAACGTAGTCGGGACATGCAGCCTAGGAGAAAAGGCCAACTCCCACTCTCCATTCACCTGTAAGGTGTCTCTCGCCCACAAAGATCACCTTTGCTTATAGCATCAAATAGCCTATGGCGAAACCTCAGCTGCCCTACACCTTCGTTGTGGTCGATCTCAAAGAAGTACAAGAATTCATTTATGGTCAAACAAAGATGAAATAACCCACTCAAGTTTGAGAACCCCACCATTGCACGAACTACATTTGGGGAGCATTGAGCAGGCGCATACTTCATGGAGCAAATCACCTATTGGGAAAGACGCAACATGGGAAAAGTGAATCCTAGCACAAAATAGTACGGATGGGAAAAGTGAATCCTAGCAGAGGCACCCTCTACGCATGGTTCATGACTGTTATCATCTTTCACCCACTTAACGCGAACTCAGATAGAATTGCATGCTTGTAGTCCTCAAGAAAATCCCGAAACAGCTCGTCGGAATTAATCTTAACATGTGTAGCCTTGAAGTAGCCCACCTTGTCGGAAGAACCACCTTGACGGTACAAAGGTGGAGGATATTCGTCACTTTGGTGATCGAAGGAAGACATCCCAAAGTCTCTGCAAAAAGCACGAAGAAAAAAATTCAGAGGGCAGCTCGCGAGAAGAGAATTTTAAAAAATTAATAACAATAATAATAATAATAATATATGTGTATTTATATATAAAGACGACCGCACGGCTCGAAGGCTCCAGGTCCTTACCCACGCGACCCAACGAAAGGAGAAGCCTGTGCCTCCTCCCTTTCCTCTTCTTCACGTGCCAGGCGCTCCAAACAGGCCCCAAAACCCACGGTCTAATTACTAGTGCCACGCGCCTCTCTCCCTCTCCGCTATAAGCCAACGAGGCTTAAGGCCTCACGGCCCAACCTCTCTCGCTCCCTTTTGCCTGCTACAGCAGACCCAAGTCTGCTCCACTAAACTTATCCTGTGTTGAGTTCACTTAGAGGGGCTAGAGCCCCACGGCTCGCCCAGCCTAGCACCCCCGCGCTCCAGCCAACTCGTGCCACACCACCAAGCAGCCCGGTGGCTCCTTGCCATGTGTCACTCACACCCACGGCCCCCATCAAGCCAATTTTTTCAAGTCCCAAGACTCCCAAAAAATTCAAGAAAAGAAGAACGCTAGGGGAAGGGAAATAAAAATTTCCTATGGCTTTTCTTCCTTGTTGGAATAAAGATTGCTCTCCAAACTTATTTAATCCCTTGCTTAAGGCAGAATTAAATAGGTATTGGGGGTAATTATTTTCCTTTTCCTAGAAGTCTATCTCGAAATCGAGAAAGAAGATCAAGTTCAAATTGGGAAAAAACTTCACAAGCCTAAGTAACTTGGGATTCCTACACCTACAATCATTTTCCTGCATGTAGCACAATAGGTGTGGGGGCATTTGTGGAGCCTAAAATAATCCCAAAAATTCTAGAGGTAACATTTGGACTTTTATTCAAGAAATACAAAATGGCCCTCAATAAATGGGCAGGATTCTCAGATGCTCCCATGCGCAGCTCACATCCCTAGAGATCTCAGCAATTGAATACGACTGCCCAGAGCTCACTTGCCCTTGGCAAGTAATTAAAGATAAGGATTAATTACCCAAATCCTTATCTTTAATACATTCCTAATTCAAGATTGACTCCAATCAAGTAAGTAATCCTAATTTAAATCAATTAGGATAATTACCCCTATTATCTCAAGATATTATCTCCTATTAAATATCTTGGGGATATTTTGAGAATATCTCTCCATTAAACACTATATGGCTAGCTTATCCCTATGAATACCCCTTATTCTACCAAATTTTCAAGGCTTTTGCAACCCTAAAAAGCCTTAAACACTTTACTCTCTCAGAGAAACTAACTTAGTGATAGGATTAAAAGCACACCACAAAGTAGCACACAAATGTCCTATTGATTTTCCTTATTAACAATAATATTTGTCAATTGTAGCATATGAAAATAAGGGTCTTTCCCACAGAAGATTGTTTTATCTAACTACTTAAAATGTCACAAAAACTGGGCTGCTGTCCCTACTGACAAGCCATCGAAAAATAATTATTAGACTGACTTACACTTATCTAAAGTCTACGAAATTTTATATGCAAATACTAGACACACAGAGCTACACTCACACAAAATTTTGGGATTTTTGGAATTGATTTTCTATTTAAATTAAATCAAACAAAAACAGGACAAAACAGATTTTTAAGTAGTTCACAAATTAAGAAAAACGAGTTAGGGGAATTGCTATCCACCACCAAATAATCATGCAAACATGTTATGTTTCATTCAAATTCCTTCTATTTCCGGATGAAGATGCTCAAGTTGGCTCAATGTTAGAACTCAACCTATTACTCTTTCTTATGTAGTATGTTAAGAGAATGGCGTTTTCAACTTAACTTAGTTCCTAACATGCAATCTAGAATGGTGTGTTCATAGATTTAACAATTAGAAATCATTAAGAACGAGAAGAGTTTAAGTCATCACAAGGCATCATAAGTACTGGCGTTGTCTTACTTATCCTAGAAATTGGTTCACATGTTAATCGCAATTAACAAGTACTACTCTAGAACATATGTAGGTCCTCATTTGACAAGGGTAGGCACACACATATTCATAGCATTAGAATCCTAGATATGCTTACTAAGTATGCATCCATAGAAAATACATAAAGAATTCATCAATGAGACAAGTAGTGAACCAATTTTCATCCATTATAAAAGTAATTCAAACAAAATGTCATAACAAACTTGCAATCATATTTGGGGCTTCAAACAGCCCCTAACTACTAAAAATTTAGTTACACAATCCTTAAGTTAAAACAAAAGATAGACATAAGTTTGAGAAAATAGAACCGAAAGAAATCGACTAAGGCTCTCCTCTTTCCTTCCTTCCCCAACACTACTTTTAAACCAATTCTTGCTGCATCATTTTCTTCTCCTTAACTCACCCACTAATAGCCATTTAGTGATGACAATAAGTGAGAGGAAATGGTAAAACAATTGTAACTCCTTGGGTAGCCTTTATGCCAATTACTCCCTCTTAATCCTCATCTTTAATTCCATTTCCTTTGATATTTGAATGGGTGTCAGCTGGTTTTTTCTTGATTGCATCAGTTTTGGCTGCTAGATTTATTGGATTTATTGCTTTCAATGCTTTCTTGTCAGTTACAAACTTCTCAGCCTCTTGGGAACCTTTCAGTGTTAAAACGGCCATAACTTCTTGTAGAAAAATGATATTAACAATCCGCCAAATGCTCCAGAAAATAGACATCCGTAGCTTTCCAAGGATATAAGGCTCATTCTCTAATTCATTCTGAGCTGTCCTCAACTTGCTTCCAAAGTCAGCTAACCTGCACAGACAGTTTTGACGAATTTGTTACTTAAAATCCCACTTGTGCCATTTTTCTTTTCTTTGATTGACAAATCCTACAAAACACAAAAACAAAGTAAATAGCTCAAAAATATAAGGAACTAACTAAGAAAAGACAAGTGAATTTGATATAAAATATATATAAATATGAGCTTGTCAAATACCCCCACACTTAGCTTTTGCTAGTCCTCGAGCAAAACAATGAAAACATGAAAACATAGCAACATGAAAAACATTCGCTTCCCCCTATGTGACCCTCATAGAATTTCATTCAAGGAAACAAATCATCAAGAACCTTAGCTAGCACCAAACAAGCTAATCCAAGCTCATCTTCCTTATTCAAATGTTAACAACTACCTTTTAATCATCCTTGAAGTGTAGTGTGTGTAATAGCCATGCTAATGCAATTTCAAGTTTTTTTTTTTTTTAATTTTTTTTTTTTTTTAATTTTTTTTTTTTTAAACACCACATGTAAACTAGTGACCTTTTCACAAGACATATACTCAATCACACATATGTTTAGTTTAACGTGTTTCGCTCAAAGAATCAAATGTGAAAGATCTACCATAAGCTTGCATAAAGATCTCATCTCCACAATCATAATTGCAAAACTAAAATCAAGAGGACTTTTATTGGATATAATGAGGCTTAGGGAGAGGGTTATAGAAATGAAAGGATAGGTAAACACAAGTTCCAAGCCACATTGCAAGCAATTCTCTTGTTGAGATTTATAAGAACTCAAGCTCTCCAATCACACCCCTAAACTTTTTATTTGCTTTGTAAACAATTTTTCTTTTTCTTTTTCTTTTTTTACTTTCTTCTTGTTCTTGTTCTTGTTCTTGTTCTTGTTCTTGTTTTATTTTTTTTATTTTTTATTTTTTATTTTTTGAATCAATTTTGCTCATAACTAAGTACAAACATGAAATACCCCCACACTTATTCTTTTGCCAAACTCCTTCAAAGTACTTCACAAACATTTCTCATAAGACAATATCACATTGCTCACTAGCTAGCTTGGAAAGGGTAAGGCAAAATGTTTAAGGTATAAGGGTAGACATATCTGGTGATAAGAAATAAAAGGCTCAACATATACAGCTCAAATTGGCAATCTAATGATGTCATTTTTCTTTAGGAAACATGCTTATTTGGGCCATGGTGATAAACCTAATGCCTCTATCCTTTTCAAGTTCATGCAATCAATGACAAACATTTCAAAAGATCGTTATGCAAGTTCTAGAGATGCAAGTCACATAAGTTCATCACACATGAAAGAATATGAGTGTATGAACAATGCACACACTTTCAATAGGCTCAAAAACTCACATAGGTTGTATATGGTCACTATATTCACATACGAAGCTTTAAGTCATACTTTAGTTTCACATCAACAAGGCTATGTGCATTTGGTTTTTCAAAGATGATTAAACATGTACAAAACTAACAAGAGAATAAGGAATTTCACACAATACATGCTTACTAAGTTCTTGATCACCGTGGTTCAAATTCAATCAAATTATATCATTGGGTCGGGAAACTAACAAAAATTTAATTCAAAATAATAAAAAAAACAAGACAATATTTTTGGATTTTCAAATTTTCTGAATGCTTTTCTCTTCTTTTGGGTTTTTTTATTTTTTTTTAATTTGTTTTTTAATTTTTTTTTAGGGTAAACAAAACTAATTAAGAAAACAAAAAGCAACAACAAGGAAACAAATGAAGCCAATTCTTAGTCAAAGGGATGAAATTTTTCAATTTGGTCAATTTTTTCAATCCTTACCCCCAAACTTAAACTGGACATTGTCCCCAATGTCATAAAACACAATAATGCATAAAATAAAAATAAAATAAAATAGTAAGAAACAAAATAAAGCATTTGGACTGAAAACTTCCCCAATTTGCAATAAAATCAAGTGATAACTCCTAAACTTCAATTCTGCAGTCAACTCCAAGGGTGGACATAACCAAAGATTCCTACAAAGAAAAGAAATAATTCAGCTTAGCATGCAAGAAAACTCAGAAAAAAAAAAACAAACGAAAATTTGAAAATGACATAAAAAGACAATGAATAGAAATATTGGGTTGCCTCCCAATAAGCGCTTGCTTTTACGTCCGCAGCCGGACGGTACCAAGAGTAATCATTCAAGGGAAGCTGGTTCTTGGAGGGGTACAACCTCCACATCATGCTCCGCAAAAGACTCGTAATATGGTTTGAGTCTATGTCCATTCACTTTGAACACGTTTCTGGTCTTTGCACTTTGAATTTCCACTGCACCATGAGGAAAAATATTAGTTATAACAAACGGACCAACCCATCGAGAACGAAGCTTACCTGGAAATAACCGAAGGCGAGAATTAAATAGAAGAACTTTTTGTCCAATGGCAAAGCTCTTCCTTGATATCATCTTGTCATGAAATGCCTTTGATTTCTCCTTGTATATTCGACTAGACTCATATGCATCATTCTGGATTTCATCTAACTCATTCAATTGAAGCTTCCTCTGCTGTTCGGCAACACTCATGTCCATGTTGTATGATAGGAGCATATTCATGCGACTTAAAAGGCTTGTTCTCGTGGATTTACGTTATGTTTCTCTAGTTATTTTAGTCCTTTATGCTTTTTTGTGTGTTTTCAGGTTCTAAGGGCAAGGTATGCAAAAGGATGCCTTTTGGAGCATTTTGGAGCAAAATCGGACTTGGATTGGATAGCTTATATTTGGAGCAAAAGGAATGGACGAAATTAAAGACCAAACTATCATAACCACCTATCATTACTTATCATCACTTAACATATCATTCATTTATCACTTAACATATCATTCATTTATCACTTAGCATATCATTCATTTATCAATTATCAAACCATTCACTTATCACTCACCACATATCATTCATTTATTATTTATCATATCATTCATTTATCACCACATATCATTCATTTATCACTTATCATAACCATACACTTATCACTTATCATACTCATAATCATCTACACATTTCAACCATTTAAAACATTCCACATGCTTTCACAACTTAATTCACATGCACATTCATCCACCTTTCTCCAAAGAACATCTCACATGCATTTCCACCTTCCTACTTCATCATTTCACCACCTTCTCCATCTTTATTCCACATGCATTTATCATAATTCACCCTAGCTACCACCATTCACACACACATGCACTTATTCTTTCATCATTGAACCACCAATTCAACACATGCATTCACACACCCTTTAATCATCCCCCCTTTAAGTTATGATTTTATTTCCTAACCCTACATGCATTATTTATTAACTCTTCATCATGCATCCACATTCATTCCAACACAAAACACACACATGCACTTATTCTTTCATCATTGCACCACCAATTCACCCACATGCATTTCCAACCATTCACACCCCTTTAATCATTCTCCTAGCTATCATTCACATGCTCTCCCATCCATTCTCTCCCTATATAAACCACACACACTTCATTCATTTGCATCATTCAATTCATCCCACACTTCCATTTCATTCAATTCCATCTCTCCATTCTCACACCACAAATAAACACTTCCCCTTAGAATCCAAAAACCATCTTCCATTCCCATCACTCCCCACTCCATTCCACACTTCCATCCCCCCAACCAACTATCCCTAGACCTTATGCTACAATAAAGAGGAAGATAAGAGGGCCTAAACGTTCATACAATTCAAGTTTGAGTTGTTGGAATGTTTAGGTGTTTCTTTGATTTCAAAGTTTAAATTCAATTCTCTTTGTTTTGTACGTATGAGGAATGGAAGAGAAGGGTGCCTAAACGTTCATACAATTCAAGTTTGAGTTGTTGGAATGTTTAGGTGTTTCTTTGATTTCAAGGTTATGAAGAACTAAACCCCCTTTAGCTAGGGGGTGATTCGAAACTATGTTTATATTTGCACTATGAATTGATTAACTTTCGTTGGAATTTCATAAGTTGTGGATTCAATTTGTTTAACTGTTTGATTGATAACTTATTTATGTATGTTTATTAAGAATGCGCGCTTAATTTTCATGCATGAATTTGACGCTAGAATATAAGTGAATTTCACCTAATCGTTATGAACTTATATTCACAAGTAGTGGAGGTTGCTTATAAACAATCGCCTTAACCAAATTCTTGGCATAAGTTTCATGCAATCATAGTAACGAATGCCTCGTCAACACTTATAGTTTTCATGATGCTTAATGATTCTTGCTTGTATCTCTATTATGCAATTCATGTAGGGAACTTGTGAGGAATGCTTTGGGTTGTCGAATGATGTCATCCAATTCAATAACATTAGGAAAACTTGACGGTTAATTTAAGCGGACCTAATTAACCCGGGGTGTTGAGTTTCATAATTTATCGAAAGACCAACTGAGAATCAATTTTGTATGCAAGTATAACATGTGTGGAGATGAACCCCTTGGCTATTCCATCATCCATATTTTCATCTCATTCATATTTACGTTTTGCCTTTAATTACAATTTGTCCATTTAATTTAATCTCGTCCAAACACAATCCCCCCTTTACTTTATTGTCAAATTAGTTAGAAATCAATTTAGTTTGTGTTTTTAAAGAATTTTGAGTCTTTTGGTTTGTCTTAATGTTTTAACGTTTAGTTTCACATTCTTTGAGTCTAGTTTAGTGTTTTATATTGTTTTTACGTTTTTGAGTCAAAATCCAAGTGATTAACAAGCCCTCCTAATCCCCGGTCTAGAACGATCCCTCACTTATCCATTCTACTACAATTGTCAAACGAGGGTTTAATTTGAGTGTCAAGTAATTCTCACATCAAATTTTGGCGCCGTTGCCGGGGATTAGCAACTTTGCTAATCTCTTGGATTGTTTTATTTTCGTTTGTGTGTATATATTTTTAGTTTTATTTTGTTGATTTTAGAAGCACAACATGGCACTTGATAATGCTTATCTTTTGTCACAGCTCATGGAAAGGTCCCAAATGCAAAACGTTGATATAGTTGATCTTCAATCAAGGAATAACGTGTTTTCCAATATTTACAATTCGGATTGGAGTGATCATTCAACTTCTATGTGGTGGGAACCTCAAAATGTTCAACAAGAAAGATATTGGGAGCCACCTCATATTCAATATGCCCAACCAAACTCAAATTCGTCAATAGATTATAATCAAATTCTTAATGAATTAAACTCTTTGGTGCAGGGTTCACAAAATCAAGCTAAGGAGACTCACCAAGAAACATATTGGCAACCATATGAGGATTCATATGCACCACCACAGCCTTCCCCTCAATCTTCACATCCAAATTCAGGTATATCAAATTATTATAAGGAAGTTATTCAACAACTGAATTCTGTGGAGCAGGGCAGGGAAGCTCAACCATTTCAACAAGACACATTTTGGCGACCAATTGAGGATTTCTATCAAGCAAAAAAGTTGGCTGAGTGGAACAGTCAATTTAGGCAGAATGCAGAATGCATGGAACAAATTCAAGAACAAATGGTTGAAGATGAGCCCATGGATGAATTGCTACTGCTCGAAAAGGAGGAGGATGCACAAGGCACGGCAAGGGAAGAACAACCCTTGCCGCAACCTCCCAATATTCCTACACCACCCCATTCAAGTAAGGTTGTTCCAAATTTAATTATTTCTAACTTTGTTCCCCCAAATGCACCCTTCCCTGGCAGGTTCATGCAATCCATGAAAGATGAGGGGAAGAAAGACATCTTGGACACTTTTCCAACAATTCACGAGGAAAAAGTGGTTGAGGAGCATCTTGAATTCATCAAGGAGGAAATTGGAGTGGATCACACAGCCACAACCTTCAGAATGTCCAATCTGAATGAAAACATCCCTTGTGCATTTGTTGAATGTGCTGCGACTTTAGAGCCAATATTGCAGCCCATAGGTAAGCCACCAACTCAAATTCCAATTCCCACTTCAATTAATCGTGTGTTACATTCTTCATTGCAGGCACCTACTCAAATCCAATTTGGTGAAAGAGTTTACATGGATCTTAGGACAGATCTCTATTCCACTCCATACAAAGATCCAATTCTTAAATGTTTTGAGAAACATTTCGTGGAGGATGTACTTAAGTTCTTATTAAAGCATGTAGGTAAGCCACCAACTCAAAATCCAAAGTCGTTTTTGACTAATATGTTGTTGATGTCAATGATTAGGGCACCCACTCTTGAAATTCAACCATTGCCGGAACATTTCAAGTATCATCATCCATTCAATGATCAACTCCATGCCGTGGGTTCCATTAAGGCATGATTGTGTTCTTCGTCCGGCTGCAAGACGTTAAAGAAAGCGCTACTTGGGAGGCAACCCAATACAGTGAATAAAACAAAGCTTTTTCATTAATTTTCGAGAAATTACAAATGTATCTAACAAATGGAGCTTCACAAAGGTTGTTTTTGTTTTTGTTTGCGTGAAGACCCACCACGAGGCAAAACTCTAGAAGCGGAAGTCATCGAAGCAGGAGGCATCGAAGTAGGAGGCATCGGAGCAAGAGGCATCGGAGCGAGAGGCATAAGAGCGGGAGGCATCGGATATAAAGCATTCCAGGCCCCAATACTTGGCGGAACGCTGGATGACCCAGGAAAAAGGTGCCCCTGGAAGAAAGAGGCAAGCCGTTGACGGTCACTTTGCATCCGACCTTGAGATTCTTGCATCTCATCAAGCTTCCTCTTCATGCCCGACGAATAGTTATTGGCAAGCACATGCAAAGTTCTATTCTCGTACTTAAGTTGTTTGATCTCTTGTTTCAGGTTCTCCACCTCCGCCATCAAAGATTCAACCTGACGGGAGCGAGCAAGGAGGCGTTGGCCCATGTTGGACACAGAGCCTGCGCACTGAACGCTGAGAGCCAGGGACTCTTGAACGGCCAACTCATTGGACCGTCCTGAAAGCAGCTGACTATCTCTGGGAGTGAGGAGGTTCCGAGCTACTATCGTAGCTGTTGTGGCGTCCTGCATCACGGAGTCTTCACCTGTAAGAGGACCGTTAGAAGATAAGAAAGAAGGGCGCCATACGTTACCTTGACGCGGCACGCCCGTATCACTGCGGAGACTCAATTCTAAGCTAAGGTTCAATAGGTTTGCCATTTTTCAAAAGTGTTCAAAGAGAAGGGGTGGACGGAGTAAATTTTCAAAAGGGCCGGAGACGAGTATCAAGAATGGGAAATCTTCAGAGTGTGTAAGTTGGCAGTGATCGATAGCTCTATAAAAAGCCAAGGCAACGCGTCCACCGATTCAAAAAGCCGGAATTTGAGGCGTAAAGTTCGGCGACGCTCCCTCGGCTTTTTCAGAAAACGCGTTCGACACGTGGAGGCCACCATCACAACTACACGTCTTTAGCCGACAAGCGCAAAGTTCGGCGACGCTTTCTCTGCTTTTCAGAAAGCGCCTGCTCAGAAATCGAAGAGGCGTCTTCAAAGATCGAAGAGTCATCACTATTTCAAAAAGCTGGATTTGCGGGATCAAAACGTTTGTCGACAAGGGTAAAAGAACAGTACCACCACTTGCTATTGGGAAATCCCTATATTTGTCGACTTTCATCTTTTATGGCAAGGCAAACCTGAAGAAAATGCCCGACTCTTCCTCACCTCTGAGGGCGCACTCCCAGCAAAGCCTTTCGAAACACTCAATTCTTTCTTCTTCCCCAAAGATGATACCAGATGCCTGGAGTACAGATGACCCAGGAGGAAGCAGCACAACAAATACATGTGCTGATTCATTCACCGCTTCTTCAAAAGCAAAGGTATCTCATATCATCAAGGTCAAAAGCAAAGGTATCTCATATCATGCTCTTTCCCTGTCTTTTCCTTTGTCTTTGTTATTACTTGCATGGCAAAGTGAAAGAAGCAATCAGCCGGCACTTGGAGTCTATCTAGACTCTATTCCCTGGTTGCTTACCTAGCTTTGCTGAGCTATCCTCTAACCCTCTTCAATACGAATTGGAGAGATTGAACAAAGAAACAGATAAGAGAATGAAGCTCAGACCTTCGGGGGAGACCAAAAGAAGCCTGCTGCCCAGTTCAAGAGTAGCACAAAGGAAAATCAACGATGGAGCAGCGCAGTTCAAGAGTAAGCCTGTGGAATCACAAAGATCCAAGCCTCAATGCAATTACCAAGGAGAAGATGGAATTTACACTCTATAACCAGATTTGCGTCTCTAAACTCTTCTCTTTGTTAGATACATTCTGCTATGTTTAGTATGTTTAGTTGCTGTTTATGTGTTTACGTTCGTTTGGTGTGCTTTTAAGCTTAAAACATTGAGGACAATGTTTGATTTAAGTGTGGGAGGGTAACTAAGTATATTTGATGCAAATTCGTTGGATTTTATCACCTATCACTTCACATGTTGTTTCTCACTGTTTTAAACTGTTTTAGTGTGTTTTGACTTAAAAATTCGAAAATCCCATAAAAATTTGAAAAATTGTTTTGAAAAACCCAAAAAGAGTTGTTTTAAAGTTGTTCTTGTGTGTGTGTTTATGTCTTAGGATACCTTCCAACACAATGATAAGGATTTGGTTTGTAAGTGCATGACTGTTAAAAGAGTTATAAACATAGAGAAAAAGTTGATTTACTCTTGGTATATGCTTGGTTATGGTTATAATGTATGACTTCACATGCAATCATAAAAGAAAAATTCGTTTTTGTAACATGCTTGAAGGAAGGAACTCAAACAAACGCTACAACCCTGAAAGACTTGAGCCTATAACGTTCTTTAGAGAGTATAATCTGTGATTTCTTGTTTTCTAAAGTCGTTGCATGATCTCATTATTCTTTGCTTGGTTACTACTTAGAAGGCGTTTCATCATATAGTTCCAAATGCTAGAACTCATGCCCATTTCATTCAAAGCATGTTATTGATTTGCATAACACATATTCAAGAAGAAGTTGCGTAGTGACCACCACCATAGCCAAATAGCCTTACTTCCCATATTTCATATTTGTTGTAAGTTTTAACCCCGTTGAGTTTTGTTTAGCCTGTATTCTTTGTTTACCCACATTTTCCTCACCTAGCCTAGTTTAGGACAATCCACACCCTTGTTCTTAAAAGATAGTGAGCATGAATTAAATGAATTCCTTTTTACATTATGCAAGAAAATGAGTGTGGGGGAAGGAATGCTTGTTCTTAAGTATGTTTTGAGACAGTAAAGAAAAGAAAAACAGAAAAGAAAAGAAAGAAAGAAAGAAAAAAAAAAAAAAAAAAAAGAGCTTGAAAAAAATGAAAGAATGAGTGATTGAAGAAAGGGTCCAAAAAGTGAATATGGCCCTAAGTTTTGTGTGACTTTCCCTTGGGTGTTCAAAGTTGACTTCTGCGTTCTTAAGGGAATTCTAAGTGCCTGATTCAATACTTTGCTCACTATTGCTTTAAGAATGTTTGTTTATCCTTCACCTTTCATTGTTAGCCAATACCCAAGCCCCGTTACAACCCTTGACTTCTATCTTGATGTGTTGTGCATTTCAATTGTGGAGTTTGAACTTGGTATGAGCATATGGTGTCACTGGTTCTCGCGTCTAAGTAGTAGCATTCCATTCATGAGATCATATCTAAACATGCTTATTAACTCCAGAAATTGCGTTCCTTGTGATACATATATGTGAGTGTTCGTTTTCATATTTACATCAATCTTCTCACATATACTTAGTGTAGGGTGTGTAGTTAGAAAATCTGAGTGAAAATTGAGTGCATATCTTGTAAGGAATTGAGCAAATTCTCTAAGGCATGTTACTACATTCAAAACATGGTTTTAAATGCTTAATTGTGAACTAGTATGTGGTGACTATGATTAAGAATGTACTTAAGTGTGAAGTTGACTAAAATCTGTGGGAATGATGATTTTTAACATGTCATGTGCATTGGAAATCCCTAAGACAGTTGTTGGAAGGTTTAGGTTGTGTTTTACTTGTTTTGTTTCGTTTCGTTTTGTTTTGTTTTTCTTTCTGTTTTGCTCGAGGACTAGCAAAAGATAAGTGTGGGGGTATTTGATAGGAGCATATTCATGCGACTTAAAAGGCTTGTTCTCGTGGATTTACGTTATGTTTCTCTAGTTATTTTAGTCCTTTATGCTTTTTTTGTGTGTTTTCAGGTTCTAAGGGCAAGGTATGCAAAAGGATGCCTTTTGGAGCATTTTGGAGCAAAATCGGACTTGGATTGGATAGCTTATATTTGGAGCAAAAGGAATGGACGAAATTAAAGACCAAACTATCATAACCACCTATCATTACTTATCATCACTTAACATATCATTCATTTATCACTTAACATATCATTCATTTATCACTTAGCATATCATTCATTTATCAATTATCAAACCATTCACTTATCACTCACCACATATCATTCATTTATTATTTATCATATCATTCATTTATCACTTATCATAACCATACACTTATCACTTATCATACTCATAATCATCTACACATTTCAACCATTTAAAACATTCCACATGCTTTCACAACTTAATTCACATGCACATTCATCCACCTTTCTCCAAAGAACATCTCACATGCATTTCCACCTTCCTACTTCATCATTTCACCACCTTCTCCATCTTTATTCCACATGCATTTATCATAATTCACCCTAGCTACCACCATTCACACACACATGCACTTATTCTTTCATCATTGAACCACCAATTCAACACATGCATTCACACACCCTTTAATCATCCCCCCTTTAAGTTATGATTTTATTTCCTAACCCTACATGCATTATTTATTAACTCTTCATCATGCATCCACATTCATTCCAACACAAAACACACACATGCACTTATTCTTTCATCATTGCACCACCAATTCACCCACATGCATTTCCAACCATTCACACCCCTTTAATCATTCTCCTAGCTATCATTCACATGCTCTCCCATCCATTCTCTCCCTATATAAACCACACACACTTCATTCATTTGCATCATTCAATTCATCCCACACTTCCATTTCATTCAATTCCATCTCTCCATTCTCACACCACAAATAAACACTTCCCCTTAGAATCCAAAAACCATCTTCCATTCCCATCACTCCCCACTCCATTCCACACTTCCATCCCCCCAACCAACTATCCCTAGACCTTATGCTACAATAAAGAGGAAGATAAGAGGGCCTAAACGTTCATACAATTCAAGTTTGAGTTGTTGGAATGTTTAGGTGTTTCTTTGATTTCAAAGTTTAAATTCAATTCTCTTTGTTTTGTACGTATGAGGAATGGAAGAGAAGGGTGCCTAAACGTTCATACAATTCAAGTTTGAGTTGTTGGAATGTTTAGGTGTTTCTTTGATTTCAAGGTTATGAAGAACTAAACCCCCTTTAGCTAGGGGGTGATTCGAAACTATGTTTATATTTGCACTATGAATTGATTAACTTTCGTTGGAATTTCATAAGTTGTGGATTCAATTTGTTTAACTGTTTGATTGATAACTTATTTATGTATGTTTATTAAGAATGCGCGCTTAATTTTCATGCATGAATTTGACGCTAGAATATAAGTGAATTTCACCTAATCGTTATGAACTTATATTCACAAGTAGTGGAGGTTGCTTATAAACAATCGCCTTAACCAAATTCTTGGCATAAGTTTCATGCAATCATAGTAACGAATGCCTCGTCAACACTTATAGTTTTCATGATGCTTAATGATTCTTGCTTGTATCTCTATTATGCAATTCATGTAGGGAACTTGTGAGGAATGCTTTGGGTTGTCGAATGATGTCATCCAATTCAATAACATTAGGAAAACTTGACGGTTAATTTAAGCGGACCTAATTAACCCGGGGTGTTGAGTTTCATAATTTATCGAAAGACCAACTGAGAATCAATTTTGTATGCAAGTATAACATGTGTGGAGATGAACCCCTTGGCTATTCCATCATCCATATTTTCATCTCATTCATATTTACGTTTTGCCTTTAATTACAATTTGTCCATTTAATTTAATCTCGTCCAAACACAATCCCCCCTTTACTTTATTGTCAAATTAGTTAGAAATCAATTTAGTTTGTGTTTTTAAAGAATTTTGAGTCTTTTGGTTTGTCTTAATGTTTTAACGTTTAGTTTCACATTCTTTGAGTCTAGTTTAGTGTTTTATATTGTTTTTACGTTTTTGAGTCAAAATCCAAGTGATTAACAAGCCCTCCTAATCCCCGGTCTAGAACGATCCCTCACTTATCCATTCTACTACAATTGTCAAACGAGGGTTTAATTTGAGTGTCAAGTAATTCTCACATCATTGTAGGCTTTGATCATCCACTAAGCTTTGTGTTCTAATTCTACTGGAAGACAGCATGGTTTCCCATAAACTAATCGAAATGGGGACATTCCAATAGGAGTCTTATAAACAGTCCTATAAGCCCACAATGCATCGTTCAAGTGCATGCTCCAATCTTTCCTACTAGGACTCACAGTTTTCTCCAAAATTTGTTTCACCTCACAGTTTGATACTTCTGCATGACTGATGCGAGAATTATACGCGCACAAATTAAACCCTCTTTTTGACAATTGTAGTATGGATGTAAGTAGGGATCGTTCTGGACCGGGGATTAGGAGGGATTGTTAACCACTTGGATTTGACTTCAAAAACGTAAAAACAAGATAAAACACTAAACTAGACTCAAAGAATGTGAAACTAAACGTTAAAACACTAAGACAAACCAAAAGACTCAAAATGCTTTAAAAACACAAACTAAATTGATTTCTAACTAAATTGAACAATAAAGTAAAGGGGGATTGGATTTGGACGACTTTAAACTAAAAATGGAAACTTGGAAACAAAACAAATTGTAAATATGGATTTGACGGAAATGAATGGATGGGAAGCTAGCTAAGGGGTTCATCTCCACATATGTTATACTTGCATACAAAACGATGTCTAATTGCTTTTCAATAAACCATGAATTCTCAATGCCCCGGGTTTATTAGGTCCGCTTAAATTAACCGTCAAGTTTTCCTTAAGTTAATGAATTGGATGATTGCATACGACAATCCAAAGCATTCCTCACAAGTTCCCTACATGAATTGCATAATAGAGATACAAGCAAGAATCATTAAGCATCATGAAAACTATAAGTGTTGACGAGGCATTCGTTACTATGATTGCATGAAACTTATGCCAAGAATATGTTTAACACGATTGTTTATAAGCAACCTCCACTACTTGTGAATATAAGTTCATAACTATTACGTGAAACTCACTTATATTCTAGCGTCAAATTCATGCATGAAAATTAAGCGTTCATTCTTAATAAACATACATAAATAGGTTATCAATCAAACAGTTAAACAAATTGAATTCACAACTTATGAAACGTAATTAAAAGTAATCAAATCATATTACAAACATAAACATAGTTTCGAATTACCCCCTAGCTAAAGGGGGTTTAGTTCCTCATAACTTTGAAATCAAAGAAACACCTAAACATTCCAACAACTCAAAACTTTGAATTGTATGAACGTTTAAGCACTCTTTTCTTCCATTTCTCATACGTACAAAACAAAGAGAATTAAAATGAAACTTTGAAATCAAAGAAACACCTAAACATTCCAACAACTCAAAACTTGAATTGTATGAACGTTT
Source organism: Pyrus x bretschneideri (assembly GCF_019419815.1). Lineage (NCBI taxonomy): Eukaryota > Viridiplantae > Streptophyta > Magnoliopsida > Rosales > Rosaceae > Pyrus > Pyrus x bretschneideri. The sequence goes on from NW_025999501.1 coordinate 3,083,672, forward strand.
AGGCACTTTTCTCTTCCTCGTTGTTGTAGCACAAGGTTTAAGGATAGGTTGGTTGGGGGGATGGAAGTTTTGGGGAATTATGGAAATGGATGAGGATTGGTGGAAATGGAAGATGGTTTTTGGATTCTAAGGGAGAAAGGAATGTGTTTGTGGTGTGTTGTTGTGTTGTGAATGAGATGATTTTTGAATGAATGAATGCAAGGGTATTTATAGGAGGAGTGGAGATGTATATGGCTATTTGTTTAAGGTGTTTGTGGTTGCAATGATGAAGAATTGCATGTGGAAATAAAAGGGAAAATGTGGTGAAATGATGAAGTAGGAAGGTGGAAATGCATGTGAGATGTTGGAAAGGAAATGGGAATATGAGTAGGCCATGGCATGGGAGTTGTTTTGTTGGTGTAAATGTGCCATGGTTGCAATGATGAAGAATAAATGGTGCATGTGGGGTGGAATTGAATGAATGCAAAGTGAATAAATAATGAAATGAGTTAAAGAGGGAGAATGTGGTGAAATGATGAAGTAGGAAGGTGGAAATGCATGTGACTTGTTTGTGGAATAAAGAATGAATGGTGGAAATGTGAGTGAATGATGTGCATGTGTGTGAATGCATGTGTTGATTTAAAGAATAGGTATGCATGTGAATTAGTTTGGAAAGAGGTGGGTGTGCATGTGAGATGAAATGCATATGTTTGAAATGTGTAGATGATTATGAGTATGATAAGTGATAAATGAATGATATGTGGTGAGTGATAAGTGAATGGAAATGATAAGTGATAAGTGAATGGAAGTGATAAGTGAAAGGTTTGATAAGTGATAAATGAATGATATGTGGTGATAAATGAATGATATGTGGTGAGTGATAAGTGAATGGAAGTGATAAGTGATAAATGGACTAGTTTAAAGGGCTAGGGTTTAAGTACATAGAATGGGCCTAAAATAGGTTGGTTTGCATGGCATAATATGTTTGATTGGGCTAGAGGTTTTCCAAGGCTCAAAGGATTTGTTTGATTGGGCTAGGCCCTTTGTTTGATGTCCCCAAAGAGCATACAAGGCTTCAATTTCGTCCATCCTCTTTGCTCCATGATTAAGCTATCCAATCCATGCCCAAAAGTGCCCCAAATAGCCTCAAAATGCACTTTCTTGCTCCCTAAGCCCTTAGAACCCGAAAACACACAAAAGAAGCATAAAGGACTAAAATAACTATGAATTACCAACATAGATGCACGAAAACAAGCTAAGTAAGTCGCCTAAATATGCTCCTATCAATGACCACTAGTTTGCGGATGATAAGGTGTAGACACCTTATGTGTGACATTGTACTTCCTATGCAACGCTTCAAATGTTCTATTGCAAAAGTGACTCCCTCCATCGCTAATGATTGCTTTAGGTGTCCCAAATCTTGCAAAGATGTTAGTCTTAATAAAATCTGAAACAAATTTTGAATCATTAGTTTTGGTGGCTTTTGCTTCCACCCATTTAGAAACATAATTCACAACCAATAAAATGTAAAGAAAACCATTTGAAGATGGAAAAGGTCCCATGAAATCAATGCCCCATACATCAAAGATCTCAACAATCAAAATAGAGGTTTGTGGCATTTGATTTCTTGGGCCCAAGTTACCTGTTCGTTGACAATGATCACATGTTGCACAAAACTCGTACGCATCCTTAAACAAGCTAGGCCAATAAAAACCACTCTCTAACACCTTAAGGGCTGTCCTCTTTGCTCCAAAATGGCCGCCACATGCATAAGAATGACAAAAAGTTAGAATAGATTTAAAATCAGATTCAGGTACACACATTCTAATCAATTGATCAGGGCAATATTTCCACAAATAAGGATCATCCCACTCGTAGTATTTAGCGGTTTTGAAAAGCTTATCTTTCTGAGCACGTGTAAAATCATCTGGAATTTTTTTGGTGACCTTGTAATTGATAATATATGCATACCAAGGGTCAGTAACCTTTAATGAAAACAATTGCTCATCCGGAAAACTCTCACATAAAGGGATGAAATCTTCCCCTATGTTTGAGTGCACAAGTCTGCTAAGATGATCTGCTACAACATTCTCACTCCCTTTCTTATCCTTGATCTCTAAGTCAAACTCTTAAAGCAGAAGTATCCATCGAATGAGTCGCAGTTTTACATCTATTTTTGTGAGTAAATACTTCAAAGCTGCATGGTCAGAAAACACAATAACTTTAGTTTCAATCAGATAAGATCTAAATTTTTCTAAAGCAAATATAATAGCTAAAAGCTCATTCTCTGTTGTTGAATAATTCAACTGTGCATCATTGAGTGTTCGTGATGCATAATAGATGACATGTGGCACTTTGTTGACACGCTGTCCTAGAACTGCGCCGACAGCATAATTTGAAGCATCGCACATTAACTCAAAAGGTAAACTCCAATCTGGTGGCATGATCACAGGAGCCGTGGATAACAACTCCTTAAGTTTGTTGAATGCTACCACACACTCTTCATTCATATCAAATGTTGCATCCTTTTGAAGCAAACGGCATAAGGGTCTAGAAATCATTGAGAAGTCTTTTCATAAACCTACGGTAGAAACCTGCATGTCCAAGAAAAGAACGAACCTCCCTGACAGTAGTAGGGAGGGGTAAAGAACTAACAAGTTCTACTTTAGATTTATCAACTTCAATTCCATTTTCAGATATGATATGCCCTAAAACTAATCCATGCGAAACCATGAAATGACATTTTTCCCAATTTAAGACCAGATTAGTTTCTTGACAACGTTTTAAAACTAGGGACAGATTATGTAGACATGTATCAAAAGAATCACCATAAACTGAAAAATCATCCATGAACACTTCAATTATTTTCTCAATCATATCAAAAAAGATACTTACCATACACCTTTGAAAGGTGGCGGGTGATGCGAGATTTATACACACACAAATTAAACCCTCTTTTTGTCAATTGTAGTATAAGTATAAGTAGGGATCGTTCTGGACCGGGGATTAGGAGGGATTGCTAAAACCTTGGAAACTGACTCAAAAATGTAAAAACAAGATAAAACACTAAACTAGACTCAAAGAATGTGAAACTAAACGTTAAAACACTAAGACAAACCAAAAGACTCAAAATGCTTTAAAAACACAAACTAAATTGGTTTCTAACTAAATTGAACAATAAAGTAAAGGGGGATTGGATTTGGACGACTTTAAACTGAAAATGGAAACTTGGAAATAAAACAAATTGTAAATATGGATTTGACGGAAATGAATGGATGGGAAGCTAGCTAAGGGGTTCATCTCCACATATGTTATACTTGCATACAAAATGATGTCTAATTGCTTTTCAATAAACCATGAATTCTCAACGCCCCGGGTTAATTAGGTCCGCTTAAATTAACCGTCAAGTTTTCCTTAAGTTAATGAATTGGATGATTGCATACGACAATCCAAAGCATTCCTCACAAGTTCCCTACATGAATTGCATAATAGAGATACAAGCAAGAATCATTAAGCATCATGAAAACTATAAGTGTTGACGAGGCATTCGTTACTATGATTGCATGAAACTTATGCCAAGAATATGTTTAACACGATTGTTTATAAGCAACCTCCACTACTTGTGAATATAAGTTCATAACTATTACGTGAAATTCACTTATATTCTAGCGTCAAATTCATGCATGAAAATTAAGCGTTCATTCTTAGTAAACATACATAGATAGGTTATCAATTAAATAGTTAAACAAATTGAATTCACAACTTATGAAACGTAATTAAAAGTAATCAAATCATATTACAAACATAAACATAGTTTCGAATCACCCCCTAGCTAAAGGGGGTTTATTTCCTCATACGTACAAAACAAAGAGAATTGAAATTAAACATTGAAATCAAAGAAACGCCTAAACATTCCAACAACTCAATCTTGAATTGTATGAACGTTTAGGCCCTCTTATCTTCCTCTTTATTGTAGCATAAGGTCTAGGGATAGTTGGTTGGGGGGATGGAAGTGTTGGGAAATTATGGAAATGGATGAGGAGTGGTGGAAATGGAAGATGGTTTTTGGATTCTAAGGGAGACTCACGGCTAAGGAAGGTGGATGTGTTTGTGGTGTTGTGTTGTGTTGTGAATGAGATGATTCTTGAATGAATGAATGCAAGGGTATTTATAGGAGGAGTGGAGATGTATATGGCTATTTGTTTAAGGTGTTTGTGGTTGCAATGATGAAGAATTGCATGTGGAAATAAAAGGGAAAATGTGGTGAAATGATGAAGTAGGAAGGTGGAAATGCATGTGAGATGTTGGAAAAGAAATGGGAATATGAGTAGGCCATGGCATGGGAGTTGTTTTGTTGGTGTAAATGTGTCATGGTTGCAATGATGAAGAATAAAGGGTGCATGTGGGGTGGAATTGAATGAATGCAAAGTGAATGAATAATGAAATGAGTTAAAGAGGGAGAATGTGGTGAAATGATGAAGTAGGAAGGTGGAAATGCATGTGACTTGTTTGTGGAATAAAGAAAGAATGGTGGAATGATGAAGAGTTGCATAAAGAATGCATGTAGGGTTAGCTAGGTTGGCTTTGTTTGGGTGCATGTGTGTTAATGGTGGTTTTGCATGTGAATTGATGGATTGTTTTTGATGGAATGGATGGTTCTTTGCATGGCTTTTGAAGTGATTGTGGGCTTTGGAATTGGAAGGAAATGCATGGCCTTGGGGTTGGTTTAAGAGAGAATGGGCTAGGCCCTTTGTTTTATGTCCAAAATGAATACAAGGCCTTCAAATTCGTCCAACACTTTGGCTCCAATCATATGCTATCCATTCCAAGCCCAATTTTGCTCCAAAATGCTCCAAAATGCATCTTTTTGCTTCCTTAGCCATATGAACCTAAAAACACACGAAAATGGCTTAAACTACTAAAACAACTATGAATTAACAACATAGATGCACGAAAACAAGCTAAGTAAGTCGCCTAAATATGCTCCTATCAGCGGGGGCGTTCCAAAGTCCAAACGGCATCCTCCGGTATGCAAATGTGCGAAATGGACATGTGAAAGTCGTCTTTTCTTGATCCTCCGGAGCAACTGCAATTTGATTATATCCATAATAGCCATCAAGAAAGCAATAATGAGAATGACCAGCTAACCTTTTTTAACATTTGATCAATGAATGGAACTGGAAAGTGATCCTTGCGTGTGGTGCTATTTATCTTCCGATAGTCTGTACAGATTCTCCAACTATTTTGCACATATGTAGGCACTGGCTCACTAGCTTCATTCTTAACAACTGTGACTTCGGATCGCTTCGGAACTACTTGAACAGGGCTCACCCACTTGCTGTCCGAGATAGGATATATGATGCCAACATCAAGAAGCTTGATAACCTCTTTCTTGACGACCTCCATCATGAGTGGGTTCAAATGGCATTGAGCTTCCCTTGTAGGTTTTGTACCTTCATCCAGCAGAATCCTATGCATACATGTAGCTGGATTTATACCTTTGATATCTGCAATGCTCCAAGCTATGGCAGTTTTGTGATCCTTCAGTACCCAGATCAGTTTCTCCCCTTCTTCTGCTGTGAGTTGTGATGATATGATGATCGGTAATGTTTCATCCTCTCCCAAAAATGCATACTTCAAATGTTCAGGAATCGGTTTAAGCTCCAATTTGGGTGCTTGAATCACAGAAGGAAGAATTTTTTCATTAGAAGTAGGAAGAGAAATAAAATAGGAAGAAAACTTACCACGAATTGGTGAAAGAGACTCAAGGGCTGCCACTGTCTGGATTAATTCTTCTTCAATGTGCTCAGAATAATTAAGTTTTCCATGTGTAATGCTATGCACTAACGCCTTGTCTAAATTGTCTTGTCCCACACCTTCATTAAAACAATCCTGCACAAAATAGTCAAACGCATCAATAGACAAACAAGATTCAAAATCACTAGGGTACCTCATAGCATCGAAGATTTTGAACTTAATGCTTTCTCCATCAATTTTCATGGTTAAAGTACCATCGTAGAGATCAATCTTCGTACGTGCCGTTCTAAAGAATGGTATTCCCAATATAAGGGAAGTGCAGTAGGCATAGGGTCATGTTCCATCTTAAGAACAAAAAAATCAGCGGGAAAAATAAGTTCATTCACTTGCACAAGTACATCCTCCAATAAGCCTTTGGGATATCTATTTGAACGATCTGCCAACTGGATTACTACCTTTGTTTCCTTCAAGTCTCCAAGGTTTAGTGATTCATACACTAAATATGGCATCAGATTGATGGATGCCCCCAGATCACACAATGCTCTCCCAAACTCTTTCCCTCCAATTACACATGGAATGGTAAAGCTACCGGCATCCTTCAACTTCGGTGGTAGCTTTTTCTGCAAAACAGTTGATACTTCCTCACTTAATGCCACAGTTTCTTGATCGTTAAATCTTCTCTTGTTCATACAAAGCTCTTTAAGGAACTTTGCATACTTGGGCACTTGTTTTATGGCATCTAAAAGAGGTAAGTTCACTTGGACTTTTCGGAAAGTATCCAAGATTTCCTTATCAGTTTTCTCTTTCTTAGACTTCATAAACCTACGAGGAAAATGAATAGGGACACATGAGTTAAATGAATTTTGAACTTCTTTACTTACCTTATCAGAATCATTTTTGTTCAATTCTGTATCTTTAGGAGACTTTTCAGTTTCTATTAAAGCCTCATCTTGCTCAAGATTTTTGGTTTGTTGCTCCCCTTGCTCATTTGTATCTTTTCTAGTCCTCTTTTGCATCCTTGGCTGCTCCTTAAAGTCACAACATTCATTTGCTTCTTTTCCGCTCCTTAAAGTCACAACATTCATCTGCTCCACATTTGGATTCACCACGGTTTGGCTAGGCAACCTTCCTGGTTGATGTTGTTGCCCCATCAAACTTGCTAACTGACTCATTTAGCGCTCAAGGTTTTCAATTGCTTTGTTTGTTTTCTGTTGATGAGATTGAGTAGAGTTAGCTAAAGAAGCAATTAAATCCTCAAGAGACTTACTTGGAGGTTGTTGTTGTTGAGGCTGAAATGGTGCATGCGGTCTTGCTTGAAAGAAGTCAAGTGGACGGTTATAGTTGTTGGGAACATATTGTTGTCCGTTGTCTTGATTGTTCCACTTTAAGTGTGGATGATCGCGCCACCCTGCGTTATAGTTGTTGGAGTATGGATCATACTTTTGTCTTTGTTGCCCCTGAAACCCTCCTAACGCATTAGCTTGCTCAAGACCACCTTGAACCATTAACAAAGGGCACATATCTGTGGCATGTCCCATTATTGAACATACACCGCACACCTGTTTTAGAGCCACCATAACCTGTTGCACAAGATTAGTTAAGTTAGCTAATTGTAATTCAATACTAGAGTTAGCACTTACCTCATTAACTTTCTTAAGAGGTAGCTCATCTCTCCCTCCAAATTGTCGTGTGTTGCCAGCAATGTTCTTTAATAATGCCTTAGAATTTGTTGGTGTCTTGTCCATGAATGCTCTTCCACTTGCTGCATCAAGCATTACACGATTAGTACCACACAATCCTTCATAAAAATATTGTATTAAAAGATGCTCTGAAATTTGATAATTAGGACAAGATGCAACCAAATATGTGAATCGCTCATAGTAATCTCCAAAGGGCTCTCCATGTTGTTGTCGGATTGCACATATGTCTTTCCTTATGCTTGCAGCTTTTGTGGCCGGAAAATATTGCTCCAAGAATGCTTGCTTCACTTGGTTCCATGTGTTCATTGATCCTGGAGGTAAATTATAAAGCCACTCCTTTGCCTTAGCTTCTAATGTAAATGGGAATGCCCTTAACTTGACTTGCTCCTCATCCACATTGGCTGGTCTCATTCCCGAGCATACCACATGAAACTCCATGAGAAGCTTGTTGGCATCCTCTGTTGAGAAGCCATGGAACTTAGGCAAGTAGTGAATCATGCCGGACTTAAGCTCAAATCCTCCTTCGGCATTTGGATATGTGATGCATAATGGTTGTTGATCTATATTAGGCTTTACCAAGTCCCTCAAAGTACGATTATCAGCCATGCCTTCTTGTGTTCCTTCCTCCTCTTCCGAACTCAAATGTGGTGGAGAAGATGGTGGTAAAGACACCGATGCACGCTTCTGCTTGATTGTTCCTCGAAGCTTTCGAAATGTTCGTTCAACCTCAGGATCGTAGGAAGCTAGATCAATGCTCTTGGACCTTCGAGTATGCATATACTACAAGGAGTACCTGAAATAAAAACAAAAACACTAATTAGACAAGAAAAGAAAACAATAAAAAATTAGTAATTAAAAATAACAATCCTCGGCGACACGGCGCCAAAAATCTGATAGGATTAAAAGCACACCACAAAGTAGCACACAAATGTCCTATTGATTTTCCTTATTAACAATAATATTTGTCAATTGTAGCATATGAAAATAAGGGTCTTTCTCGCAGAAGATTATTTTATCTAACTACTTAAAATGTCACAAAAACTGGGCTGCTGTCCCTACTGACCAGCCACCGAAAAATAATTATTAGACCGACTTACTCTTATCTAAAGTCTACGAAATTTTATATGACAATACTAGACACACAGAGCTACACTCACACAAATTTTTGGGATTTTTGGAATTGATTTACTATTTAAATTAAATAAAAAAAAAACAGGACAAAAAACAGATTTTTAAGTAGTTCACAAATTAAGAAAAACGAGTTAGGGGAATTGCTATCCACCACCAAATAATCATGCAAACATGTTATGTTTCATTCAAATTCCTTCTATTTCCGGATGAAGATGCTCAAGTTGGCTCAATGTTAGAACTCAACCTATTACTCTTTCTTATGTAGTATGTTAAGAGAATGGCATTTTCAACTTAACTTAGTTCCTAACATGCAATCTAGAATGGTGTGTTCATAGATTTAACAAGTAGAAATCATTAAGAACGAAAAGAGTTTGAGTCATCACAAGGCATCATAAGTACTGGCGTTGTCTTAGTTATCCTAGAAATCGGTTCACATGTTAATCGCAATTAACAAGTACTACTCTAGAACATATGTAGGTCCTCATTTGACAAGGGCAGACACACACATATTCATAGCATTAGAATCCTAGATATGCTTCCTAAGTATGCATCCGTAGAAAACACATAAAGAATTCATCAATGAGACAAGTAGTGAACCAATTTTCATCCATTATAAAAGTAATTCAAACAAAATGTCATAAAAAACTTGCAATCATATTCGGGGCTTCAAACAGCCCCTAGCTACTAAAAATTTAGTTACACAATCCTTAAGTTAAAACAAAAGATAGACATAAGTTTGAGAAAATAGAACCGAAAGAAATCGACTAAGGCTCTCCTCTTTCCTTCCTTCCCCAACACTACTTTTAAACCAATTCTTGCTGCATCATTTTCTTCTCCTTAACTCACCCACTAATAGCCATTTAGTGATGACAATAAGTGAGAGGAAATGGTAAAACAATTGTAACTCCTTGGGTAGCCTTTATGCCAATTACTCCCTCTTAATCCTCATCTTTAATTCCATTTCCTTTGATATTTGAATGGGTGTCAGCTGGTTTTTTCTTGATTGCATCAGTTTTGGCTGCTAGATTTATTGGATTTATTGCTTTCAATGCTTTCTTGTCAGTTACAAACTGCTCAGCCTCTTGGGAACCTTTCAGTGTTAAAACGGCCATAACTTCTTCTAGAAAAATGATATTAAAAATCCACAAAATGGTCCAGAAAATAGACATCTGTAGCTTTCCAAGGATATAAGGCTCATTCTCTAATTCATTCTGAGATGTCCGCAACTTGCTTCCAAAGTCAGCTGATCTGCACGAACAGTTTTGACGAATTTGTTACTTAAAATCCCACTTGTGCTATTTTCTTTTCTTTGCTTGACAAATCCTACAAAACACAAAAACAAAGTAAATAGCTCAAAAATATAAGGAACTAACTAAGAAAAGACAAGTGAATTTGATATAAAATATATATAAATATGAGCTTGTCACTTAGGCATTGGAGATTTGTTGACCTAACCCCCCCCCCCCCCAACCCCAACCTCGTGGGTGCGTGAGGCTTAGGTCTCTGATCAAAGATGTTGATTGTTTTGCAAGTACCTTTTCACCAAGAATGAAGACGGCGGAAATTTGCGTCGACAAGGCTAAATTTTAGAATTTCCAACCTTTGAGATGGAGATAGCCTTAATATTTCTGTACCTTAATATATATATATATATATATATATATATATATATTGTCATCTCGAATTTTATTTACTAGTCTAAATTTGAGACGGGGATCCGAATCACATACATATAAGAAATTTCTCATGGCATAATCTGATGTATGGACGATTGGAATACTCATACAATCATAATGGACAAAACCCTTGACTTGCTCAATTCTAGGTTAATAAGTACTTGTACAACTAATAATAATAATAATAATAATAGGGAGATTGTTGCAATCATATTTAGAGTATGAATGTGATTATATAAATCCTAGGACATATGGGAAAGTATTTTATATTCCTATTAGGACTAGATTACCTATTAAATGTTGTAATCCTAAAGGGAAAGGATTTTACCTATCCTACTACTATAAATAAAGGCACAATGGTGTGAATCAAAGACACCTCACAATTAAATCAATCTTGGTGTGAATCAAAGACACCTCACAATTAAATCAATCTTTCTTCTCTTTTATTATGGCCGATTCCCTTCTCTCTATCTCTCTCTCTAAACCCTAGATTGTTCAATCAAATAGGCCTACAACACGTTATCAGCACGTTTTTGCTAGAAGCTGAGGAATTGACGCATCGTAGGAGGAGACTATCATCCACCAAAATCAAAGGTTTTTCGTTTTCTGCTAATCATGTACGCTTAAAATAAAACAAGATATTTGAAACGTCCACAGAGCATGAAAGCATTCCCTATGATGCATGAACCTCTCTATGTTTATATTTTCCTTTCGATATATATATATGTATATATATTGTATATATTTATATATTTGTCAATATATATATTTGTGTCATGCATCACACAATTAAATTGTTCATGTGGAATTTGTGAGTCAAACTATACAAAATAAATTAGAAGCATATTTAGGGTTTTTCCTAAACCCTACGGGATTTAAAAAAAAAAGTCCGGGGGGGGGGGGGGGGGGGGATTGGACATGGTGCGGCATACCACCACACCATCACTATGGAAGTAGCCACCAGGCCTCGGCCTGGCACTCACCTCGACAGGACCTGAAGTTCCATGCCCATCCTGCTGCATTGGCCCGCAGCCATGACTCCAGTCTTTTTGTGGCTGGGCCTTCACTCAAACCCACATGCCAGCCTACGGGGCTGGGCTTTTATTCTACCGTGCATCACCCACAAAGCCAGCTCTTGCTGGGCCTTGTCTCGTGCATCCTCATTTGGCCCAAGCAAAAACCCAGCTGTGGTTGGGTGATTTTTTCCACATCGTGGCCTGCAGCCATGACTCGAGGTCCTTTTTTTTTTTTTTTGGCCTTGCCTTATGCTTAAGGCACCCATGAGATCATATCTAAACTTGATTATTAACTCCAGAAATTGCGTTCTTTGTGATACATATATGTGAGTGTCGTTTTCATGTTTACATCAATCTTCTCACATATGACTAGATTAGGGTGTGTAGTTAGAAATTCTGAGTGAAAATCGAGTGCATATCTTGTAAGGAATTGAGCAAATTCTCTAAGGCATGTTACTACATTCAAAACATGGTTTTAATTGCTTAATTGTGAACTAGTATATGGTGACTATGATTAAGAATGTACTTAAGTGTGAAGATGACTAAAATCTGTGGGAATGATGATTTTTAACTTGTCATGTGCATTGGAAATCCCTAAGACGGTTGTTGGAAGGTTTAGGTGTGTTTTACTTGTTTTGTTTCGTTTCGTTTTGTTTTGTTTTTCTTTCTGTTTTGCTCGAGGACTAGCAAAAGATAAGTGTGGGGGAGTTTGATAGGAGCATATTCATGCGACTTAAATGGCTTGTTCTCGTGCATTTACGTTATGTTTCTCTAGTTATTTTAGTCCTTTATGCTTCTTTTGTGTGTTTTCAGGTTCTAAGGGCTTAAGGAAGAAAAAAGATGCATTTTGGAGCATTTTGGAGCAAAATTGGGCTTCGAATGGATGGCATATGATTGGAGCCAAAATGTTGGACGAATTTGAAGGCCTTGTATTCACTTTGGACATAAAACAAAGGGCCTAGCCCATTCTCTCTTAAACCAAGCCCTTTGCCATGCATTTCCTTCCAATTCCAAAGCCCACAATCAATTCAAAAGCCATGCAAATCCATATTCAACACCCTAAACTACAAGCATGCATCATTACACCACCTTCTCCATCTTTATTCCATATGCATTCATTATAATTCACCCCACTACCACCACTCACACACACATGCAATTACACACACCCCTTTGTGCCGTGCATCATCTCACCAAGCAATCAAACAAGCCACATGCATGTCCCTTTAATCATTCAACCACATTCCCACTTTCCTAGCTAACCCTACATGCATTCTTTATTCATTCTTTCATCATTTCACCACCAATTCAACACATGCATTCACACATCAACAACATCACCCTTGTGCCATGTTTCCCCCTTTGTTCCCACCCATCACATGCATCAACACACCAACTACAATCAATGCCGTGCACTCCCACTTCATCATTCCAACTTTCCAACTTAGTTCACATGCATTCCATCCTTTAAATATCTAACTCACATGCACTTTAATCATTCAATTACCCCATTCACACACCTTTTCTTAAAGCCTAAACCGTGCATTCCCTTGCATTTCCACAATCTTAATCATTCAACACATGCATCATCATCAAACAAACAATCAATGCCGTGCATTCCTTGAGCATTTCCAGTTTTTCCCTTTTCATTTCACATGCATCTCCACATTCCTACTTCATCATTTCAACCACCATTTATTCTTTAATCCACATGCATTCACACACACTTCACACAAACAACATCCACATGCAAACACATGCTTCCCCAACAAACAAATCAGCCAACACATGCACAAATCCATCCATGCCGTGGGTTCCCTTTGCTTCCCTTGTGCAATTCAGTTTTCACATGTGTCCTAGCTGTTTTTCCATCATTCCTCCACACAAATGCTTAAACAAACATCCATATGTTCCCTCCACTCCTCCTATAAATACCCTTGCATTCCCATTCATTAAAATCATCTCATTCACAACACAACACTCTTCAAAATCATCCATTCTTCCCCCTTTGGCCGTGAGTTTCCCTTCCATTTCTCCTCCATTTCTTCCATTTCCATAAATTCCCCAATCCATTCAACACACCAACAACATCCCTTAAACCTTGTGCTACAACAACGAGGAAGAGAAGAGTGCCTAAACGTTCATACAATTCAAGTTTGAGTTGTTGGAATGTTTAGGTGTTTCTTTGATTTCAAAGTTTCATTTTAATTCTCTTTGTTTTGTATGTATGGAAGAGAAGAGTGCTTAAACGTTCATACAATTCAAGCTTTGAGTTGTTGGAATGTTTAGGTGTTTCTTTGATTTCAAAGTTATGAGGAACTAAACCCCCTTTAGGTAGGGGGTGATTCGAAACTATGTTTATATTTGCAATATGAATTGATTAACTTTCGTTGGAATTTCATAAGTTGTGGATTCAATTTGTTTAACCGTTTGATTGATAGCTTATTTATGAATGTTTATTAAGAATGCGCGCTTAATTTTCATGCATAAATATGACGCTAGAATATAAGTGAATTTCACCTAATCGTTATGAACTTATATTCACAAGTAGTGGAGGTTGCTTATAAACAATCATGTTAAACATATTCTTGGCACGAGTTTCATGCTCATCATAGTAACGAATGCCTCGTCAACACTTATAGTTTTCATAATGCTTAATGATCTTTGATTGTATCTTTATTGTGCTGTTCACGTAAAGGACTTTTGGAGAATGTTGTGAATTGCGTTGCGCAAACCCATCCAATTCATTAACTTAAGGAAAACTTGACGGTTAATTTAAGCGGACCTAATTAATCCGGAGTGTTGAGTTTCATAATTTATCGAAAGACCAACTGAGAATCAATTTTGTATGCAAGTATAATATGTGTGGAGAAGAACCCCTTAGCTAGCCTTCATTCCATTCATTCCATCACAATTTCATATTTACATTCCGCTCAGTTTATTAACTTGTTTTGTTATTTCAATTTTCGTCAAATCAAAACTTTCCCCCCCCCCCCTTTACTTTCTTGTTCTTTAGTGCTTAGAATCTGTTTAGTTTGTGTTTTAAAGTATTTTGAATCAAGCCATAATCTTAAATTCGTCCAAAATTAGTTTTGAGTCTTTTGGTTTGTCTTAATGTTTTAAATTTTAGTTTTGCATTCTTTGAGTCTAGTTTAGTGTTTTATATTGTTTTTACGTTCTTAAGTCAATTTAGAAGGTTTTAGCAAGCCCTCCTAATCCCCGGTCCAGAACGATCCCTACTTACATCCATACTACAATTGTCAAAAAGAGGGTTTAATTTGTGCGCGTATAATTCTCACATCAAATTTTGGCGCCGTTGCGGGGATTAGCAACTTTGCTAGTCCCTTGTCTTTATTTTTATTTTTATTTTTTTATTTTTTTGTTTTTCGTGAATTCTTATTTCAGATTCTTAGTTTGTTTGTTTTCTTGTTTTTCAGGTACTGTGTATGACTCGTAGCTCTCGGCCTATTATAGAGAACATCTCCGACTTTGACGGTGATTTTGAACGCACTTTGAGGAGAACGAGGAGTCAACAAGAGCCACCACAACCTCCACCACAACCTGGGCTTGAAAAGGACGAAGTAGGTGTAGAAGAAAAGCCCACTGATCAAATTTTTGAAGAAGAACAAGCCATGGCAGCAGATAATAGAACCATCAAGGAGCTTTCGGCCTCGGGTTTGGATAATGCATTGCCTCTTTGTATCCAATACCCCACGGCTGCAGAGGGGACGACTGAGGTGTTTGAACTCAAATCCAGTTTGTTACACCATATTCCGAAGTTCCATGGCTTGTCTATGGAAGACCCCAACAAACACTTGAAGGAGTTCGAGGTGGTTTGTTCGAGCATGACCCCCGTCACTGTGGATGGGAGTATATTGAAGATGAAGGCTTTTCCATTTTCACTTATGGACAAGGCCAAAGATTGGCTCTACGAACTAGCCCCAGGAACTGTGACTTCGTGGGAGAGTATGAAGCGTGCTTTCTTGGAGAAATTCTTCCCTACTTCGAGAGTGATTCTCCTACGAAAGAAAATTAGTGGTATTCAACAGAATCATGGTGAGACATTCCCGGCTTATCATGAGCGCTTCAAGGGCCTTGTAGCTTCATGTCCTCAACATCAAATGAAGGAGGAACTTCTCCTTCAATATTTCTATGAGGGCCTCCTTCCTATCGAACGTCAAATGCTTGATGCCTCAGCGGGAGGAGCATTGGTGGACAAAACACCAAGGGATGCTAAGATTCTCATAGCCAACCGAGCGCTCAACGCTCAACAATATGAAGGAGTGGGCCAAAGGGAAGCCCCACGGCAACAAAGTGTAAATGAGGTGAGTGCTATTTCTGAAATTCAATCACAACTTGCTAATCTTACTTCTCTTGTTTCTCAGGTTGTGATTGGTCCAAAAGCACAAGAACACCAAGTTTGTGGCGTGTGCTCAATTCAAGGGCATCCATCCGACAAGTGCCCTCAACTAATCGAGAATGGTGGGTGGGAATCTGCCAATGCAATTGGTTTCCAAGGACAAAATCACAACAACCCATACTCGAACACTTACAATGCCGGATGGAGGGACCATCTAAACTTCAAATGGAGGGAGCCACAACAAACTGCCCAACAAGGAGGATTTAGGCCAAACCCCCCTGGTTTTTATTCCAAGCCGTATGCACCCCGACAATCCCAACAACCTTCGACATCATCTCATTCAGGTACGTCCTTGGAAAGTAATCAAGCTATGCAATTACTAACCTCTATTTCGCAGGGGTTGCAAAATCAAAACAACCAGATAGAAAATAACGAGAAGGAGATGATGGATATGAAGAAACAAATAGGGCAGATTTCTGAGTTCCTTGGACAGATTAGAGATAAAGGAAAGCTTCCTAGCTCAACCACAGTCAATCTAAAGGGAGGATTCGAATCCGCCAAGGCCATCACCCTAAGGGGTGGAAAAGAAGTTGGGAACGAGCCAAACAATTCCAAATCTGCCCGGGAAGTAGATGAAGAGACGACACAACCTAAGGAAGTGTCTAGCTCACCCACGGAAAGAGTGAAAAACCCAATGCCGCAGGCCCCCAATCACCCTAACTCGGCCAAATCAGGTAATTTAAGTTCAAATTCATGTACTTCACGTCCTAATCTGCCCAATGTACCTTTTCCTCGCAGGTTCATGCAAGAAAAAAAGGAAGAAAGCGAGAAGGACATTCTTGAAACGTTCCGGAAGGTGCAAGTGAACATACCGCTTCTCGATGCAATCAAACAGGTTCCAAAGTATGCTAAATTCCTCAAGGACCTATGCAATACAAAGAGAAGAAGGGCAAACAAAGAGGTGGTGAAGGTAAGCGAGAATGTGTCCGCTGTTTTGCAACGTAAACTACCTACCAAGTGCAAAGACCCCGGTAGTTTCACGATTCCTTGTTTGATTGGACATAATCATTTTGAACATGCCATGCTTGATTTAGGTGCATCCATAAATGTCATGCCTTATTCCATTTATGCATCAATGAACCTTGGTGAGTTAAAACAAGATGGCGTTATAATTCAATTGGCCGATCGTTCTAACGCTTATCCCAAGGGAGTCCTTGAGGATGTTTTAGTGCAGGTCAATCACCTTATTTTCCCCGCAGATTTCTATGTTTTAGACATGGAGGATTCAAGCCATGCTCCATCATTGCCAATCTTGCTAGGCCGTCCCTTCATGAAAACAGCAAGAACAAAGATTGATGTGTATACGGGAACATTGACCATGGAGTTTGATGGGGACATTATTCATTTTAATCTTTCTGAAACCATTAAACATCCAATTGAGGACCATTCTTGTTTTGCTATTAATATTGTTGATTCTTTGGCACAGGTGCATTTGGATCAAATGAACGAAGATGCACTTGAGGTAGCCTTAACCCACGGCATGCAATCTGACCATATTGCCGTACCCCCTTGTGATGAAGTACTTGAAATGGTCGCTGCCCTCGAGTCATTGCCCTTCCACTCTGGTAAGTCTCCAATCTCACTTTTAGATTCAGTTTTGACTAACAAGTTACTTCCATCAACTGAGCAGCCACCTACACTTGAGTTAAAGCCATTACCTAGTCACTTGAAGTATGTGTTCTTAGGCCAAGATCAAACGCTACCCGCCATCATTTCAAACTTAATCACGGCTCAAGAAGAAGACAAGTTGATAAGGGTGTTAAAAGAGCACAAATCTGCCATTGGATGGACTTTGGCGGATATCAAAGGCATTAGTCCCACCACGTGCATGCATCGCATCCTTTTGGAGGAGGAAGCCAAGCCATCTCGTGAAGCTCAACGTCGCCTTAATCCACCTATGATGGAAGTAGTGAAAAATGAGGTTATAAAATTACTTGATTGTGGTGTTATATATCCTATTTCTGATAGTCGTTGGGTGTCACCTGTGCAGGTTGTTCCAAAGAAGTCTGGCGTCACAGTGGTGAAGAATGAAGAACAAGAGCTTGTCCCCACTCGTGTTGTGACTGGTTGGCGTGTTTGCATTGATTACAGGAAGTTAAATGCCATGACAAGGAAGGATCACTTTCCATTACCATTCCTCGACCAAATGTTGGAAAGGTTAGCCGGTTATGAATTTTATTGCTTTCTTGATGGATATTCCGGATATAACCAGATTGTGATCGCTCCGGAGGACCAAGAGAAGACAACATTTACGTGCCCCTTTGGCACTTTTGCATATAGACTCATGCCATTTGGCTTGTGCAATGCTCCGGCAACGTTTCAACGATGCATGGTGAGTATATTCTCTGAATATGTGGAAAAGATTATTGAGATATTCATGGATGATTTTAGCGTGTTTGGCAATTCATTTGATCATTGCTTGAATAATCTGACTTTAATCTTGAAACGTTGTGTTGAAACGAATCTTGTACTTAATTGGGAAAAATGCCACTTCATGGTTAAGCAAGGTATTGTTCTAGGCCATATCATTTCTGAAAAAGGCATTGAAGTAGATAAATCTAAGGTAGACCTTGTTCGCCACTTACCCTCTCCAACTTCGGTTAGAGAGGTTCGTTCGTTTCTTGGCCACGCAGGTTTTTATAGGCGTTTCATTAAGGATTTCTCAAAATTGCACAGCCACTATGCCGGTTGCTTCAAAAAGAGGTGGTTTTCGAGTTTGATGAAGCATGCTCCACAGCATTCAAGCACTTGAAGGAAGCTCTCACTTCGGCTCCTATTATCACACCTCCAGATTGGAGCCTTCCATTCGAGTTAATGTGTGATGCGTCGGACTATGCCATTGGTGCTGTTTTGGGACAGCGAAAGAACAAGCAACCCCACGTTATCTATTATGCTTCTAGGACACTAAATGATGCTCAATTAAATTATTCAACCACTGAGAAAGAATTACTTGCTGTGGTTTTTGCATTAGATAAGTTCCGACCTTACTTACTTGGTACTAAAGTTGTTATTTTTACTGATCATGCAGCTCTCAAATATTTTCTCACGAAAAAGGAGGCCAAGCCTAGATTGATTCGATGGATGTTGCTTCTACAAGAGTTTGACATTGAGATTCGGGATAAGAAAGGCGTGGAGAATGTGGTGGCTGACCACCTAAGTCGAATGGTACATGAGGAAGTAGCGCCAATTTCTGAAACCTTTCCCGATGAGCAATTAATGTCTATCCAGGTAAGTGAGCCTTGGTATGCTGATTTGGTTAATTTTCTGGTGTCTAAGCAAGTTCCTAACACCTTAAGCAAGGCTCAACGTGATAAATTAAAAAAGGATGCACGTTTTTATGTTTGGGATGACCCTTATTTGTGGAAAATATGCCCTGATCAGATTGTGCGTCGTTGTGTTCATGAATCTGAATTTAATTCCATTTTGAGTTTTTGCCATACATATGCATGTGGTGGACACTTTGGCACACAACGCACCGCGTTTAAGGTTCTTGAGAGTGGTTTTTATTGGCCTACATTGTTTAGAGATGCTAGGGCTTTTTGCTTAACATGTGATAGATGTCAAAAGACCGGAAGTATAGGCCAAAGAGACCAAATGCCGCAAACCCCAATCCTTGTTGTTGAAATCTTTGATGTTTGGGGTATTGATTTTATGGGTCCATTCCCTATGTCTTTTGGTTTTATGTACATTTTACTTGCCGTTGATTATGTGTCAAAGTGGGTGGAAGCTAAAGCCACCCGAACTAACGATTCTAGAGTTGTTGCAGACTTTGTAAAATCTAACATTTTCTCTAGATTTGGGATGCCTCGAGTGCTCATAAGCGATGGTGGGACTCATTTTTGCAACCGCACCATTATAGCATTGCTCAAGAAGTACAACGTGATGCATAAGGTTTCCACACCTTATCACCCCCAAACCAGTGGCCAAGCCGAAGTTTCAAATCGAGAAATCAAGCAAATCCTGGAAAAAACCGTTGGGCCGAATAGAAAAGATTGGAGCTTGCGCTTGGAGGATGCACTATGGGCCTATCGAACGGCGTACAAAACGCCCATTGGTATGTCCCCATTTCGGCTAGTCTATGGCAAGCCATGCCATCTACCCGTAGAGCTTGAGCACAAGGCACATTGGGCGGTCAAGACCTTTAATATGGATGTGGACGCGGCTGGAAACCATAGGAAGCTACAATTGAGCGAGCTTGAAGAGATTAGGCATGAAGCGTATGAGAATGCCCGGATTTACAAGGAGAAGACCAAGGCCGTCCATGACAAGATGATTAGAGGCAAAACCTTTTCAATTGGGCAGAAAGTGTTGTTATTCAATTCTCGTCTTCGATTATTCCCCGGTAAGTTACGTTCAAAGTGGGTTGGCCCTTTTATTGTCACTAATGTTTTCTCTCATGGTGCAGTGCAAATCAAAAGTTCAAGGACGCAGCAAGAATTCAAGGTGAATGGGCATCGATTGAAGCCCTATTACGAGACGTTTGAGGAGCATGTCATGGAGGAGGTACCCCTCCATGCCGTGGAACCTAGTCAAGCTTAAACGGAAGTACCGTCCGGCTGCAAGACGTAAAAGAAAGCGCTACTGGGGAGGCAACCCAATACAGTGAATAAACCTTGTTCATTGATTTCCGAGTGATTGTAATCCAAAAAAAAAAAAAAAAAAAAAAAAAAAAAAGAGCTTGTTCATTAATTTTTGAGAAATTACAATTGTATAAAAACATGGCAGAAAGATGGAGTCTTCACAAAGGTTGTGTACTTGAGGCCCCACTACGTGGCAACACTCTCGGAACAAGAGGCATCGGAACAGGAGGTCTCGGAGCAGAAGGCATTGGAGCAAGAGGCATCGGAGAAAAAGGCATAGGAGCAAGAGGCACCAAAGATAGATCATTCAAGGCCCCAAACCTTGGTGGAACGCTGGATGACCCAGGAAAGAGATGCCTCTGGAAGAAAGCTGTAAGCCGTTGACGGTCATCAAGCTCATCAAGCTTCCTCTTCATGCCTGTTGAATAATTGTTGGCAAACACGTGCAAACTTCGGTTCTCGTACTTAAGCTGTTTGATCTCCTGCTTAAGACTCTCCACCTCCGCCATCAAGGATTCAACCTGTCGGGAGCGAGCAAGAAGGCGTTGGCCCATGTTGGACACAGAGCCAGTGCACTGAACACTCAAAGCCAGGGATTCTTGAACGGCCAACTCATCGGACCGTCCTGAAAGCAGCTGACTGTCTTTGGGAGTGAGGAGGTTCCGAGCCACTATCGTAGCTGTTGTGGGATCCGTCATCACAGAGTCCTCATCTGTAAGAGGGCCATGGGAAGATAAGAAAGACGGGCACCATACCTTACCCTGATGAGACGCGACCGGATCACTGCTTAGACTCAAATCTAAGCAAAGGTTTGATGGGTTGGATGAGCTAGCCATTGTTCACGAAGTTAAAAGAGAAAGGGTGGACGGAGTAGATTTTCAAACGGGCCGGAGACGATTTCTGGGCAATTTTCAAGTGTGCATGCTAGAGGTGATCAATCACCTCTATTAAAGGAGAGGCGTTCACCAATTCAGAATAAAGAGACACCACTCTTCAGAACCAGAATTTCCGGCGTAAAGATCACCAGCTCGTCAGACGCAATCCCAGCTTTTCAGAAGACGCGTGGAAGGCGAGAAATCAGCTGCACACTTTAGCCGACAAATGTGGGAGACAAAGCCGAAAGCTCCCGGCTTTCCAGAAAGCGTGTGCATATTTGTCAAAAACTCCCGGCTTTGCAGAAAACGCGTGCCACGTGTCAAAAGATCTCAGACAGAGCCGCATCCGCGCTACTACGTGTCGTTCAAAAAGCAAAGGGCGTCGTTCAGAAATCGAAGAGGCGTCTTCAAAGATCGAAGAGTCGTCACTATTCCAAAAAAGCCGGATTTGCGGGATCAAAACGTTTGTCGACAACGGTAAAAGAACAGTACCACCACTTGCTATTGAATTCCCTATACATGTCGACCTTCATTTTTTTGGCAAGACAGAACTGAAGAAAATGCCCAACTCTTTCTCACCTCTGAGGGTGCACTCCCAGCAAAGCCTTCCGAGATACTCCATTCTCTCTTCTTCCCCAAAGATGATACCAGATGCCTGGAGTACAGATGATCCAGGAGGAAGCAGCACAACAAATACATGTGCTGATTCATTCACCGCTTCTTCAAAAGCAAAGGTATCTCATATCATCAAGGGCAAAAGCAAAGGTATCTCATATCATGCTCTTTCCCTGTCTTTTCCTTTGTCCTTGATATTATTTGCATGGCAAAGTGAAAGAAGCAATCAGCCGGCACTTGGAGTCTATATGGACTCTATTCCTGGTTGCTTACCTAGCTTTGCTGAGCTATCCTCTAACCCTCTTCAATACGAATTGGAGAGATTGAACAAAGAAACAGATAAGAGGAGGAAGCTCAGACCTTCGGGGGAGACCAAAGGAAGCCTGCTGCCCAGTTCAAGAGTAGCACAAAGGAAAATCAACGATGGGAGAAGCGCAGTTCAAGAGTAAGCCTGTGGAATCACAAAGATCCAAGCCTCACTGCAATGATCAAGGAGAAGATGGAACGAACACTCCACAACCAGATTTGCATTTCTAAACTCTTCTCTTTGTTAGATACATTCTGCCATGTTTAGTATGTTTAATTGCTGTTTATATGTTTGTTTGTGTTTAGTGTGGTTTTTAACATTGAGGACAATGTTTGATTTAAGTGTGGGGGAGTTATTAAAGTGTTTTGATGCAAATTTGTAGGGTTTTATCCACCATAAACTTCAAATGTTGTTTCTTGCTGTTTTTAAGTGTGTTTAGTGTGTTTTGACTTAAAAATTCGAAAATCACATAAAAATTTGAAAAACATGTTTTGAAAAGCCTAAAAAGAGTGTTTTGAGTCGTTTTTGTGTCGTAGGTCACCTTCCAACACAATGATAAGGATTTGGTTTCAAATTGCATGACTGTTGAAAAGAGTTATAAACATGGAGAAAAGTTTGATTTACTCTTGGTATATGCTTGGTTATGGTTATAATGTATGACTTCACATGTAATCATAAAAAATAAAAAAAATTAGTTATGTAACATGCTTGAAGGAAGGAACTCAAACAAACGCTACAACCCTGAGAGACTTGAGCCTATAACGTCTTTGGAGAGTATAATCTGTGATTTCTTGTTTTCCAAAGTTGTTGCATGATCTCATTATTCTTTGCTTGGTTACTACTTAGAAGGCGTTTCATCATATAGTTCCAAATGCTAGAACTCATGCCCATTTCATTCAAAGCATGTTATTGATTTACATAACATATTCAAGATGAAGTTGTGTAATTGCCACCATAGCCAAATAACCTCACTTCCCATATTTCGTATATGTTGTAAGTTTTACCCCCGTGGAGCTTTGTTTAGCCTTTATTCTTTGTCAACCCACATTATCCTCACCTAGCCTAGTTTAGGACAATCCACACCCTTGTTCTTAAAAGATAGTGAGCATAACTTAAATGAATTCCTTTTGAGTTACATTATGCAAGAAAATGAGTGTGGGGGAAGGAATGCTTGTTCTTAAGTATGTTTTGAGTTTCAAACAGAAAAGAAAAACAGAAAAGAAAGAAAGAAAAAAAAAAAAAAAGAGCTTGAAAAATGAAAGAATGAGTGATTGAAGAAAGGGCTCAAAACACCAATTATGGCCCTAAATTGTCTCCCTTTTTGTTCCAAAGTTGAGTTTTCATTCAAAAGTGAATTCTAAGTTGATTCAATTGCCTTGCTCACTATTTCTTTAAGAACCTTTGTTTTCCATATCCCTTCTTTGTTATCCACACCCCAAGCCCCATTACAACCCGTGACTTCAATCTTGAGTGTTATGTGTTTCAATTTGTGGAGTTTGAACTTGGTATGAGCATATGGTGTCACTGGTTCTCGCGTCTAAGTAGTAGCATTCCATTCATGAGATCATATCTAAACTTGATTATTAACTCCAGAAATTGCGTTCTTTGTGATACATATATGTGAGTGTCGTTTTCATGTTTACATCAATCTTCTCACATATGACTAGATTAGGGTGTGTAGTTAGAAATTCTGAGTGAAAATCGAGTGCATATCTTGTAAGGAATTGAGCAAATTCTCTAAGGCATGTTACTACATTCAAAACATGGTTTTAATTGCTTAATTGTGAACTAGTATATGGTGACTATGATTAAGAATGTACTTAAGTGTGAAGATGACTAAAATCTGTGGGAATGATGATTTTTAACTTGTCATGTGCATTGGAAATCCCTAAGACGGTTGTTGGAAGGTTTAGGTGTGTTTTACTTGTTTTGTTTCGTTTCGTTTTGTTTTGTTTTTCTTTCTGTTTTGCTCGAGGACTAGCAAAAGATAAGTGTGGGGGAGTTTGATAGGAGCATATTCATGCGACTTAAATGGCTTGTTCTCGTGCATTTACGTTATGTTTCTCTAGTTATTTTAGTCCTTTATGCTTCTTTTGTGTGTTTTCAGGTTCTAAAGGCTTAAGGAAGAAAAAAGATGCATTTTGGAGCATTTTGGAGCAAAATTGGGCTTGGAATGGATGGCATATGATTGGAGCCAAAATGTTGGACGAATTTGAAGGCCTTGTATTCACTTTGGACATAAAACAAAGGGCCTAGCCCATTCTCTCTTAAACCAAGCCCTTTGCCATGCATTTCCTTCCAATTCCAAAGCCCACAATCAATTCAAAAGCCATGCAAATCCATATTCAACACCCTAAACTACAAGCATGCATCATTACACCACCTTCTCCATCTTTATTCCATATGCATTCATTATAATTCACCCCACTACCACCACTCACACACACATGCAATTACACACACCCCTTTGTGCCGTGCATCATCTCACCAAGCAATCAAACAAGTCACATGCATGTCCCTTTAATCATTCAACCACATTCCCACTTTCCTAGCTAACCCTACATGCATTCTTTATTCATTCTTTCATCATTTCACCACCAATTCAACACATGCATTCACACATCAACAACATCACCCTTGTGCCATGTTTCCCCCTTTGTTCCCACCCATCACATGCATCAACACACCAACTACAATCAATGCCGTGCACTCCCACTTCATCATTCCAACTTTCCAACTTAGTTCACATGCATTCCATCCTTTAAATATCTAACTCACATGCACTTTAATCATTCAATTACCCCATTCACACACCTTTTCTTAAAGCCTAAACCGTGCATTCCCTTGCATTTCCACAATCTTAATCATTCAACACATGCATCATCATCAAACAAACAATCAATGCCGTGCATTCCTTGAGCATTTCCGGTTTTTCCCTTTTCATTTCACATGCATCTCCACATTCCTACTTCATCATTTCAACCACCATTTATTCTTTAATCCACATGCATTCACACACACTTCACACAAACAACATCCACATGCAAACACATGCTTCCCCAACAAACAAATCAGCCAACACATGCACAAATCCATCCATGCCGTGGGTTCCCTTTGCTTCCCTTGTGCAATTCAGTTTTCACATGTGTCCTAGCTGTTTTTCCATCATTCCTCCACACAAATGCTTAAACAAACATCCATATGTTCCCTCCACTCCTCCTATAAATACCCTTGCATTCCCATTCATTAAAATCATCTCATTCACAACACAACACTCTTCAAAATCATCCATTCTTCCCCCTTTGGCCGTGAGTTTCCCTTCCATTTCTCCTCCATTTCTTCCATTTCCATAAATTCCCCAATCCATTCAACACACCAACAACATCCCTTAAACCTTGTGCTACAACAACGAGGAAGAGAATAGTGCCTAAACGTTCATACAATTCAAGTTTGAGTTGTTGGAATGTTTAGGTGTTTCTTTGATTTCAAAGTTTCATTTTAATTCTCTTTGTTTTGTATGTATGGAAGAGAAGAGTGCTTAAACGTTCATACAATTCAAGCTTTGAGTTGTTGGAATGTTTAGGTGTTTCTTTGATTTCAAAGTTATGAGGAACTAAACCCCCTTTAGGTAGGGGGTGATTCGAAACTATGTTTATATTTGCAATATGAATTGATTAACTTTCGTTGGAATTTCATAAGTTGTGGATTCAATTTGTTTAACCGTTTGATTGATAACTTATTTATGAATGTTTATTAAGAATGCGCGCTTAATTTTCATGCATAAATATGACGCTAGAATATAAGTGAATTTCACCTAATCGTTATGAACTTATATTCACAAGTAGTGGAGGTTGCTTATAAACAATCGTGTTAAACATATTCTTGGCACGAGTTTCATGCTCATCATAGTAACGAATGCCTCGTCAACACTTATAGTTTTCATAATGCTTAATGATCTTTGATTGTATCTTTATTGTGCTGTTCACGTAAAGGACTTTTGGAGAATGTTGTGAATTGCGTTGCGCAAACCCATCCAATTCATTAACTTAAGGAAAACTTGACGGTTAATTTAAGCGGACCTAATTAATCCGGAGTGTTGAGTTTCATAATTTATCGAAAGACCAACTGAGAATCAATTTTGTATGCAAGTATAACATGTGTGGAGAAGAACCCCTTAGCTAGCCTTCATTCCATTCATTCCATCACAATTTCATATTTACATTCCGCTCAGTTTATTAACTTGTTTTGTTATTTCAATTTTCGTCAAATCAAAACTTTCCCCCCCCCCTTTACTTTCTTGTTCTTTAGTGCTTAGAATCTGTTTAGTTTGTGTTTTAAAGTATTTTGAATTAAGCCATAATCTTAAATTCGTCCAAAATTAGTTTTGAGTCTTTTGGTTTGTCTTAATGTTTTAAATTTTAGTTTTGCATTCTTTGAGTCTAGTTTAGTGTTTTATATTGTTTTTACGTTCTTAAGTCAATTTAGAAGGTTTTAGCAAGCCCTCCTAATCCCCGGTCCAGAATGATCCCTACTTACATCCATACTACAATTGTCAAAAAGAGGGTTTAATTTGTGCGCGTATAATTCTCGCATCACTTATTGACCTGAAGATAACTTTTAGACATTAACGATTTAATAATTTATTTTTATACTTTGAACTGTCACATACTTTTGTAGTAACGAAGCTCTCACACTTGAGTTCCTGAAGAACCTCAAATCCACTATATTCAAATTAGTATATTGCATTCTGTGTTTCTTGCAGGAACCTCTCATTATGAACTAATTGTTCATAAAACTAAATTGAACTTGTAGTTTCAAATTTAGTGCCTTTGAAACCTAAAGTTTTCATTCAAAACATACCACATGAAACCTGTAGTTTTCATGCATAAATTAAACCAAGGATTTGGTGTTGTTGATACTTTAGTTCGAGATCGGCTTTCGTGACGTCGGCAACAATGATGGAGGCTTTGCTCTTGCCCATGGAAGACAACACCTGGCTCTTAATACCAGATGATAGGTGCCGAACAGTAGAGAAGCAATTTGAAAGAGAAAAGGGAAATGATATAGGCTAAAACATTCTGATTTCATTCATACTTTCTTAAATGGTGAAAGTTGGTTTTTATACAACCATAAGGCAAAAGTGTGCACGATTGGAACACATCACTACTCATAGACCGTTGGATGAAGCCAACACTTAATGATTCAAAAGATCATATTACCATAAGGATAAACTCTTACTACTAATAAACCAGAGTCGTAACATGAGGACTTTTAATTACCAAATTCTACATCCACAATTTTGTAATCATTCACATAAAATAATAACAATTCTAAAAATCTCTTATATCAAACACAATATTAAATAGTCAGTTTTTAGTTCAATACTGCCCCAAACGTCTCTCTAATTTAATAGTCAGTACAATCCGAGCTACCAAATGAGGACTTAGGAGCGAGTCCAACTAGCGCTCCTCTTCTTGTTAATTTATTTGCAATTATAACAGAGTACCATAAGTAATAGTTAACTAAACTACAAAAAAAAAAAAAAAATTATAGTTAACTCAATCCAGTTGATTCTGCTATAAAAAAAAGGTTGTAATTAGTTGAAGATTGTACTTAATCTTGGTTGAAGAACAACATACATATATCACATCAACAACAACAAACAAACCTTATTCCACTAAGTAGGAAGAGCAATATAGATATATTGATATAATTAAACAAGACCATCTAACTTTCGTGCCAACTCAAACAAGACGCAATTCAAATCTTAATCAGTTGTTTAAGTGTGATGCCTGGTCCTCCAGTGGAAGCTGCAGTTTATAATAATAACAACTGAGAAACCATGTGCATTGTTGGCCTAGATTGCGGTTGTGAATGCCTGCATGTTATTGCTACACTTGTAATGGTTGTCAGTTCATCTTCAACTTCAAGTGTAGAAGGTGGAAGCCATTGGTCCAATACATCATTCAGCAATTTGTTTTCACACGTGGATGGAGACGAAAAGGACGAGATTAAATCGCCTAGTCACTTTCCCATGATCGCTTCCAGTGCCAGCACTCTGAAACTATAAACGTCACATTTCTAAGTTACCTTCATTGTGTAGCCCAACTTTGCATAAAAAGTAAGGAAGAGCTAGCCATTAGTGTATGTTTAACTTGATATCATCAAATTTAGAAAACATTACATTTTTTAACTGTTTTACTTTACCTGGTGCTACATATCCGTATATACTTGCAAGGAGCTCCAATTAGATAAGTCTGGATTCAAATGCTTAGCAGTGTCGAAGTTTGAAACATAAGGTTCGTAGTCGTAATCCAGCAAAATGTTGCTACTTGATATGTCCCGATGTACAATTGGTGGCACACAATCATGATGCATGTAAGACAGTGCATGAGCTACGCCTTTTACAATTCTCATCCTTCTACTCCAATCCAATTTTTTTTTCTATGTCTTCTTTGCTCAAGATTGAAGCCAGACTACCCTTGTCAAGATACTCGTAAGCCAGAAAGGGGTACTGTGAATTGGAATAGAAACCACAAAGTTTCACAATATTTCGATGACGTATATTGATTAGTGCACTTATTTTATTTTGGAACTTCTTTTGTGATGTCTCCTCCCAGTCAAGTTTTGATGGAGTTTCTTCACTACAACTATGCTGCCTGATGGTAGCTTTGCCTTGTAGACACTTCCAAATCCTCCCTTCCCAATACAATATATGGAGTTAAAGCCATTGGTTGCTCTTATGATCTCCCAATACAATTTTTTTGCCATAAAAAAGAGAGATTGAAAAACTTTTTCTTCATCATGGATATCGGTCTTGTCTATTTTTGGCTCTTTCTTTCTTCTTGTTTTAATGAAGACAATTGCAAGGAAAGCAAGTAAAACTACTCCCAAGATAGGGAAAACGATTGCAAACACGAGTTTTCTATTGTTTTTTCTTTTTGAAGCGTGCTTATTGCAGGATTGTAGTCTTACAACATTTCGACACAATCCTACATTCCCTTCAAAGTTGTGAGCATCTTAAAATGCTTTGTTGTTAGGGATGGGACCCTGCAAGTGATTGTAGGATATGTTTATGTACAGCAAGCCGTGCATTCCATCAAACATTGCTGGAATGAGATCGACAAGATTATTGTGGGAAAGATTCAGTCACTTAAGTATTGTCAACTTCATTAGATTCTCCATTTCTTGGGGGTTGATCCAAATAATTGGTTACCACGGAGGTATAGATTTTCTAGGCTGCTCAAGTTTCCAAACGAAGAGGGAACGATTCTGTTGAGCTGATTGTTGGTCAGCACTAGAGGCACAACAAATTTCAAGCTTCCAATCTCTTCAGGAATAGTGCCGAAAAATTTATTATCGTTGTGAGAGAGAGATAAACAAGGTTTGTCAAATTGCCCAAAGAAGTTGGGATAGAACCAGAAAGGGTATTGTTGTACAACATCAGCGTGGTTAGATTTTTCAAGTTTCTAAAACTCAGAGGGATTGGGTCTGATAAATAGTTGTCAAACAAGTAAAGTTCAACGAATTTCGAAAGGTTTCCTATTTCGTGAGGGATAGGACCCGAAAGTTGGTTTCCAAAGAGAATTAAAGAAGTCTATTGGCTCAGATTACCAACAGAAGCTGGAATTGAACCCTCTAAATTGTTTTAAGTTTAGAGCTAGCTCACAGACAAATTTAAGTTAGCCTATTTCTTAAGGAATTGAGCCGTTAAACTTATCTATCCTCCTGAATAGAAGTTTGGTTTCAAACCCAAGTTCGAACAGGAGAAGTACACCATGCTAATGTGCCTTCATGATCCACATCTCAGGGTCAAACGCTGATGAGCACATTGAACTATCCATGTGGCTGAGAGCCCTCATAGCCCTGGCATAATGACGTACTTATCAGGCACATGCTCTACCACTGAGCTAATAGCCAGCCGTGTAAGCCTCTCGTTGGGGGCCAGCTATGCCAAAAGCGAAAGAAACCCCATCCCTCTCTTTCCTTTTTTACGCCCCCACGTCGCCACATGGGAAAGACATAGGGATGTAAAAAGGGGATCTTATCAACTTGTTCCGACCTAGGATAATAAGCTCATGAGCTTAGTCTTACTTCATCATCGAGAAACAAAAGAAGAACCTGAAGATTTGTTAAACGACCAATTTCGGGTGGGATTTTTCCAAACATTTGATTATAGGATATATATCGAAATACATGAGTTTGGTGAGGGAACTGATCGTAGGTGGGATTTGATCAAAAAGTTCATTCAAGCTGAGGTCAACATATGCAAGATTAGGCAAGGACATGAATGGAAATCGAAGTAGAGTACCTTGTATACCAGAATTGGTGAGGTTTAATCTGTTAACACTTCCATCTGAGTTGCATGACAAACCAATCCAACTATTGCATGGGGCTTCATTTGCATTCATCCATGAAGTCATGTTGTTTTGGGTTTGGTTTCTAAAGCTAGCTTTCCATTGGAGAAGTACTTCTGCTTCAATGGAATTGGCAGAAGGAAAAGCATTTTTCTGTGATGAAGCTAGCTCAAGATACAAGATAAGGCAGGCTAGAAAGCATAGCTTATCATAAGTTGGAACTCTAGTTATTGTTTTTGTTTACGCCTTTTTTTTTTTGGAGCAATTCAGGGCTTTACTTATAGTGAGATGATTTACTGAATTCAAAATGCTACTTTTACCACCTATTTGTACCATCTTTTTAATAGAGATTGACCCCAAATGCGTTGGCAGACCCTACCTCTATTAATGAGATGGTGCAAATAGATGATAAGTGTAGCATTACTCTTACTAGTTTGCAATCCTCTAGAAACCATGGGCCATTGAGGATAAGAATCTAGAAACCATAGGCCACTAAGTCCACATACTATATGATACAAGCAAAACTAAGAAAAAGTATCCTAAACCAAAATAGTCCACACATGAATGTGGTGTTTCCATTTCACGTTTCTCCCTCAATTAATATATAAGATGGTACTTGTCTGGGAAGACTTTGAAATTTCTTACACTTTGTGTTGAAGTCTTTGTCTCTAATCTTCAAAATTGAAATTGGAAAGGTTGCAGCATTACTTTGAACATTATTATTCATACTGTCATACAAACTTGAAGTTTAGCCAAGTATTGAAAGCAATTGGTAAGGTGTATTTAGAATTTTCCAAAAAGATAATGGAGGTATCAATGGTCTACTTATCACACCCTCATTAATTAAATGTATTTGGTCTCAATGATGAAAAAGAAGAAATTGGAAATAAAATAGAGAAAATAGAGAATAGATAGACTAAACCTTGAACCCTAAACCTAAACCTTTTAGACATTCTGAACACATGCACCCATGTATCGAGAATCGCATTATGACGCTAGATTGTGGTCGTTAGGGTAGTGCTTTTGGTTAAGTTGTTGTATTTGGTGGTGTACTTTGATAGGAGCATATTTATGCGACTTTATTTAGCCTATTTCCTTGTATTTACTGAGTTAGTTTCTATATATTATAGTGATGTAAGTTAATTTCGTGTGTTTGTAGGTTCAATTAGTTAAAGTGGCAAGAAAAGGCAATTTGGAGCAATTTTGAGCAGTTTTGGGCTTGGAATGGTTAGCACATGCATGGAGCAAGGTGGATGGACGAATTTGAAGTTCAAGAAGGGCCAAGAATATGCTAAAGAGATGGAGGAATTAATTCAAGACAAAGAAGATATGGAGCTCAGCAAGAAAAAAGGAATGTTAGCCAAGTTACCTTATTTTGTCCTAACCCTATTCTAACCCTACACCACCTAGGTTCCAGCTGCAAGGAGGACCCATAATTATATTAGGACATTTAAGTAAATGATTCTAGAAGGCCTAATCCCATTCCTAAAGGGAGCCGCACCTATTTCTTCTAGAAAACCCCTTCCCTTGCTGCGCAAGGCATTCCCCTTTCCTCTAGCATTTGCCGCACCTCTCTTTCCCTTTTTCCTCTGGGATTCTAATTTTAATTAGCCTTTTTCATTGTGGATTTGGAGTGCAAATCTTTCCTAAAAATATTAATTAATGTCGTGCCTTTTCATGCTTTATTTTCTATGCTTTCTGCCGCACATAAGAGAAAACCATTCATCCACCCTTCAACACAGTTCACACCACCCATTCACTAACACAATTCAAACCACTCATCCATATTCCACCATAATTCATACAACCCATCCAACACACTCCATAACCTAATTTTAGAGAAAAACGTCTTTGTGTTGTAGCCTTGCAAGGAGAAAGGAGAGGAGACCCTTGGAGCCGTGCCTTGCCATTCAAGTCTGGATTGTTGGAAGGTTCTTAGGTGTATTCTATCTTTTGTTTTCAATGTTTAAGTTAAGTTATCTTTGTTTAAGTGCGAACATGAGGAGCTAAACTCGTTTTAGCTAGAAGAGAATTCAAAGCCCTGAACATAAATGTGAAATGAATTGATTTCCTCCAATTATTGTTTCATAAATGGTGAATGCAATTTGCTTAACTGCTTGATCGATAACTTATTCTTGTATGTTGATTGAGGGTGCACACTTAGTTTGCATGCATGAATTTGATGCTAAAATACAAAGAATTTTCACCTAATCGTTATGAACTTATACTTGCAAATAGTGGAAGTTGCTAGTCACGATCGTGTTAAGTAAATTCCTGGCAAGAGTATCATGCTTTACATAGTTATGAATGCCTTGTCAATGCTTATGATTTTCATAGAACTTAATGATCTTTGATATGTATCTCCATTATGCTGTTCATATAGGGAACTTGAGAAGAATAATTTGATTGCGTCACTGAGTTCAATTCAATGAAATTAGGGAAATCTGAGAGTTAATTTATGTAGTTCAAAATTAATTTGGGGGCATTGTCATTCATGGTTTATTGGATTAATAATTGGAAGTCGATTTATATGCTTATGTTCCATGTGTGGAGAAGAACCCTCTAGCTAGCCTATCACCTATCAATTCACCCAAATTTGTGTCAATTGACTTTGTTTCTGCAACCTGTTTGTTTAAGTTTTAAATTCGTCAAAACCAATCCCTTTTTAATATTTCGTGTTTACTTAGTTAGAACCTGTTTAATTTTGTTTCTTTTAGTGTTTTGAGTCAAAGTTAAGTTAGAATTCGTCCAAAATCACCCTTCGTTTATGTTTTGAGTCAATTTGCTTGTCTTGTGCTGTTTTGAGTCATTCTAGTTTGTTTTGAGTTGTTAGAGTCTAGTTTTCTGTTTTTGAGTTTACTTAAGTGTAATTGAGTCCTTACAATTTTGTCAATGTGCTCTAGGAGTGGTGTGAAAGACGACTTGATTTTCTAAGAAAATAAAGTGAAACGGTAGAGGCGAGAGAGCGTGAGAGACCGATAAAGTGGGGGTTTGAATGAGAGAGGAAAAAATGGCACGGAAAAAGAGTAAAAAAATTAATAAAATACAAAGGAAGTGATAAAACCAAGACCAAAGGCACATAGAAAGAGTGGAAAAATAAATAATATATTAAAAGAATTGATAAAAAAAAAAAGAAAAAAGTAATTCGACAGTTTATATTTTTTTATACATAAAACCAGGACCTGACTATTTATATTTATAAATTATTAGTTTTGTGAACAATGTTTTTTTTATTTTTTATCTTTTTTAAGTCCAACTTATTTATATAATAAAGATATACAATAAATTACTTAATACTAGCTAGGCCGCCTAGGCCCCAGCCCATTGCCCGATTAGCACCTAATGTTTTTTAGAACCTTGGAGAGACACA
The DNA here is from genome assembly GCF_019419815.1 of Pyrus x bretschneideri. Taxonomy (NCBI): domain Eukaryota; kingdom Viridiplantae; phylum Streptophyta; class Magnoliopsida; order Rosales; family Rosaceae; genus Pyrus; species Pyrus x bretschneideri. The sequence goes on from NW_025999501.1 coordinate 3,117,455, forward strand.
AGAGAGAAAGTGGAGGAGAAATTAAGGTATATTTCCTTCTTATTACAGTGCCTACTTATAGGCTTAAGATTTACATAGAAATGGTCTCAACTATTTACATATTACATATTGATCCAGAATGTGTACAACCACATAATAAATAAACAATACTCCATGGACTTTCACCAATTAGTGGTGGTATTGCCTCAATAAAATCTCACTTGGAAAACCCAATGGGAAAAAAACCTATGTGAAGGAGAAAAATCAGGCACCGCAATTATGAAATATTGTTATGGGGTTGGACACGCATAATGATTCCTCATCAGCAGGATAAAAATCTGGTCGAAGGGAAAAGAGCACAACACGCTTATTGCAATACATCATATTGTCGAGACTACTCCTAATGAATAACTCTACTAAATAACGTTTTTCTTTTTTGGGGGCTTTGAAAATCTAGGCTCACTACCTCTCACCCTAAGCCCAAGTAACACTAGCCCGTGGGGCTTTGGTGTCCCTATGCCTACAATACACTGGATCCCAGCTCAGGCTGGTGCATCTGTGCTCTACCCGCACGCGATCCCAGCCTGGTGCACCATACTGTGCTACACAGGATCCACGCCCATCTAGGCCTCTGAACTTTTGGGCCTACAGCCCACCCCTTTATGTAATTGGGCCTGCACACCATCCTAACTTGATTTCAGCCCAGTTTTTGGGCTTGGGCCTCACATCACAAATTTGCTCAACCTATTCGTGGGCGTTGGTCCAATTTTTGGGCCACCGAGCTTTAATCGCCTTTTTTTAGGCCTTTTTGGGTTTAAAATTTTTCTCCCAAACTTTACTTTTGGCCCGAAGTTTAAATATTTAATTCACTTATAATAATAGGTCCCGAAGACCTATTTGCATGTATTTGTTGCATATTTCTATATACATTTGTGTTTGTTTGTAGGAACTTATGAACCTGAAGTTCATAATTCTTTCGAAACTCGAAGTTTTCAAAATATGCCTTGTGGAAAACTCGAAGTTTGTAGAATCCGATCACTTCTCAAGTCTTGTAATGAGGACTTGACCAAAGAGGATCCCTTGGAGAAGACCTATTCGACATTCTCGGTGACTAATATTATCCTGCAGTAACAATATAGGGCTTAGAAGTTCACTAAGTTTTCTGATTTGATCTTTGTTTTACTTCTTGCTAAAAAGAAAAATCCATTGTTGATGAAAAATCATCAAGCTTAACCTACGTGTGTGGCTGCTGTGCCTGAAGCACATCATAGCGAGAATCAACACTCGAAAGGTTATCCTAGGCATGGTAGGGGCAGGCAAAAGCCATCTTGTAAAGGTCAATAAAGCCAAGTTCCATCCAAGAAGGAAACTAAGCCTAGAAGTGTTCTAACCTCGCTTTTAAGACCTCAAACTTCAAGAATAAGGGCAAAGAACCTGATGCCATGGATTTGGATATGTATATAGTTGTGGTTCAAAGGACCATTGGTCCCGTGTTTGCCGTGCTCCCCCGAAAGTTATAGTTGAATATCATTCTCGTCATAAAAAGTTTGAATCAAACTTTATGCAAGTGGATGAACCGGAGGATACAAAGATGGAGGTTTCTGATTTTCATGAGGCCTTTACCCCTAAGGAAGATTAGAATCTTAGACATAGACCACTTTTAGTTGAATTTTAGACCTTGGGGCCGAATTCCACTAATGTGGTCAAATCCCCCCCCCCCTTTGTTTTTCCTTTTTTTTTTTTTTGTTTGTTTAAGTTTTGAACAATTTTCCTTTATATTTGGATTATTTGTTGGTGTTTTATTTTAATTTTGGATATTAAATTTAGGAATTACCATCCTCAAATACTTAAATTATTTTGAATGGATATATGTTTTTAGAACTTATATGCATGTGACCAATTCAAATTAATTTTATTTCTAGGTATGACTAGTGGGAAAGTTATTTGTCTGGCAGATAGTACAACCACACATACCGTTTTACATGAACGCATCTATTTCACTCATTTTGTACCTAATAATGCACCTCTGGCAACCCCTTCAGGTCCATCCAATCTAATCGAAGGATATGGTAAGGCCCGTGTAATGTTGTCCAATGACATTATTTTGACCATTCAAGAGGCACTTTATTCTTCACATTTCAGAAGAACATTGTTAAGCTTTAAAGATTTCCAAGACAGCAATTATCACACTAAAATGTATGTAGAAAACATAGTTGAATTACTGTGCATCACTTCCTACGAATATGGCTAGAACCGTATTCTAGAAAACATGGAGCGTATGTCGAGTGGTCTGTATACTACAACCATAGGCCCTATTGAGAACCACTATGTGGCCAACCTTACCTAGGGACTGCACACAAAATTACACTCTGGCATGATCGTTTGGGACAACTTGGATGTATAATGATGCGCCGTATCCTCAGATCTTCACACGGGCATCTAACCCGAAGTTTAGGTTCGATTCAGGAAGATATCTCATGCCAAACCTGTCTCTATGGGAAAGCTTATCCTTAAGCCTTCTTATGACAAGATTCATTCAAATACTTACATTTATTTTCTACAAAGGATTCAGGAGGATATATGTAGACCGCTTCAACCTCGGACCATTTAGATACTTTATGGTATTAGTTGACGCTTCACATGTGTGCTTGTTGTCCACTAAGAACACTACTTTCTCTGAACTGTTGGCTCAGGTTATCAAGCTCAAGGCTCACCATCGATTAAATCTATTCAATTGGATAATGCTAGAGAAGTCACATCGAAAACTTTCGATGACTATTGCATAACGGTTGGGATTGAACTTGAACATCCAGTACCCTATGTGCATACCCAAAATAGTCTGGTAGAGGCATTCATTAAGTGTTACAAATCATTGCTTGATCGTTGGTCATACGTACCAAGCTCTTGGTTGCTGCTTAGGGCCATGCAATATTGCACATAGCTATGTTGGTCCGCCTGAAGCCCGTCACAACTTAACCGTATAACGCCCTTCAATTGATTACTGGATACGAACCTGACATATCGCATATATGCATTTTTTATTATGTTGACTATGTGTCGATTGCGATGCCCTTACGTACAAAAAGGGTCCTCAAAGAAGGATAAGAATTTATGTCAGTTATGATTCTCTTTTTATTATTCGTTACTTAGAACCATTGACAAGCGATCTCTTTACCGGCCATTTAGCGAACTGTCACTTCTATGAGACAATCTTCCCGTCGTTAAGGGGAGATAAGAAAGTCCATTTTCCTGAAGAATGACGTGAATTATCATGGAAGACTTCTATTTTGCCTCATATAGATCCTCGCACCATTTAGTCTTAAACTGAAGTGCAACACATATTAGATCTTCATAGCTGTTTGGGCCTAAAATATTGGTGTGGGCTCAGTTAGGAGTTGTTCTCAGCCCGACAGTATGGTTCTAGAATTATTGCGAATTCTAGTAGGCCGTTCAGATAAGATTGGTTGAGTCCTAGTATGAGGCGGACTAATGGAAAGTCAAATCCTAGCATGACAATGAGTCTCAATGGGATGAGGATGCTGAGATTTAAGAAATCAATGTGGCCGGATAAAGAGTTTGATTCAAAGTCCTAATGGAGGAAGCATTAGCGAGCCTTGGTTGGATTAGGATAAAGAATCCTAATCCGAGTATAATTCTGGCTTGGCTGTGACGAGATTGACTACTATAAATAAGAAGGGGGTGCATCATTCTAAAAGCCTTCCAATTGAATACACAAACTGCCCTGCTCAAACTTTCACTCTACACAAAATCTCTCAACAACCTTGAGATTTTTATTTCTTTTTCTGCCAACACACCTTCAGTTTGGATAAACAGCACTGTGAAGGCAACTGGTGACACCTTCAGTTTGGATAAATAGCACTGTTGCCATAGAATCAGCCATCCACATAGCACCTTCAATTTGGATAAACAGCACTGCGTCGAGGCCGACTGGTTATCTATCCAATTCTTGGTCGAGAAGCACTTTCGAATCCTTATTGGCAGAGGTCATCTTATTAGCCTTCTTGGCAAAGTGAGGTGTTACAGGTTGCTACATTCGGCACATTGAAAGCCGAATTTGATATCGAACTATGCAGAACTAGCAGCCTTGTCTTCAGGCTCTAGAACCCGAAGACCGAGACGTGCTCCTTCCTCGACCGCAGTCGTAAGATCAAGAAGTCAGCAGTGTACTCAACGCAACATCAACACATTTTACTCCTTGGCCAAGCTCGGTCAACATTTTGGCACGCCCAGTGGGACCGAAGTGCTAAAACTATGAAGTTCATACTTGTTGAAACACGGTCAGTAAAGAAGATAACAGCCATGGGAAAATCGATTGCTAGCCCTACCAGAAGGCTTGTCACAGGCACAGATTATTGCTACCAGACACTTGCGACACGTCGAGAAAGGGAAGTTAGTCTCAGTGAGCTACTTCGTGATACAGGAATCATCACTAAAATGACAAAAAGAGTTTTAGTCAAAGGAATAGTGGAAGATTGTGACGAAGATGGTGGTGACACCTCAAATCCACCAATTAGGTCACTTTTTTGGCGATGACTTAATGAGAAAACTCGGTAGTTCGAGCAGTGGTTCGATCGAGAAATAAATATACTAACAGAAATATGAGACGCTCTAGTTAACAAGGGTCACGACAATGGACCTATCGATTGATCCCGACAACTTCCACCTAAGGGTAATCCGGTGTCAACATTATAGGCCGAAACAGGATCTGCTAGTTTCAAATTGACCGATTTGGAGAAAAAATAAGGATCAAGCAGTAGATCAGATGGAACCGATCATAAAGAAGAAATAGCATCCGTTGATGTGATCGAAGTTCAAAGAATGATCGATCCGACCTTGAAAAAGGGGAAGAAGTTCCCAAAGTTCATCCATCCGTACCCAGCTTATGTGGAGAACTTTGAATATCCTAAAGGTTTCAAAATCCCAGACTTCAACCTTTTTGCTGGCAAATCATCCCTGTCTTCGTTTGAACATATGGCTTAGTTCACTGCACAATGCAGAGATGTTAATAGCAACTTCTATAAACTGCGATTATTCAACTTCTCACTATAGGTTCAACATTTTCTTGGTACATCTACCTCCCGCCTAATTCCATCCAAATTTGGGAGGAACTGGTCAAAAAATTTCATGAACAATTCTATCGACCGGGAATGGAAATGTCAGTTCCATCACTAGCTAGGATGGTTCAAACATCTGACGAGTCACCAATGGAATACTTAACGAGGTTTAAGTCGGCCAAAAATTGTTGCCGAGTACCTCTCCTTGAAGTTGAATTTGTTAGAATCACCTTGAACGGCCTGGATGTGGAATATAAAAAGAAATTCTTAGGAGCAAACTTCCGAGATATGTATGAACTGGCTTAGCATGTCTAGCAATACGATTATTTTCTCCGAGAAGAAAAGATCTTGAAGTCGCCATCCTGAGGAACAATTTACAAGAATCCCATGGTTAGCTATGCATCGATCGAAGGCGAGGATTCCCAATACGCCAATGTGGAAGTGGCCGAGATAGTGACAGATAAACTGTACGTGTGCAAAGCTTTGGCTCAAATTAATTCCAAGGAAGCCAAAAACCGCTCGACCTCTGAAGAGACAATGAAAACATCAAAAGTTTACACCTTTGATATCACCAAGGCCAATAGAATTTTCGACCAGTTGTTACTAGCAAAGATCATCAAACTTCACCCAGGGCATAACATTCTAAAGGACAAAGAACTGAAAAACAAAACGTATTGTAAGTACCACAACTTAAATAAGTATGCCACAAACAACTGCGTCGTATTCTATGATGTTATTCAAAGCTGGATTGATAAAGGCAAGCTAAAATTTCCTGAAAATATAAATGACTGTCGACACTAATCCCTTCCCTTCAGCGACAATTGGCATGAAAGATGCTTATTTATCTAAGAGCAAAGGGAAGGGGAAAACTGAGTTCGCTCCAATACAACATATCCCAAAGCAGAATTCTTGACCGTGACTGAAGCTTGATCTATCTTTAAACAAACCACCTACAGAGTCGTCTAGACCGGCCGTAGTCAAATTTATGTCCGACTTCAGTCCAGAAGAAACTAATAGCCCGATGATTTTGTGTAGCCATTGTAAAACACGCGTCGTCCTAACCAAGCCAAAGGAAAAACCAACTCATGTTCCAACATCACAACAACCATCCACTGTTGCGGCAACAGCTCCAAACATACTCAGCGCATGCCAGCGCCAGAAGGTGTTCGATAGGCTTGGCTCTCAAATACATACGGATGGCCCAACTTCAGCCAGACGACGTCTTGATTTCGACACGCTATTTTATAATAAGGATTATTACTTGCATAACTCCAGCGGCTTGAATTCATCGACGAATCAAAAAACCTTCAAGCCACCTGAGCCACAAGACCAATGTTGGTATAGTTACAATTCTCTTGCCGGCATGTACACTGCATTATTCAAATCTCAAAAACATTGATGCCAACAAATAAACTGCATAGCTCGATGACAAGTAACACAAGCTATTTCAGCTACCAAATGGCAGCCGAAAGAAGCAGCAGGAAGTGGAGATGATTGACAACCCAAGGAAATCATGGCCAAATTACTACAAGGAAAAAAGGTAATTGATCGTGAATTTGAAACCACCATTGAAGAGTTCGAGAAGCACATCAAACTCCTCCTTTGTCCCAGGGAAATGAAAGCCCGTTTCAAGCTTTTCAGAAATGAAGCCGAAAGCAAGTTTCCCTCATTACCTCGGCAAGAGCCGTTAATAAAAGTCCGACGGAATCTGCACCCTCCATTTCTCGGAGAATCGTTGGAGTACATGCGAGAATTTCACAACAAACATTCTACCAATGACTTGTACGGCCTATCTAAAACGTGTTAAAAAGCCGTCGACCTAGCCCTAGCTTACCCTGATACTGAATAGATTATCCAGAAAACCACTGATCCAACAATGAAGGCCAGGTTCTAGCATATACGTGAAGTTTGCGTCCTGATTGGAGCATATTTATGAGACTTTATTAGCTTAATTCCTTGCATTTAGTGAGTTAGTGTCTATTTATTATAGTAATTTAAGCTATTTTCGTGTGTTTGTAGGTTCAAAGGGCTAAAGTGGCAAGAAAAGGCAAGTTGTAGCATTTTAGAGCAGTTTTGGGCTTGGAATGGATGGCACATGCTTGGAGCAAGGTGGATGGACGAAATTGAAGTTTCAAGAAGGGCTAGGAATATGCTAAAGAGTTGAAGAAATTAATTCAGGAATTGGAAGACAAGCAATCAGCAAGTAAGAAGGAAACATGAGTCAAACTTCCTTATTTTGACTTACTTAATCCTAATCTTTCCCTACTTACGTCCCAGCTACTAAGAGGATTCAAAATCACATTAGGATACTCAAATATATGTTCTAAAAGGCCTAAGCCTTTTCTAAGAGGGATGCTGCACCTTTATTTTCCTTTTCCCTTCCTTGCCACAAAAACCATATCCATTTCCTTGCCATGCAAGGCAACACATTTCCCCTTCTTCTCCTTCAATTCCTGTCGCATATCACTTACCTTTTTCTCCCTCGGATTCTGAATTTCATTACCCTTTTTCCTTGAGGATTTGGAGTTCAGTTCTTTCCCAAAAACATTTAATTAATGCCTTACCTTTTTCTCCCTTGAATTATATGTTTTTGCCGCAAGAACAAAGGAGAATCCTTTCACCATTCAACCATTCAGGCATTCATCCCTTCCACACACACATCCTCACCATACATTCATCCTTCCATCACCAAATTTCAAACCATCTATCCATCATAACCCAATATCATACACACACACCTTGTGCCGCAGATTTGCAAAGAGAAAGGAAGGAAGACCCTTGGAGCCGTGCTTGCCATTCAAGATTGGATTGTTGGAACGTTCTTAGGTGTATTCAATCTTTTGTTTTCAATGTTTAATTTAAGTTTTCTTTGTTTGATTTCGAACATGAGGAACTAATTTCATTTTGGCTAGAGGAGAATTCAAAGCCATGAACATATATGTGATAAGAATTGATTTCATCCAATTGTGGTTTCATAAAACATGAATGTGATTTGCTTAACTACTTGATTGATAACTTATTCTTGTAGGATGATTAAGGATGCATACTTAGTTTGCATGCATGAGTTTGATGCTAAAATATAAGGGATTTTCACCTAATTGTTATGAACTTATATTTGCAAGTAGTGGTGGTCATGAATCACGATCGTGTTAAGTAAATTCCTGGCATGAGTATCATGATGTTCATAGTTATGAATGCCTTGTCAATACTTATGATTTTCATAAGGCTTAATGATCTTTGATTGTATCTCTATTACGCTGTTCATGTAGGGAACTATTGAAGAATAATTTGGATTGCCGATGCGTATTCCATCCAATTCAATGATTTAAGGAAAATCTGAGGGTTAATTAGTGATATTCACCGTTAATCTGGGGTGTTGAGATTCATGGTTTATTGGAATAATAATTGGAAATCGATTTGTATGCATATGTGTCATCTGTGGAGAAGAACCCTCTAGCTAGCCACTCACCCATCAATTCACCCAAATTCGTATCAATTTACTTATTTTCTACAATTTGTTTGTTTTTACTTTAAATTCGTCAAAAACCCAATCCCCTTTACTTTGTTGTGTCAAATGAGTTATAATATGTCCAAACTTGTGTTTTTGAGTGTTTTGAGTCAAAATTAATTCAATTTTCGTCCAAAGTAAGTCCTAGTATATGTTTTGAGTCTTTTTTATTGTTTTATGCAGTTTTGAGTTTGATTAGCTTATTTTGAGTCATATAAGTCTAGTTAAGAGTCTTCGAGTCTAGTTTTCTGTTTTTAAGTTTAGTTTTGTGTTTTTAAGTCAGTTTAGAGTAGATTAGCAATCCCTCCTAATCCCTGGCCTAGAATGATCCCTACTTACATCTTTACTGCAATGGTCAATAAGAGGGTTTAATTTGTGTGCTAGTTTATAACACATCAAGTTTTTGGCACCGTTGCCGGGGATTAGCAACTTTGCTAATCCCCCTTGTTTCTATTTCGTGTATTTTGTTTAGTTTCTAATTTTATTTTGTTTTATTTTGTTTAGGTACTAGTTTATGACTCGAAGTTCTCAACCTATTCGTGCACATATCTTTGAATTTGACAACGATTTTGAGCGAACATTGAGAAGAAAGACGAAGGAGCTAGAACCTAATCCACCTAGTTCTAGCTTAGAATTTGAGTTTGAAGAAAAACAAAAGGCCACGGCTCAAGAAGAAGAGGAAGCACAAGTCATGGCAGCGGATAATCGAATAATCAAGGAACTTTCAGCCTCAGGATTGGACAATATCATACCTCTATGCATTCAATATTCTAAGGCAGCTCAAGACAAGATCGATGAGTTCGAATTGAAGTCTAGCTTGCTGCATCACATTCCAAAGTACCATGGGTTGTCCATGGAGGATCCAAAAAAGCACTTGAAGGAATTTGAAGTGGTCTGCTCAAGCATGACTCCAATCAACGTGGATGGCAACATTTTGAAGATGAAAGCTTTTCCATTCTCTCTTTTGGAAAAGGCCAAGGACTGACTCTATGAACTAGCACCTGGAACCGTCACTTTTTGGGAAAGCATGAAGAGAGCATTCTTAGAAAAAATCTTCCCCACTTCAAGAGTCATTCTTTAGAGCAAGAAAATTAGTGGCATTCAACAAAACCAAGGAGAGTTCTTCCAGCATATTATGAACGTTTCAAGACTCTAGTTGCATAATGTCCTCAACATCAAATGAAAGAAGAGCTTTTAATTCAATATTTCTATGAAGGGCTTTTTCCAATTGAGAGACAAATGCTAGATGCATCAACAGGATGAGCTTTGGTTAACAAAACACCAATTGCTGCCAAGACTTTAATTGCAAACCGAGCCTTGAATGCACAACAATATGAAGGAGTTGGACAAAAGGACATCCCACGGCAACAACCATAAGTGAATAAGGTAAGTGCAATTTCTAAAATTCAATCTCAATTGGCTAATCTCACTGTTCTTATGTCATAGGTTGTTGATGGATTCAAAGTGCAAAGAGCAAGTGTATGTGGCGTGTGCACCATGCAAGGACACCCCTTTGAGCAATCCCCTCAATTGATTGAGAATGGAGGATGGGAATCTGCCAATGTCGTGGGCTACTAAGGCTAAAATCAACCTAAGCATGATCCATACACCAACACTTACAATCTGGGATGGAGAGATCATCCAAACATGAAATGAAGGATTTCATTGATAGGAGCATATTTAGGCGACTTACTTAGCTTGTTCTCGTACATTTACGTTATGTTTCTTTAGTTATTTTAGTTCTTTATGCTTCTTTTGTGTGTTTTCAGGATTATAAGACGTGTTTGACGAAAAGGATGCATTGTGGAGTGTTTTGGGGCCTTTTTGGAGCATTATTGGGCTAAGGATGGATAGCTTATTATTGGAGCCCAAGTGTTAGATGAAATTGAAGGCCTTGTATGCACATGAGGACACAAAACAATGGCCCTAACCCAATTACAATCATATTGCCATGGGCTTAACACAAACACCATTCCTTGCCATGCAAGGGGGAGCAATTTGGGTCCATTTCATGCACTTAAACCCTAGCCCAATTACACACCATTGCAGCCAAATCCATTCTTTGTCATGCACATTCACCACCAATTCAACCACATGCACTTATTCCTCCATCATTACACACCATTGCAGCCACATGCACAAAACACCATCCTTGCCGTCCAAACACATGCATTTCCCTTGCCATTTTCAGCCATCACACTTCATCATTGCAGCCACCATCCATCTTAGTTGTCAATCACATACTTTCCCATTATATAATTCATCCACATGCATCTTTAACCAACAAACAAATCAGCCACAATGCACCAAAACATCCCATGCCGTGACCTTCCTAGCCATTTCCAGCTTTTCCCTTTACAATTCACATGCATTCCATACTTTTCCTAGCTGTTTTCCATCATTATTTCAGCCACCATTCACCCTTTATTTCACATACACTTCACACAAACAACATTCACATGCATTTCCAACACAAAATACACTCAAAACCGTGGCCACCTTTGCATTTCAGCATTTCCATTTGCATTTTCAGATTTCCAGCTTTCCAACCTAGCCAAGTCACATGCATTCATTCATAATCATTCACCAAACATGCAGCCACATTTCCACCCACCTCCTAGCTGTCATGTTCCCTCCATTACTCCTATAAATACCTTTGCATTCATTCATTCATTCATTCATTCCATTCACAACACAACACACAACACAAACACACATCCCTTGCCGTGCATACCCTTCCATTTCTGTGCAGTTTTTCTCCTCCATTGCAGCCATTATCCAACCATTTCCCATCCCTCCAAAACACTTCACACCATCACACAACCTATCCTTAGACCTTGTGCTACAACAACGAGGAAAAGAAGAGTGCCTAAACGTTCATACAATTCAAGTTTGAGTTGTTGGAATGTTTAAGCGTTTCTTTGATTTCAATGTTTAATTTCAATTCTCTTTGTTTTGTAAGTATGAGGAACTAAACCCCCCTTAGCTAGGGGGTGATTCGAAATATATGTTTATGCTTGCAATAAGATTTGATTACTTTTAATTACGTTTCATAAGTTGTGAATTCAATTTGTTTAACTATTTGATTGATATCCTATTTATGTATGTTTATTGAGAATGAACGCTTAATTTTCATGCATGAATATGACGCTAGAATATAAGTGAGTTTCACGTAATAGTTATGAACTTATATTCACAAGTAGTGGAGGTTGCTTATAAACAATCGCGTTAAACAAATTCTTGGCATAAGTTTCATGCAATCATAGTAACGAATGCCTCGTCAACACTTATAGTTTTCATGTTGCTTAATGATTCTTGCTTGTATCTCTATTATGCAATTCATGTAGGGAACTTGTGAGGAATGCTTTGGATTGTCGTATGCAATCATCCAATTCATTAACTTAAGGAAAACTTGACGGTTAATTTAAGCGGACCTAATTAACCCGGGGTGTTGAGAATTCATGGTTTATTGAAAAGCAATTAGAAATCGTTTTGTATGCAAGTATAACATGTATAGAGATGAACCCCTTAGCTAGCTTCCCATCCATTCATTTCTGTCCAATCCATATTTACAATTTGTTTTGTTTCCAAGTAATTATTTTAGTTTAAATTCATCCAAATCCAATCTCCCCCTATTTCGTTGAAGTTTTAGTCTTAATCCATCTTATTTTGAATTTTGCATTCTTCGAGTTTAGTATAGTGTTTTAAACTTGTTTTTACGTTTTTGAAGTCAAATCCAAGTGGTTAACAAGCCCTCCTAATCCCCGGTCCAGAACGATCCCTACTTACGTACTTACTACAATTGATAAAAAGAGGGTTTAATTTGTGTGCGTATAAAACTCGCATCAAATTTTGGCGCCGTTGCCGGGGATTAGCAATTTTGCTAATCTCTTGGATTGTTTCATTTTCTTTTTTTTATATTTTATTCCAGATTTTTAATCTTGTTTTGTTTCTTGTTTTAGGTACTAGTTTATGACTCGGAGTTCTCATCCGATTCGTGAACATATCTCGAGCTTTAACGCCGATTTCGAGCGAGAATTAAGACGAAAGAGAAAGAACTCAGAACCTAGCGAATTAAGCGAAAGCTCCGAGTCCGTTTCTGAATCTGAAGAAGAACCCAAGATAACAGTGGGTGAAGAAGACATGGCAGCAGAAAACCGAACAATCAAGGAGCTTTCCGCTTCGGGATTGGCCAATGCCGCACCATTATGCATTCAATACCCCGCGGCCGCCCAAGGCAAGACCGATGAATTCGAGTTGAAGTCAAGCTTGTTGCACCACATTCCGAAATACCATGGGCTTTCCATGGAAGATCCCAACAAGCATCTCAAGGAGTTCAAGGTTGTTTGTTCGAGCATGACACCCATAAATGTTGACGGGAACATTCTGATGATGAAAGCTTTTCCGTTCTCACTTTTGGAAAAAGCAAAGGATTGGCTTTTCGAATTAGCACCCGGAACGGTTACATCTTGGGATAGTATGAAAAGAGCTTTATTGGAGAAGTTTTTCCCAACTTCAAGAATCATTCTCTTGAGGAAACGGATTAGTGGTATCCAACAAAATCAAGGTGAATCGTTTCCTTCATATTATGAACGTTTTAAATCACTTGTTGCTTCTTGTCCACAGCATCAAATGAAGGAGGAGCTGCTCATTCAATACTTCTACGAAGGACTCCTCCCCATGGAACGCCAAATGCTTGATGCCTCGGCGGGAGGTGCGTTGGTGGATAAAACCCCGGGGGCTGCAAAAGTTTTAATTGCCAACCGAGCACATAATGCACAACAATACGAAGGTGTTGGACAAAGAGACCCCCCACGGCAACACCAAGTCAATGAGGTAAGTGCCATAACCGAACTTCAAAATCAAATGACTAACCTTACTACGTTGATTTCTCAGGTGGCGGAAGGTCCAAAAGTCAAAACCATAGCTTCTTGTGGCGTATGCTCCATGCAAGGACACCCTACGGACACGTGTCCTCAACTTATCGAGAATGGCGGATGGGAGAGTGCGAATGCCATTGGGTTTCAAAGCCAAAGTCAGTCAAGACATAATCCATACTCCAACACATATAATCCGGGGTGGCGAGACCACCCAAATTTCAAGTGGAGGGATTCCCAGCAACCTCAGAACCAAGGAGGCTTTAGGCAACAACCCCCGGGGTTCTTTCCCAAAACCTACGACCCACCCCAAAATCAAGCCCAATCCGGCCCAAGTGCCTCAGGTACGTCTCTTGACAATGATGCACTTGTTAAGATACTAACTAAGTTGTCTAATGGGCAGGAAGATCAAGCGAAGGCTATGCAAAACCAAGATAAGAGGGTGGATCAACTTGAGAAACAAATTGGGCAGATTGCCGAGTTTGTAGGTAAGTTTCGAGATCCCGGACAACTCCCTAGTTCCACCATTCCAAATCCGAAGGGAGGTTTCGAATCAGCCAAAGCAATCACCCTAAGAAGTGGTAAGGAAGTTGGGGCAGGTCCTACATCAAAAACAGGTCATAACGAGGATGAAATTTTGCAAATGGAAGAGGAAGAAACAAGGTTGCCCACGGCAAAGGTGATTCCACCTTTGCCGCAAGTCCCTATGGTCCCAAATCTGCCCAATTCGGCCAATAAAGGTAAAAATGTGTTAAATTCAGTTCCTACTAATGTTTTCCCTTCAAATGTTCCTTTTCCTAGTAGGTTCAGGCAAATGAAGAAAGAAGAAGCCGAAAAGGACATCCTTGAAACATTTCGGAAAGTGCAAGTTAACATACCTTTGTTAGATGCAATCAAGCAAGTTCCGAGGTATGCTAAGTTCTTGAAGGAGTTATGTACCACTAGGAAGAGGATGTCGAGTAAAGAAGTGGTAAAGGTAGGTGAGAATGTGTCCGCCATCTTGCAACGCAAACTACCTCCCAAATGCAAAGATCCAGGTAGCTTTACCATTCCTTGTGTCATTGGGAATACTAGATTTGAATCTGCCATGCTTGATTTAGGTGCTTCTATAAATGTTATGCCATATTCCATTTATGCATCTATGAACTTAGGAGCATTGAAAAATGATGGGGTAATAATACAATTGGCCGATAGATCTAACGCCTATCCAAAGGGAGTTTTGGAAGATGTTCTTGTGCAGGTTAATCATTTGGTCTTCCCGGCGGATTTCTATGTCCTCGAAATGGATGAATCGGACCATGCTCCTTCGCTGCCCATTCTACTTGGAAGGCCATTCATGAAGACGGCCCGGACAAAGATTGATGTGTATAGTGGAACTTTGTCCATGGAATTCGATGGGGAAGTTGTTAATTTTAATCTTTCTGATTCCATGAAATACCCTAGTGAGGACCATTCATGCTTTTCTATTGATATAATTGATGATTTGGCGCAGGATTTTCTCGATTCTTTGGAGAGAGATACACTTGAAACAACAATTACACAAGGAATTGGGCAAAAATCTGGTTTTGCAGTGCCTAGAAGTGTGGAGGAGGCCGAGATAGTGGCTGCCCTTGAGTCACTACCTCAACACCATGGTCAGCCTTCTAACCCAATTTCAATTTCAGTTCCCACTAATAAGTTGTTACCCTCAGTGATTCAGGCACCCGTACTTGAGCTTAAACCAGTGCCCGATCATTTAAAGTACGTCTTTCTGGGAGACAACGAGACATTGCCCGTCATTGTCTCCTCATCACTCACGGCCCAAGAAGAAGATGATGCGAGAATTATACGCGCACAAATTAAACCCTCTTTTTGACAATTGTAGTATGGATGTAAGTAGGGATCGTTCTGGACCGGGGATTAGGAGGGCTTGCTAAAACCTTCTAACTTGACTTAAGAACGTAAAAACAATATAAAACACTAAACTAGACTCAAAGAATGTAAAACTAAAATTTAAAACATTAAGACAAACAAAAAGACTCAAAACTAATTTTGGACGAATTTAAGATTATGGCTTGATTCAAAATACTTTAAAAACACAAACTAAACAGATTCTAAGCACTAAAGAACAAGAAGGTAAAGGGGGGGGGGGGAAAAGTTTTGATTTGACGAAAATTGAAATAACAAAACAAGTTAATAAACTAAGCGGAATGTAAATATGAAATTGTGATGGAATGAATGGAATGAAGGCTAGCTAAGGGGTTCTTCTCCACACATGTTATACTTGCATACAAGATTGATTCTCAGTTGGTCTTTCGATAAATTATGAAACTCAACACTCCGGATTGATTAGGTCCGCCTAAATTAACCGTCAAGTTTTCCTTAAGTTAATGAATTGGATGGGTTTGCGCAACGCAATTCACAACATTCTCCAAAAGTCCTTTACGTGAACAGCACAATAAAGATACAATCAAAGATCATTAAGCATTATGAAAACTATAAGTGTTGACGAGGCATTCGTTACTATGATGAGCATGAAACTTGTGCCAAGAATATGTTTAACACGATTGTTTATAAGCAACCTCCACTACTTGTGAATATAAGTTCATAACGATTAGGTGAAATTCACTTATATTCTAGCGTCATATTTATGCATGAAAATTAAGCGCGCATTCTTAATAAACATTCATAAATAAGCTATCAATTAAATGGTTAAACAAATTGAATCCACAACTTATGAAATTCCAACGAAAGTTAATCAATTCATATTGCAAATATAAACATAGTTTCGAATCACCCCCTACCTAAAGGGGGTTTAGTTCCTCATAACTTTGAAATCAAAGAAACACCTAAACATTCCAACAACTCAAAACTTGAATTGTATGAACGTTTAAGCACTCTTCTCTTCCATACATACAAAACAAAGAGAATTAAAATGAAACTTTGAAATCAAAGAAACACCTAAACATTCCAACAACTCAAAACTTGAATTGTATGAACGTTTAAGCACTCTTCTCTTCCTCGTTGTGTAGCACAAGGTTTAAGGATAGGTTGTGTGATGGTATGAAGTGTTTTGGAGGGATGGGAAGTGGTTGGATAGTGGCTGCAATGGAGGAGAAAAACTGCACAGAAAGGGAGGAGTATGCACGGTAAGGATGTTTGGGAAATGGTGTGTTTGTGTATGAAAAATGAGGAATCCATGAGATGAATGAATGCAAGGGTATTTATAGGAGGAATGGAGGGAACATGACAGCTAGAAGGTGGGTGGAAATGTGGCTGCAATGTGAGTGAATGATTATGAGTGAATGCATGTGAAGGTGGCTGATTTGGAAAGCTGGAAATGTCTAGTGATTTGCACGGCATGGTTAAAAGAAAAGGTGTGTGAATATGGCTGATTTATGAAGGGCATTCATGTGCATTAAAGGGGGAAATGTTAGGTGGGAAATGCATGTGAATGTGCTTGTAATGATGAAGAATGAAAGCTGGAAAATAAAAGGGAAAACTGGAAGGGCATAGAGAGCCCACGGCGAAGGGATTTGTTGGTGTAAATGCATGTGAAAGCATGGCATTTGAAATGATTGTTATTTGGAAATGAAGTGTGTGTGGATGCATGTGAAATAAAGGGTGAATGGTGGCTGAAATAATGATGGAAAAACAGCTAAGAAAAGTATGGAATGCATGTGAATTGAAAGGGAAAAGCTGGAAATGGCTAGGAAGGTCACGGCAAGGGATTTGTTGGTGCATTGGCTGATTTGTTTGTTGGTTAAAGATGCATGTGGATGAATTAAACAATGGGAAAGTATGTGATTGACAACTAGGATGAATGGTGGCTGCAATGGTGTGTAATTGGGCTAGGGTTTAAGTGTATGAAATGGACCCAAATTGCTCCCCCTTGCATGGCAAGGAATGGTGTTTGTGTTGAGCCCATGGCAATGTGATTGTAATTGGGTTAGGGCCATTGTTTTGTGTCCTCAAGTGCATACAAGGCCTTCCATTTTATCCATCACTTGGGCTCCAAGAATAAGCTATCCATCCTTAGCCCCATAGTGCTCCAAAAAGGGCCCAAAACACTCCACAATGCATCCTTTCGTCAAACACGTCTTATAATCCTGAAAACACACAAAAGAAGCATAAAGAACTAAAATAACTAAAGAAACATAACGTAAATGCACGAGAACAAGCCATTTAAGTTGCATGAATATGCTCCTATCAAATACCCCCATACTTATCTTTTGCTAGTCCTCGAGCAAAACAAAAAGAAAAACAAAGCAAAACGAAACGAACAAAACAAGTAAAACACAACCTAAACCTTCCAACAACTGTCTTAGGGATTTCCAATGCACATGACACGTTAAAAATCATCATTCCCACAGATTTTAGTCATCTTCATACTTAAGTACATTCTTAATCATAGTCACCATATACTAGTTCACAATTAAGCGTTTAAAACCATGTTTTGAATGTAGTAACATGCCTTAGAGAATTTGCTCAATTCCTTACAAGATATGCACTCGATTTTCACACAGATTTTCTGACTACACACCCTACACTAGTTATATGTGAGAGATTGATGTAAACATGAAAACGAACATTCACATATATGTATCACAAAGAACGCGATTTCTGGAGTTAATAAGCATGTTTAGATATGATCTCATGAATGGAATGCTACTACTTAGATGCGAGAACCAGTGACACCATATGCTCATACCAAATTCAAACTCCACATTTGAAATGCACAACACTCAAGATAGAAGTCAAGGGTTGTAACGGGGCTTGGGGTTTTGGCTAACAAGGGAAGGTAAGGAATAACAAACGTTCTTCAAGCAATAATAAGTAAAGTAATGAAATTAAGACCTAGAATTCCCTTAGAATTCAGAAATCAACTTTTAAACAAATAGGGGGGATTCAAACAACTCTTAGGGCCTAATTCATTGTTTTGGGCCCTTACTTCAACAACCAATACTTTTCAACTATTTTCAACTCTTTTCCTTTTTTTTTTTTTTTTTTTTTTTTTTCAACGTGCCTATGGCACAAAAACTCACATGAATACACTTTCCCCCACACTTATTTTCTGCACACATTAATCAAAGGGAATTCATTCATGCTTACTATGCTTCAAGAACAAGGGTACGGATGTTCCTAATCTAGGCTAGGTGAAGATAATGTGGGTTAACAAAGAAAGTAGGCTACACAAGGCTCAACGGGGTTAAATCCTATAAAACAAATGAAAAGGGAAATATGGCAATTTGGCTTTGGTGTTCACTACACAACTTCATCTTGAATACGTGTTATGCAAATCAATGACATGCTTTGAATGAAATGGGCATGAGTTCTAGCATTTGGAACTAAGTGATGAAACGCCTTCTAAGTAGCAACCAAGCAAAGAATAATGAGATCATGCAACGACTTTAGAAAACAAAGAATGCACAGATTTTAACTCTCCAAATAAACGTTTAAGCTCAATTCTCACAGGGATGTAGTGTTAGTTTGAGCTCATTCCTTCAAGCATGTTACATAACTAATTTTTTTTTTTTTTTTTCTTTTATGATTGCATGTGAAGTCGTACATTATAACGATAACCAAGCATATACCAAGAGTAAATCAAACGTCCATCCATGTTTATAACTTTCTTTAACCGTCATGCAATTAAAAACCAAATCCTCATCATTGTGTTGGAAGGTAACCTACGACACAAACACACAAAAACAACTCTTTTTGGGTTTTTCAAAACAATTTTTCAAATTTTTATGGGATTTTCGAATTTTTTAAGTCAAAACACATTAAAACAGTTTAAAAACATTTTGAAACAGTAAGGATCAATACTTGAAGTTATGGGTGATAAAATCCAACAAATTTGCATCAACATACTTAGTTACCCCCCACACTTAAATCAAACATTGTCCTCAATGTTTTAAGCTTAAAACACTCCAAACAAAAGAAAACATATAAAACAGCAACTAAAAATACTAAACATGGCAGAATGTATCTAACAAAGAGAAGAGTTTAGAAATGCAAATCTGTTTGTGGAGTGTTCGTTCCATCTTCTCCTTGGTGATTGCAGTGAGGCTTGGATCTTTGTGATTCCCCAGGCTTACTCTTGAACTGCGCTGCTCCCATCGTTGATTTTCCTTTGTGCTACTCTTGAACTGGGCAGCAGGCTTCCTTTGGTCTCCCCCGAAGGTCTGAGCTTTATCTGTTTCTTTGTTCAATCTCTCCAATTCGTATTGAAGAGGGTTAGAGGATAGCTCAGCAAAGCTAGGTAAGCAACCAGGGAATAGAGTCCAGATAGACTCCAAGTGCCGGCTGATTACTTCTTTCACTTTGCCATGCAAGTAATATCAAGGACAAAGAAAAAGACAGGGAAAGAGCATGATATGAGATACCTTTGCTTTTGCCCTTGATGATATGAGATACCTTTGCTTTTGAAGAAGCGGTGAATGAATCAGCACATGTATTTGTGGTGCTGTTTCCTCCTGGGTCATCTGTACTCCAGGCATCTGGTATCATCTTTGGGGAAGAAGAAAGAATGGAGTATTTTGAAAAGCTTTGATGGGAGTGCGCTCTCGGGGGTGAGAAAGAGTTGGGCATTTTCTTCAGTTCTGCTTTGCCAAAAAAAATAAAGGTCGACATATATAGGGAATTCAATAGCAAGTGGTGGTACTGTTCTTTTACCGTTGTCGACAAACGTTTTGATCCCGCAAATCCGGCTTTTTTGGAATAGTGATGACTCTTCGATCTTTGAAGACGCCTCTTCGATTTCTGAGCAGTCGCCCCTTCGCTTTCTGAACGACACGTAGTAGCGCGGATGCAGCTCTGTCTGAGATCTTTTGACACGTGGCACGCGTTTTCTGTAAAGCCGAGAGTTTTCGAAAAATATGCACACGCTTTCTGGAAAGCCGGGAGCTTTCGGCTTTGTCTCCCACATTTGTCGGCTAAAGTGTGCAGCTGATTTCTCGCCTTCCACGCGTCTTCTGAAAAGCTGGGATTGCGTCTGACGAGCTGGTGATCTTTACGCCGGAAATTCCGGTTTTGAAGAGTGGTGTCTCTTCATTCTGAATTGGTGAACGCCTCTCCTTTAATAGAGGTGATTGATCACTTCTAGCATGCACACTTGAAAATTGCCCAGAAATCGTCTCCGGCCTGTTTGAAAATCTACTCCGTCCATCCCTTCTCTTTTAACTTCGTGAACAATGGCTAGCTCATCCAACCCATCAAACCTTTGCTTAGATTTGAGTCTAAGCAGTGATCCGGTCGCGTCTCATCAGGGTAAGGTATGGTGCCCGTCTTTCTTATCTTCCCATGGCCCTCTTACAGATGAGGACTCTGTGATGACGGATCCCACAACAGCTACGATAGTGGCTCGGAACCTCCTCACTCCCAAAGACAGTCAGCTGCTTTCAGGACGGTCCGATGAGTTGGCCGTTCAAGAATCCCTGGCTCTGAGTGTTCAGTGTGCTGGCTCTGTGTCCAACATGGGCCAACGCTTTCTTGCTCGCTCCCGTCAGGTTGAATCCTTGATGGCGGAGGTGGAGAGTCTTAAGCAGGAGATCAAACAGCTTAAGTACGAGAACCGAAGTTTGCACGTGCTTGCCAACAATTATTCAACAGGCATAAAGAGGAAGCTTGATGAGCTTGATGACCGTCAACGGCTTGCAGCTTTCTTCCAGAGGCATCTCTTTCCTGGGTCATCCAGCGTTCCACCAAGGTTTGGGGCCTTGAATGATCTATCTTTGGTGCCTCCCGCTCCTATGCCTTCTTCTTCGATGCCTCTTGCTCCGAGACCTCCTGTTCCGAGAGTGTTGCCACGTAGTGGGGCCTCAAGTACACAACCTTTGTGAAGACTCCATCTTTCTGCCATGTTTTTATACAATTGTAATTTCTCAAAAATTAATGAACAAGCTTTTTTTTTTTTTTTTTTTTTTTTTTTTTTTTTTTTCAACGGAAATCAATAAACAAGCTTTATTCACTATATTGGGTTGCCTCCCAAGTAGCGCTTTCTTTTACGTCTTGCAGCCGGACGAAGAATCCATTTACTCCAAATTGGAGCCCACGGTACCCAAGGGGGTGTCATCCACGGTGTGCTCCACAAAGTTCTCATAATAGGCCTTCAAACGATGCTCGTTCACCTTGAACTCTTGACCTGTTTTGAAGCTACGAACTTGGACTGCACCATGAGGAAAAACGTTAGTAACAACAAACGGGCCAATCCATTTAGAACGCAACTTACCAGGAAACAAACGTAGGCGAGAGTTGAAAAGCAACACTTTCTGCCCAACTGTGAAGGTCTTGGTTCGGATCATTTTATCATGGAATGCTTTGGTCTTGGCTTTGTACATCCGGGCATTCTCATAGGCTTCATTCCGAATCTCCTCAAGTTCATTCAATTGGAGTTTCCTATGAACTCCCGCTGCATCTATGTCCATGTTGAAAGTTTTCACGGCCCAATGTGCCTTGTGCTCTAACTCTACGGGCAAATGACATGGCTTACCATAGACGAGCCGAAAAGGTGACATCCCAATGGGTGTTTTGTACGCCGTACGATATGCCCACAGTGCATCATCTAAACGTAAGCTCCAATCCCTCCTTGTTGGTCCAACGGTCTTCTCCAAAATTTGTTTGATTTCTCGGTTAGACACCTCGGCTTGGCCATTTGTTTGAGGATGGTAAGGTGTGGAGACCTTATGGTTGACATGGTACTTTCTTAGCAACGCCTCAATGGTCCGATTGCAAAAGTGAGACCCTCCATCACTTATGATTACTCTCGGCATTCCAAACCTAGCAAAAATGTTAGTTTTCACGAAATCTGCAACCACCTTAGAATCGTTAGTACGGGTGGCTTTTGCTTCCACCCATTTAGAAACATAATCAACGGCTAGCAAGATATAAGTGAAACCATAAGATGGAGGGAAAGGGCCCATGAAATCAATGCCCCAAACATCAAAAATTTCAACATTAAAGACAGGGGTTTGTGGCATTTGGTCCTTGGTACCTATGTTACCCATTCGTTGGCAACGATCACAAGACATACAAAAGGTTCTAGCATCCCTAAATATAGTCGGCCAATAAAAACCACATTCTAGAACCTTGAGGGCAGTGCGTTGTGTGCCAAAATGACCACCACATGCATATGTGTGACAAAAGCTTAGAATTGAGTGAAATTCAGAATCATGCACACATCTACGTACAATTTGATCTGAGCAATACTTCCACAAATAAGGGTCATCCCAAACATAGAAACGTGCATCATTTTTAAGCTTATCACGTTGGTGCTTGTTTAGTTCATTTGGAAATTGTTTAACCACCAAGTAATTCACTAAATCTGCATACCATGGTTCACTTACCTCAATGGATAGCAGCTGCTCATCGGGGAATGTCTCTGCAATGGGTAGGGACTCCGCATTATGCACCATTCGGCTTAGGTGGTCAGCCACCACGTTTTCACTTCCCTTCTTGTCACGAATCTCGATGTCGAACTCTTGAAGTAACAACATCCACCGAATTAGCCGGGGCTTGGCCTCCTTTTTGGTGAGCAAGTACTTTAGAGCTGCATGATCAGTGAAAACAATTACTTTAGTACCAATTAGATATGATCGAAATTTATCTAAAGCAAAGACAACGGCAAGAAGTTCTTTCTCCGTAGTGGAGTAGTTCAACTGGGCATCGTTCAACGTCCGTGAGGCATAGTAGATGACATGCGGCCTCTTGTCCTTTCTTTGTCCCAAAACAGCCCCTAAAGCATAATCGGACGCATCACACATAAGCTCGAACGGGAGGCTCCATTCCGGGGGAACAATAATGGGTGCCGTGGTCAACAACTCCTTGAGTTGGTTGAATGATGCCGTGCACTCCTTAGTGAATTCAAATGCCACGTCTTTTTGTAGGAGGCGGCAAAGAGGTTGTGCAACTTTTGAGAAATCTTTGATAAATCGCCTATAGAATCCTGCATGGCCAAGAAAAGAACGGACCTCTCTACCCGAAATAGGAGAGGGTAAGTGACGTACAAGATCTATTTTAGACTTATCAACTTCAATCCCTTTTTCTGAGATGATATGACCCAAAACTATACCTTGTTTAACCATAAAATGACATTTTTCCCAATTCAAAACAAGGTTAGTTTCCATGCATCTTTTCAAGATTAAAGTGAGATTATGCAAACAAGCATCAAATGAGTCTCCAAACACACTAAAATCGTCCATAAATACTTCAATTATCTTTTCAACATAATCAGAGAAGATACTTACCATGCATCGTTGGTAAGTGGCCGGTGCATTGCATAAACCAAATGGCATACGACGATAAGCAAATGTTCCAAAGGGACATGTGAATGTGGTCTTCTCTTGATCATCCGGGGTTATTACAATTTGGTTATATCCAGAGTATCCATCATGAAAACAGTAAAAAGCATGACCGGCTAACCTTTCGAGCATCTGGTCGATGAATGGCAAAGGAAAGTGATCTTTCCTAGTCATGGCATTTAGCTTCCGGTAATCGATACATACTCGCCATCCAGTCTGAATGCGTGTAGGCACGAGCTCATTCTCATCATTCTTGATAACAGTTACTCCGGACTTCTTTGGAACAACCTGCACAGGTGACACCCAACGACTATCAGAAATAGGATATATAACACCACAATCAAGTAATTTGATAACCTCCTTTTTCACTACTTCCATCATAGGTGGATTAAGGCGACGTTGAGCTTCACGAGATGGCTTGGCTTCCTCCTCCAAAAGGATGCGATGCATGCACGTGGTGGGACTAATGCCTTTGATATCCGCCAAAGTCCATCCAATAGCAGATTTGTGCTCTTTTAACACCCTTATCAACTTGTCTTCTTCTTGAGCCGTGATTAAGTTTGAAATGATGACGGGTAGCATTTGATCTTGGCCTAAGAACACATACTTCAAGTGACTAGGTAATGGCTTTAACTCAAGTGTAGGTGGCTGCTCAGTTGATTGGAGACTTACCAGAGTGTAAGGGCAATGACTCGAGGGCAGCGACCATTTCAAGTACTTCATCACAAGGGGGTACGGCAATATGGTTAGATTGCATGCCATGGGTTAAGGCTACTTTAAGTGCATCTTCGTTCATTTGATCCAAATGTACCTGTGCCAAAGAATCAACAATATCAATAGCAAAACAAGAATGGTCCTCAATTGGATGTTTAATGGTTTCAGAAAGGTTAAAATGAATAATGTCCCCATCAAACTCCATGGTCAATGTTCCCGTATACACATCAATCTTTGTTCTTGCTGTTTTCATGAAGGGACGGCCTAGCAAGATTGGCAATGATGGAGCATGGCTTGAATCCTCCATGTCTAAAACATAGAAATCTGCGGGGAAAATAAGGTGATTGACCTGCACTAAAACATCCTCAAGGACTCCCTTGGGATAAGCGTTAGAACGATCGGCCAATTGAATTATAACGCCATCTTGTTTTAACTCGCCAAGGTTCATTGATGCATAAATGGAATAAGGCATGACATTTATGGATGCACCTAAATCAAGCATGGCATGTTCAAAACGATTATGTCCAATCAAACAAGGAATCGTGAAACTACCCGGGGTCTTTGCACTTGGTAGGTAGTTTACGTTGCAAAACAGCGGACACATTCTCGCTTACCTTAACTACCTCTTTGTTTGCCCTTCTTCTCTTTGTATTGCATAGGTCCTTGAGGAATTTAGCATACTTTGGAACCTGCTTGATTGCATCGAGAAGCGGTATGTTTACTTGCACCTTCCGGAACGTTTCAAGAATGTCCTTCTCGCTTTCTTCCTTTTTTTCTTGCATGAACCTGCGAGGAAAAGGTACATTGGGCAGATTAGGACGTGAAGTACATGAATTTGAACTTAAATTACCTGATTTGGCCGAGTTAGGGTGATTGGAGGCCTGCGGCATTGGGTTTTTCTCTCTTTCCGTGGGTGAGCTAGACACTTCCTTAGGTTGTGTCGTCTCTTCATCTACTTCCTGGGTAGATTTGGGATTGTTTGGCTGGGTCCCAACTTCTTTTCCACTCCTTAGGGTGATGGCCTTGGCGGATTCGAATCCTCCCTTTGGATTGACTGTGGTTGAGCTAGGAAGCTTTCCTTTATCTCTAATTTGTCCAAGGAACTCAGAAATCTGCCCCATTTGTTTCTTCATATCCATCATCTCCTTCTCGTTATTTTCGATCCGGTTGTTTTGATTTTGCAACCCCTGCGAAATAGAGGTTAGTAATTGCATAGCTTGATTACTTTCCAAGGACGTACCTGAATGAGATGATGTCGAAGGTTGTTGGGATTGTTGGGGTGCATACGGCTTGGAATAAAAACCAGGGGGGTTTGGCCTAAATCCTCCTTGTTGGGCAGCTTGTTGTGGCTCCCTCCATTTGAAGTTTGGATGGTCCCTCCATCCGGCATTGTAAGTGTTCGAGTATGGGTTGTGTTGATTTTGTCCTTGGAACCCAATTGCATTGGCAGATTCCCACCCACCATTCTCGATTAGTTGAGGGCACTTGTCGGATGGATGCCCTTGAATTGAGCACACGCCACAAACTTGGTGTTCTTGTGCTTTTGGACCATTCACAACCTGAGAAACAAGAGAAGTAAGATTAGCAAGTTGTGATTGAATTTCAGAAATAGCACTCACCTCATTTACACTTTGTTGCCGTGGGGCTTCCCTTTGGCCCACTCCTTCATATTGTTGAGCGTTGAGTGCTCGGTTTGCTATGAGAATCTTGGCATCCCTTGGTGTTTTGTCCACCAATGCTCCTCCCGCTGAGGCATCAAGCATTTGACGTTCGATAGGAAGGAGGCCCTCATAGAAATATTGAAGAAGAAGTTCCTCCTTCATTTGATGTTGAGGACATGAAGCTACAAGGCC
Source organism: Pyrus x bretschneideri (assembly GCF_019419815.1). Lineage (NCBI taxonomy): Eukaryota > Viridiplantae > Streptophyta > Magnoliopsida > Rosales > Rosaceae > Pyrus > Pyrus x bretschneideri. The sequence goes on from NW_025999501.1 coordinate 3,143,738, forward strand.
CTTGAAGCGCTCATGATAAGCCGGGAATGTCTCACCATAATTCTGTTGAATACCACTAATTTTCTTCCGTAGGAGAATCACTCTTGAAGTAGGGAAGAATTTCTCCAAGAAAGCACGCTTCATACTCTCCCACGAAGTCACCGTTCCTGGGGCTAGTTCGTAGAGCCAATCTTTGGCCTTGTCCATAAGTGAAAATGGAAAAGCCTTCATCTTCAATATACTCCCATCCACAGTGACGGGGGTCATGCTCGAACAAACCACCTCGAACTCCTTCAAGTGTTTGTTGGGGTCTTCCATAGACAAGCCATGGAACTTCGGAATATGGTGTAACAAACTGGATTTGAGTTCAAACACCTCAGTCGTCCCCTCTGCAGCCGTGGGGTATTGGATACAAAGAGGCAATGCATTATCCAAACCCGAGGCCGAAAGCTCCTTGATGGTTCTATTATCTGCTGCCATGGCTTGTTCTTCTTCAAAAATTTGGTCAGTGGGCTTTTCTTCTACACCTACTTCGTCCTCTTCAAGCCCAGGTTGTGGTGGAGGTTGTGGTGGCTCTTGTTGACTCCTCGTTCTCCTCAAAGTGCGTTCAAAATCACCGTCAAAGTCGGAGATGTTCTCTATAATAGGCCGAGAGCTACGAGTCATACACAGTACCTGAAAAACAAGAAAACAAACAAACTAAGAATCTGAAATAAGAATGCACGAAAAACAAAAACAAACGAAAATAAAAATAAAGAAAAGGGACTAGCAAAGTTGCTAATCCCCGGCAACGGCGCCAAAATTTGATGCGAGAATTATACGCGCACAAATTAAACCCTCTTTTTGACAATTGTAGTATGGATGTAAGTAGGGATCGTTCTGGACCGGGGATTAGGAGGGCTTGCTAAAACCTTCTAACTTGACTTAAGAACGTAAAAACAATATAAAACACTAAACTAGACTCAAAGAATGTAAAACTAAAATTTAAAACATTAAGACAAACAAAAAGACTCAAAACTAATTTTGGACGAATTTAAGATTATGGCTTGATTCAAAATACTTTAAAAACACAAACTAAACAGATTCTAAGCACTAAAGAACAAGAAGGTAAAGGGGGGGGGAAAAGTTTTGATTTGACGAAAATTGAAATAACAAAACAAGTTAATAAACTGAGCGGAATGTAAATATGAAATTGTGATGGAATGAATGGAATGAAGGCTAGCTAAGGGGTTCTTCTCCACACATGTTATACTTGCATACAAGATTGATTCTCAGTTGGTCTTTCGATAAATTATGAAACTCAACACTCCGGATTGATTAGGTCCGCTTAAATTAACCGTCAAGTTTTCCTTAAGTTAATGAATTGGATGGGTTTGCGCAACGCAATTCACAACATTCTCCAAAAGTCCTTTACGTGAACAGCACAATAAAGATACAATCAAAGATCATTAAGCATTATGAAAACTATAAGTGTTGACGAGGCATTCGTTACTATGATGAGCATGAAACTTGTGCCAAGAATATGTTTAACACGATTGTTTATAAGCAACCTCCACTACTTGTGAATATAAGTTCATAACGATTAGGTGAAATTCACTTATATTCTAGCGTCATATTTATGCATGAAAATTAAGCGCGCATTCTTAATAAACATTCATAAATAAGCTATCAATTAAATGGTTAAACAAATTGAATCCACAACTTATGAAATTCCAACGAAAGTTAATCAATTCATATTGCAAATATAAACATAGTTTCGAATCACCCCCTACCTAAAGGGGGTTTAGTTCCTCATAACTTTGAAATCAAAGAAACACCTAAACATTCCAACAACTCAAAACTTGAATTGTATGAACGTTTAAGCACTCTTCTCTTCCATACATACAAAACAAAGAGAATTAAAATGAAACTTTGAAATCAAAGAAACACCTAAACATTCCAACAACTCAAAACTTGAATTGTATGAACGTTTAAGCACTCTTCTCTTCCTCGTTGTGTAGCACAAGGTTTAAGGATAGGTTGTGTGATGGTATGAAGTGTTTTGGAGGGATGGGAAGTGGTTGGATAGTGGCTGCAATGGAGGAGAAAAACTGCACAGAAAGGGAGGAGTATGCACGGCAAGGATGTTTGGGAAATGGTGTGTTTGTGTATGAAAAATGAGGAATCCATGAGATGAATGAATGCAAGGGTATTTATAGGAGGAATGGAGGGAACATGACAGCTAGAAGGTGGGTGGAAATGTGGCTGCAATGTGAGTGAATGATTATGAGTGAATGCATGTGAAGGTGGCTGATTTGGAAAGCTGGAAATGTCTAGTGATTTGCACAGCATGGTTAAAAGAAAAGGTGTGTGAATATGGCTGATTTATGAAGGGCATTCATGCGCATTAAAGGGGGAAATGTTAGGTGGGAAATGCATGTGAATGTGCTTGTAATGATGAAGAATGAAAGCTGGAAAATAAAAGGGAAAACTGGAAGGGCATAGAGAGCCCACGGCAAAGGGATTTGTTGGTGTAAATGCATGTGAAAGCATGGCATTTGAAATGATTGTTATTTGGAAATGAAGTGTGTGTGGATGCATGTGAAATAAAGGGTGAATGGTGGCTGAAATAATGATGGAAAAACAGCTAAGAAAAGTATGGAATGCATGTGAATTGAAAGGGAAAAGCTGGAAATGGCTAGGAAGGTCACGGCAAGGGATTTGTTGGTGCATTGGCTGATTTGTTTGTTGGTTAAAGATGCATGTGGATGAATTAAACAATGGGAAAGTATGTGATTGACAACTAGGATGAATGGTGGCTGCAATGGTGTGTAATTGGGCTAGGGTTTAAGTGTATGAAATGGACCCAAATTGCTCCCCCTTGCATGGCAAGGAATGGTGTTTGTGTTGAGCCCATGGCAATGTGATTGTAATTGGGTTAGGGCCATTGTTTTGTGTCCTCAAGTGCATACAAGGCCTTCCATTTTATCCATCACTTGGGCTCCAAGAATAAGCTATCCATCCTTAGCCCCATAGTGCTCCAAAAAGGGCCCAAAACACTCCACAATGCATCCTTTCGTCAAACACGTCTTATAATCCTGAAAACACACAAAAGAAGCATAAAGAACTAAAATAACTAAAGAAACATAACGTAAATGCATGAGAACAAGCCATTTAAGTTGCATGAATATGCTCCTATCAGAAGACAAGTTGATAAGGGTGTTAAAGGAGCACAAATCTGCCATTGGATGGACCTTGGCGGATATCAAAGGCATTAGTCCCACCACGTGCATGCATCGCATCCTTTTGGAGGAGGGAGCCAAGCCATCTCGTGAAGCTCAACGTCGCCTTAATCCACCCATGTTGGAAGTAGTGAAAAAGGAGGTTATAAAATTGCTTGATTGTGGTGTTATATATCCTATTTCTGATAGTCGTTGGGTGTCACCTGTGCAGGTTGTTCCGAAGAAGTCCAGAGTCACGGTGGTGAAGCATGAAGAACAAGAGCTTGTGCCAACCCGTATCCAAACAGGTTGGCGTGTCTGTATTGATTACAGGAAGCTAAATACTGCAACAAGGAAAGATCACTTCCCTTTGCCATTCATTGATCAAATGCTTGAAAGGTTAGCCGGTCATTCTTTTTATTGCTTTCTTGATGGTTATTCGGGGTATAATCAAATTGTCATAGCACCAAATGATCAAGAAAAGACTACCTTTACTTGTCCATTTGGTACTTTTGCATATCGTCGTATGCCATTTGGTTTATGCAATGCACCAGCCACTTTTCAACGATGCATGATAAGTATATTCTCAGATTATGTTGAAAAGATAATTGAAGTATTTATGGATGATTTTAGTGTATTCGGGGACTCATTTGATGATTGCTTGCATAATCTTACTTTAATCCTGAAAAGATGCGTGGAAACTAACCTTGTTTTAAATTGGGAAAAATGTCATTTTATGGTTAAACAAGGCATAGTTTTGGGTCATATCATCTCTGAAAAAGGAATTGAAGTTGATAAGTCTAAAATAGATCTTGTACATTACTTACCCTCTCCTACTTCTGTTAGAGAGGTTCGTTCTTTCCTTGGCCATGCAGGATTCTATAGGCGATTTATCAAGGATTTCTCCAAAATTGCACAACCCTTATGCCGTCTCCTGCAAAAAGAAGTGACGTTTGAGTTTAACAAGGAGTGTGAGAAGGCATTCAAGCGTCTCAAGAACAAGCTTACCACGGCACCTATCATCCTTCCACCTGATTAGACGTTGCCTTTCGAGCTCATGTGTGATGCATCCGATTATGCAATAGGGGCTGTTTTGGGTCAAAGGAAGAATAAGCAATCCCACGCCATCTACTATGCTTCTAGGACCTTGAATGATGCTCAACTAAACTATTCTACCACGGAAAAAAAACTTCTTGCCGTTGTGTTTGCTTTAGATAAGTTTCGTTCATATTTACTTGGCACTAAAGTGATTGTATTTTCGGACCATGCAGCTCTTAGGTACTTATTCACTAAAAAGGAGGCTAAACCACGGCTAATTAGATGGATGCTTCTTCTCCAAGAGTTTGATATTGAAATTCGAGACAAGAAAGGGAGTGAGAACGTGGTGGCTGACCACCTAAGTCGAATGGTACATGAGGAAGTAGCGCCAATTTCTGAAACCTTTCCCGATGAGCAATTAATGTCTATCCAGGTAAGTGAGCCTTGGTATGCTGATTTGGTTAATTTTCTGGTGTCTAAGCAAGTTCCTAACACCTTAAGCAAGGCTCAACGTGATAAATTAAAAAAGGATGCACGTTTTTATGTTTGGGACGACCCTTATTTGTGGAAAATATGCCCTGATCAGATTGTGCGTCGTTGTGTTCATGAATCTGAATTTAATTCCATTTTGAGTTTTTGCCATACATATGCATGTGGTGGACACTTTGGCACACAACGCACCGCGTTTAAGGTTCTTGAGAGTGGTTTTTATTGGCCTACATTGTTTAGAGATGCTAGGGCTTTTTGCTTAACATGTGATAGATGTCAAAAGACCGGAAGTATAGGCCAAAGAGACCAAATGCCGCAAACCCCAATCCTTGTTGTTGAAATCTTTGATGTTTGGGGTATTGATTTTATGGGTCCATTCCCTATGTCTTTTGGTTTTACGTACATTTTACTTGCCGTTGATTATGTGTCAAAGTGGGTGGAAGCTAAAGCCACCCGAACTAACGATTCTAGAGTTGTTGCAGATTTTGTAAAATCTAACATTTTCTCTAGATTTGGGATGCCTCGAGTGCTTATAAGCAATGGTGGGACTCATTTTTGCAACCGCACCATTATAGCATTGCTCAAGAAGTACAACGTGATGCATAAGATTTCCACACCTTATCACCCCCAAACCAGTGGCCAAGCCGAAGTTTCAAATCAAGAAATCAAGCAAATCCTGGAAAAGACCGTTGGGCCGAATAGAAAAGATTGGAGCTTGCGCTTGGAGGATGCACTATGGGCCTATCGAACGGCGTACAAAACGCCCATTGGTATGTCCCCATTTCGGCTAGTCTATGGCAAGCCGTGACATCTACCCGTAGAGCTTGAGCACAAGGCACATTGGGCGGTCAAGACCTTCAATATGGATGTGGACACGGCTGGAAACCATAGGAAGCTACAATTGAGCGAGCTTGAAGAGATTAGGCATGAAGCGTATGAGAATGCCCGGATTTACAAGAAGAAGACCAAGGCCGTCCATGACAAGATGATTAGAGGCAAAACCTTCTCAATTGGGCAGAAAGTGTTGTTATTCAATTCTCGTCTTCGATTATTCCCCGGTAAGTTACGTTCAAAGTGGGTTGGCCCTTTTATTGTCACTAATGTTTTCTCTCATGGTGCAGTACAAATCAAAAGTTCAAGGACGCAGCAAGAATTCAAAGTGAATGGGCATCGATTGAAGCCCTATTACGAGACGTTTGAGGAGCATGTCGTGGAGGAGGTACCCCTCCATGCCGTGGAACCTAGTCAAGCTTAAACGGAGGTACCGTCCGGCTGCAAGACGTAAAAGAAAGCGCTACTTGGGAGGCAACCCAATACAGTGAATAAACCTTGTTCATTGATTTCCGAGTGATTGTAATCCAATTCAAAAAAAAAAAAAAAAAAAAAAAAAAAAGCTTGTTCATTAATTTTTGAGAAATTACAATTGTATCTAAACATGGCAGAAAGATGGAGCCTTCACAAGGGTTGTGTACGTGAGGCCCCACTACATGGCAACACTCTCGGAGCAGGAGGTCTCGGAGCAGAAGGCATTGGAGCAAGAGGCATCGGAGCGGAAAGTATAGGAGCGGGAGGCACCGAAGATAGATCATTCAAGGCCCCAAACCTTGGTGGAACGCTGGATGACCCAGGAAAGAGGTGCCTCTGGAAGAAAGCTGCAAGCCTTTGACGGTCATCAAGCTCATCAAGTTTCCTCTTTATGCCTGACGAATAATTGTTGGCAAGCACGTGCAAACTTCGGTTCTCGTACTTAAGCTGTTTGATCTCCTGCTTAAGACTCTCCACCTCCGCCATCAAGGACTCAACCTGACGGGAGCGAGCAAGAAGGCGTTGGCCCATGTTGGACACAGAGCCAGCACACTGAACACTCAGAGCCAGGGATTCTTGAACGGCCAACTCATCGGACCGTCCTGAAAGCAGCTGACTGTCTTTGGGAGTGAGGAGGTTCCGAGCCACTATCGTAGTCGTTGTGGGATCCGTCATCACAGAGTCCTCATCTGTAAGAGGGCCATGGGAAGATAAGAAAGACGGGCACCATACCTTACCCTGACGAGACGCGACCGGATCACTGTTTAGACTCAAATCTAAGCAAAGGTTCGATGGGTTGGATGAGCTAGCCATTGTTCACGAAGTTAAAAGAGAAGGGGTGGACGGAGTAGATTTTCAAAGGGCCGGAGACGAGTTTCAAGAATGGCAAATCTTCAGAGTGTGTAAGTTGGCGGTGATCGATAGCTCTATAAAAAGCCAAGGCAACGTGTCCACCGATTCAAAAAGCCGGAAGACAAGCGCAAAGTTCGGCGACGCTTTATCTGCTTTTCAGAAAACGCGTTCAACACGTGGAGGCCATCATCGCAACTACACGTCTTTAGCCGACAAGCGCAAAGTTCGGCGACGCTTTATCTGCTTTTCAGAAAACGCGTGCAGCTTTATCGAAGAGGCGTTTTCAAAGATCGAAGAGTCGTCACTATTCCAAAAAGCCGGATTTGCGGGATCAAAATGTTTGTCGACAACGGTAAAAGAACAATATCACCACTTGTTATTGAATTCCCTATATATGTCGACCTTCATCTTTTATGGCAAGACAGAATTGAAGAAAATGCCCAACTCTTCCTCACCTCTGAGGGCGCACTCCCAGCAAAGCCTTTCGAAATACTCCATTCTTTCTTCTTCCCCAAAGATGATACCAGATGCCTGCAGTACAGATGACCCAGGAGGAAACAGCACCACAAATACATGTGCTGATTCATTCACCGCTTCTTCAAAAGCAAAGGTATCTCATATCATCAAGGGCAAAAGTAAAGGTATCTCATATCATGCTCTTTCCCTGTCTTTTCCTTTGTCCTTGATATTATTTGCATGGCAAAGTGAAAGAAGCAATCAGCCGGCACTTGGAGTCTATATGGACTCTATTCCCTAGTTGCTTACCTAGCTTTGCTGAGCTATCCTCTAACCCTCTTCAATACGAATTGGAGAGATTGAACAAAGAAACAGATAAGAGGAGGAAGCTCAGACCTTCGGGGGAGACCAAAGGAAGCCTGCTGCCCAGTTCAAGAGTAGCACAAAGGAAAATCAACGATGGGAGCAGCGCAGTTCAAGAGTAAGCCTGTGGAATCACAAAGATCCAAGCCTCACTGCAATCACCAAGGAGAAGATGGAACGAACACTCCACAACCAGATTTGCATTTCTAAACTCTTCTCTTTGTTAGATACATTCTGCCATGTTTAGTATGTTTAATTGCTGTTTATATGTTTGTTTGTGTTTAGTGTGGTTTTTAACATTGAGGACAATGTTTGATTTAAGTGTGGGGGAGTTACTAAAGTGTTTTGATGCAAATTCGTAGGGTTTTATCCACCATAACTTCAAATGTTGTTTCTTGCTGTTTTTAAGTGTGTTTAGTGTGTTTTGACTTAAAAATTCGAAAATCACATAAAAATTTGAAAAACATGTTTTGAAAAGCCTAAAAAGAGTGTTTTGAGTCGTTTTTGTGTCTTAGGGTACCTTCCAACACAATGATAAGAATTTGGTTTGTAAGTGCATGACTGTTAAAAGGAGTTATAAACATAGAGAAAAGTTTAATTTACTCTTGGTATATGCTTGGTTATGGTTATAATGTATGACTTCACATGCAATCATAAAAGAAAAATTCGTTTTTGTAACATGCTTGAAGGAAGGAACTCAAACAAACGCTACAACCCTGAGAGACTTGAGCCTATAACGTTCTTTGGAGAGTATAATCTGTGATTTCTTGTTTTCTAAAGTCGTTGCATGATCTCATTATTCTTTGCTTGGTTACTACTTAGAAGGCGTTTCATCATATAGTTCCAAATGCTAGAACTCATGCCCATTTCATTCAAAGCATATTATTGATTTGCATAACACATATTCAAGATGAAGTTGTGTAGTGACCACCATCAAAGCCAAAAAGCCATGTGCCCTTAACTCATTTTGTGTTTAAGTTTAACCCCATTGAGCCGTGTTAGCCCATGTTCTTTGTTAACCCACTTTATCCTCACCTAACCTAGAATATGACCGTCCTTACCCTTGTTCTTGAAGCATAGTAAGCAATGAATTCCTTTTGATTAAGGTATTGCAGAAAATAAGTGTGGGGGAAAGAGTGTTTATGTGAGTTGATGTGCCATAGGCACGGTCAAAAGTATTGTTGGTTGAAGTAAGGGCCCAAAACAATAAATTAGGCCCTAAGAGTTGTTGAATCTCCCCCTTATGTCTAAAAGTTGATTTCTGCATGCCAAGTGAATTCTAAGCCTTAATTTCATTACTTTGCTTGCTATTGTTTAAAGAACTTTTGTTTATCCCTACCTTTCCTTGTGAGCCAATATCCCAAGCCCCGTTACAACCCTTGACTTCTATCTTGAGTGTTGTGCATTTCAATTGTGGAGTTTGAATTTGGTATGAGCATATGGTGTCACTGGTTCTCGCGTCTAAGTAGTAGCATTCCATTCATGAGATCATATCTAAACATGCTTATTAACTCCAGAAATTGTGTTCTTTGTGATACATATATGTGAGTGTTCGTTTTCATGTTTACATCAATCTTCTCACATATACTTAGTGTAAGGTGTGTAGTCAGAAAATCTGAGTGAAATTGAGTGCATATCTTGTGAGGAATTGAGCAAATTCTCTAAGGCATGTTACTACATTCAAAATATGGTTTTAAATGCTTAATTGTGAAATAGTATGTGGTGACTCTGATTAAGAATGTACTTAAGTGTGAAGATGACTAAAATCTGTGGGAATGATGATTTTTAACATGTCATGCGCATTGGAAATCCCTAAGACGGTTGTTGGAAGGTTTAGGTTGTGTTTTACGTGTTTAGTGTCGTTTTGTTTATTTGTTTTTATTCTGTTTTGCTTGAGGACTAGCAAAAGTTAAGTGTGGGGGAGTTTGATAGGAGCATATTTAGGCGACTTACTTAGCTTGTTCTCGTACATTTACGTTATGTTTCTTTAGTTATTTTAGTTCTTTATGCTTCTTTTGTGTGTTTTCAGGATTATAAGACGTGTTTGACGAAAGGATGCATTGTGGAGTGTTTTGGGGCCTTTTTGGAGCACTATTGGGCTAAGGATGGATAGCTTATTCTTGGAGCCCAAATGTTAGATGAAATTGAAGGCCTTGTATGCACTTGAGGACACAAAACAATGGCCCTAACCCAATTACAATCACATTGCCATGGGCTTAACACAAACACCATTCATTGCCATGCAAGAGGGAGCAATTTGGGTCCATTTCATGCACTTAAACCCTAGCCCAATTACACACCATTGCAGCCAAATCCATTCTTTGTCATGCACATTCACCACCAATTCAACCACATGCACTTATTCCTCCATCATTACACACCATTGCAGCCACATGCACAAAACACCATCCTTGCCGTCCAAACACATGCATTTCCCTTGCCATTTTCAGCCATCACACTTCATCATTGCAGCCACCATCCATCTTAGTTGTCAATCACATACTTTCCCATTATATAATTCATCCACATGCATCTTTAACCAACAAACAAATCAGCCACAATGCACCAAAACATCCCATGCCGTGACCTTCCTAGCCATTTCCAGCTTTTCCCTTTACAATTCACATGCATTCCATACTTTTCCTAGCTGTTTTCCATCATTATTTCAGCCACCATTCACCCTTTATTTCACATACACTTCACACAAACAACATTCACATGCATTCACATGCATTTCCAACACAAAATACACTCAAAACCGTGGCCACCTTTGCATTTCAGCATTTCCATTTGCATTTTCAGATTTCCAGCTTTCCAACCTAGCCAAGTCACATGCATTCATTCATAATCATTCACCAAACATGCAGCCACATTTCCACCCACCTCCTAGCTGTCATGTTCCCTCCATTACTCCTATAAATACCCTTGCATTCATTCATTCATTCATTCATTCCATTCACAACACAACACACAACACAAACACACATCCCTTGCCGTGCATACCTTTCCATTTCTGTGCAGTTTTTCTCCTCCATTGCAGCCATTATCCAACCATTTCCCATCCCTCCAAAACACTTCACACCATCACACAACCTATCCTTAGACCTTGTGCTACAACAACGAGGAAGAGAAGAGTGCCTAAACGTTCATACAATTCAAGTTTGAGTTGTTGGAATGTTTAAGCGTTTCTTTGATTTCAATGTTTAATTTCAATTCTCTTTGTTTTGTAAGTATGAGGAACTAAACCCCCCTTAGCTAGGGGGTGATTCGAAATATATGTTTATGCTTGCAATATGTTTTGATTACTTTTAATTACGTTTCATAAGTTGTGAATTCAATTTGTTTAACTATTTGATTGATATCCTATTTATGTATGTTTATTGAGAATGAACGCTTAATTTTCATGCATGAATATGACGCTAGAATATAAGTGAGTTTCACGTAATAGTTATGAACTTATATTCACAAGTAGTGGAGGTTGCTTATAAACAATCGCGTTAAACAAATTCTTGGCATAAGTTTCATGCAATCATAGTAACGAATGCCTCGTCAACACTTATAGTTTTCATGTTGCTTAATGATTCTTGCTTGTATCTCTATTATGCAATTCATGTAGGGAACTTGTGAGGAATGCTTTGGATTGTCGTATGCAATCATCCAATTCATTAACTTAAGGAAAACTTGACGGTTAATTTAAGCGAACCTAATTAACCCGGGGTGTTGAGAATTCATGGTTTATTGAAAAGCAATTAGAAATCGTTTTGTATGCAAGTATAACATGTATAGAGATGAACCCCTTAGCTAGCTTCCCATCCATTCATTTCCGTCCAATCCATATTTACAATTTGTTTTGTTTCCAAGTAATTATTTTAGTTTAAATTCATCCAAATCCAATCTCCCCCTATTTCGTTGAAGTTTTAGTCTTAATCCATCTTATTTTGAATTTTGCATTCTTCGAGTTTAGTATAGTGTTTTAAACTTGTTTTTACGTTTTTGAAGTCAAATCCAAGTGGTTAACAAGCCCTCCTAATCCCCGGTCCAGAACGATCCCTACTTACGTACTTACTACAATTGATAAAAAGAGGGTTTAATTTGTGTGCGTATAAAACTCGCATCATTCATCCACCACCCCCTGGGATTTTTCAAAGGCCATACGCACCAATGCAACCTCAACCACCCCCGGTTCAACCAAATTCAGGTATGTCTTTGGATAATGATAAAGTTATTCAATTACTCACCTCTTTGACGCAGGGAGTACAAAATCAAACCAAAGAGATGCAAAATAAAGCTAAGGAGGTGGATGAATTGAAGAAGCAAATAGGGCAAGTACTGGAGTTCATGGGGTAGTTTAGAGAACAAGGCAAACTGCCTAGTTCAACCATTGTGAATCCAAGGGGAGGATTTGAAACTGCCAAGGTTATTACATTAAGAAGTGGCAAGAAAGTTGGAACCGACCCACAACCATCCAAAACAAGCCAAAAGGAGGACAAAAATGTGCTTTAAGAAGAGGAGGAACATGGCTAAGCCACGGCAAGAGTAGAACCACCCTTGCCACAGCCATCTAGAGATCCCAATTCGTCCAATTCATCCACCACAGGTAAGTTAGGTCCAAATTCTCTTATTATTAACCTTATTCCACCCAATGTACCTTTCCCTCATAGATTCATGCAATCAAAGAAAGAAGAGAATGACAAAGATATTCTTGAGACATTGAGAAAGGTACAAGTCAATATTCCACTCCTTGATGTAATCAAACAAGTTCCAAAGTATGCCAAATTCTTGAAAGAACTTTGCACAACAAGGAAGAGGATTTCGAATAAGGAAGTGGTAAGGGTAAGTGGGAATGTTTCAGCGGTTTTACAAAGGAAATTACCTCCTAAATGCAAAGATCCAGGTAGTTTCACAATCCCTTATGTTATTGGCAATACTAAGTTTGAACATGCCATGTTAGACTTAGGTGCATCCATTAATGTCATGCCATACTCTATTTATTCATCTATGAACTTAGGAGAGCTGAAAAATGATGGTGTTATTATTCAATTAGCCGATCGTTTGATAGGAGCATATTCATGCGACTTAATTAGCTTGTTCTCGTGCATTTATGTTGTGTTTACTTAGTTGTTTTAGTGTTTAAGGCCACTTTTGTGTATTTTCAGATTATAAGGCCAAAGTGTGCAAGAAGATGCAAATTGGAGTCTTTTGGAGCGAAAGAGGAATGAATGAGTTGAAGACTTGAAGAAACGACGAATTCCTACGCCAACGATGAATTCTTACCAAAACGAAGAATCCTACTCAAACAAGGCTTCCTATTTTAGGAAAGTTGACCCTAAGTTTCCCGTTTTGGTAACCTTTCCTAATTCTAAACGTCCATATTTTCTAGCCACTTTATAGGCCTCGTATGCACTTTAGGACACAAAACCAAGGCCCTAGCCCTATTTCCCTTCCTAGCCGCACCTTTATATTTATGTTTTAATTTCCTATTTTCGTAAGCCTTTGATTTAATTTTAAATAAGCTAGGGTTTATTTTCTAAAACCCTACATATTTTTACAACCTAGCCGCACATTATTCTCTATTCTCCCATTCATTTTATTCGGCCTTCACACACAAAACCTTGCAGCCACCATCCCATTTTATTTTATTCCCAATCCGTGCATGCCCTTTATTTCCACCTAAAGACCCGTGCATAATTCTACATTTTAAAACCTATTGCATCAGCCGCAAAAGCATTTGATTGGATTTTCTTTAATCAGCCACACATCCACCATATCTCATAATTCTATGCCGTGGGATCCCATATTGATTCCAGCCGCAACTTTTGATTCATTCCACCAAAACCTATGCATATTATTCACCCAAAATCATTCAGCCACGGGGATACCCTAATTCACTTCCATCCGTATCCATTCTCCCCTAATACAATATTCAGCCATTCTTTCCCAGAAACCAAAAACCCTTGCAGCCGCAAGCCATCATCCCATTTTTTCCAACCTGCCGTGCATATCCCCTCCATTCCATAATTCTTATATAAGCCGCAGCCACCATCCATTCCTTCCCATATAAATCTTCCCATTCTCTTCATAATCCGGATTCACCCTAATTCTCCAATTAATAAATTATTCAGCCACCATACTTCCATGCTAAAAACAAACAGCCGCAACACCATCCAAGTATCACAAACAGCCGCATCAAATTCCCCTGCCATTCTAACCTTCTTCCACACCTTCCCCACCATTGCCGCACCACTACACCTCCCTAAATCCATCCCCAACCCAAAATAACATCCAAATCATCCATTTAACCTCACTGCCGCAGCAAGGAGAAGAGGAAAGAGGACCTAGACGCGCAGAAATTCAAGTGGATTCGTTGGGCGTTCTAGGTGTAATCCATCCTTTGTTCTTTATGTTTAAATTCAATTTTATTTTTCTTGTTGTGAACATGAGAGGCTAAATCCCCCTAGTTAGCTAGGGGGTGATTCGAAACCATGTTTATGCTTGCAATATGAATTGATTACTTTTGGTTGGAATTTCATAAGTTGTGGATTCAATTCGTTCATCTATTTGATTGATAGCTTATTTGTGTATGTTGATTGAGAGTGCACGCTTAGTTTTCATGCATGAATATGATGCTAGATTATGAGGGAGTTTCACCTAATAGTTACAATCTTATAATCACAAGTAGTGAAGGTCGCTTGAAAACGATCGCGTTGAATGAATTCTTAGCATAAGTTTCATGCAATTCATAGTAACGAATGCTTCGTCAATGCTTATGTTTTTCATAGAACTTAATGATTCTTGCTTGTTTCTCTACTATGCAATTCATGTAGGGAACTTGTAGGGAATGTTTTGGGTTGTCGTATGCAATCATCCAACTTAATAACTTGTGGAAAAACTGATGGTTAATTAGTGCAATTCACAGTTAACTTGGGGCGTTGAGTTTCATAATTTATCGAAAGACCAACTGAAAATCATTTTGTATGCAAGTGTAACATGTGTGGAGAAGAACCTTCTAGCTAGCATTCATTCCATATTTCATCACATTCATCTTTAAATTTTGCCTTTAAATTACAATCGTTGCATTTAGTTTAATTTCGTCAAAACCTCAATCCCCCTTTACTTTAGTGTCCAATTTAGTTAGAAAGTGTCTTAGTTTGTGTTTATAAGCGTTTGGTATTCTTTGAGTCTTTTGATTTGTTTTAGTGTTTTATTGTTTAGCTTTGCATTCTTTGAGTCTAGTTTAGTGTTTTTAACGTTTGTTTTACGTTTTTGAGTCAGTTTCCAAGTGATTTAGTAATCCCTCCTAATCCCCGGTCTAGAACGATCCCTACTTATTCATATACTACAATTGTCACAAGAGGGTTTTAATTTGTGTGCTAACTTAGTAACGCACCAAATTTTTGGCGCCGTTGCCGGGGATTAGCAACTTTGCTAATCCCTTGGTTCTTTTCTTTTTGGTTTAGTTGTTTTCGTTTTAGTTTCTAACTTAGTGTTGTTTTCTTTGTTTGTTGTTACTTTTGATATTTGATTTAGTTCTCTTTCTTTGATTTTAGGTACTAGAGAAGTAAGATATGGATTTATCTAGCATTCAAGCTCAATTGGCAAATCTTACTTCTCAATTATCGCCGTATGCCGAAAGGACCACAATGCAGAGTGTCCCTACATTTGGTGCTTCATATAGGCAAGGATTTCAAGCCAATCAATGTCCACAAAGAGATTGGAGGGATCATTCAAACTCTATGTGGTGGGAAGCTCAACAAGTTCAACGTGAAGCATATTGGCAGCCATATGAGGAGTTCTATTCAAGACCGATGCAGCCACCACAACTTCATATGCAATATGCTCAATTAAATTCAAGTTCGTCAATAGATTATAATCAAATTCTTAATGAATTAAATTCTTTGGTGCAGGGGTCACAAAATCAAGCCAAGGAGGCTCAACAAGAAGGATATTGGCAGCCATATGAGGAGTTCTATTCAAGCCCTATGCAGCCACCACAACCTCATATACAACCTGCCCAAACAAATTCAGGTGCGTCTTTGTATAATGATACGCTTATTAAGTTACTCACCAATTTGTCTCAGGGGCAAGAAAATCAAAAGGAAGCAATGCAAAATCGAGACAAAAGGTTGAACCATTTAGAAAAGCAAATTGGGCAGATAGCGGAATTCGTAGGACAATTTCGTGACCAAGAAGTGGATGAGGAGCTGCTAATTGAGGAGGAGGAAGAAGACATGCACACGGCAAGGGTAGAACAACCCTTGCCGCAGCCCCCTAAACCCTCTAAACCACCCACCACAAGTAAGGACGTCCCAATTTCATGTTATTCTGATGTTATTCCACCCAATGTCCCTTTTCCTAGCAGGTTTTTGATTCCCAACCAAGAAGAGAGTAAAAAGGACATCGTGGAAGCCTTCCCAAAGGTGCAGAATGCTATTCCAATTCTTGGTGCAACACAACAAGTTTTAGATCGTGTTGAATTCTTCAAAGGACTTTGTACACCAAGAAGAATGATTCAAGAGAAGGTAGTGGCTGGAGAAGATGTAGAAGGCATCAAAGAGGACATATTTGAAACCACAAAACCCAAAGAAGTTGAATTTGATGACATTGGACAAGTCATAACCATCACATGCAATCTGGCCAAGTCCAATATCCCTGAAACTTTCAAAGGAGTGGTGTTTGTCATTGAGTTCTTGTCGGACAAAACAAGTAAGTCATCTTCTCCAAATTCCATTACATTTTATACTAACTGGCTGATTTTGATGAATCAGGCACCTACACTAGAATTCAAACCAATGCCGGTTCACTTCAAGTATCACCTTCCATTCAAGGATCCATTTTATGCCGTGAGCCCTAGTGGAGATTAAAAGAAAGTTTCGTCCGGCTGGAAGACGTTAAAGCAAGCGCTTCGTGGGAGGCAACCCATGCAATCAATAAAGGAAGAACTTGGGAATCGCTCCACACTCAGATTTGCGTCCCTAAACCCTTTCCTTTGTTGTTTACTGTATGTTTTGTTTAATGTTTTCAATTGTGTCTAAAACATTGAGGACAATGTTTAGTTTAAGTGTGGGGGGGTAACATTCTGTTTTGAGATATTTGTGCATGAAATTCGTAGGGTTTTACCACCTAGCATGTCTAAACTTGTTTCCCACTGTTTTTAAGTGTTTTTAAGCTATTTTAGAGTGTTTTAGAGTGTGTTGACTTAAAAATCCGAAAATACCTTAAAAATTTGAAAAATTGTGTTGAAAAACCCAAAAAGAGTTGTTTTTGTGTGTTTGTTTGTGTCGTAGGTCACCTTCCAACGCAATGATGAGGATTTGGTTTTAATTGCATGATGGTTAAAGAAAGTTACCAACATGGTTGGACGTTTGATATACTCTTTGGTTTATGCTTAGTTGTAGTTATAGTTTACGAATTCACATGTAATCACAAAAGAAAAAATTCAGTTTTTGTAACATGCTTGAAGGAAGGAACTTAAACAAACGCTACATCCCTGTGAGACTTGAGCCTAAACGTTATTTGGAGAGTTATAATCTATGCATATTGTTTTCTAAAGTCGTTGCATGATCTCATTATTCTTTGCTTGGTTACTACTTAGAAGGCGTTTCATCATTTAGTTCCAAATGCTAGAACTCATGCCCATTTCATTCAAAGCATGTCATTGATTTGCATACCACATATTCAAGATGAAGTTGTGTAGTGACCACCATCAAAGCCAAACAGCCATGTGCCCTTCACTCATTTTGTGTTTAAGTTTAACCCCATTGAGCCGTGTTAGCCCATATTCTTTGTTAACCCGCATTATCCTCACCTAGCCTAGATTAGGACCATCCTTACCCTTGTTCTTGAAGCATAGTAAGCAATGAATTCCTTTTGATTAATGTGTTGCAGGAAATAAGTGTGGGGGAAGGATTATTGATGTGAGTTATGTGCCATAGGCACGAGAAAAAAAAAAAAAAAAAAAAAAAAAAAAAAAAAAAAAAAAAAAAAAGAAAAGAAAAGAAAAAAAAAAAAGAATGAAAAAGAGTTGAAAAGAAGTAAAAAAAAAGAGTTTCAAAGTATTGGTTGTTGAAGTAAGGGCCCAAAACAATGAATTAGGCCCTAAGAGTTGTTTGAATCTCCCCTATTTGTCTGAAAGTTGATTTTTGCATTCTAAGGGAATTCTAGGTCTTAATTTCATTACTTTACTTACTATTGCTTAAAGAACTTTTGTTTATCCCTACCTTTCCTTGTTAGCCAAAACCCCAAGCCCCGTTACAACCCTTGACTTCTATCTTGAGTGGTGTGCATTTCAATTGTGGAGTTTGAATTTGGTATGAGCATATGGTGTCACTGGTTCTCGCATCTCAGTAGTAGCATTCCATTCATGAGATCATATCTAAACACGTGTAATTACTCCAGAAATTGCTTTCTTTGTTATAACGTATGTGAGTACTAGTCTTTCATGTTTACATCAATCTTCTCACATATAACTAGTGTAGGGTGTGTAGTCAGAAAATCTGAGTGAAAATTGAGTGCATAACTAGTGAGGAATTGAGGGAATTCTCTAAGGCATGTTACTACATTCAAAATGTGTTTTAATTGATTAAATGCGAACTAGTGAATGGTGACTATGATTAAGTATGTGCTTAAGGGGAAGTAAGACTAAAAGTTATGTGCGTAATGATCTTTGACATGTCATGTTTCATTGGAAATCCTTGAGGCAAACGTTGGAAGGTTTAGGTTATGTTTTGTTTGTTTTGTTGCGTTTTGTTTACTTCAGTTGTTTTGTTTTGCTCGAGGACTAGCAAAAGTTAAGTGTGGGGGAATTTGATAGGAGCATATTCATGCGACTTAATTAGCTTGTTCTCGTGCATTTATGTTGTGTTTACTTAGTTGTTTTAGTGTTTAAGGCCACTTTTGTGTATTTTCAGATTATAAGGCCAAAGTGTGCAAGAAGATGCAAATTGGAGTCTTTTGGAGCGAAAGAGGAATGAATGAGTTGAAGACTTGAAGAAACGACGAATTCCTACGCCAACGATGAATTCTTACCAAAACGAAGAATCCTACTCAAACAAGGCTTCCTATTTTAGGAAAGTTGACCCTAAGTTTCCCGTTTTGGTAACCTTTCCTAATTCTAAACGTCCATATTTTCTAGCCACTTTATAGGCCTCGTATGCACTTTAGGACACAAAACCAAGGCCCTAGCCCTATTTCCCTTCCTAGCCGCACCTTTATATTTATGTTTTAATTTCCTATTTTCGTAAGCCTTTGATTTAATTTTAAATAAGCTAGGGTTTATTTTCTAAAACCCTACATATTTTTACAACCTAGCCGCACATTATTCTCTATTCTCCCATTCATTTTATTCGGCCTTCACACACAAAACCTTGCAGCCACCATCCCATTTTATTTTATTCCCAATCCGTGCATGCCCTTTATTTCCACCTAAAGACCCGTGCATAATTCTACATTTTAAAACCTATTGCATCAGCCGCAAAAGCATTTGATTGGATTTTCTTTAATCAGCCACACATCCACCATATCTCATAATTCTATGCCGTGGGATCCCATATTGATTCCAGCCGCAACTTTTGATTCATTCCACCAAAACCTATGCATATTATTCACCCAAAATCATTCAGCCACGGGGATACCCTAATTCACTTCCATCCGTATCCATTCTCCCCTAATACAATATTCAGCCATTCTTTCCCAGAAACCAAAAACCCTTGCAGCCGCAAGCCATCATCCCATTTTTTCCAACCTGCCGTGCATATCCCCTCCATTCCATAATTCTTATATAAGCCGCAGCCACCATCCATTCCTTCCCATATAAATCTTCCCATTCTCTTCATAATCCGGATTCACCCTAATTCTCCAATTAATAAATTATTCAGCCACCATACTTCCATGCTAAAAACAAACAGCCGCAACACCATCCAAGTATCACAAACAGCCGCATCAAATTCCCCTGCCATTCTAACCTTCTTCCACACCTTCCCCACCATTGCCGCACCACTACACCTCCCTAAATCCATCCCCAACCCAAAATAACATCCAAATCATCCATTTAACCTCACTGCCGCAGCAAGGAGAAGAGGAAAGAGGACCTAGACGCGCAGAAATTCAAGTGGATTCGTTGGGCGTTCTAGGTGTAATCCATCCTTTGTTCTTTATGTTTAAATTCAATTTTATTTTTCTTGTTGTGAACATGAGAGGCTAAATCCCCCTAGTTAGCTAGGGGGTGATTCGAAACCATGTTTATGCTTGCAATATGAATTGATTACTTTTGGTTGGAATTTCATAAGTTGTGGATTCAATTCGTTCATCTATTTGATTGATAGCTTATTTGTGTATGTTGATTGAGAGTGCACGCTTAGTTTTCATGCATGAATATGATGCTAGATTATGAGGGAGTTTCACCTAATAGTTACAATCTTATAATCACAAGTAGTGAAGGTCGCTTGAAAACGATCGCGTTGAATGAATTCTTAGCATAAGTTTCATGCAATTCATAGTAACGAATGCTTCGTCAATGCTTATGTTTTTCATAGAACTTAATGATTCTTGCTTGTTTCTCTACTATGCAATTCATGTAGGGAACTTGTAGGGAATGTTTTGGGTTGTCGTATGCAATCATCCAACTTAATAACTTGTGGAAAAACTGATGGTTAATTAGTGCAATTCACAGTTAACTTGGGGCGTTGAGTTTCATAATTTATCGAAAGACCAACTGAAAATCATTTTGTATGCAAGTGTAACATGTGTGGAGAAGAACCTTCTAGCTAGCATTCATTCCATATTTCATCACATTCATCTTTAAATTTTGCCTTTAAATTACAATCGTTGCATTTAGTTTAATTTCGTCAAAACCTCAATCCCCCTTTACTTTAGTGTCCAATTTAGTTAGAAAGTGTCTTAGTTTGTGTTTATAAGCGTTTGGTATTCTTTGAGTCTTTTGATTTGTTTTAGTGTTTTATTGTTTAGCTTTGCATTCTTTGAGTCTAGTTTAGTGTTTTTAACGTTTGTTTTACGTTTTTGAGTCAGTTTCCAAGTGATTTAGTAATCCCTCCTAATCCCCGGTCTAGAACGATCCCTACTTATTCATATACTACAATTGTCACAAGAGGGTTTTAATTTGTGTGCTAACTTAGTAACGCACCATCGTTCTAATGCATATCCAAAAGGAGTTTTGGAAGATGTTTTGGTGCAGGTTAATCATTTAATCTTTCCGGCTGATTTCTTTGTGCTTGGTATAGAAGATTCGGCCAATTCTCCATCTTTGTCGATCCTCCTTGGAAGACCATTCATGAAAACAGCCCGCACCAAGGTAGATGTGTTCAAGGGGACGTTAACAATGGAATTTGATGGCGAGATTATTGATTTTAACATTTTTGAAGCTATGAAGTATCCTATTGATGATCATTCTTGTTTTTCTATTGAAATAATCGATTCATTGGCGCAGGAATATCTTGATGACCTCAATGAGGATGCCCTTGAAACAACCATTACAAGAGGAATAAGGCTTAAAGACCAAGGTACATAAATCATGCACACTCATGGCAAGAATGAGAGTTCTTTTGCCGTGCCCAATGGTGCAGAAGTGGAGATGGTGGCTGCCCTTGAATCATTGCCACAACATGTGATTCAGGCACCCTCCCTCGAGCTTAAACCATTACCAAATCACAGCATTGGAGGAGGAAAAACTAGTTCGGGTGCTGAAGGAGTACAAAACAGCCATTGGATGGACTTTGGCCGACATTAAGAGGATAAGTCCCACAACATGCATACATCGCATACTTTTAGAGAAAGGGGCCAAACCAACTAAAGAGGCTTAACATCGACTCAACCCTCCAATATGGAAGTTGTGAAGAAGGAGATTATCAAGCTTCTTGAATGTAGAGTGATTTATCCAATTTTGGATAGTCGTTGGGTTCCACCAATCTAAGTTGTTCTAAAGAAATCTGGAGTCACTGTGGTGAAGAATGAAGAGAATGAGCTTGTGCCCACCCGTATACAAACAGGTTGGAGAGTTTGCATCGATTATAGGAAGCTTAACGCCACCATAAGGAAAGATCACTTCACTTTGCCGTTCTTTGACTAAATGCTTGAAAGGTTAACCGATCACTCTTTTTATTATTTTCTTGATGGTTATTCGGGATATAATCAGATTGTTATAGCTCTAGATGATTAAGAAAATACCACTTTTACTGGTCCATTTCGTACTTTTGCTTATCGTCGAATGCCATTTGGTTTATGTAATTGATAGGAGCATATTCATGCGACTTAAATGGCTTGTTCTCGTGCATTTACGTTATGTTTCTCTAGTTATTTTAGTCCTTTATGCTTCTTTTGTGTGTTTTCAGGTTCTAAGGGCTTAAGGAAGAAAAAAGATGCATTTTGGAGCATTTTGGAGCAAAATTGGGCTTGGAATGGATGGCATATGATTGGAGCCAAAATGTTGGACGAATTTGAAGGCCTTGTATTCACTTTGGACATAAAACAAAGGGCCTAGCCCATTCTCTCTTAAACCAAGCCCTTTGCCATGCATTTCCTTCCAATTCCAAAGCCCACAATCAATTCAAAAGCCATGCAAATCCATATTCAACACCCTAAACTACAAGCATGCATCATCTCACCAAGCAATCAAACAAGCCACATGCATGTCACTTTAATCATTCAACCACATTCCCACTTTCCTAGCTAACCCTACATGCATTCTTTATTCACTCTTCATCATTGCACCACAAATCATTTAACCCACATGCATTCATAAATCATCCACACCTTTGTGCCATGCACATTCATAGCTTTCCCAACATAATTCACATACATTCCATTCCATCTCCCACATGCACATTCACCCCTTTCTCCATACCAAAACCGTGCATACACATTTCATTCCATTCATCCATCATTCATCCATCTTCCACCCCCTTTAATCATTTAACCCACATACATTCACAACACACTTCACTTGCAAAACAATAACCATTCACACACCAAAACATCCATGCCGTGCATCCCCTCCACATTTCAGCTTTCCAAATGTAATTTCATCAACACATGCATTCATTATTCATTCACCTTGCATTTCAACCCACATGCACATTTAATCATTCAACCTTGCAGCCACCTTTACACCCCATTCATCCACAAACATGCAACCAACACATTTTCACCAACAAACAAACATCATTGCCGTGCACTTCACCTTGTGAAATTCCAGCATCTTCACATGTATTTCTAGCTTTCCCTTGCATTTCCACCACTCATTCTTCATCATTTCAGCCACCTACATGCATTATTTATTAAACTTTTCATCATTACATCCAGAAAATGAGCAAGAAAGCTTCCCAAACACATGCTTCTTCAACAAACAAATCAGCCCACATGCACCATCCTTTCCTTTGCCGTGGGATCCCTTTGGCCCCCTTGTGAAAATTCCAGCTTTCCACCCACTTTCCTAGTCTTTTATCACATGCATTGCAGCCATATGTTCCCTCCACTACTCCTATAAATACCTTGCATTCTCATCATTCAAGGCATTCCTCATTTTCACAACACAACACTCTTCAAAATCATCCATTCTTCCCCCTTGGCCGTGAGTTTCCCTTCCATTTCTCCTCCATTTCTTCCATTTCCAT
Organism: Pyrus x bretschneideri; assembly: GCF_019419815.1. Lineage (NCBI taxonomy): Eukaryota > Viridiplantae > Streptophyta > Magnoliopsida > Rosales > Rosaceae > Pyrus > Pyrus x bretschneideri. Next base: position 3,167,043 of record NW_025999501.1, read on the forward strand.
AAATTCCCCAATCCATTCAACACACCAACAACATCCCTTAAACCTTGTGCTACAACAACGAGGAAGAGAAGAGTGCCTAAACGTTCATACAATTCAAGTTTGAGTTGTTGGAATGTTTAGGTGTTTCTTTGATTTCAAAGTTTCATTTTAATTCTCTTTGTTTTGTATGTATGGAAGAGAAGAGTGCTTAAACGTTCATACAATTCAAGTTTTGAGTTGTTGGAATGTTTAGGTGTTTCTTTGATTTCAAAGTTATGAGGAACTAAACCCCCTTTAGGTAGGGGGTGATTCGAAACTATGTTTATATTTATGAATTGATTAACTTTCGTTGGAATTTCATAAGTTGTGGATTCAATTTGTTTAACCATTTGATTGATAGCTTATTTATGAATGTTTATTAAGAATGTGCGCTTAATTTTCATGCATAAATATGACGCTAGAATATAAGTGAATTTCACCTAATCGTTATGAACTTATATTCACAAGTAGTGGAGGTTGCTTATAAACAATCGTGTTAAACATATTCTTGGCACAAGTTTCATGCTCATCATAGTAACGAATGCCTCGTCAACACTTATAGTTTTCATAATGCTTAATGATCTTTGATTGTATCTTTATTGTGCTGTTCACGTAAAGAACTTTTGGAGAATGTTGTGAATTGCGTTGCGCAAACCCATCTAATTCATTAACTTAAGGAAAACTTGACGGTTAATTTAAGCGGACCTAATTAATCCGGAGTGTTGAGTTTCATAATTTATCGAAAGACCAACTGAGAATTAATTTTGTATGCAAGTATAACATGTGTGGAGAAGAACCCCTTAGCTAGCCTTCATTCCATTCATTCCATCACAATTTCATATTTACATTCCGCTCAGTTTATTAACTTGTTTTGTTATTTCAATTTTCGTCAAATCAAAACTTTTCCTCCCCTTTTACTTTCTTGTTCTTTAGTGCTTTGAATCTGTTTAGTTTGTGTTTTAAAGTATTCTGAATCAAGCCATAATCTTAAATTCGTCCAAAATTAGTTTTGAGTCTTTTGGTTTGTCTTAATGTTTTAACGTTTAGTTTCACATTCTTTGAGTCTAGTTGAGTGTTTTATATTGTTTTTACGTTCTTAAGTCAATTTAGAAGGTTTTAGCAAGCCCTCCTAATCCCCGGTCCAGAACGATCCCTACTTACATCCATACTACAATTATCAAAAAGAGGGTTTAATTTGTGCGCGTATAATTCTCGCATCAAATTTTGGCGCCGTTGCCGGGGATTAGCAACTTTGCTAGTCCCTTTTCTTTATTTTTATTTTCGTTTGTTTTTGTTTTTCGTGCATTCTTATTTCAGATTCTTAGTTTGTTTGTTTTCTTGTTTTTCAGGTACTGTGTATGACTCGTAGCTCTCGGCCTATTATAGAGAACATCTTCGACTTTGACGGTGATTTTGAACGCACTTTGAGGAGAACGAGGAGTCAACAAGAGCCACCACAACCTCCACCACAACCTGGGCTTGAAGAGGACGAAGTAGGTGTAGAAGAAAAGCCCACTGACCAAATTTTTGAAGAAGAACAAGCCATGGCAGTAGATAATAGAACCATCAAGGAGCTTTCGGCCTCGGGTTTGGATAATGCATTGCCTCTTTGTATCCAATACCCCACGGCTGCAGAGGGGACGACTGAGGTGTTTGAACTCAAATCCAGTTTGTTACACCATATTCCGAAGTTCCATGGCTTGTCTATGGAAGACCCCAACAAACACTTGAAGGAGTTCGAGGTGGTTTGTTCGAGCATGACCCCCGTCACTGTGGATGGGAGTATATTGAAGATGAAGGCTTTTCCATTTTCACTTATGGACAAGGCCAAAGATTGGCTCTACGAACTAGCCCCAGGAACGGTGACTTCGTGGGAGAGTATGAAGCGTGCTTTCTTGGAGAAATTCTTCCCTACTTCAAGAGTGATTCTCCTACGGAAGAAAATTAGTGGTATTCAACAGAATTATGGTGAGACATTCCCGGCTTATCATGAGCGCTTCAAGGGCCTTGTAGCTTCATGTCCTCAACATCAAATGAAGGAGGAACTTCTCCTTCAATATTTCTATGAGGGCCTCATTCCTATCGAACGTCAAATGCTTGATGCCTCAGCGGGAGGAGCATTGGTGGACAAAACACCAAGGGATGCCAAGATTCTCATAGCCAACCGAGCACTCAACGCTCAACAATATGAAGGAGTGGGCCAAAGGGAAGCCCCACGGCAACAAAGTGTAAATGAGGTGAGTGCTATTTCTGAAATTCAATCACAACTTGCTAATCTTACTTCTCTTGTTTCTCAGGTTGTGATTGGTCCAAAAGCACAAGAACACCAAGTTTGTGGCGTGTGCTCAATTCAAGGGCATCCATCCGACAAGTGCCCTCAACTAATCGAGAATGGTGGGTGGGAATCTGCCAATGCAATTGGTTTCCAAGGACAAAATCACAACAACCCATACTCGAACACTTACAATGCCGGATGGAGGGACCATCCAAACTTCAAATGGAGGGAGCCACAACAAGCTGCCCAACAAGGAGGATTTAGGCCAAACCCCCCTGGTTTTTATTCCAAGCCGTATGCACCCCAACAATCCCAACAACCTTCGACATCATCTCATTCAGGTACGTCCTTGGAAAGTAATCAAGCTATGCAATTACTAACCTCTATTTCGCAGGGGTTGCAAAATCAAAACAACCGGATAGAAAATAACGAGAAGGAGATGATGGATATGAAGAAACAAATGGGGCAGATTTCTGAGTTCCTTGGACAGATTAGAGATAAAGGAAAGCTTCCTAGCTCAACCACAGTCAATCCAAAGGGAGGATTCGAATCCGCCAAGGCCATCACCCTAAGGAGTGGAAAAGAAGTTGGGACCGAGCCAAACAATTCCAAATCTGCCCAGGAAGTAGATGAAGAGACGACACAACCTAAGGAAGTGTCTAGCTCACCCACGGAAAGAGTGAAAAACCCAATGCCGTAGGCCTCCAATCACCCTAACTCGCCCAAATCAGGTAATTTAAGTTCAAATTCATGTACTTCACGTCCTAATCTGCCCAATGTACCTTTTCCTCGCAGGTTCATGCAAGAAAAAAAGGAAGAAAGCGAGAAGGATATTCTTGAAACGTTCCGGAAAGTGCAAGTGAACATACCGCTTCTCGATGCAATCAAACAGGTTCCAAAGTATGCCAAATTCCTCAAGGACCTATGCAATGCAAAGAGAAGAAGGGCAAACAAAGAGGTAGTTAAGGTAAGCGAGAACGTGTCCGCTGTTTTGCAACGTAAACTACCTACCAAGTGCAAAGACCCCGGTAGTTTCACGATTCCTTGTTTGATTGGACATAATCGTTTTGAACATGCCATGCTTGATTTAGGTGCATCCATAAATGTCATGCCTTATTCCATTTATGCATCAATGAACCTTGGCGAGTTAAAACAAGATGGCGTTATAATTCAATTGGCCGATCGTTCTAACGCTTATCCCAAGGGAGTCCTTGAGGATGTTTTAGTGCAGGTCAATCACCTTATTTTCCCCGCAGATTTCTATGTTTTAGACATGGAGGATTCAAGCCATGCTCCATCATTACCAATCTTGCTAGGCCGTCCCTTCATGAAAACAGCAAGAACAAAGATTGATGTGTATACGGGAACATTGACCATGGAGTTTGATGGGGACATTATTCATTTTAATCTTTCTGAAACCATTAAACATCCAATTGAGGACCATTCTTGTTTTGCTATTGATATTGTTGATTCTTTGGCACAGGTGCATTTGGATCAAATGAACGAAGATGCACTTGAAGTAGCCTTAACCCACGGCATGCAATCTGACCATATTGCCGTACCCCCTTGTGATGAAGTACTTGAAATGGTCGCTGCCCTCGAGTCATTGCCCTTCCACTCTGGTAAGTCTCCAATCTCACTTTTAGATTCAATTTTGACTAACAAGTTACTTCCATCTACTGAGCAGCCACCTACACTTGAGTTAAAGCCATTACCTAGTCACTTGAAGTATGTGTTCTTAGGCCAAGATCAAACGCTACCCGTCATCATTTCAAACTTAATCACGGCTCAAGAAGAAGACAAGTTGATAAGGGTGTTAAAAGAGCACAAATCTGCCATTGGATGGACTTTGGCGGATATCAAAGGCATTAGTCCCACCACGTGCATGCATCGCATCCTTTTGGAGGAGGAAGCCAAGCCATCTCGTGAAGCTCAACGTCGCCTTAATCCACCTATGATGGAAGTAGTGAAAAAGGAGGTTATAAAATTACTTGATTGTGGTGTTATGTATCCTATTTCTGATAGTCGTTGGGTGTCACCTGTCCAGGTTGTTCCAAAGAAGTCTGGTGTCACAGTGGTGAAGAATGAAGAACAAGAGCTTGTCCCCACTCGTGTTGTGACTGGTTGGCGTGTTTGCATTGATTACAGGAAGTTAAATGCCATGACAAGAAAGGATCACTTTCCATTACCATTCCTCGACCAAATGTTGGAAAGGTTAGCCGGTTATGAATTTTATTGCTTTCTTGATGGATATTCCGGATATAACCAGATTGTGATCGCTCCGGAGGACCAAGAGAAGACAACATTTACGTGCCCCTTTGGCACTTTTGCATATAGACGCATGCCATTTGGCTTGTGCAATGCTCCGGCAACGTTTCAACGATGCATGGTGAGTATATTCTCTGATTATGTGGAAAAGATTATTGAGATATTCATGGATGATTTTAGCGTGTTTGGCAATTCATTTGATCATTGCTTGAATAATCTGACTTTAATCTTGAAACGTTGCGTTGAAACGAATCTTGTACTTAATTGGGAAAAATGCCACTTCATGGTTAAGCAAGGTATTGTTCTAGGCCATATCATTTCTGAAAAAGGCATTGAAGTAGATAAATCTAAGGTAGACCTTGTTCGCCACTTACCCTCTCCAACTTCGGTTAGAGAGGTTCGTTCGTTTCTTGGCCACGCAGGTTTTTATAGGCGTTTCATTAAGGATTTCTCCAAGATTGCACAGCCACTATGCTGGTTGCTTCAAAAAGAGGTGGTTTTCGAGTTTGATGAAGCATGCTCCACGGCATTCAAGCACTTGAAGGAAGCTCTCACTTCGGCTCCTATTATCACACCTCCAGATTGGAGCCTTCCATTCGAGTTAATGTGTGATGCGTCGGACTATGCCATTGGTGCTGTTTTGGGACAGCGAAAGAACAAGCAACCCCACGTTATCTATTATGCTTCTAGGACACTAAATGATGCTCAATTAAATTATTCAACCACTGAGAAAGAATTACTTGCTGTGGTTTTTGCATTAGATAAGTTCCGACCTTACTTACTTGGTACTAAAGTTGTTATTTTTACTGATCATGCAGCTCTCAAATATTTTCTCACGAAAAAGGAGGCCAAGCCTAGATTGATTCGATGGATGTTGCTTCTACAAGAGTTTGACATTGAGATTCGGGATAAGAAAGGCGTGGAGAATGTGGTGGCTGACCACCTAAGTCGAATGGTACATGAGGAAGTAGCGCGAATTTCTGAAACCTTTCCCGATGAGCAATTAATGTCTATCCAGGTAAGTGAGCCTTGGTATGCTGATTTGGTTAATTTTCTGGTGTCTAAGCAAGTTCCTAACACCTTAAGCAAGGCTCAACGTGATAAATTAAAAAAGGATGCACGTTTTTATGTTTGGGATGACCCTTATTTGTGGAAAATATGCCCTGATCAGATTGTGCGTCGTTGTGTTCATGAATCTGAATTTAATTCCATTTTGAGTTTTTGCCATACATATGCATGTGGTGGACACTTTGGCACACAACGCACCGCGTTTAAGGTTCTTGAGAGTGGTTTTTATTGGCCTACATTGTTTAGAGATGCTAGGGCTTTTTGCTTAACATGTGATAGATGTCAAAAGACTGGAAGTATAGGCCAAAGACACCAAATGCCGCAAACCCCAATCCTTGTTGTTGAAATCTTTGATGTTTGGGGTATTGATTTTATGGGTCCATTCCCTATGTCTTTTGGTTTTACGTACATTTTACTTGCCGTTGATTATGTGTCAAAGTGGGTGGAAGCTAAAGCCACCCGAACTAACGATTCTAGAGTTGTTGCAGACTTTGTAAAATCTAACATTTTCTCTAGATTTGGGATGCCTCGAGTGCTCATAAGCGATGGTGGGACTCATTTTTGCAACCGCACCATTATAGCATTGCTCAAGAAGTACAACGTGATGCATAAGGTTTCCACACCTTATCACCCCCAAACCAGTGGCCAAGCCGAAGTTTCAAATCGAGAAATCAAGCAAATCCTGGAAAAGACCGTTGGGCCGAATAGAAAAGATTGGAGCTTGCGCTTGGAGGATGCACTATGGGCCTATCGAACGGCGTACAAAACGCCCATTGGTATGTCCCCATTTCGGCTAGTCTATGGCAAGCCGTGCCATCTACCCATAGAGCTTGAGCACAAGGCACATTGGGCGGTCAAGACCTTCAATATGGATGTGGACGCGGCTGGAAACCATAGGAAGCTACAATTGAGCGAGCTTGAAGAGATTAGGCATTGATAGGAGCATATTTAGGTGACTTACTTAGCTTGTTTTCGTGCATCTATGTTGTTAATTCATATTTGTTTTAGTAGTTTAAGCCATTTTCGTGTGTTTTTAGGTTCATATGGCTAAGGAAGCAAAAAGATGCATTTTGGAGCATTTTGGAGCAAAATTGGGCTTGGAATGGATAGCATATGCTCGGAGCAAAAGGAATGGACGAAATTGAAGACCTAAAGACCTTTTGTTTGAACAATATCAAGGAATCCTACCTATTCTAGGTCACAAAACAATGTCCCTTCCAACATTGTTACCCTTGCCGTGTGTCCCTTGGTGTTTCCCTTCCTTGCCATGCAAGGAAGGGCCTTGTTTCCCATTTTAAACCATACACTCACTCACTTATCACTACCATTTACTTATCACTCAACATATCATTCATTTATCACTTAGCATATCATTCATTTATCACTCACTTATCAAACCACTCACTTATCACTACCATTTACTTATCACTCAACATATCATTCATTTATCACTCACCACAAACCATTCACTTATCACTTATCACACCTTTTCTCCAACCTTGCCATGCATCACATGCATTTCCAACACACTCAACCCCTTTAACAACCCCACACCTTGACATTATTCTTTCATCCACCCACCACAAATCCAATCAATGCCGTGGCTCTCCATCACAATTTCAGCTTTCCCTTTACATTTCACATGCATTTCCACCTTGTTCATACTTTCCTATTTCATTATTCATTCACTTTGCATTCTTTATTTCAGCCACATAATCATTCACCCTTGCCTTTCCACAATCCCATTCATCAACACATACATTTCACATGCAATTCCAACACAAACAACAACCCTTGCCGTGTACACCTTATGCATTTTCAGTTTTCTTCTTTGTTGTTGCACTTGCATTTTCAGCCACATATCCACTCACATGCACCCTTTAAACATTCCACCATAAAGCCACATGCAATCTCATTCATCCACCATACATTGCACATGCTTTCACAAGCTTTAACCAACACACAAAACAGCCAACACATGCACCAAAAACTCCTTTGCCGTGGGTTCCCTTTGGCCCCCTTGTGCAATTCCAGCTTGCATATGCTTTCTTAGCTGTTTGTTCATCATTAATTAGCCACTTGCATGCTTAAACAAACAGCCATTCACACCTTCATTCTCCTATAAAAGCCCTTGCATTCTCATCATTCAAGGCATTCCTCATTTCATACAAAAACACACCATTTCCCAAACCCTTGCCGTGCATCTCCTTCCATTTCTGTGCAGTTTTTCTCCTCCATTGCAGCCACTATCCAACCACTTCCCATCCCTCCAAAACACTTCATACCATCACACAACCTATCCTTAAACCTTGTGCTACAACAACGAGGAAGAGAAGAGTGCTTAAACGTTCATACAATTCAAGTTGAGTTGTTGGAATGTTTAGGTGTTTCTTTGATTTCAAAGTTTCATTTTAATTCTCTTTGTTTTGTATGTATGGAAGAGAAGAGTGCTTAAACGTTCATACAATTCAAGTTTTGAGTTGTTGGAATGTTTAGGTGTTTCTTTGATTTCAAGGTTATGAGGAACTAAACCCCCTTTAGGTAGGGGGTGATTCGAAACTATGTTTATATTTGCAATATGAATTGATTAACTTTCGTTGGAATTTCATAAGTTGTGGATTCAATTTGTTTAACCGTTTGATTGATAGCTTATTTATGAATGTTTATTAAGAATGCGCGCTTAATTTTCATGCATAAATATGACGCTAGAATATAAGTGAATTTCACCTAATCGTTATGAACTTATATTCACAAGTAGTGGAGGTTGCTTATAAACAATCGTGTTAAACATATTCTTGGCACGAGTTTCATGCTCATCATAGTAACGAAAGCCTCGTCAACACTTATAGTTTTCATAATGCTTAATGATCTTTGATTGTATCTTTATTGTGCTGTTCACGTAAAGGACTTTTGGAGAATGTTGTGAATTGCGTTGCGCAAGCCCATCCAATTCATTAACTTAAGGAAAACTTGACGGTTAATTTAAGCGGACCTAATTAATCCGGAGTGTTGAGTTTCATAATTTATCGAAAGACCAACTGAGAATCAATCTTGTATGCAAGTATAACATGTGTGGAGAAGAACCCCTTAGCTAGCCTTCATTCCATTCATTCCATCACAATTTCATATTTACATTTCGCTCAGTTTATTAACTTGTTTTGTTATTTCAATTTTCGTCAAATCAAAACTCTTCCCCCCCCCCTTTTCTTTCTGTTCTTTAGTGCTTCGGATCTGTTTAGTTTGTGTTTTAAAGTATTTTGAATCAAGTCATAATCTTAAATTCGTCCAAAATTAGTTTTGAGTCTTTTGGTTTGTCTTAATGTTTTAAATTTTAGTTTTGCATTCTTTGAGTCTAGTTTTGTGTTTTATATTGTTTTTACGTTCTTAAGTCAATTTAGAAGGTTTTAGCAAGCCCTCCTAATCCCCGGTCCAGAACGATTCCTACTTACATCCATACTACAATTGTCAAAAAGAGGGTTTAATTTGTGCGCGTATAATTCTCGCATCAGGCATGAAGCGTATGAGAATGCCCGGATTTACAAGGAGAAGACCAAGGCCGTCCATGACAAGATGATTAGAGGCAAAACTTTCTCAATTGGGCAGAAAGTGTTGTTATTCAATTCTCGTCTTCGATTATTCCCCGGTAAGTTACGTTCAAAGTGGGTTGGCCCTTTTATTGTCACTAATGTTTTCTCTCATGGTGCAGTACAAATCAAAAGTTCAAGGACGCAGCAAGAATTCAAAGTGAATGGGCATCGATTGAAGCCCTATTACGAGACGTTTGAGGAGCATGTCGTGGAGGAGGTACCCCTCCATGCCGTGGAACCTAGTCAAGCTTAAACGGAGGTACCGTCCGGCTGCAAGACGTAAAAGAAAGCGCTACTTGGGAGGCAACCCAATACAGTGAATAAACCTTGTTCATTGATTTCCGAGTGATTGTGAAAAAAAAAAAAAAAAAAAAAAAAAAAAAGCTTGTTCATTAATTTTTGAGAAATTACAATTGTATAAAAACATGGCAGAAAGATGGAGTCTTCACAAAGGTTGTGTACTTGAGGCCCCACTACGTGGCAACACTCTCGGAACAAGAGGCATCGGAACAGGAGGTCTCGGAGCAGAAGGCATTGGAGCAAGAGGCATCGGAGCAGAAGGCATTGGAGCAAGAGGCACCAAAGATAGATCATTCAAGGCCCCAAACCTTGGTGGAACGCTGGATGACCCAGGAAAGAGATGCCTCTGGAAGAAAGCTGCAAGCCGTTGACGGTCATCAAGCTCATCCAGCTTCCTCTTCATGCCTGTTGAATAATTGTTGGCAAGCACGTGCAAACTTCGGTTCTCGTACTTAAGCTGTTTGATCTCCTGCTTAAGACTCTCCACCTCCGCCATCAAGGATTCAACCTGTCGGGAGCGAGCAAGAAGGCGTTGGCCCATGTTGGACACAGAGCCAGTGCACTGAACACTCAGAGCCAGGGATTCTTGAACGGCCAACTCATCGGACCGTCCTGAAAGCAGCTGACTGTCTTTGGGAGTGAGGAGGTTCCGAGCCACTATCGTAGCTGTTGTGGGATCCGTCATCACAGAGTCCTCATCTGTAAGAGGGCCATGGGAAGATAAGAAAGACGGGCACCATACCTTACCCTGATGAGACGCGACCGGATCACTGCTTAGACTCAAATCTAAGCAAAGGTTTGATGGGTTGGATGAGCTAGCCATTGTTCACGAAGTAAAAAGAGAAAGGGTGGACGGAGTAGATTTTCAAACGGGCCGGAGACGATTTCTGGGCAATTTTCAAGTGTGCATGCTAGAGGTGATCAATCACCTCTATTAAAGGAGAGGCGTTCACCAATTTAGAATGAAGAGACACCACTCTTCAGAACCGGAATTTCCGGCGTAAAGATCACCAGCTCGTCAGACGCAATCCCAGCTTTTCAGAAGACGCGTGGAAGGCAAGAAATCAGCTGCACACTTTAGCCGACAAATGTGGGAGACAAAGCCGAAAGCTCCCGGCTTTCCAGAAAGCGTGTGCATATTTGTCGAAAACTCCCGGCTTTGCAGAAAACGCGTGCCACGTGTCAAAAGATCTCAGACAGAGCCGCATCCGTGATGCGAACTAAGTAAGCACACAAATTAAAACCCTCTTGTGACAATTGTAGTAAAGATGCAAGTAGGGATCGTTCTAGACCGGGGATTAGGAGGGATTACTAAATCACTTGGAAACTGACTAAAAAACGTAAAACAAACGTTAAAAACACTAAACTAGACTCAAAGAATGCAAAGCTAAACAATAAAACACTCAAACAAATCAAAAGACTCAAAGAATACAAAACGCTTATAAACACAAACTAAGACACTTTCTAACTAAATTGGACACTAAAGTAAAGGAGGATTGAGGTTTTGACGAAATTAAACTAAATGCAACGATTGTAATTTAAAGGCAGAATGTAAAAATGAATGTGATGAAAATATGGAATGAATGCTAGCTAGAAGGTTCTTCTCCACACATGTCACACTTGCATACACTTTGATTTTCAGTTGGTCTTTCGATAAATTATGAAACTCAACACCCCGAGTTAATTAGGTCCGCTTAAATTAACCGTCAAGTTTTCCTTAAGTTAGTGAATTGGATGGGTTAGCGCAACGCAATTCAAAACATTCTCCAAAAGTCCTTTACGTGAAAAGCACAATAAAGATACAATCAAAGATCATTAAGCATCATGAAAACTATAAGTGTCGACGAGGCATTCGTTACTATGATGAGCATGAAACTAGTGCCAAGAATTCATTTAACGCGATTGTTTATAAGCAACCTCCACTACTTGTGAATATAAGTTCATAACTATTAGGTGAAACTCACTTATATTCTAGCGTCAAATTCATGTATGAACATTAAGCGTGCACTCTCAATAAACATACACAAACAAGTTATCAATCAAACAGTTAAACGAATTGAATCCAACATTCATGAAATTCCAACCAAAAGTAATCAATTCATATTGCAAGCATAAACATGGTTTCGAATCACCCCCTAGCTAACTAGGGGGATTTAGCCTCTCATGTTCACAACAAGAAAAATACAATTGAATTTAAACATAAAGAACAAAGGATGGATTACACCTAGAACGCCCAATGAATCCACTTGAATTTCTGCGTGTCGAAGCTCCTCTTTCCTCTTCTCCTTGCTGCGACAGTGAGGTTAAATGGTGTTTTTAGTTGATTTTCTGGTTTGGGAATGGGTTTAAGGTAGTGTGGTGGTGCGGCAAGGTGGTGGAGTGATGGAGGAGGTGTGGAATGGAGGGAGAATGTGGTGGAAGGCTGCGGCAGGTTATGAAAATCTGTGGAAGTGGCTTGCGGCTGGAATTGAAAAGGCACGGCTTGGTGGGATATTGGAATATGGTGGCTGTTTTGGAATGATGGGAAGGAATTGGTGGCTGCGGCAGATTTAATAAAAATGGGATGAATTAGGTTATGGAATGGAAGGGGCTGGAATCAATATGGGATCCCACGGCAATAATGGGAATTGTGGGATGTTGCGGCAGATTTTTTTTATGGGTGGTTTTTAATTGTTTTAGGTTTTTAATATGGAGGAATAAGGGTGTGAATGGTTTTGGCTGAATAAAATGTTAATGGCTGAATAAAATAAATGCATGAATCAATGGGGGGTGACGGCTTAGAATGAAATTAGGGTGGAATTAATGGGGGGGGCCACGGGCAGAGATGCAAAATGGGTGCAGGTGGCTGCGGATGGATGAATATGGGAGAATTAGGGTGAATATTAGGTGCGGCTAGGTTGTAAAAATGTGTAGGGTTTCAGAAAATTAACCCTAGCTTATTTAAAATTAAATCAAAGGCTTACGAAAATAGGAAATTAAAACATAAATATAAAGGTGCGGCTAGGAAGGGAAATAGGGCTAGGGCCTTGGTTTTGTGTCCTAAAGTGCATACGAGGCCTATAAAGTGGCTAGAAAATACGGACGTTTAAGTTTAGGAAAGGTTACCAAAACAGGAAACTTAGGGTTAACTTTCCTAAAATAGGAAACCTTGTTTGAGTAGGATTCCTCGTTTTGGTAAGAATTCATCGTTGGAGTAGGCTTTTGTCGTTTCTTCAAGTCTTCAACTCATTCGTTCCTCTTTCGCTCCAAAAGACTCCATTTTGCATCTTCTTGCACACTTTGGCCTTATAATCTGAAAATACACAAAAGTGGCCTTAAACACTAAAACAACTAAGTAAACACAACATAAATGCACGAGAACAAGCTAATTAAGTCGCATGAATATGCTCCTATCAATCCGCGCTACTACGTGTCGTTCAGAAAGCGAAGGGCGTCGTTCAGAAATCGAAGGGGCGACTGCTCAGAAATCAAAGAGGCGTCTTCAAAGATCGAAGAGTCGTCACTATTCCAAAAAGCCGGATTTGCGGGATCAAAACGTTTGTTGACAACGGTAAAAGAACAGTACCACCACTTGCTATTGAATTCCCTATACATGTCGACCTTCAATTTTTTTTGGCAAGACAGAACTGAAGAAAATGCCCAACTCTTTCTCACCTCTGAGGGTGCACTCCCAGCAAGGCCTTTCGAGATACTCCATTCTCTCTTCTTCCCCAAAGATGATACCAGATGCCTGGAGTACAGATGATCTAGGAGGAAGCAGCACAACAAATACATGTGCTGATTCATTCATCGCTTCTTCAAAAGCAAAGGTATCTCATATCATCAAGGGCAAAAGCAAAGGTATCTCATATCATGCTCTTTCCCTGTCTTTTCCTTTGTCCTTGATATTATTTGCATGGCAAAGTGAACGAAGCAATCAGCCGGCACTTGGAGTCTATATGGACTCTATTCCCTGGTTGCTTACCTAGCTTTGCTGAGCTATCCTCTAACCCTCTTCATTACGAATTGGAGAGATTGAACAAAGAAACAGATAAGAGGAGGAAGCTCAGACCTTCGGGAGAGACCAAAGGAAGCCTGCTGCCCAGTTCAAGAGTAGCACAAAGGAAAATCAACGATGGGAGCAGCACAGTTCAAGAGTAAGCCTGTGGAATCACAAAGATCCAAGCCTCACTGCAATGATCAAGGAGAAGATGGAACGAACACTCCACAACCAGATTTGCATTTCTAAACTCTTCTCTTTGTTAGATACATTCTGCCATGTTTAGTATGTTTAATTGCTGTTTATATGTTTGTTTGTGTTTAGTGTGGTTTTTAACATTGAGGACAATGTTTGATTTAAGTGTGGGGGAGTTAATTAAAGTGTTTTGATGCAAATTCGTAGGGTTTTATCCACCATAAACTTCAAATGTTGTTTCTTGCTGTTTTTAAGTGTGTTTAGTGTGTTTTGACTTAAAAATTCGAAAATCACATAAAAAGTTGAAAAACATGTTTTGAAAAGCCTAAAAAGAGTGTTTTGAGTCGTTTTTGTGTCGTAGGTCACCTTCCAACACAATGATAAGGATTTGGTTTCTAATTGCATGACTGTTGAAAAGAGTTATAAACATGGAGAAAAGTTTGATTTACTATTGGTATATGCTTGGTCATGGTTATAATGTATGACTTCACATGTAATCATAAAAGAAAGAAAAAAAAGAAAAAAAAAAAAAAAATTTAGTTATGTAACATGCTTGAAGGAAGGAACTCAAACAAACGCTACAACCCTGAGAGACTTGAGCCTATAACGTTCTTTGGAGAGTATAATCTGTGATTTCTTGTTTTCCAAGGTTGTTGCATGATCTCATTATTCTTTGCTTGGTTACTACTTAGAAGGCGTTTCATCATATAAGTTCCAAATGCTAGAACTCATGCCCATTTCATTCAAAGCATGTTATTGATTTACATAACATATTCAAGATGAAGTTGTGTAATTGCCACCATAGCCAAATAACCTCACTTCCCATATTTCGTATATGTTGTAAGTTTTACCCCCGTTGAGCTTTGTTTAGCCTTTTATTCTTTGTCAACCCACATTATCCTCACCTAGCCTAGTTTAGGACAATCCACACCCTTGTTCTTAAAAGATAGTGAGCATAACTTAAATGAATTCCTTTTGAGTTACATTATGCAAGAAAATGAGTGTGGGGGAAGGAATGCTTGTTCTTAAGTATGTTTTGAGTTTTAAAAAAAAAAAAGAAAAACAGAAAAGAAAGAAAGAAAAAAAAAAAAAAAAAAGAGCTTGAAAAATGAAAGAATGAGTGATTGAAGAAAGGGCTCAAAACACCAATTCTGGCCCTAAATTGTCTCCCTTTTTGTTCCAAAGTTGAGTTTTCATTCAAAAGTGAATTCTAAGTTGATTCAATTGCCTTGCTCACTATTTCTTTAAGAACCTTTGTTTTCCATATCCCTTCTTTGTTATCCACACACCCCAAGCCCCATTACAACCCGTGACTTCAATCTTGAGTGTTATGTGTTTCAATTTGTGGAGTTTGAACTTGGTATGAGCATATGGTGTCACTGGTTCTCGCGTCTAAGTAGTAGCATTCCATTCATGAGATCATATCTAAACTTGATTATTAACTCCAGAAATTGCGTTCTTTGTGATACATATATGTGAGTGTCGTTTTCATGTTTACATCAATCTTCTCACATATGACTAGATTAGGGTGTGTAGTTAGAAATTTTGAGTGAAAATCGAGTGCATATCTTGTAAGGAATTGAGCAAATTCTCTAAGGCATGTTACTACATTCAAAACATGGTTTTAAATGCCTAATTGTGAACTAGTATATGGTGACTATGTTTAAGAATGTACTTAAGTGTGAAGATGACTAAAATCTGTGGGAATGATGATTTTTAACTTGTCATGTATATTGGAAATCCCTAAGACTGTTGTTGGAAGGTTTAGGTGTGTTTTACTTGTTTTGCTTTTCTTTCTGTTTTGCTCGAGGACTAGCAAAAGATAAGTGTGGGGGAGTTTGATAGGAGCATATTCATGCGACTTAAATGGCTTGTTCTCGTGCATTTACGTTATGTTTCTCTAGTTATTTTAGTCCTTTATGCTTCTTTTGTGTGTTTTCAGGTTCTAAGGGCTTAAGGAAGAAAAAAGATGCATTTTGGAGCATTTTGGAGCAAAATTGGGCTTGGAATGGATGGCATATGATTGGAGCCAAAATGTTGGACGAATTTGAAGGCCTTGTATTCACTTTGGACATAAAACAAAGGGCCTAGCCCATTCTCTCTTAAACCAAGCCCTTTGCCATGCATTTCCTTCCAATTCCAAAGCCCACAATCAATTCAAAAGCCATGCAAATCCATATTCAACACCCTAAACTGCAAGCATGCATCATCTCACCAAGCAATCAAACAAGCCACATGCATGTCACTTTAATCATTCAACCACATTCCCACTTTCCTAGCTAACCCTACATGCATTCTTTATTCACTCTTCATCATTGCACCACAAATCATTTAACCCACATGCATTCATAAATCATCCACACCTTTGTGCCATGCACATTCATAGCTTTCCCAACATAATTCACATACATTCCATTCCATCTCCCACATGCACATTCACCCCTTTCTCCATACCAAAACCGTGCATACACATTTCATTCCATTCATCCATCATTCATCCATCTTCCACCCCCTTTAATCATTTAACCCACATACATTCACAACACACTTCACTTGCAAAACAATAACCATTCACACACCAAAACATCCATGTCGTGCATCCCCTCCACATTTCAGCTTTCCAAATGTAATTTCATCAACACATGCATTCATTATTCATTCACCTTGCATTTCAACCCACATGCACATTTAATCATTCAACCTTGCAGCCACCTTTACACCCCATTCATCCACAAACATGCAACCAACACATTTTCACCAACAAACAAACATCATTGCCGTGCACTTCACCTTGTGAAATTCCAGCATCTTCACATGTATTTCTAGCTTTCCCTTGCATTTCCACCACTCATTCTTCATCATTTCAGCCACCTACATGCATTATTTATTAAACTTTTCATCATTACATCCAGAAAATGAGCAAGAAAGCTTCCCAAACACATGCTTCTTCAACAAACAAATCAGCCCACATGCACCATCCTTTCCTTTGCCGTGGGATCCCTTTGGCCCCCTTGTGAAAATTCGAGCAGTCTCAAAAAAGATGCACGGTTTTATGTCTGGGATGACCCATACTTGTGGAAATATTGCCCTGATCAGATTCTATGTAGGTGTGTGCATGAATCCGAATTTCATTCAATTTTAACTTTCTGTCACACTTATGCATGTGGGAGTCATTTTGGCACCCAAAGACAGCACTTAAGGTTCTTGAATGTGGATTTTTTTGGCCTACTTTATTTAAGGATGCTAGAGCTTTTTGCATAACATGTGATCGTTGCCAACGAACAGGAAACATAGGTCCAAGAGACCAAATGCTGCAAACATCCATTCTCTTTGTCAAAATTTTTGATGTGTGGGGCATTGATTTCATAGGTCTTTTTCCTCCCTCACATGGTTTCAATTATATTTTGCTTGCATTTGATTATGTGTCAAAATTGTTGGAAGCAAAAGCCACCCATACTAACGATTCTAAAGTGGTTGCAGATTTTGTTAAAATTAATATCTTTTCCAGATTTGGGATGCCAAGAGTTCTAATTAGTGATGGGGGTTCCCATTTTTGTAATCGAACCATTGAGGCGCTGCTTAAGAAGTATAATGTCATGCATAAGGTTTCAACACTTTATCATCCTCAAACAAATGGGCAAGCCGAGGTTCCAAATAGAGAAATCAAGCAAATTTTGGAGAAAACCGTTGGGCCAACAAGAAAGGATTGGAACTTGTGTTTGGATGATGCACTGTGGGCATATCATACGGCCTACAAAACACCCATTGGAATGTCCCCATTTCGCCTTATCTATGGCAAACCATGCCATCTTCCCGTGGAATTAGAGCACAAGACGCATTGGGCTGTCAAAACATTCAACATGTACATAGATGCGGCTGGAATGCAGAGGAAGCTTCAATTAAATGAACTCGAAGAGATTAGGCATGAAGCTTATGAGACTGCTCGAATTTACAAGGAAAAAACAAAGGCATTCCATGACAAGATGATTCGTAGCAAGACATTCTCAATTGGGCAGAAAGTGTTACTTTTCAACTCCCGCCTTCGATTGTTTCCCGGTAAGTTACGTTCTAAATGGATTGGTCCTTTTGTTGTTACTAATGTTTTTCCTTATGGTGCAATCCAAATTCAAAGTTTAAAGACTGAACAAGAATTCAAGGTGAATGGGCACCGTTTGAAGCCTTACTATGACCTTTTTGAGGAGCATGTGGTGGAGGAAATACCCCTTCATGCCGTGGACTCTAGTGAAGCTTAAAAGGAGGCATCGTTCGGCTAGAAGAAGTTAAAGCAAGCGCTTCTTGGGAGGCAGCCCATGCATTTGAATAAAGAAGACCTAGGAACTTTGATAGGAGCATATTCATGCGACTTAAATGGCTTGTTCTCGTGCATTTACGTTATGTTTCTCTAGTTATTTTAGTCCTTTATGCTTCTTTTGTGTGTTTTCAGGTTCTAAGGGCTTAAGGAAGAAAAAAGATGCATTTTGGAGCATTTTGGAGCAAAATTGGGCTTGGAATGGATGGCATATGATTGGAGCCAAAATGTTGGACGAATTTGAAGGCCTTGTATTCACTTTGGACATAAAACAAAGGGCCTAGCCCATTCTCTCTTAAACCAAGCCCTTTGCCATGCATTTCCTTCCAATTCCAAAGCCCACAATCAATTCAAATGCCATGCAAATCCATATTCAACACCCTAAACTACAAGCATGCATCATCTCACCAAGCAATCAAACAAGCCACATGCATGTCCCTTTAATCATTCAACCACATTCCCACTTTCCTAGCTAACCCTACATGCATTCTTTATTCACTCTTCATCATTGCACCACAAATCATTCACCCACATGCACTCATATTCCCATTTCCTTTCCAACATCTCACATGCATTTCCACCTTCCTACTTCATCATTTCACCACATTCTCCCTCTTTAACTCACATGCACCCAAACAAAGCCAACCTAGCTAACCCTACATGCATTATTTATTCACTTTTCATCATTGCACCACCAATTCACCCACATGCATTTCCAACCATTCACACCCCTTTAATCATTCTCCTAGCTATCATTCACATGCTCTCCCATCCATTCTCTCCCTATATGTTCCCTCCACTACTCCTATAAATACCCTTGCACTCTCATCATTCAAGGCATTCTTCATCTCATTCACAACACAACACTCTTCAAAATCATCCATTCTTCCCCCTTTGGCCGTGAGTTTCCCTTCCATTTCTCCTCCATTTCTTCCATTTCCATAAATTCTCCAAACCATTCAACACACCAACAACATCCCTTAAACCTTTTGCTACAACAACGAGGAAGAGAAGAGTGCCTAAACGTTCATACAATTCAAGTTTTGAGTTGTTGGAATGTTTAGGTGTTTCTTTGATTTCAAAGTTTCATTTTAATTCTCTTTGTTTTGTATGTATGGAAGAGAAGAGTGCTTAAACGTTCATACAATTCAAGCTTTGAGTTGTTGGAATGTTTAGGTGCTTCTTTGATTTCAAGGTTATGAGGAACTAAACCCCCTTTAGGTAGGGGGTGATTCGACACTATGTTTATATTTGCAATATGAATTGATTAACTTTCGTTGGAATTTCATAAGTTGTGGATTCAATTTGTTTAACCGTTTGATTGATAGCTTATTTATGAATGTTTATTAAGAATGCGCGCTTAATTTTCATGCATAAATATGACGCTAGAATATAAGTGAATTTCACCTAATCGTTATGAACTTATATTCACAAGTAGTGGAGGTTGCTTATAAACAATCGTGTTAAACATATTCTTGGCACGAGTTTCATGCTCATCATAGTAACGAATGCCTCGTCAACACTTATAGTTTTCATAATGCTTAATGATCTTTGATTGTATCTTTATTGTGCTGTTCACGTAAAGGACTTTTGGAGAATGTTGTGAATTGCGTTGCGCAAACCCATCCAATTCATTAACTTAAGGAAAACTTGACGGTTAATTTAAGCGGACCTAATTAATCCGGAGTGTTGAGTATCATAATTTATCGAAAGACCAACTGAGAATCAATCTTGTATGCAAGTATAACATGTGTGGAGAAAAACCCCTTAGCTAGCCTTCATTCCATTCATTCCATCACAATTTCATATTTACATTCCGCTCAGTTTATTAACTTGTTTTGTTATTTCAAATTTCGTCAAATCAAAACTTTTCCCCCCCTTTTTACTTTCTTGTTCTTTAGTGCTTAGAATCTGTTTAGTTTGTGTTTTAAAGTATTTTGAATCAAGCCATAATCTTAAATTCGTCCAAAATTAGTTTTGAGTCTTTTGGTTTGTCTTAATGTTTTAACGTTTAGTTTCACATTCTTTGAGTCTAGTTTAGTGTTTTATCTTGTTTTTACGTTTTTGAATCAGTTTACAAGGTCTTAGCAATCCCTCCTAA